>NC_142201.1:101031799-101699299 GCF_049639895.1 Pseudopodoces humilis
GATCTAACCCGGGAAGCCATGACCTTCCCAGAGAGAGCGGTCCCACAAGAGACAGCCTTTGAGGGATCTCTGGCAATCCCTGGCCACCAGGTAACCTCAGCAAGGGGCAGCCTGTGGCTGCAAGTGATTTCAGCTCAGTGATTTCAGTTCAGTGATTTCAGTTCAGTGATTTCAGTTCAGTGATTTCCAGCACAGCTTGTGAGGTTTTCCCAGGCCAACTCAGAGATAAAGAGACAGAAGTGTCATGTGGTGACTCCACAGAGACAGCCTGTATTGGTTACAAAGGATCAGCATAGTCACCAAGGCATGGTGGGATAGCTCAACATGACGAGGAGGATAGTCCCATCTAAGGGATGAGAAGGGGGTTGAGATAAGCTTATCACAGCTCCCTCAGGGCACACTTCTCAAGGGAAAGCCTTGGCAGGCTCACCTGCCTCCATAATTCCCCCTTCCGTATTTAGTAAAAAGACCTCCTTAACAGCTCTTTTAAAGCAACGTACAAGGAAGGGGTACATAAGTAACATGTTAAGAATCATAACAAAAATCCACAAAATTCCCTTAACTAAAGATGAAACCAATCCTGTTAATCCCCATTGTCTAAGAATTTCAGTGACCCAGTCTGGGTTTTCCACTTTTAAGTCCTTCACTAGTTCCTTCACTTTCTGAATGTTTGTGTAGATGGATTTTGAGTGTGAAGAGAAGTTGAAGCAGTACATCCCCTCAAAGTCCTGGCAGCCATGTCCGTGGGGAAGCAGTGGGAAGTCTATCGCCACATGATTTTGTAGGGATGCGTGTCTAGTAGTCTCCTCTTCCCTTAAAAGATCGCTCAGGGCAGCAGCTGTCAAGTTGGTCTGCTTGCTAAGCCAACACCCAAGGTGATTTATTTCACCAAGGGCTTTAGCTGCAGCTACCCAAGGGAGAAACAGCGATGGGGCTTCTGATAAGGAATATAAGTAGAATTTGTTAGTTTTAAAGTGGAAGGGGGGAATTTGTGTCTTTTTTCTTTTTGTCCCCCCTTTTTCTATTTACTAGAAGCTGAGGATGGGGGAGGTAGGTATAAGGAGGTAGGTATGTAGGGAGGTTCTGGCAAAGGATGAGGGAGGGGGACATGAGGGGTTTTAGGGAAAGAGGGGTAACAACATATAAACTAGGGATCAATTTGTGACCAGACTGAATCTGGCCTATGGCTTGACTTATGCAACAGCATCTTGTTCAGTTCTCTGCTTTGTCTGCTGTCGGGGGACAGGACGGTCTTCTCTTTGGTATGTGGACGCTCAGGACGCCTTCATCTCCATGCAGAGCGGATCTGGTTTTGAGGAGGTCCTGTATTGGACTCGGGAGAATGCTTGTTAGTGTTTGTGGGAGCAGCATCTACAGGGCCTAGGTATGGTTTCATGTTTTTCCCTGGGAACCATTTTGGGTTGTAGTAAATGATGGTAGTAAAACACAAGCACAGCCCCTCCCCAAGGTAATCAAGTGGAAAGGCCCAGAAATTTGATGTGTTTCTGGGTCCTTTACTAGCACTGGTGATTTCTCAGTGAGCTTAGCTTGGGTCAAATTTAGGAAGTCATGGAGTATTGGGGGCGGGGTGGGGGGAGGTGTTAGGCTTTGATTCTGTACAATTTAGGAAGTTAATGACATAGAGGGCCTTACAGAGTCTTTCAACAGGAGACATAATTTCTGTTTCTCTCTGCTGATGATTGAGGACTCTTTTGATGGTTTGATGGGTCCTTTCTGCCCTGTGGGATTAGCCACTTTGCCCCTTGTGTGTTTTATTCCCCACTGGTTGAAGAATTCTTTCAATTTATGGAAGGTGTAAGCAGGCCCATTATCTGTTCTAATATGTTCAGAGACTCCCAGGGTGGCAAATGCAAGGAGAAAATTCTTGATGTTGTGAGTGGCATTTTGTCCTATGTGAGCTGATGCAAATACTGCTCCAGAAAACCTATCAACCAACAAACACTATTTAGTCTTTCCAAAGGATGGGAAGTGGGTTACGTCAGTCTGCCACAACTGGCAGCTATTCTGGTCCTGGGGGTTACCCCGGTACCCATAGATGTTATCTGGTAATTTTGGCAGTTCAGGCACATTGCGAAAATAGCTCTCACTTGATCTTTCAAGAACTTGAACATTCTGATGAAGGCAGGTACATTTTGATGATAAAATGTATGTGACAGTTTTGCTTGGGCAAAGATGTCAGGGACATTAGCAGTCTGTGCCAACATGGCCAGTGCATCTGCCTTCCTGTTCCTTTCTGCAATGGCACCTGGGAGGTCGGTGTGTCCTTACCATATCACATGCATGATATGGTAAGGTCGCTTTCTGTGGGAGATTAAACTACTTAATGAAGGAATCAATTGGTGTAGTTTTGGATTGGAGACCTCCTTGAGAAAAGCATGTTCAGCCCTCATAGCTCTTCCAGCAACGTAAACTGAATCTGTGACCAGATTAAAAGGTTCGTCTTTGAATTTCTCAGAATCTCTGACAACGGCTGCTAGCTCAGCAATCTGTGGAGATCCCTCCACTATTTGGACATTAGACTCCCATTTTTGAGTCTTCCAAGTAATTACAGACTTGTGGGATGACCCTGAGCCATCTGTAAAAACAGTTAGAGATTTGATAGGTGTCCTACTTTAGTTTATTTTGGGGATCAGATTAAAAGCCAAATCACGATTAAAAAGTCTATGTTTTGGTGCATGGATGGAAATTTGGCCTGGGTAACTATCCAGGGTGAACTGGAGCCTTTCATTGGTCTGGAGCAAATGCTCCAGATCCCCAGTAGTCAATGGCAAGTATGGCATGTGAACTCACACCCTGCAAGAGAGTGGAGTCAAGATCTGGCCTTTCTGATTAGATGTACCATTATTTCTTGAACAATGGTTATTGTTTTTGCAGGTTGATTGTCTGTAAAGATCCATTAAAGTATCAGTAAAGGGTCTCTGAATTGAGGATCCCATTGGAAAATCAACCCTTACCCAAAATGGCAAACTGGAGAGGCAGGTTAGGCTCAATGCAATAGGCTTGGCATGAAGACAGGGCCTTCTGGACCTTGGTAATGATATCTTGGGCTTCTAGTGTGAGGGCACATGGAGAGTTGAGATCTCCACTGATGCAGAAAAGATTGAAGAGGGGGGCAAGGTCCTCTGTTGTAATCCCTAGCAGGGGGCGTATCCAGTTGATGGATCTGCATGAACTGTACAAGTCTCTCAGTGTCTTTGGGTTGCCTCAGATGGTGAGTTGCTGAGGTACGATAGTTCTTTCACAAATTTGGAGCCCGAGCCCATTGGCTCATCCTTTCTCTATGGCTTCAATGGTTCTTTTAACAGTCATGCCCAAGTAAGTCTTTTCTGATGCACAGACCAGGATATCATCCATATAGTGGTGGATGATTGCATCTGGGAACTGGTTCTGGATGGGGGACAGAATGTGAGCAAAGTACCACTGGCAGATAGTTGGGCTGTTCTTTTAGCCTTGAGGAAGGACGAGCCAATGGTACCTTTTGAGTGGGACCTTTCTGCTAAGGGAGGGGACGGAGAAAGCAAATCAAGGGGCATCCTGGGTGGGGAGTGGGATGATGAAGAAACAGTCTTTGATATCTATGATGGCAAGCATCCAGTCCTGAGGCAGCATCAATGGTGAGGGCAGGCCAGGCTGGAGGGGACCCATGTCCTCAATGACCTCGTTGATCTTGCGAAGATCATGGAGGAGCCTCCATTGGTCCTTTCCAGGCTTTTGCAGCACAAAGACTGGGGAGTTCCAAGGGCTGTGGTCTCAATGATGTGGCCTTTGGCAAGCTGCTCTTCCACTAGGTCTTGCAGTGCACGCAATTTTACTTTCGAGAGGGGCCACTGCTTGACCCAGACTGTGTCCTCACGTTTCCAGGTGAGCCGAGGGGTAGATGGCAGCACACAGTCCTCAGTGGCCCCAGTCAGAAATCCCGGCTGGAATGCGTAAGGAAGCCCCCCCTTGGGATAGAAGGTTCCTACCCCATAGGGTGATGGGGGCCCTTACCATGAAATGCCAGATGGTTGCCAGCTTGCCTTCAGGTCCTTCAACAATGATGTTCTGATTACTCTGCATAGATACTGTGACTCCACCAATCCCTGAAATCATGCCTGCCACTGGTAGTAGTTCCCTGTTCGCTGGCCACTCTGAGTGGGCAATGATGATCACATCTGTACCAGTGTCCAGCATCCCTGGCCGGCAGATCTTCTCCCCCTTACAGAACAGGCCACACTCGATGGTAGGCTTATTTGAGCGCACAGTCTGTGTCCATATTATTGTGGGGTTGAGGGGAAGTTTTTCCAAGTTGTTCGGTGGGAGTAAAAAGGTTTGTGCAATCGGTGTTCCCTGTGAAAGATAAAGAGTATCCATGCAGCACAGCTGGATGAAGATTTCTTGTCCAGAGTGCACTGTTTGCACCTCTAGCAAAATGAAGATTTCCTCTGGACCATCTGGACCATGGAAAGTGTCCCCTATGATTGGAATGTCCCAAGGACCATTTTGCAGCCTGTGCTTTCCCGCAGGAACACAGTAAAAACACTTGTCTGTCAAGTCAATGGACAGTGCAATTACCAGCAGGTGCCAGGGTCCCATCTGTATTGCCCTGTGTTTTGGATCGTCTTCATGTGGCTTGGGATCTCCTGGGACGGTGCGCTGTGATGTCCTCCATTTGCAGGCGGGGCAGAGTGGTACGGCTTTTGATTTGTTGTCTGTGCACGGGGTCTTACTGTGCTCTGCTGGAAGTTTTCTGAGTGCTGCTGGTATCACTGTGGTCTCTGGGGCCTTTGGTAGCCAGTGCAGGGGTCTTGGGTGGGTGACCTTTCTGAGCAGTCCTTTATAAAGTGTCCAAATTCCCCACAGTTGAAACAGAGGGCACTATCTCTGGAAGTTACCACTGCGAGTGCTCCAGAAATGTCTTCAGCGATGCCTTTAGCAACCGCTTGGGCAACTGTGTTTTCAGTGGACAAATGGCATGTACAGCTTTCCACTATCTGTTCTATTGTGGGTTCTATATTCAGGGGTAAAGCTCTTAGGATGGTCTTACATTGTTTGTTAGCATTTGCCCTAGCAAGTTTACTCAAGAGTTTCTTTCATCCCTTTGTACTCTATTTGTTTTTCTAGGGCATCTTTTAATCTGTCTACAGATTTAATGAAACTCTCATCTACCCCTTGTTTGATATTAGAGAAATGTCGTGTGGTGACAGAGTCATCGGGGTAGGGAGCAGTGATGTTTTGGCTGTATTAGCAATGTCCTGCAGTGTGGGTTCTGGTAAAGTGTTGACTTGATCTGAGGATTTTTGAAGCCCACCTTCTCTGGCTAGCTGCTCAACAGTCAAATGTGGCTGATGGGCATCTGTAAAATAGGTCTCAGATAATGTTTTTAAATGTTTCTTCCACTGCCTTTCCCATAATAGGTATTCAGCAGGGGAAAGGAGGCAAGTAACTATGTTTTTAATGTTGTGTGGGACTAGGCTATGTACAGAGAAGGTGACTTCTAGTAAATTTCTAAAGAAGTGTGATCCTCGCCCATGTTCCTTTGCTACCTTACAGAGTTCTTTGATTTCTCTGTGTGGAATTGATTCCCATGCTCTTATATTTGAGGGTCCCCCCACCCCCTCCCTTTCCCCAAACACAACTGGGAAGGCTGAGATCTTTAGAGCCAATTCCCTGTCACCTTCCCGGGTGGCTTCTTTCTATGTAAGAGCCCACCGACCTTCAGGCTCAGTATCAGAATCTGAGGTACTGCCCCTGTCTTCCTCAGAAGAGAATGTGGGGCGTGCATCTGCTGCACCTCCTTGAGTGCACCAAGGATGCCTGGAGCAGAGCGGCAGGGGACCGGGGGTGCAAAGCCCGGCCACGGGAAGGTGACAGTGGGGTGGCGGTCCCAGCACTGGTGTGGCAGGCACTGGTCTCGGTGGGGCAGGGTGCCAGGTTGCCACCTGGTTGTGGTGGTTTTTAACCACCAAGTTTTGTCTCTGTGTTGTCAGTTAAACAAAGGAAAGGTTAGATGGGGGAAGGAAGGGTTTCTGGAGGTTATATTCTGGTTTCTTATTCTTGTAGCTCTGTTAATAAACTTTGTTAATTGCTTTTAAGTTTTGAGCCTGTTTTGCCCTTCTTCTAATCCATATCTCACAGCAAAAGATGAGTAACTTTTCTGCTGATATTTAGGTAGTGCTTTAAAACCACCACAATTGGCTATTTATTTTCCTTTTTGGTCAGCATAGGAAATTTAGACATACACATATCTTAAGTGAAGAAGAGATTGAACTAATTCTGTATTACATCTATTCATCTAAGACTTGAAGAAAGTTGTAACATATGGTTTCAAGATGCCTTTCTTCTAAAGCAGAATTTTCGCTAAATTAATATCCTAGATGTGATCTCAAAAATATTTTGAGTGTATTGTACTGTTTTGTTGTTGTTTTTTTTTTCCTCGTCTTCTTAACTGTCATCTTAAATGAAAGAAATGTCTTCAGATGTGACTGTGTGATAAGGATTTATGATGAGAAGAAAAACAATAATATCCTTAGGTTTTTAATAAGGGCTTATCTTTATGGAATTGTCTGTTTTCAGGGTTCAGGATTAATTTCCTGTCAAGTATATCATACAGGCATAAACGATAGTGCCTGTCTAGTCCTGTTTCTTATTTTGTCTTGGAACAGGATTTTTCAACATTAGACAGCAGTTGATACATCTAACTACAGCTTGGAGAAATTTTTGCATTTCTTAACTAATAAAACTTATTTTTTCGAGGATATGGCCTGTTTGAATTGTGATTTAGATAAAGGTTTCCAGTTGTTTTTCTGCCTAACTCATGGTTTGGTTCAGGACTTGGCAGCTTTTTCATGCTTTTACTGAAGTTAATTTTGCTTCTTTGCAATCAGGTTTCACATAGCTTGCCCTCATTCTAGGAAACTCTAGAATATGACTAGCTTGTTTCCTGAAGAAAATGTTAAAGTTTGCCAAAGAGATATAATTTTTAAGTTCATTTCAGGTTTCAGAGCCTAAATGCTCCTATTTCCTGTCAATCTCATTTCATAGGGACATATCCTTTGACTAAATCCGAGTTTAGCAACTTTAGCAATTCTTGGGTTTCCCTCATGAAATGAAATTATAAACACATTCATCTCTACTATTATAGTGTCTACCTCTGCTTCTTATACATAGATGTTCAGTGCATATGGAGTGCAAGTCCTGTTGTTTGGGTTTTTTTTTTCCCTTGCTTGGATAAAACTTCTACTTACCAACTTGAGAGTGCATAATTTTTATTCTTTACTATGTTTTTAATGCTTTTTTGGTATTGTACCAAATGAATGGACATACTCATTTAGACATCCAGACACACTGTGCTGATAGATTCCTCCTAGTTCTGTAAACTGAACAGTGTATTCCAGTGGAATGTATTTTACTATGGATCCCTCTTGATTACAAGAGAATCCACAAAGGGACATCAGTTGGGCCTTTAAGGAATGTAAATTATTTGATGTCAAAGTAATAATTTTTATTGGAAAATTTATTTTACTAGAGTATTATTGAACTTGTAGAAAATACTGAATAAAACTCAAAGAAAACAAGTGTCCCTAGCACTGGAAGGACATGGACATGTTGAAATGAGTCCAGAGGAGTCCACCAAGATGATCAGAGGGATGGAGAAATTCTGTTGTAAGGATATGCTGACAGAATTGGGACTGCTTAGCCTGGAAAAGAGAAGCTTCAGGGTTACCTAATTGTGGCCTTCCACTATCTGAAAGGAGCCTACAGGAAAGAGGAGAAGAGACTATTTTCAAGGGCCTGGAGTAATAGGACAAGGGGAAATGGCTTCAAACTGAAGGAGAGCAGGGTTTAGATTGGATATTAGGAAGAAGTTCTTAATTGTGAGGGTGATGAGGCCCTGGAACATGTTTTCCAGAGAAGCTGTGGCTGCCTCATCCCTGGAAATATTCAAGACCAGGAATGGATGTCTGAGCAACTGGTCTAGTGGAAAAGTGTCTCTGCCCATGGCAGAGGGTTTGGATCTAGATGGTATTAAACATCTCTTCGAACCCAGGTCATTCTATGATTTTCTGATTCATTCTATGATTTCAAAGAAAGGCTTTTCAAAAGGGTGTGATCTAAATTAGTTATGTAAGCAATTATGAAGTACAAACTGGTAAATGTAATGGGAATATAAGAATTGAATTAGGAAAATAAATAGTAATCTGTAAGAATTAGTGAAAAACTACATTCATAAAAGAAATTTCACTGATCAATAAATGATGGTAGGTGACAATCTATATTATTCTCAGTTCACTTCTAAGCCTTTTCTGAAAAGAGGTAAAGATCTAGAATTTTTCTGTCATGTAAAAGAAAAGGGTAGCACAGTACTCATGTTTGACAGGAGCCATGTCTGTCAAACATTGTATCACTAGCAATGCTGTCTGACTTAATAAAATGTGATAAATAGAGCAGAGGCCTCACTGAGGGCTTAGAATATACTATTCTGACAACTGACTCTTAGGTCATCACTGTTCTGAAAAAATATTTATCTTGCAAACAGAAAGATTGGTTTTGGGGTGTACTGTGTATGCTTTTCATGGAATAACTAAAGAACTTTTTGAGGGTAACTTCTGAACCTTTTGATTATAACAGAGTTCTGTTCTGCTACACTTCAGATTGAAAATCTTTCTCTCTGTAAATGTTGACCCTTAAGTGCTCTAAAAGCCATGTAGACTCTGAATAGTGATATAGAATACCATCATTGCCCCATAATGGTGAACATTTCCTGAAACACAGTCCATTTCACTGACCCCAAAAATTCCATTTGAAGAGAAAACCGTACCTTAAGGCTGCGTCCAAAACAGAATTACTGGATGCTTTCTATTATAGACATAAAATATGTGCTATCCCTTGTGTTATATAAAACATAACCATAGTAGCAAGTACTTGGATCTCATGTGTGAAATAGATAATATTGAATTAATTTGGTATTAAAAACAAAATCATGAGTTGACTTCTCCTAAAATTATAATCTCTATAGACTGCAGGGATATATGTATTTTTGTGACTTGGGTAAGAAATTAGCTCAGTTTTGCCACCGATATGACAGTTTCCTCTGTTTGTTGTGGCTGTTTTCCTTTGCTGGAATTCTGACACTTTGCTCAGTGGTTCTGATGGCATTACTGCAACCACCATCTCTGAGAATTCCAACACAAACACATGGGCCAAATCAGCAGTTTCCCATGTTGTGGAACTAACATAGCCAATGATTTCCCTTAACATGGGTTTTTAAGCATCCATTGGCCTGCCTCCTAGAAGTCCAACTCGCTTTTTCTACCTCTTGAAACAATTTTAGGCACTGTACTTTGACACGTGTCAGAATTCCAGTATAACTGATGCTGTAGGAGTGGTCTTTAAATGCTGAATATTTGGCTGTGTTGGTTCTTTCCTGAAAGACTGTCCCTCATGGGCATGGAATGGGTGTATGTGTGTTTGTGTGTGTGTGTGTGTGTTATAGCCCAAAATGCTTACTGGAACAGCTCTGGATTGTCTACGTGTTTCAGCCAAACAAAAGAACAGGAATTAGACAATTCAGACAAATCAGACAAACAAAAGAACAGCTGCATAATGCATATTCACTTTTGTTTGGATTCAGATGCTTATTTCCTTCTTGAAAGACTGTTTTAATCTCCTGAAAAACTGTTCAGGCATTTCCTCGGCTCCATGGGACTTCATCATCAATCATGACACTCTGAGATGGCAGGCTGCCACAAGGGCAGAACAGCCAGTGCTGTACTGTCAACAGAAAAAAGTGTCTTGAGTAGCTTTCCATTAGGATATAGCTGGACCCAGACCTCTGTTTATTAATCTGATGTTTAGGCCAAACCACTTAGCAGCAGGACCAAACCAGTAATGAATGCAGTGCAAATCACGGAGTATGTGTATACTCTGTGTACAATCATTACACACAGTACAAAAGTAGGCCATGGGTCAGCAGCTCTGCAATGTTTGACTTAGTGCAGGCTCTGTAGGGAAAAAATGTCATCATTACTAAAACACAAATACAGATTCCTTTGTTATGTACTCAAAATTGAGAGCTGTGGTAGAAAAGAAGCTTAAAAGAGCACAGGAAGGACCTTTTTGAAAAACAAGATAAAAAAGCCACACCAACACTTTCTCTCAAAATCAAACCAAACACCAAATTTCCTTTTTTAGCCATGAAAGCTCTAACAATCTGATTCTGCTCAGGATTCTTCTCAACATGCCATCAAAAAACATCACGAGAAGATTCATGCAGAATCCTCTAGGGAACTTCATCATGGATGTCAACACTTCTAAAGCAGAAGCTAAACTTACTCTCTGACACTTTCCTGTTTATGCACTTCTCATAAAAAGTGAGTGGTTTATGGTTAACACCATATAAAGTGAGCATTTTTTTAGTCATTACTTTGACAAATTCTGTATTTTCATCTCAAACTAGGAAAATGCCCCAGTCATTCAATATAGTAATCAAGACAGGCTCAGCACTCATAAGCAGAAGTTTGTTGCACCAAAGGCAATCCCCTTAAAATACACATGTGCACACACATACACTGCACTGATTACAGCAAAGTAAAGAAATCTTTGCTATGCTTTGGTTAAAGGCTTCAAGACAAAATAATCTTTTTCTTAAAATCAGATCTAATCATAATAAGCAACACAAATAGCTTTTATTCATATTTGTAGGTCCTAAATAGTGAGATGAACAAGTTTCTGAGTAATGATTATATTTCAAACAAATGACCAGATCAAGGATGATTTCTCAAGCCGTGACATATTTATCCTCAAGTTTAGAAAATGGGATTTTAAAAACAATTTACCTTGGGTTTTTTTATTTAATACTGTTACTGGGTTTATAATATCTTAGCTTTATTCTTGCACAAAATCCACTAAATCTTTCTTTAAATAAATGAGAATTTCCATTTTATAATTCAGTTCTAAAGCCAGAGTTTTCAGGAAATTTAGCAGTATAACAGGATTGCAAAATATGTGACACAATCAATTTATTTTCTTATGACTTTATATCTTGCTGCTTTTTTTTTCTTTTCTTTTCATCATGGGACAGCATGACAGGCTGCTTTGTAGACCTACCATAGATTTTATGTAGACAGTGAGCACTTTGGGTAACTCTTATCCAAAACAGAAGTTATATGTTAGCAAATTCAATTCTATTTATATGCTTCCTGTAAATAAACATTTACTTCATACATGAATTTCATGAAATAGATGCAAACTAACTAATTTGGGTATCCAATTCACATATGAGCTATTGTCTTGTCATCTGACAAGTAGTGTGCAAAAACCCCAATCAGTAGCTTTTAAACTACAGATTTAAACATTTGTATTTTGCAAATCCAGCTGATTTTGATTAAACACAGTGAGAAAATCTATTTATTTTATTTAATGAGCCAAAATCTCATAATGAGATTGCATCCATGAATAATGTTGTATATGAATTATAGTTTATTCCTACAAATATCTGGCAACACACAGGTAAAACAAATTTTGTATTAGCATTCATGCTAACTAATGTATTTTATCATTATTTGCAGCAAGCAGAGAGAAAGGGGTAAACAGTCAAAACAAGTGAAATTAAATTGAAAAATTGCTGCAAGAGAGGTTATCGGTACAAGTGCACTTAGGAAAAAGCCTTCAAAAGTTATTTATGAAAAAAAATATTTTTTTGACTGCATATTCCCCTTACAAAATCAAAGCATATTCATCTGATTTCCATGTCACTGTTTAATCTTTGATTTGAGGAGTAATGGTAAAGAGATACATAAACAAAAAACACCCCTTCACTGCCAATGTTATAAAAATTGAAACTAGTGGAGAAAGTTTCTTTCAAAAAGACCAATTATTTTGTCCAAGCCTTGCCTTCCAAAACAGATTGAGTCACATGAGAAAGCTGTTAAAGGGAGATGTGAACAACTGAGAGTTGTTGATCTGTAATTGAAAAAAAACCAAAACCACATGGCAAACCAAACTGCTATAATCACTTTATTCATGGATTACTGTTGTTAAATAAGACCCATTTTATTTACTAAATTTGGAGTTTTATCAGAATATTTGTATTTAACTAAAATTCATTAATTTGAACAACTCTCTTACAAAAACGACATTATTAGTCTAGCAACTGGGATGAACCTTAGAAAGGAGTTCTGTGTTTAATGATTAAGAAAGGAAGCTACAAATATTTTATCATGAAACTTGAACTCCATTTAAAACAAAATTATGTAACGAAAATTAAATATTTAAGCACTTTAATCAAAAGTATGAATAATTGTAATACTTGTGGAAAGTAATTTATGTTATATAAATATATATTTTTAAAAGTTTTCTTATTTTAAACTCAGGTTATGTAAAACATATCTTAACCGTGACTAATATCTAACACTATCATTAATTCTTAAAAACACATCAGGATGAGAGAAAACAGGACCAGCAGAAAGAGAAATCCACCTCTTTTGTGTATTTACATCGACAAAAAGCAGCCTAGAGAATTCAGCAATCAGAGCAGGCAGAGAATGTGCAGCCCATAATCCAGGGTGTGATGTAGTGGTTTGTGCAGAAGGATGCACAGGAAGGGCATTGGCATCCTACAAATTAAAAATTCTGTAGGTGAGAAATAATAAAAGGAAAGTCACCTAAACCCCAAAAAACAGGAAAGAGACTGTCATAACCATGCCTTCCCTGAGACAGGAACAGCTACCAGAAGAAAGCAAAAGACCAAGAGATTCCTCTATCCTGCCCCAGCAGGCAGGTAGAAGTAGCTTAAAGGAAGCTGCATCCCTAGGAAACTCCCTATTCATTCTATGATATAACTAGCCCGAGGAAAAAAAGACTTCAGAGAGACACCAGCATATTCAGCAGTTAGACAGAAGGACTGCTTCCTTGGAGGAAAGAACTGTGCTTCCAAGAGGCTAGATTTGAGGCAGAGTTAAATCTGAAAAGTCAAGTGTTAGACAATTTATGCCCTAAAGCCATCACCTTTTCTGCAAGGCAACACATAAAGACAGCTGGGTTGTTTCTGGGTACTGCTGCACAATTCCAAGCAGGAAGACCACAAATAAGTAATAGAGACCATGTGCCTGCACCTTCTTCTGAGGGAGCAGAGTCACCATCCCACTGGGAAAATCAAAACTCATTGGCAGATTCCTACTACTACTGAATAAGTAATGTAAAAATAGCTTTGAGACATCACACCCTTTTTACTCTCAAAAAATTACATATACCCCCAAAAGTCAAAATAGTGCTGCACAATATGCAAATGGTGTGTGAAGGGAACGCTAATTAAGTGGATGAAGATTTGTTAATTATGTATCAGAAGACTTGCTGAATACTCGTTAACTGTTACCAGAACTATAATGATTATGAGGCTCTACTAGCAGCTTTGAATATTACCAGCTGTGGTGGGAAGGAAGGAAAGCTATTAATACCCCATAGAATCAGGATGGTAAATGACTTAACTGCCAGATGTGGTGTCATATGCTGACTTGGGTCGCATGCTGATGAAATTTGCATGGATATTTCTTCTGACAACTTAAAAGAAGTCGTTCTCCAGTACAATCTGAGATCTATATGTTCTTACACATAAAGCATTGGTGCACCCAATACTTGAATCTAGTCTCCCTAGTCAAAGGTACACAATAGTTTTCATTTAATTTGTGCTTTAAAGTGAATTGAAGGGTAATGCAAAGAGGGAATTACAATGACACTACTGGTAAATTAGCTTAATTTCTGTTTTCCTCATTATAGAAATATGTCTAAAATGGGCACTTGAGCTGTCTTTTCCCACAATCATCCAAGGATTTTTTTTCATATTTTTAAAAATTTATTCTAGAACTTAGAAAATAGAAAGATTATAATGTCTTTGAAATCTTAATGATACAGTCCAGAAACCACTAACTTGTACTTCAATCACAAGGTACAGAAAGATTCTCTCATATCTGATTGCCATTAGATGTCATATATATATATATATATATATATATATTTATGGGGTATTCAACTACTTTTACTGCTGTGAAAAATGACATTCATTTTTCCTGGTAAATTTTAAAAGGTTTAATAAAAAAGACAGTAAGAGACAAAGACAATAAAGCAAAGGGTTAAAATGGCCAGATGCTTGGCACTCTGCCAAGAGCACACCTGCTGTTTTGGAAACACCCTTTATATACTATTTCCATGGTATCAGCCTGATACATATTTAAACTTTTCCAAGAACTGTTTTGCATGGCCTCTCCTTGTGCTTGCCTTTCTAGGGCATGTGTCTATCTTCATTATCACCTTCTGTCCACAGATGCTAGGCGTTGATAATTGGCATTTCATCAGTAGGGTCCCCATCATATGTTCACTGGATGTTATCTCAGACAAGCAGACAGTTCAAACATGAGTATCAGCTATTCCACTACTATGCCTAAGTTTAGTTAAAATAAAAACTGCAACAAAACCACTTTAACAATATATATCTATGACATTCATTCCAATATTTTGTGAAAAGCCAATTTATAGTACGTATTTATAACATTATTTTATAATTGGGAAACCAAGTCCTACAGAAAAACATTTTTATACAAACCATGTCTGACAGAAGAAGGTATTTGCCTCTTTATCTCAACCTTTTAAACAAATTAAATGTTTCAATAAATTGTACCCTAAAAACGTTATTTCTTAGGTACCATTTCTTTCATTAGCAGTTCTTGTAGGACTATTTAAAATTAAGGTATAAATCAAAGAGTAAGTTATAAAAGATCTTTTCCAAAGTGCAGTTGTTTATCCTTGCTTGGAGAAGGAGGGAAAGCATATTTTGAAGGAAAAATGGACAAATTCAAGAATGTGTCAGCAAAATACCAGTTACAATCACACTTCTCAAAAGTCATAGAGACAATCAGAGAAGATTACAGTGTATGCTGATATTATCACCCATTTAGCACAGTCCATAAATAGCGGCAATGATTCTGACAAAAAGCCCTATAGGTGTTAAAGAACTGATTTTTCTAAGAATATAGGTACTGTGGTCCACCCTCACAGTTGGGCATTTTTAAATAATATGTTTAAGTGTTAGAAGCACAGAATTTGATGCCACAATGGTAGCCGAGTGCAAACATGGTAAAGAAGAGAAATGAAGCCAGGCACAAGAACTGTGAATGACAGACCAGACAGGTGAGCCCTAAAAAATGACAAGGACAAAGATCATTTCTGGAAAATGCAAAATTTCCTGTAAGAGGGAAATGAAAGATGGATGGGTCCTACTGAGGCTTCAATTTTTGTGAGTTCTTTCAGATTTTATTTTTGTTCTCCTTCCCCTACATGAAGAAGCAAAATACAGCTTCAAGAGATGATTCTCCAGGTACTTTCATTACGGTAGAAGTTCTATTTCAGTCAACCTCTTTTTGCTTCATATGGATCAAAAAAATAACAACTGTTCAAGCAAAAGAGTAAAATATAAAATGAATAGAATTCTCTGTCCCAGCAATTTCTGATTTTTTTTTCTAAAGATAATTTTTAACCTCAGATTGTGCATGTTCATGCACATATGTTTGTCTCAGAAGACAGCTGAGTGTGTCTGTGATGAAGAACAGACATATCAGAGATTTTAGTTTTGAGTGATGATGATTTTGTTATTTCCATATTTTTATCCCAAACTATAAGTTCCGAGAATTCTCTACTCTTTGTTTGGCACGAGTTGGTCTCCAGACTGAAATCTGAATCAGAGAGCTGAAGGCAGCAGCACTGTGGGAAATGGAAAAATGGAAAATTATACTGATGCTGAAGGGTTCGATCTGCAGCCTTGGAAAGAGCTTGGGTTAATGTAATGATGAAGGTACACAGACACTGGGTAGAGAAATTACAACCTTATGTCTCTATAGTTATAAGTAAGAAATTATATTAAGTAAAATAGTTTGAAGTTTGAGCTGTAATAGTGTGATTTATAAGAGTAGGCTAGAGATCTAGAAGCTGTAATAGATGTGTGTGTGAGTGCATGACCTGCCAGTTTATTGGCTAAGAGACAGACACAGTGTGGCAAAATTAGGCAAAGGTGATAGGTTATTAAGTAGAAACAAGTTTTGTGTCAACTGTCTATTGGACCAAAATGTTATATATTGCTGTGTGAAGAAGAAACCTGTGACTACCTTGAGCTGTGGCTGACTTGCTGCTCTTCTCTAAATCTCATGCCTTGAGACTGGTATCTCATCTGGCTACTTGAGCAATAAATCATCTCAAAGCATGGTGGTCCCATCCCTAGTTTTTCATCTCAACACAGGACTAATAAAAATATTTTTAGGAAACTCAGAAAGTTTTATCCAACTTTAAATGAAGAATAAATCCTGTGATATAGTCAGACCAAAGAACTATTATGACCAAAGGGTTCATGGCACTGACTGGAAACTAACAGACCCTTTAGTGGGCATGAGTACTAGTAAACCTATACAATACAAAAAGTTCATATTTTAATTACACTTTTTCTTCACAATTTTCACACTTCCAAATGCTATTTGAAGTACTAAGACCTAGTGAAAGACTGAAATTTTCAGAGGTGAAATGATCAGAGAGCTGGAGCACCTTTCCTACAAGGACAGGCTGAGACAGTTGGAGTGGTTCACCTCAGACAACACAAGGCTTTGGGAAGACCTTAGAGCATCTTCCAGTGCCTCCACAAGAGAGCTGGAGAAGGAATTTACACAGGGATATGTAGTGGTAATGCAAGGGGAAACGGTTTTAAACTAAAAGAGGTATATATAACTAGATATTAAGAAGAAATTCTTTACTGTGAGGGTGGTGAGGCACAGGTTGCTCAGACAAGCTGTGGCTGCTCAAGACCAGGTTGGATGGGGCTCTGAGCACTCTGGTCTAGTGGAAGGTGTCCCTGACTACAGCAGGGGTGTGTAACAAGATGATCTTTAAGGTATCTTCCAGTCCAAATCATTCCATGATTTCATGATTCATGGTTTGGCATGTTGCCATGGCACAAGGAGGAAATATACTAGCTCCATACAAATTTTTGAGACTCAGATGAAAAGGTAGGATCCATTCAGTATTAAAGTCATGCTATTACAGAGGAATATCAAAGATTTTTTAGACTTTTTTGTAGTGATGACAACTCCACTTGAAAAATTAAAAACTGCACTATGGTATTTAAAGGCTTATAAAAGACTAAAGCTGATAGTGAGAGAAAGAGAAAGATTGTTTAATGCATTTTTTTCTGGAATTTTTAGTCAGCGGAATTTTTACTCTTTTGTAAAGACAGAACTTGACATTGTTGAGAATTAAGCTAGAGAAGTCAGTGGACCTGAAGAGTTAATATGTTTCCACAAGCTTGTCAGCAGCTATGAGAGATGCAGTCTAGACAGATGCCTAAGAGAAAGGTATGTCGGATAGATAATAAAGGGGGCTTGCTTGACATTCTGAGCTAGAGTTCACCAAAATTCTCCAGCTCTTTTTCTTCTCTTTTGCTGTATTTTCTTTACCCACACAACTTCCCACCAAAGTGAATAAAGTTTTGAAAGTATTTCCCAACTTCAGTGCTGCATCAGCACCGGCATAGTGTATGATAATGCTCTAGAATGGCAAGATCCATCACATTGTATTTATGCACAACATTTTTTTCCTTTTACTCTTATTGTCAGGCATATATAACATCAACATGTTTTGACCCCTTGGAAATCTTTTGTTTTTTCTTACCAAAATTATTTTTTACCACTTTTCATGGATATATAAACAACTTAGATATATATATGTGTGTGTTTGTGTCTGTGTGTGAATGCCCCAAACTGAATTATTGAACTCTCAAGAAGTCCACTACCTGCTGGCAGCAATAGCTATGGGCTCCTTGAAAAATTTGTCAGCATCTGGACTAATCAAAACTGGCCTAGCCTCAAATCCTCAAATTAATAAAGAAAAGTAAGATAAAAACACTAATTAAGAGGCTGATCAAGTGTTGTGTTTCAGCATATAGACTCTTGAAATGGGGAAAATGGGAGAACTGAGGATTTGGAAAAGACTCACTGAAAATGATTCCTATATAAACTGGTCTTGGAAAGAAGATGATCCTGAAACAGTGAATATCTTTCCTGGAGGAGAGATCCTGGAAGTGAAGGAAGATCCTGAAAATCAGGGGGCTGTAAGAAGAACAAAAAAGAGGGATGCCTGGAATTTTGAGAGGAAACAGCTGAGATGGTTAAGGATGAGCAACAGAGGGAACCAACCCAGTTTTCTAAAGACTTTCCTGGGCCAAGAGGGACTTCCTGCAGTGAAGGGATGGTGAGACCTTAGGAGCACAAGAACTGCAGGGGAAGGTGTGACTGAATGTGTGAGGTAATTTTGTAGGGTAAAATCCCCTCATTGCCCTTTTCTTAAATAAACTCCAGTGTCCAGATCCACTCTCGTCTGTCATTTACTCTGTCTCACCTGCAACACTTGGCACCGTCTCTTCCATGTTCTCTTCTCCCACTTCTGCCCTGGCTTTCCCTATTTTTCTAGTACCTGCAGTGACTTTTTAATCTTTTTTTTTTTTCACAGTGGGAACAACAGCAGCTGGGGCAGAAACCAGTTCAGGTCTGCTGTCATCTGTTTGGCCCTGGCACAGAGCAGTTCCTAGGATAGTTATCCCTTTCCTCTTTCTCTGATCCTCTTTAAAGTCCTTATATTATTTGTTGCAATCATGTCCTGGCCACTCACCTGCATCATTATCAGCTGCTACATTATCATGCCATGTGGCTTTATCATGAAGGAAGTGAAGCATGCAAAAGTAATTTTACACATGATATTAAAAAAATTAGCTGGTTGTTCTTTTTACCCTGGAGTGAAAAAATATAACCCAGAGCTTTTGTTTCCAAGTGAAGGCCACAAGGACAAAAACTATAAAACCATTTGTAGCAAATAACAAATCCAAATAATCTAAGAGACCATTCATCTGAGCAATTTTTTGAGCAAATCAGAGTTAGTTTTGCTTTGATGGTGTCCTGGTATACACGTTTAAACATCTACTCTATCTATTCTGTGCAAATAGTTTAACTGGCTATAAGTCTGGGCTTTCAGTGACCTGGCAGTGACCTCTTGCTAATGCATGCACTAAAAGCAATCATGAAAGGTACACACAGAGAAAAACAGTTCAAAAATTCAAATTAATCTACTAAACAATTTTTTTACATTCTGTATGCATAGAAGGCCAAATCAACAGCTATGACCTTGTGAGCCTCTAAATTTTTCTCTATTTTTTCATAGCACAATTAGATATAACCAGTACTTACATTCCACAGCACTTCAGATTGAGGATAGCATAAAGTATATTAGCAAAAACACATAAAATTGAGTACCTTTGTTTTTCTACTTTTAAATAAATTCAATACTGTAATAATTCCAGGCTGACATTCTGCAGAAATTACAGGGTTTTGCACCATGGAGCCAGAAGGCTGCAACAAGAACCAAAAAGAGACTACAACTTTTGGTTGTACTTTTTTATACAGGTATGTGTCAGTACTATTTCCTCATACAGCTTTAACACCTGAGACATTCATAGTGGGAAAAAGAAGGATGTGGATATGTGAATACATCTGCACTGCAGACCACAAAGCCTGACTCACCTCCAGATGTTTTGTTTCTGAGGCCTGAGCTTGCTAGTCTGGAACAGTTCAGGTACAACTGCTACTGTGCAATCTACACAATACTCACACCCGTATTTTGGGCTTTTTTGTCCTGTGCCTAGGACAAAAATGAAGTTCATCCTTTTTGTCTCAAGACTAACAGAAAATAAAAAGGACAGAGGAATAGCTATTCTCACTCATTACAATCCTGTTTCTAAAGTTATTAGAAATGCCTCTGCCAAATTAAGGTGCAAGTGAGACCATATCCAAAGTCAATAGTATGGATTTTATTTGATAGTAAATATGAGAGAGAGAGAGAGAGAGAGAGAGAGAGAGAGAGAGAGAAAGGAAGAGAAAAAGAATAGAAAAGAGGTGGGGGGACAGAAAGCTAGACAGATTAAAGAAAATATCATCATTCTGTGGATCCAATGGTGTCCTGATGATCCTCTCCAGCTGTTCTTCTTGGTGGTGAGGGTTCTTTTTCTCCAGAAAACATAAAATCCAATGGATTAATTTATGCTCAGGCCAGGTGAGAATGCCCAGGTTCCTCCCCTGCCCGGGGCAAGGGGGCAGTTTGACGCTGTGTCTTGCAGCAGACTCTGGATCTGTTGCATCATTTTGCATCGCGTACAGTGCTGTGGTTCAAGGCCTCACAAATGAGTCTGGGGAGCATTTTGGGGATCTTTGATGAATTATGACACTCCCTCAGCTGCCTCTCACATGAATGTCCCATGGATGTGACCTGTGGGGTTGGGGGTTTCACAGCTGGGCATGTTTGTGTAAAGGAGGATGGGTGTTCACTGCCTCTGACCAGAGGTTATTACAAATCCAAAACCTCCTCTTCCCACTGCAGTTGTGGGGGAGTCTGTGTTAACCTGGCCTCTGTGGGCTGTGGTGTCCCCCACCCCAAACTCAGCCAGGGATGATTCTCAGTGCAGCTGCGTTTGGCTTTCTTGTGGATGCGTTCTTCTCCCTCAGCCTGAGATGACTGAACAAGTATCCCCTTTGTCTTACCTATGTGGCTTAACTCACAGTCAGGCATCTTCAAGGAGGGATGGGCTTCTGTGGCTATAGCTTTTTGGTACAGATTTTCTTACAATGGGCAAAACTCCTTCATAACAATTTTTAAAGCATGAACCATTTGTCTCTGACATCACTGGAAAATTGAAACATGAAAACTCACTATGAGTTTTGAGTCCCAGAAGACTGCTCTTTCTAAAAATACCTGTTATTTCAGATTGCCTGATAGCCTGTTCATAAAAAACTGTAGCTCATGTAATAAATACTTCCAGGAATCTGTGAGCATGATCCAAGCCACTCTGTTTCACAAGCTGTATAAAGCAATGCCAACATGATCTCATGATCATTTCATGTCATGAGACACAGAGACTCTGCCATTAGATAATTTCATTTAAAGTAGATAATTCAGCATGCATCAATTTAAAGTGAAGTACCATCACACTCATCAAGCTCATTTTGTCCAAAAACGTAGTGCCCATTATTTGGAGACATCAATGTCAAAAGGTGACTTTGACCCTCAATCTGCCTGTAGTCTTGATGTCCACACTGACTGTAATCAATTTGTAGCATCCAACAGCAGCCTAGGCACAAGGGGAGAGTAAAAGAAAAAATATTTAAATTTTTGATTATAACTCATCCTTTAATGACATAAATGAGGATTCTATGCCCACACAACTTCCGAAATGAAGAGCTATTATATGAATAGCCTATATCTGAATGATTTTCGTGATTCTTATAAATCTAAACAAAAAGCTACAGATGTGAAACTCTCCTACTTACAAAATGGCATCTAGGCAAAAGCTGGATACTACCAAGCGAAAAAGAATATATTGGCAGGTTGTTGTTAAAAATTTGAAAAATTTCACTCCTTCAGAGGAAACTTTGAAAGATAAATATACAAACTTTTTCAAATAATTAATTTTTATTCCTTCACTAAAGACTACAAAAACCTTTGAACTATAAAATTTAGTCAAAAAAAAGGATGGTTAAAACTCCACATGTATTTATCAAGACTGTGAGATAAGCATTAAGATGTATGCTTCTATTCTACATAGAATTAAGCATGAGAAACAAAATGATGGTATATGTATGCACCAGATGTTCAAAGAAAAGCTCATTAATGTCTTCTTGATTTTGAAAAGACAGTTGATTAAACCCAATATGTCAGATTAATACATATTTTTGAATGCTTCATGGTCACATGAAATATTCAGCTAATGAAAAAGATGAGTACTTGGGGAGACAGAAGCAATGCAAACAGATTGTGAAGCTGCTAAACAGTGTAACACCAAGAGAGATGTACGCCAAGGTTGCACACCATATCTGTAACTGCTCAGCACAGATGCAGAAAGTATAACAATGTGCAGAAGAATCAAAAACATTCTAAATGAGACATTTGAATGAAGGAAGTGAATATTAACAGCACAGTGGGTGCTGGTGAATGTGTTTGAGTATCATTGATAGAGCAGAATTCAGGAATTCCCTGTGAATGGCATCTCAAAGGATTTCAGAGGAGTGAAAAATGTTAAGAAAACATTAGCAACAACATGAAAAAATGCCAACTGAATAAAATCCTCAAGAGAGATTCCCAGATCTTGCTGGACTGACTGAATAGGTCTCTGTATTAATAATAAAATGGTAAAAACATAAGGAAAATAACTTGACAAATCTCAAAAGGCTCTACAGAGTAAAAAAAATGTGATGTCCACATCTGCTTAGGATTGCCCTTGACCACCTTGTATGCTTCTGAAGATGCTTGTGAAATAAAAGCATTTGAAGGTTCTTCTAATAGGTGTGTTTTCTAGGTATTGATGTTAAAAATTGTACTTCTTTTTGATGTGATTGGTCTTATAACTTCTGCCATCTCTCCTATTAACATCTTTACCAGAGTGCTTTCTAAGAACACACATCTTAACTGAGAGTTCTATGTCTTCAAAATATTGCACTAAAAATGGAATCTTCTCTTCTTACAGACACTGATTCGGAAAGTTATTACTTCAGTTGGGGGAGGGGAGTTCTTTTGTTTTCTTTACTTTGTTTTGTTTTGATTTTTTTGCTTTTTAATTTATGTATTATAGTGAATACCAGTTTTCTCATCAAAACTGCAGACTGTTCAAGTTGCCTCCACAGTCCTAAAAATGTTATTCATTTTATTCCTTTCCATTTGATATCTGCCCTATTTATTAATACTACATAGTAAGAAAAAAGACTCTCTGAAAATCCGTATATTCACCAGTTTCTTTTCTTATTAATCTGTGTAGCTGCATTCATCAGAAGGAAACTAATGTCTAAATAATCAGGATTCTTTTCAAATTGATGTTGAGACTAAAATCTTTAGATAATCTAAATGTCATAAATACACACTCATACAGTATGAAAGGCTTCAGTAGCTACACAAAATTTTACTTACTTGTCCTTCTGATTTCCATACAAATTCAGTTAGTACATCTGATTGTAATTTGCCATAACTACTGTGAATAGCAGTTTCAACAGACACAGAAGTCAATTAGTTGAATTTATCAATTTGGTGTACTTGGGAGCTGCAATTTTGCTTTTTTTCTTTCCTGTTCCAATCAAGCTTTAAGCTGGGATGTTTACATGAGCAGGTTCATTTTTATCAGTCTGTTTGGCTGAAACTGTAAGAGCTGAGAAAATGGTGCTTCTCCACTTGCTAAAGCCAGGTGAAAAATAAACCTTGCAACAATGACAATTTATATTAATGATTCACATACATATCTGTATCATTCAATCAAAAAGTACAGTGGGCTTCCTTTTACTGAAAAAATAGGAGGAAAATGGCTAGTAAAGCTATTTTAGATACAGTACATTGAAACAAAAAATATCCTATTGCAAAGTCAGATAAAAAACAGTGCTTTAATATTAAACAATTTTCATCTGAACATCTATAGTTGAACACCATTATTGCCTTATTATGCAGTATGTTCAATTCATGCAATGAATAGATTGACTTTGTGCAGAATGAATCAGGAAATGAAATTTGAGTATGGGAGGAAAAAATCTTACTCCAAATAAAAACATGTATTCAGGTACTTGTTTGCAAACCTACAGATATCAGGGGTGGGTGTTTTTATCTGTTTCTTTGGTTGGCTTGGGGTCTTTTTCATTCTTTGTAGTTTAATAAATGAGATATATAAAATAATCTTGCCAAAAGGAGGTGGACAAAACAAGGAGGAATTCTGTAAAATCTATTGTCAAAACTGATCCATGGTATAATACCCTCTTGTTCAATTTCTAAAGGAGTAGTTTGTGAGGCTCTGTTCATCTTGTCTTTCAACATTGTGCATATTTAAAGTATTTAAAGTACTCTAAAGGTAAACCCAAAAATTAGAAGGAGCAGTTCAGTGCTCTATATATAAGAAGTCAATATATATATTTTTCAATACAGCTTAATTTAAAATCTTAAGAAGGAGGATAAAACATCAATAACTTCAAAATGTGATGCTTGTACGTAAACACTGCTTCTATTCAAATACATTGGTCCAGGTGATGTCTCCTTGATTTAAATATGCACAAAACTTATGTAATGAAAGCATTATTCTAGTCTGTTTCTAAATCTATGTATCTCCTACATTTATAGTTACATGTCAATTCCCAAGGTCTTCTAATGCAATAACCAAAACACTCTTAATGAGTAAAAAGAAAAAGAAATAGCATAACACCCCTACCCACAACACCCCACTTCCATAATTTAGTTTAAAAACCCTGTAAGCCTTGTACTAATTTTGAACCTATTTTTCAGGTATGAAGTGGAATTCCCAAGCACAAATTTTCAAAGTGATCTGTAGTGTATTATGTTCTGAAAATGAATCTTTCTGCAGATTAATACACAGTTTATAAGAGAGTGGCTTTAGTTTAGTTAAAATCCCAAATTCAGAGCACAAAACACAAAGCTTGCACTGAATCTGTATTCACTATGGGACTAAACTAAAATTCATGATAAAATGAAAGTAATTTTACAGACAGTGAGTCATTAAGTTATTTTAATTTTCACCCTCTAGTGTAGTAGAAAAACATCTGAAGCAGATGGATTTTGCAGGTAGTGAAACAGTTTAAAGGAACAAGGGAATTTAGGCATAAATGCTTTTGAGGGAGAAAAATAAGAAAACAATAAAATTACTATGAAGACCAGAGAGAGAACAGAAATGAAGCAAACAAAATTGCTAGATTTCAAAAGCTGGCAACAGCGAACCAATGAAGAAACACATTGAATTTTTAAGATGTAGTACCAGCCAAGAAAGGCAAGTGTTTCGGGGAGGTGTCTCTCATGAAAATTTATTTTGTTTTCTTTTTTCTATTCCTCATTGAAGGAATGTTGAGTTGGCATTGAGATGCTTTTTGCAAGCTTCTGCAAGCAATTACATTATGTGTATCAAAAGTTGATAAAATCTTTTCACTTCTTTCTAATGAACACATTTCTCTTGTGGGTTTTTGTTTATGGAATTAAATTGAAATATTTTATTCCCTGGCGCTCCCTTTATGTGTTTTGAATAATGCAGTAAATTATCACACATTCTGCAGTGTCCCAAAACAAGGTCGAATACACAATACTTCTGTTATATTTTATAGCAAATTGAAATCTGATATCAGACGAATGAAGCTCCATGATCATGCAGCAGGAAGTCTCCTGATGATGCTGTCATTAGTCTCTCTGTTTTAAGGTCCAAATGGCTTTGGAGTTTTGGCTGGTTTTGTATTTTTTAGGGATTTCCTTCTCTTCCTGATTTCACCCAGCTGCTGCTATAAAGTAATGCCCTTCCAGGATACCATTCGCAGCTCCAATATTCTTGTCTGCTATTCTCTAACCACTACATGAGAGACTTTTGGCAAATAGCCTCAGTCAACCCCATGAAACTGCTTTTCAAAACTTAAGACCTATGACTTAATCTGCTCCTTTATATTTTGATTTTTCCCCCACCCTGCAAATAAAGAGCATGAACACGCAAGAAGGCAGCCAAAGCCCAATTATCTGGGGGAGATCAGGAAGATACTGCCTGGAACACACAACTTCAGAATAATTACTTTAGGCTTCACACTGTTTGTCTTCTTAAAATACAAAACCAAAAACCAAAAAACATCATGAAAAAGATTTTATAAGAGTTTGTATAAGAGCTGTGTAAGATTATTTACAGATGTGACAAAAAGGCTGTCTTATGAGGTTTAGGAGAGAAACCCTGGGTGCCCCAACCCTGGAAGTGTTCAAGGCCAGGTTGGATGGGATTTTAGCAACCTGGTCTAGTGGAAGGTGTCCCTCCCCATGGCAGGGGGGTTGAAATTAGATGATCTTTAATGTCTCTTTCAACCCAGGCCATTCTATGATCTATTTAATTTAATCATAACAGATCATCTGTGGTTTTAGTTCTTCATTATTTCAGCAGTATAATAAAGTCACATTTCAAAACATAAATCCATTCCAACACTTAAAATAACCAACACTTTTTCCTGAATTTCTGTATACTGTCAAAAAATCCATACCAAATCCATCAAACCCCTACCTTAAGTATACTTAGACATTTTCCTTCTTTTATAATAATTAAAATAAAATGTGAACATCAGATTACTACTAAGAAATATACAATGGTCAGTGAGGTGCATTGCTTAGAACATGCCTTGGTTAATGGTTATTTTTCTGTGTGGCTTTTTGGAAATAAGAGCTTTGATATATTTATGGCAGCATTTGACTTGATCCATCTTCAACTGGATTAAAAATTACTATTTGTGGGCCAGTTCATGCTAACTTCCTTTTTATTCTCCATATAAAAAAACACATAGTATTCATAACTCAAGAGAAAGTCTTTCTCTGCAGGACATGGATTCTGGAGTGCTCTCTATACTAACTACAATAATAACAGCAAAGAAAAGAATGGACATACATTTTTAAATTTCTACATGAACATAAAAGCTTTGCTGCCATAATTGCAGTATTAATACTTTGTATTTGTGTAAGGTATTCCAAAAGTAAAGCAAATCCTAAATAAAATATATATATGAGTAAAAATCACTAAGATATATAGACAGGCAGGGCTAAAGTGCTACTACTTTGAAAAATATGTTAACTGACCAAACACAAGATTTTTTTTTTTTTAATTGCATGTGAAGAAATCTTTCATTTCATATCCTTTAAACTAAACACTAAAAATTAATTTAGGCAATTCTTTACTACTTAAGTTATATGTCATATTAAGATTAACTAAGCAAGTTTGCCCTTAAAACAAAGTAATCATTGGCAAAAAGACTATTTTTTTATTCAAAGCACAATTTCTTGTCATTGATTTTGGGAGCTAGGAGAGAACATCAGACTTAAAAACAGTTACGACTTTAATCTCAATCTCTCTCTCTCTCTCTCCATATACATATATGGATATATATATATATATATATAAAATCTAAAATTCTAAAATTTAATATATATACTTGGATAATTCATTTGTATAGGTTTCACTTTTGCCGGAGCACAATGCTGTCATGTCAAATCTGCATGTCAAACCATTGTATAATACGGATGTCTCTTTCTGTAACAAAAAAGCATTTAGCTATCAAAAGGATATATTCCAAATTATATGAGAAAACATGATGACTTTTTTCATAATTCTTTCCTTTTACATAAAAAAAAAGTGCAATAATTTGTCTTCTTGCATGACATTTTCTCAGAACACTCTACAACTTCGGGATAGATGTCATCTTGCAAAGAGGATGAAAATAGAAAGAAGGAATTGAGAACTTTAGATATCTTTAATACATCTGTTCCCATTTCCTATCTGATTTGATACTGCCTCTTGAGATTTGGATAAACATTCCCTTGAGATTCATTCCCACTGAGACAATTTAAGAGAAAAAAAAGGTGTTGTCAGATAAGAATATCAATGCAGAGTTTAATTAAGCCATAAATTATAGCTATAGTTTGTGATTTTAACCTCAGTCTCCTTTTTCCCTCAGATTTCAAATATATTTTATCTTATTTTTCAATGACAATTGATGACATTTGATTGATTTTTTCATTATGACTTATTAAGTATATAAAAAGGGAATTAGCAGCTATATTCAGGGTCAGTTCTATTTTGGAAGGACACATTTGTCAGAGTACATCTGTGCAGCTTGACAGTGTGTGGGCTGGACTATTAGCACAATGAAAAATAGGATGTATTTCAGTCTAACCTCCAGCTCCCTGTTAAAAGGAGGGTAAAGAAAACATCAGTTGAGCAATAGAAAAGTAGAGAAGAAAGTGTGAAAGATTAACTGTAGGCATTTCAGAAGCAGATGGAAAAGTATTTTAGCTATTTCCTGAAATCACTAGGAAGTTACAGAAGAGAAGGATGTTTGGGTGGATGGAACATTAAATGTGTCAACACATATGATTTTGTTTTCCTTGCTTTGGTTTGGTTTGGTAGGTTTGTTAGGTTATTTCGTTTGTTTCTTTGGGTTTGGGGCTTTCTTATTTTTTGGGGGGGTTCTTTTGTTGTTGTTGTTAAGTTGGTTGTTAGGTGGTGGATTTTTTTATTTTCTTTTTTTTTTTTCTAATTAATTAATTTTAATTTTTTCAATTAGCTTGACCATTTTTAGTTCTGTGAAAAATACCTGAATCATTCCATCTGCATTTTACAGTAAGTTCAGTACAGAAGTCAGCAGAACACTAATAAGGAGCAGAACAGTAATAATCAAGAGGCAATGGAATCAGGAAACAGCAGCTCAGGAAACTATAGGAGATATAGGTCCAAAATTTGTATTTACTGGCTTGAAGTGGTTTAGAAAGAGACTGGGAGGAAGCAGCCCCTCATGGCTAAAGGTAGTGGTTTCCTTTTCAAGCATCTCCTTGATATACAAACTCTGAAAGCAGATAAGAAAAAAAACAGGGAACTGGCAATCACATAAGTAATGAAGGGTAAGCCCATGATCATAGAATTGGAGTGGGTTGAAATGGACTTTAAAGATGATCTGGTTCCAAGTCCTCCTTCCCTTAGACCATGTTGCTCAAAACCCCATCCAACCTGATCTTGAACACTTTCCAGGGAAGGGGCTTCCACATCTCTGGGCAACCCGTTCCAGTGCCTCACTACCCTCACAGTAATTACAACCCTGTCATGCATGATTTGCTTCCACCAATAAATGCTCAGGATTGTATAAGTCCTGAGAAGCTGCTCAATCTTGTCTCTCCTTTGAAGACCACATCGAAATATGGACAGGCTACTGTAGGAAATGCTGCATATGATCAAAAGGCTTCTTTTTGATTTTCAGAAGAAAGATGGGAAAAGAGCTTCTCTCTACACAGGGCTTCTCTCTACATCTTTCTACACTCTTTACACATTTTTCAGACTTGTGTAAAATTTTGATACTCATCAGTAAGGTCTTCTACAATTGGCTGGCATTCTCTTAGGCTTTGGATTATCTACATGACTTGGACAATGACACTTCTACTCTGGTCAGTAGAAGAGGAGAACAAAGAGTTCAGTGCCCTTCTTGTGCATTCATCCCTGGAAGTGTTTAAGCCTAGGCTGGACAGAACTTTGAGCCACCTGGTGTAGGGGAAGGTATTGTTGCCCACTGCAGAGGGCTTAGAACTCAATGATCTTTATGGTGCCTTTCAACCCAAACAATTCCACATTTCCATGGTTGGGATCTAATTCAAGTTGTAAATACAAAATTATGCTGCATTCTCTAAATCCAAAAAGGAAAAAGCCACCATCTTCCTGAGGTTATTTTTAAAAGGAAAAAATAAAACACAACTCTTACAAAATTTCCAGAATACCATTTCAGATTGTTTTTCCTAAAAGTAACAACACACAGATATCTGAATTAATATAATAAGGTATATTTCCAGATATGAGCAAGTACAGTGGTGAATGCATAGTTTTGTTTTAATCAATGCATAGCTTAAAAATAATCTGTAGAGAAACATTTAAAACTTGCAGATTATCTCTATGCAGATCAAGACATGATGTTTAAAAGTGCCTTGGCTTTTGGAGAGCCAAAATCTTGATTAGCTGCACATTCCATTACTGTGTGCAACTGTTCTGATCGCAGTGAGATCCCTGGTCACTCACTTTAAATTAGTGTCATCAATAAAGGAAGTAGGTCATAAGTGTCAACTAGGAGCAGTCTAAACTCTGGAGACAGTAGTTAATACCTACCTCTCCATTCAGCTTTATTTTACCCAGTAGTGCACACTAAACTGGATCCTGTTCATTCCATTTTCAAGTGAAATGCACAGCTGTTACTATTTTAAAGTAGGAAATAATGAAATAAGGAAAAGCAGTTGGGTGTTGCCGCTGAAGATGAATAGATCACACGGACACAGATAGAGGTGTGGTGAAAAGGAGAGAGTTTATTTTTCCTCCCAGGATTTATAGTCTTCTGACCACGGCCAGGGATTGGATGGTCAGGATAACACTTTAACACTTTCTCACTGCACTGGCCATGAGAGATGCCCATCACAAGTCATGTAACAGAAAGAATGTACACATATCTATGTTTACAGTTACTGTCCTGGGAAAGTCTTTAGAAACCATGTCAGCAAGCACAGAAGCTGAGTTTTCAGGGTGACAGTTGGGGTTGATTCTATTGCAGGTGGAAAGAGCTGTAGTAGTAAATAATAAAACAGGAAAAGGTTTTGGGGCTGATTCTGTTGCAGGTTGAGGCAGCTCTGAGCTACCACGGCAGCACAAAATGGTCTATAATGATTTTAGCTAAGCACTGAGCTCATTAAATAGGCAGTTTTATTGGGATGGAAATATATTCACACAGGAGTTCTGGACTATTATATGTCTGCAAGCATTTTAAAATGTGTGCCTTGAATCACTTATCTATTTTTTACTTCTTTTCCCACACCATTCTCTTAGAGAAACAGGCTATTCATGGCTTGAACAGGTGCTATTTGCTGGGTAAAAATCTGTGTGAATTGCCAGACCCAAAATATGGTGGTGAATGGACCTAAATCCTGTTGGTGGCTGGTCACTAGAGGTCTTCCTCACAGCTCAGTATTTGAGGCTGATTCTGTTTAATGTTGTTATCAACTGTCTCAAGAAAGGAATTGAATGACCCCTCAGTCAGCTTGCAGGGAACACCAAGCTGAATAGGAATGTTGATAGGTTAGAGGAAAAGAAGGCTCAACAGAGGGATCAGGACAGGCTGGATCCATGGGTTGAGGCCAATTGTATGAGGTCCAACAAAGACAAGTGCTGGGTCCTGCACTTGGGTTAGGACAACAACCGACCTACAACCCAGGAAGCACTACAGGCTGGGGCAGAGTGGCTGGAAAATTGCCATGGGAAAAAGGGCCTGGAGGAGGTGGTCAACAGCAGCTGAACATAAGCCCAGATGGCCAATAAGGCCAATGGCACCTGGCTTGTATCAGTGATAGTGTGGCAGCAGGATCAGGCCAGTGATTGTCCCTTTTTACTGGGCACCAGTGAAGCCACACCTCAAATCCAGTGTCCAGCTCTGGGCCCGTCATTGGAACAAAGGCATTGAGGGGCTGGAGTGTGTCCAGAGAAGGAAACGGAGCTGGGGAAGGGTCTGGAGCACAAGTCTGATGAGAAGCAGCTGAGGGAGCTGGGGAAGTTCATCCTGGAGAAAAGGAGGTTTGGGGGAAGCTTCCTGTTCTGCAGAACAATCTGAAGGGAAATTAAGGTGAATTAAGGGATTTGTCCATTCTCTCAAGTGAAAGGACAAGAAGAAATGCCTTCAAATTACACCAGGGGATTTAGATTGGTTATTAAGAAAAAATTCTTCATGGGAATGTTTATCAAGCACTGGAATAGCCATGCCCAGGGAAGAGGTTGGGTTGCCATCCCTGGAGGTATTTAAAAGACCTGTGGACGTGTTTCTTCACGTCCCTACGTGGTTTAGTAGTAGACTTCACAGTGCTGGACAGTTTGACTCAGTGATCTCAAAGGACTTTTCCAACCTAAATTATTCTATGATTCTATGACTGAGTCATTCTTACTGACAGAACATTCTATTTACAGGTACAAAAAAACCCCAAATCTTTTAATAACTTCAGAATCAGGAATTTCAAAGGGACTCCTGCCTTGGAGCTGCATTTCATTTTCTTTCTCTATATAATGAGATGGGGTCTATATATTTATATAAATTAAGACATTATTGTAACCATTTTTTCTTTGGAATATTAAAAAAAATGAAAGAAAACAAACACATCTAATTAGAAAACTTTGAAATGGTTTCTGTTTAAAATAATATATTTTTAAATCTATTGAAAGTATATAATAACTTGGCCTGAAGAGGTGAGTATAATCATGTTATGAATTCTTCTCTATACTGGCATCTGAAGTTTTCAGTGTTCTGTGTTTTATTCTCACCTTTCCTTTGAAGTATTCAAGTAATAAGGCCATGCTTTACAGAGACTCAGGCAGAGATCATCAAAAGGTCTTGGGGTATGTTAATTAGTTCCCAAGTGGGTTGTCATCTGCATTTTTTCTTTGGAATAAATACTATAAATCCCCTTTTCCTTATGGTACAAGGTAACCACCTCTATGGCTCTTAGAATCAAGGGATGTCCTCTCTAACTGAACCTATTGCTCATATTATTACTATTATTACTATTATTATTATCATTATTAATAATAATAGTAATAATAATAGATACAAATATATGCAAGGGAGGTGAACATCCAGTCTCAACAGAATGGGTATGGACTGTGGTTTGAAGACTGCACTGATCCAGCAGTGTCAGGAGTACACATGGAAATAGCTAGTCCAGCCTGCTTCCACAGGAAGCAGAAAAGGAAAGAAATAAAATGCAAAGCAAAGCTGCTTGATTGATTAGACACATTTTTGAAATATTTGCCAGAACAAGTGAATATTGAGGTTATCAATAGAGGTCAAAAGACTATACCATATGAGTATGTTTTAAATCTTCTGTGACTCTTGACCTTTCAGGCAGCATGCTAAAAGCCAGTAAAGAGCATTCTCCTAAATTGCTTCAGTAGGAGATGTAAAATGTTATTTATGCATCAACCAGTTCTGTACCATTAAAGCAGAGGGCTCCCTCTGAATTTCATATTTCCTAGAGGCCTGAAGCCGCTGGTTATTATTTTACAGGAAAAATTGAAGGAATTAAAGATGTTTCAATAAATTATGACTACTTCAAGTTTTGCAGTTTTACAGTGTTCTCTCTGTAGCTGTAAGGAGCTGGGTTTGTGAGAACTTTATCCCTTTAATCTCTCTGAATACATCATCTGCTGGATCAGAATACAAACTGAGACACTATGATGGCAAAAGGCTCCAGTTCATGAGCTCATGATACAGAGGGACTCATAAGCTAATGAGCCTAAATGTTAGCCTTAGTTTTACTGTCATTGAATCTCAAAAGAGAACTAATAATCAGTAAATGTCATTCCAAATAATTAATACTGAATAGCATTTTAAAAACCCAGGAAAAAGAGTGAAAATTGGTGTATTTAAAGTAAAATCAATCTTAGGAGAAAAAAGAGAAAAGAACAATAAAAACACATAAAGCATTTTACTGATAGCTTCTTTAGTGCTCATAAAAACTACTAGATAAGATTAAACAGCTTTAAAAAGCTACTAAAAATGGCATATTTAAAAAATTCAACACAAAAACTTCAAACAGACCTCACTGAAAGCTGCACTCTCATAAATGTTGTCACTTAATTACCCATTGATAAGGTGCAGTATTTATTAGGAATCTAGAAGACAAAACTGTTCCAGAAAATCACAAGTACAAGATTCATACATGGACATGTTGCCAGTAATTTCTTGTACTTCTTTCTCTCTTAATTTTTTAAATAAACATTTTTAAAATAACTCTTCTGAGGTTCTTGCTTATAAAATTATTCATATTTCTAATTAAAATTTATTAAAGCCTTAAGTGTAATATTTTAAATGTAAATAAATTGCAGATAGTGATTTAAATGTATCTTAGGGTAAAGTTCCATAAGAAAGTACTTGGATGTTCTTGCTTTTAGGGTTTTTTTTCTCATATAGTAGTCAGAGTTGTCAGCAATGAAGTTTCGTTTCAAGAAATTGCTTTGTATTTCCATGTCAACCATCTTTTCAGAGGTTCTAAAGACCTTGTACAAAAATCAAGTCAGCTGAACACAGTGGTAAGATTACAAATTTTATTGAGTGCAACATTATTATCTCTATGTAAGGTCTGGATGACTGCTTTCTACAAGGGCTTGAAAAAAGTGTTGAATGATAAGTATTCTAAAAACTAATCAACCAACCAAATAAAAGAATCCAAATGCCTGGTTTTTCAAATGAACAGTTTTAGATTTCAGACTGACAAGAACTATACCTCATGAAAATACAAACATTGTTATAAATGCCTATTATAATATTGGCTTTTTGCAAAATATTGAAACAGATATTAAATGTATAATGTTAAAGTAACTTTGCTATAGTTTTTTCTGCTATTAACTAAACTTAGGTGCAGTAGTGAAATAGCTGTTCTTGTAGTAATTGAACTGCCTGCTTTGCTGGGATAACATACAATGAACCTATGATGAAGACCCCTGCTACTGAAAAGCCAATTATCAGCACCTATTGTCTGAAGAAAGTATGGACCAAAACCCAAACTGGAGGTGATAATAAGAACGGACTAAAACCACAGCCAAGGAATGTGCACACTCTAAAAAGGTGGTCCCAAAGAGAAGCCATGCTAAACAGTTCTTAGAACATGTGAACTAGTTTGGAGAAAGGTTTAAATATGTATAATTGTTTATGAATATGCAACAGGCTGATGCAATAGAAAAGGTGTTGGGGCTGGTTCCAGGGGTCTGTCCGACCCCCAGCCACCGCCACCTTCCTGGATAGGGGTCCCACGAGGAACAACCATCCAGGAGTCTCAGGCAGTTTCCAGCCAGGGGTAACCCATATGAGCTCAGCCTCAGGCTTCAAGTGATGAGCTCTTTTAGATGTGATTTCAGCTCTGTAGTGATCAGCTCAGCTCAACTCCACTCATGGGTTACCCCAGCATGGACGAGAGACAGGAGGCCGTGTAGCATTCATTCCACAGAGTCCTTTAGTAGCAGGCTTCTGTGAAGGGGGACAGTGATGGTCACATCTGCTGAACTGGGCAAAAGCTGGGTTTTATAGGGAAGGGGAGAATTGGGAAAAGGACCAATGGTTTAATACTAAATTAAAATGACCAATAGTTAACAGGGAGATAACATGGGATCCCAAAGCAGGAAGGGGTCCACAGCTTAGTCACCATGACTAAGTAGTTTTGTTTTATCTTAGGGAACAGATCTCCAAGGCAGAAGCCTTTCGGAGGATTGGTGTTCCCCCCAAAAAATGTATATAAAGGGTGCCTTCAAAATAGCAGGTGGGGTCTTAGCAGAACACCAAGCACACAGCCATTAAACTTTGCTTTATTATCTTTGTCTCCTATTGTCCTTTATTAAACTTTTAAATTTTATCAGGAAAGTGAACCTTGTTTTTCACAACATGAAAAAGTGAATAAAAATAGAGAATAGAAATAAGTATGTAAATTAAATTCTATTTTTACTACTTTACAAGTTAACAGTTATTGAAATTGCAGTTCTAAATGAAACTTCAGATGGTGTTGGGATTTGTTCTATAGTGTTACAGGAAGTGAAGACTAGTGAGTAAAAGCTTGGATAAGATCATCAATTCCACAAGGTCACGCTAGTGGGACGGCTGACTGTTGGATCAAGCTGTACAGGGAGGTTCCTAATATCAGGAAAACCCATGGGTGTGAGTCTGCTGATGCTTCCCCACAAAGAGTTATCAGGGCTGAGTAATCTGTGAAGAAAAAGAAATACTTCTTAGCTTTTCAGGGTTGCCTCTTCTCCCTTACCTCATTTAACACCCAACTTGTAGCCTTGAGTGGCACTGGTCAACTACTGCAAACAACACAGCATTAACAGTTTGTCAGAAATTATGTAGAGGGGAGTGGAATACAGAGTTTGGTTACACCCACATCGTGCTAAACTCACATTCTGCTCCAAAACAGACAGCTGGTTCCAAACTCCAATGGTGAGGAAACCCCAGAGGCCAAATATTCAAGCCCAGCACGCATGTAAAGGAGGGAGGGCATTAACACAGAAAGTTGGGAAGTAGGGAAAAAAAAAAGAAAATTAACAAAAGGAAGAGGAAGAGAGGAAATAAAAGGAAGAGGTTTCCTTCAAAGCCAGACATTTCACCAGAGACGACGATCCCCACTCAGAACTGCTTGGTAGCTCTGGAGGCTAAGAAGACAACACCCAGCACACTGGAAGAACAGTCCAAGCTAACTAGAGGAGCCATGAATAAAGAAATTAACAATTAGTGCAATCAAGAAAAGGTGCCAGGTGATAGTAGTAGGTGACTCCACTTTAAGAGGCACTAAGGCACTCGCCTGTCAACCTGATTCACTTTTGAGGGAGGTGTGTTGCCTTCTGGGAGCACAGATCAAGCATTTTACTGAAAAGCTGCCAAGCCTACTTAAACCTACCAATTGTTATCCCGTATTAAGTGTTCCATGTGGGTGCCCCTGAAAGGAAGAGAAGCAGAAAGCCCAGGGAACTACAAACCAGACAGCTTTACCTCTGAGCTAGGCAAGATTCACAGAGCAAATTCTCTTGGAAACTGTGCTAAGACATATGGAAAAGGTGATTTGTAGCAGCCAACATGGCTTTACAAAGGGGAAAACATGCCTGACAAATTTGGTGACAGTCTAAGATGGGTCTGCAGTGTTGGTGGATGGGAGCAGAGCAACTGAAATCATCTACCTGGACTTATGCAAAGCATTTGACACTGTCCTGCCCTGTTAGAGATATCCTTGCCTCTAACTTGGAGAGACTAGGATTTGATGGATGGACCCACTTGGTGTATAAGGAACTGGCTGGATGATGTCACACAAAGTTGTGGCCAATGGCTCATTGTCCATGTAGAGACCAGTGATGAGTGGGGTCCCTCAGCTTCAGTACTGGGGCTGATTCTGTTCAACAGTTTTGTTGGTGCCATGGACAGTGGAGTCACTGATGACACCAAGCTCTGTGGTGCAGTCACAAGATGAAGAGAAGGGGTGGATCTAGAGGGACTGGGACAGGCTGGAGAGGTGGGAAGCTTGTGAAGTTCCACAAGGCCAACTGTGTCTGGGCCCAGGCAATCCCAGACACACCAAAAGATTGGGTGGATGAGTGATCTGGAGCAGCACTGAGGACTTGGGGTTGTTGGTAGATGAAAACCCAACATGAGCCAGCAGTGAGTGCCCATAGCCCAGAAAGCCAAACAAATTGTGGGCTGCATCCAAAGCCCCATGGCCAGCAGGTCAAAGGTGACGATTCTACCCCTCCATCTGCTCTTTTGAGAACCCACCTGCAGTGCTGCTTCCAGCTCTGAGGTCATCAGCACAGGAAGGACAGGAGACTGTTGAAGCAAATCCAGAGGAGGTCATGAAGTTAATGAGGAGAATGGAGAACTTCTCATATGAAGACCAGCTGAGAGAGTTGGGGTTTATCAGCCTGGAGAAGGTTCTGTGGGGACCTCAAAGCACATTCTGGTATTGGAGGGGGCCTCCAGGATCTGTAGTGACAGGACAGGGAGTAATACATGCAAACTGAGAGGAAATTTCTGTTAAATATTAGGAAGAAATTCTTTACAGTAAGGGTGGTAAGACCCTGGCACAGGTGCCCCAAGGAGGTTGTGGATGCCTGAACCCTGGCAAATGTTCAAGGCCAGGTTAGATAAGGCCTTGAGCAACCTGCTTTAGTGAGAGGTGTCCCTGCCCATGGCAGGGGAGTTGGGACTAGGTAATCTTTAAGGTCCTTTCCAACCCTTAATATGCTATGATTCTATGATTTGTGCAGACTCACCTTTTTGATCTCTTAGGACTGTCCAGAGGACAGCTAGAATAGGAAAACAAATAGGTGGGCTCTACTTCTTCAGTGCAATAGTGTCCTGGTTTGAAAGACAGGTGTCTGGCAAGGAAAGCAGGAACTTCCCTTGGAATGGAAAATGTGACACACACACCCCCCCCCACCTTCCCTCTGGATTATTATAACTTTGAAATGAAGGGGCTTTCAGGCAAAGATATGGAAAAAGGAATAAAAATTACTTACTAGTGAATATATATATAACAAGGCAAACAAACAACAACAATGGCAGCAACAACAAACAAAACAGCCTTCTCTCGGCTGTCAGGCACTTTCCCTTTGGTGCAGTTACAGCCAACGGAGGCACTGGTGGCTCCTGGCCAGGCACAGCAGGTGCCATGATTCCCTCACATCAAAATGAGCTGTGGCAGGAACCCTGGAAGCAGCAAGCTGGGACAAGAAGATCCTGGAGTAGCAAATTAAATGTATCAGAAACTCCTCCACTGTAGTAGGAGCCATGGGATGGCCATTTGTTTGGGTTCCAGTGTAGCAGGAAGCCCTGAAGCAGCAGCAGATGACAGGGGCTGGGTAAGGAATTGCTCCTCTGGGTGGCTCACCAGCGATGGCTGATCCTGGGGACGGGGTGTGCAGAGAGGGGCAGCCCCCAGCAGTGGATGGGGTGTTCCTGGTCCGGAATCTCAGTGCAGCACACACTGGCTTTGGGCTCCCCAGCAGCGGAGAAGCAAGACAGTAAGCACAGTCACAGAGCCGAAGGAGAAGAAACAAAAAGAAACAGGCAGAACCCAAGACAACAGTATCTTTGGTCAGAGACACCACATTGAGTGTCCTTTGAGCCGAATCTCCCACTCAGAATTGTGCAACTACCCCTCACCTCCCCCAACTCTTGCAGGAAATCCTGGACTGGCTCTCACCCATCTAGGTGGGGGATGGGCCAGCAACCCACCAAGACCCAAAGCAATATAACTGAAAATGGTATGGGGAAAAAACCAAAACAACCCACCTCATCCCCAAGTCAAATAGTAAGGACGAATTGCCAGTGTGAAGGAGAAAATTATCTGTTTCTGATGGCAACATTCTCTGTAGAGCTGTTTGTATGCACTTTCACTGAGGTCAGAGTGTGATTTGAAATTTATTTATTATGTATTCTGAATATAAAGTTATTTCCATACCCAGATTCAGATCAGTATTAAGCACACTTTGAGTATTCCACTAAAATCTCTTACAGCATCACTTTTAGAGGCTGTTATTTGCTGTGAAACAATTAAAATTCTAGGTTGCTCCCCTTGCTTTAGAGATATAAACAATATTTATATTTAATGATCAGTAAAAAGTTGAATGACATTTTACAAACAGGCATGAACATTGTGTAAGTCTTTCCTGTGTTAATTATAGTCCATACCTTGTCAGTCTCATCTGCTACTGAGACTAATTGTCTGCCATATAAAGAGACATGCCTATTGATTTTGTAAAGGCTGAACCAGACTAAACTGTACTCTCTTTCTATGGATATAAAAAGCATTGCCTGCCTATATTGATTGCTTACCCCACAGAGCAATAGCAAATTGCTGTTGCGGAAACATAACGATGCTGAACATTTGTTGCACACATGATAGGGTTGTGTTTAAATGCTGTGTGTCCTGTTCTTTGTAGATTTACTAACAACATCTTTAATCATCCCTCTTCAAAGTACAATGGTCCTGGAGCAGATGCTAACCTAATGATACAACATTGTTTATAGACCATAGGATTTCATAAATTCAGAATGATTCAAATGAGCTATTTTTTTCATCATCAAGTAGACCGGATGCCAATTTTGCATAATATTTCACAAGACGTGGGTAGGAGTGAAATAAATTAGCTACAGCAAGATTCTTTCATCTCTTCTTATATGTAGTACTTACTTGGCATATAGTCTACCAAAAGCAAAATAATTACTTGAAGAGTTATTAATTACATACTGTGAAAAAACCTGACTGAATCTGCTCCTTGCATCCTTCCAACAAAAAGTTTTATAACATTTTTTACTTAATTTACCTGACATTGGTATTATGGTCTGATTAAATGATGTTTGAATGGTAAGTGGCATGAATTTTATTTAGCTGGTGTTAATTCTTAATATTGGAGTAATGCAAATTCATTTGTACTGAACATCCAGTTAAGAACTATCCATTTTCTAATGTTACTGCAGAATCACAGAATGGTTGGGGTTAGAAAGGTGAACAGGGTCACCTCAAGAAGGTTGCAAAGGATCACATCCAGGCAGGTTTGGAATATCTCCAGTGAGGGAGACTCCACAACCTCACTGGACAGCTTGTTTCTAGTGCTCTGCCACCCTCAGAGTATAGAAGTTTTCCTTATATTCAGATGGAAGTGTCAGTGTTTCAGTGCTCATTGCCCCTTGTCTTGATGGTGGGCACCATTGGAGAATCTGGCTCCTCCTGACCAGCCTTTAAGATATTTGTATGCACTGATAATAACTGCTCTCAGACGTCTCTCCACTAGGCTAAACAGGCTCAGCTCCTGCAGTCTGTCCATAAGAGAGATGTTCCAGATTCCTCATCTTCTTCATGGTTTCCACTCAACCCTCTCCAGTATCTCCTTGTCTTTCTTGTCCTCATGAGTATGCAGTACTCCAGAGGTACCTCATCAGGTCTGGGCAGAGGGGAAGGATCACCTCTCTCGACCAGCTGGAAATGTTCTTCCTAATGCACATCAGGATCCCATTTACCTTCCTGGCTGCAAGAGCACTGCTGGCTCACAGATAACTTGTTTACCAGGTCCTCCAGATTCTCTCCCCAGAGCTGCTCTCTAGCAGGTCAGTCCCCAGCCTCTGCTGGTACCTGAAGTTGTTCCTCCCCAGGTGCAGGACCCTGCACTTGCCTTTGTTGAACTCCATTAGGTTCATCCCTGCTCCCTTCTCCAGCCTGGCCCAGTGTGGCTGAATGGCAGCACAGTTTTCTGATCTATCAGCTGCTCCTCCCAGTTGTCTATCCTCAGCAAACTCTGTCCCTTCATCCAGGTCACAGACAAACAAATTGAAGAAGACTGGTCCCAGTACTGACCCCTGGGGAGCACCACTGGCTACAGGCCTCCCACCAGACAGTGCTGCTGATCATAGTTCTCTGAGTTCTGACATCCAGACAGTTTCAAATCACCTCTCCCTCCACTCATCCAACCCACACTTCCTGAGCTTTCCTATGAGGATATTATGCGAGACAGTATCAAAGCACTTGATGAAGTCAAGAGACAACATCCACTGTTCTCATCTCCTCTGCCCAGCCAGTCCTGCCACAACAGAGGCAGTTGGATTGATCAAGTATTGGTGAATCCATATTGCCTACCCCTGACAACCTTCTTTTCCTTCACATGCTTAGATACGATGTCCAGGATGAACTGTTCCATCAGCTTCCCAGGGACTAAGGTGGAGCTGACTGGCTTCTTGTTCCCTGGGTCCTCCTACTTGCCTTTTTGAAGGTAGGAGTGACTGGCTTTTCTCCAGTCCTCAGGCACCTCTTCTGGTCTCCTTGACCTTTCAAAGATGATGGAGAGTGGCTTAGCAATAATATCTGCCAGCTCCCTCAGCATTCATGGGCACATCCCATCAGGGCACATGGATTTGTGGGTGTCAGGATTGCCCAAATGATCTTTAACCCAGTATTCCTCAATGAAGGGAAAACCGTCCTTTCTCCAGACAAGGGAAGAGAGATCTTGACTCCCAGGTGTGGGATTCCTGAGGGCTAGCCTTAGTAGTTGTATTAGTTTGGCAACTGGGTAAGCAAGCCACTCTCATGGCTGCTTGGCATTGGGCCAGTGTCAAACCAACAGTTTTACCTCAGCAGTAAAGACTGAAGGAAAGAAATCATCCACCTTGTCTGTATCCTCTGTCACCAGGGCACCTCATTCAGGAGCTGCTCTTTTTCCCTGGTTTCCCTTTTGCCACTGGGGTACTTGAAGAAGTTGCTCTTGTTGTCCTTGACATCCCTTGTCAGATGTAATTTAAAGTGCACCTTAACCTTCCTTGTCTCATCCCTGCTCAGGAACGTAACAACATTCCTATATTTCTCCTATGTGGCCTGTCCTTTTTCCCATTTCCATAAACTTCTGTCTCAGTTTTGCCAGTAGCTCTTTTATCACCCATGTGGATCACCTGCCCCTTTGGCTTAATTTCATACTCATATGATGTATGATATCACTGATATGACTCAGTGATGTACTGATCTTGAGCTTGGAGGAAGTGATGACTGAATATTCTGACTAAATTACTGAATTCCCTAACCCATGGCATTACTCCATGGAGGTCTTTGAGGAGGCTGGTGTTAGCCCTGAAGTCCAGAGGTTTATTCCTTGTTGTTGCAAAGACAGAGAGTACTTTGGACCTGATTAGCATAAGAGAGTTGATAATCAGGATGCCTTGGCAAGAACAAATGGAGCTTTGAAGATTGCAAGATGATTGGATCAGACTGGTGACAGGGAAGAAGGTTGAATCAATTTCTGCAAGTAGAAGAGATGTTGCAAAAATTTATAAGCTTGTTTGTATAATGTTTAATCCAATCATTGTAGTAAAAAATTATTAGCCTTCCTAGAATGGTATATAAACATATGTATCCCACATTAAATTTGGATTCTGACCACTAGTCAGCTGTCCCTGTCTCTCTCAGTTGCCAACAATTAGTACTTATTGCTCTGCTTCCTTCACGCAGGGTTCTAATCTCCACCACCTCATGGTCACTACAGCCAAGGTTGCTCCCAAACTCCATGTCTCCAACCAGTCCTTGTTTCTCTGTTCATTCAAGGTCCAGCAGCACACCTCTTCTTGTTGGACCTTCACCACCTGTGTCAAAAAGTGATCCTCAATTCCTTGCATGTGCCTTGCTGTGCTGCCTTCTCACAGGTTTCAGAGAGGGTGAAATCTACTATGAGAACCAACACCTATGATCACAAGGCTACTTCCAGCTCTTTGTAGAGGACCTAATTAATTCATCTTCCTGATCAGCTGGCCTGTAGTAAATACACACAATTGTGTCAGCCATGTTTGCCTGACCCTGAATTCTTACCCATAAGCTCTTGTTCTTCATCTACCTCTAGGCAGAGGTCAATACGTACTCTTTGTTGTCTCACATAAAAAGCAACTGCACAACCTCACCTTGCTAGCCTTTCCTAAAAGGTTCATTAGCCATCCATGACAGCATTCCAGTTATGGGAGCTGTCCCAATATATCTCTTAAGTCCCAATGACATAACAGCCCTCTGACCACACCCAGTTCTCTACTTCTTCCTTTGTGGTCTCCATGATGTTTGTGTTGGTTAATAAACATTTCAGAGAGGGAATCGAGCATGCAGGTTTCTGAGGAGGGGTCTGAGAGGATTTACCACGGCCATAGACACTTTGAGGTGCTTGGCATTCTGTTTCTCACCTTGGGAGGCAATTGTTTTGACAAACATGAAGAACTCTTTATATGGCATTTATAAACAATATAAATCTTGATATAATGAAGCATTGTTTAAATGTTTTTTCTTGTTTTCTAGTTTACACAGAACGAAATTCAGGGTGTTCCTCCACTGCACTACTCTTTTCCCTTCTCCCATTTAGGAATGCATTAAATTTTATGTCTACATATTTCATTTTTTTTTTCCCCTTGAAACACCAAAGAGTAAGATATGTATTTTATTTTAAAAAATTCACCCCACTTTGAGGCAAATTTTTTGGAATATAGACCAAGATATAGATTGCTAGAAACAATGAAAATTACATTTAGTTCTTCAGAGCAGTGCTAAATATCAATCTTTTCTACATTTTTTTTCTGTGACATATATCCTTAAAAAACTAAAGTAAATTTAAATTCATTCCCAACATGGTCTTGTAAAGCATGAGTTTTCACAGCGGATTATTTAAAAATGTAGCAAGGAAACTATCTGGATTCTTAATATCCCTGGATCAGACAGCAAAAAGGTTCTCCATTTCAATGAGAGTCATAAGAAAAGACTTCAAAAAAGTGGAAGAGGGAAAGTGGATGACAAGGCTGACAAAGCATTGCACAGAGAATGCAAAGATGTCCCATCACTGTGAAGCAGTAAAATCACGGACAAATGATTAACATTTTAAAGCTAGGGAGGGTATGTTTATTATTATTATGGCTGGACAACACGCTGGAGCCATCTCCCAATGATGTGCACACCCCTCACTGCCCCTTATTCTCTATTTATTCCCCAAAGTATTGCATATGCATAGGATTACACAATACACTTTATATATACTATACATATTCATTGCCTGACTCCACTTGCTCTCATCTTGTATGGCAATGAGCTCCACACCCCTCTGGGCATTTTCAGTTCCTCTTTTAAAATGGGTCTGGGGTCTTTTTAATGGAATCTTCTTTTTCTTCGGGCTTAAACTTTTCAACTGTGTCCTGTTGGCAGCTCTCCTGACTCTCTTGGACACAGTTCAGATCTCTTGCTTGCAGGTGTAGACATGGTTCTTTTCTCTTCTACAATAGTCCATCCTTCTTGTCTCCTTCTAAAATACAACTTAAGACGAGTGGAATGATATATATATATCCTCAGATCATGCATTTTATTTTGGCAATTGTTGGCTACATTGTATTCTCTCTGTAGAGGCTTGCCTTTAACAAAGCACTTGACCCTACATTGTTTCTATCTTAGATATTTTTTCATTGCTTTTACTTTAAATTTTCTTATAAGCTGCTCTTATTTTAGTAAAAATCTTAATTCCCATATTTTTTTAAGTCAGCTGTTTGAATTCTAGGTTCCTGCACAGTATATATTTATATGAGTCTTTAAGGATGATGACCTATCATGAGATAAAACAAAGAATCATAGGCATCCATTCTAAAGTGTTTTTTCCAGTTCCCAAATTGATACTGAAGTCTGCTTTTCAGATTTTCTGAGCAATCCACTAACACAACATTTTTGTATTCTGAGCATCTGCTATAAAATACTTAGCTGTTCAAAATATCCAGCCATTTCAAATAGTCATGCCAATAAAATGATAATTTTGGACCTTAATCTGCTCTTCACGTTTGTTCAAGAAAATCAATACTATTTTTCCTATTATGGAAATACACATATTAATCATAGGATTAATACCACTTAAAACAATTCTGAGGAAAAAAATCACATGCAAAAAACTTATTTGAAAATAACTGATACCACTATTCAGTAGAGGGTTTTTAATATCCAGAAACAGCATGCAGGCCTTGTATAAAATGACGAGTTAAAAAAAGTAAAAAGTCATTCAGTAAGGACTAGTGCTTGCTGTTTTCTGAATGCTCGTCCTTGCAAACGTGGACATTGTTTCCCAATTCACACAGTGGTGGCTTAAGATTTTGGGTTGGTTGTTTTGCAGGTTTATTTTTGTGTGTCTGTTTTGATTTAGTTTAGTTTGTTTCTGGTAGGGGATAGAATACTAGTGGCTTATTATCAAAACAGGAGCTGCAGCTGGATTCTGTATACAGTAAGAGATTGTATTGAAAGATGGTATGAAAGTCTAAAAGTTATGAAGACACAGATCCTTGAGACACTTTGATAAATTCAGTTAGATATTTAGAATATTTTTATTATTATAGTATACTATGATACCATATTATATATTAGTATCCATTTTATATATTTGATATATTATTCTTATATATCACTGTATATATTGTATTTACCAAAAGCACACAGTGACAGGACAAGGGGCAATGCCTTCAGACTAAAAGAGGTCATGTTAGGACAAGGGGAAATGGCTTCAAACTGAAAGAGGGCACATTTAGATTAATGTTAGGAAACTTACTGGGAGGGTAGTGAGGTACTAGCACAAGCTGGCCAGAGAAGCTGTGGATGTACCCTCCCTGGGAGTGTTCTAGGCCATGTTCTTTGAAGCTTTGAGCAATCTGGTCTAGTGGGAAGTGTCCCTACCAATAGCAGAGGATTGGAACTAAATAATCTTTGAGGTTACTTCCAACACAGGCAATTCTATGACTCTATGATATGCTTAGCTCACTCATGAAGTCAACAAATGATGAGGACAAGATTATCTTATTTTTCTACTTCCCTGCAAAATAGCATTCTACCACTATTACAATGCACACTTTTTCTCTGAATCCAGTAGATTTTCAAACAAAGCAAGCCTTGTTGATTTAGTTTGCTCTTTAGACCTACACTGGCTCATACCTGCTTTCAGACATATTTCAAAGGAAAACCTGTGTCATCTATACAATCTTGCACTAAGTATAACAGTGTAAAGGAAAAAGATTTACAGTTAATTGGATGTTTGCATCCAACATGCTGTTTCTTGCATTTTCATTTAGCAACTCTATCTAAAGCATGGGTGCTCTTAAACAATCTACAGCTTTTATTTTTTTTAAGTAAATGAAAGATACAAGATAGTTATGATTGAATTTTCTCTTCATCATGAAGAAGGAAGTCAGGCCAAATAAAATGTATATTGACAAGAATACCAACACCTTTGCAACACTGGGATCTCTTTGTAGTAAAATTCAACAACCATATCCAGTGAAGAATTTCAATTTAGTCTCCATCTTTTGGCCACATATATATGTTTTGAAAAAACAATAACCTGTGTCAGAATGATTATTTCAGGTATAAATCTGGTCATATAAACAGTGCCATAAATACTCTTCTCACACATAAATTTCACCTGTTGATGCTAGCTCAACCAAAGTTTTTTAAGAGCCTGTGCTAATATAAAAATTCAGGTTTAACATACCCTTTATGCCACATCTGTGCACAGGATGAATTTCACCCTTTAAATTAAACAACTTTCTTTGTTCTCTCTTTCTTACTTTTTAAAGTATGAGTACTCATGAATACTTGAAAATTAGAAATTAGGTTGCTCCTTCATGAAACAAGTTGATAAACCAGGCAGTTTTTAAATTCAATTTTTAACTTTTTAATGTTTCTAATGGTCTTCCTCCTTCAAAAAATCACCTTAGAAGATGTTTTAAAAATTGGTTTCTAAGCCATTTTCTCAAATTGCTTTGTTGCTCAGTTCCTAGTTAGCTCAACATTGTCTGAAACCTTGAGATTAAATTTATTTTACACTCTAGAAGTTAAACTTGACAAAAAAAATCCTGAAGCTCTATTCTAACTTTCCTTTAAATTACAAGGTATTTCACCTTGCATGCATTACCACTTTTTCTCCCTGTATTTTTGTTTTTATTCAAATATGTCTTTAACCAAAAAAGTAATTATCTTTCCATCTCCACAGTTATTTGGTTATTTTTCATTTGGTGTAAATTTGGTTTGTTTGTGTCGAGAGTTCATGAGGATTACTGGGTCTTAAGGAGACAAAAGCAGTTGTTGGTTGCTGGAAAGATGTTTATTGTATAAAAGCATCAGTCTTGAAGGCAAGGAGTTCAGAGAGTTGAAGTTCTAGCTAAAAAAAGTCACGAATTTTGAGCAGCAGCTCTCTGGTAAAAAATCTCGATGTCCTGGGCGGCAGCTTCCCGGCAAGTCTTGATGGTCCAGGACACAGAAGCAGTTGCAGCAGTTCTTCTTCTTGATGATGATGATGATGATGGTGCTGCTGTTCTTTTGTGTGTGTGTGTGTGTGTGTGTGTGTGTGTGTGTGAGATACTTAATACAGGGGATTAAATTCGTAAATCATCTCAACTAGAAACACCATTCTAAAACAATACTTTCTACACCAATCTAAGCTTAATTCTTAACTCGGGAAAGCAGTATTAGTTTTACTTGCATTCTACATACAGACACTATCTGTTTACATATATAGTTCTATCTTTTCTATCTAGAAATGTAAGCTATGTTCTTGCTATGTTTTCATTATGTCTAGAACTAAGTTAAATCTGTAAAAGGTAATATTACTGAACTTAAACTAGGCCTTAGGGCTAACTAACTAGCTAACACAGACTCTTAAGGCACTTAAGCGATATTTTTACCTACTTAAAACTAAAACCTACACTCTTACTCTGTATCTTTGGCTTAATATATTTAAATTTCTCTAAGGGCTTTAATTCAATACCTGGGCTTCTCTTCTCTCCCTGAGGGACTCAGAGAGGCTTTTGTTTCGGGTTCCAACATGTTTGCTTTAGATTTTCCTCACCACAAAAAGGCACTAAATTAAAGTAAACAAATCATACCACTCTTGTACTTTTAAATCTACAGTTTAAAACTTGAATCTTATAGAAAACAAAAATATTGAAGAAGTGTAGATGCCAAATAAACCTTGGGCATCTTTCAGCTGTTAAAGGTGACAGTTAGAAAATATGTTATTGTTTTCTTATATGCATTAAATGACACCTCCATGCACGTAGTGTCTCTCTTGCCACAGAGATCAGAGATTGTTGTAAAAAAAATTATATTGTTGTAAAAAAAATATATTTATCTTTGAAGAAAATATACACAAATGGCAATTACCACATGCAGAGCAAGGAAAGTTTTCCACAGATTTTCTGTTACCATGACTTCAGTATTGTACTGAAAAATAATAATAAAAAAATACATTGTCATGAGATAATTTTTTCTGTTTAATTATCTTGAACAAAGGATCAAAGAAACTAGAACACTCTAGGTAATTAATCATAGTAAATCAGTATTGCCTCAATGGAAGATTAAAGGTTATGCTTTTTTCTTATATGAGGATTTAGGTCAGCAGATGTAATACTTCTGAATATATGAATAATCATTCAATATTTCAGAGAGTTTATTCTTCATCAAGAAATTCTTCTTTATCTTAGGTCCATACACAGAGTATTTTGGACATCTTAAAAATACATAGGTTCATTGTGAATACTTTCAACTTGATTACCATAAAAACCAAAACAGCTGTCATTTCTGCAAGGTATTTGAGCTTCAGACAAAGCAGGAAAGTATTTATGAAATATTAGCCTCCTGTTAAGGTGAAAGAATTATTAATTATTCTGGTGGTGGGGTGAAGAGGGATGATAATGACACTGATATGCGGGGTGCTGACCTGAAACCTTTTCCTTTGTAATTTCTGACTCCCTACAAGTTAAGATATAAAATCTTTAATTCATTGCTAGAAAGTGAAGGTTTATCCATGCTGGAGACATGTGAGACCATCAGTAATTCTGTCTGTATTCTCAGGAGTTCCTAAAATGTATTGATGAATGTCATGTAGCAGGGTGGGAAGAGTTTTTGAAGAACAAAGCCTATTTCATTAACTGATATTTTATGGTATGACTTCTATATTATTACTGGTCAATTATGATGTTTTTTTTTTTTTCGTCTGGGTTTTGAGAGGCTGGTGGGGAGGAAGAGAGGAAAAAATTATTACCCAGATGGATGTTTCTATTGGGACTGACAGCTACTTTAAAGTATTTTTAAAAAAAATTATAAATGCAAGTCTTATTCATGATGATTCCCTTGAAAAATGAGATTAAAGATAATTCAGACACTTTACCACTTTTTCATTATCCCAGAATGTCCTAGTTTTTCTTTCACTAGGACCTAATTAATGTGTTTACTTTGGGATTAATTAAATCAGTTAAATTATTTGGAATAAACTTCTGAGAAGTGATTTATGGTTATTTTAGGACTTAGAAAGAGCAGTTTTCTTTATTATCTGGCTAAGCTGCCATTGCTCTCATTTGAGATATTATAGTGATGCTATATACACATATATAAAACCAAATGCAATTAATAATTTATTATATTTTTACACTCTATTTGAATATAAGAATGGAATGCAACTCCAGAATAGTTTGCATAACATCACATTTACAATAATTTCATTTAATCATTATATTTGCAAGTTGAGGGTGGAGTACTTGCTACTTAAAATCAGGAAGAGAACCACCATAGCGTTGGTGGATATTATAATGTGCCTGATCTCTTTTTGCAAGGCAGTTAGAACTACTTAGCATTAAATCAATCTTCATACTATGTATCTTCAGTGCGCTGGAAGAATACTATACTATCAGCTGGGATGAAAGTACAAAAATTAATTGAGGTTTGAAAATATTATCTTTAAGACAACTTTTAAAACTGATTGCCTAATAAATATTGAAGTTAACATTTTTCAGACTGCTTGTCTAGTGAAACTGGAGGAAAAGACTTTGATACTTTAAAATAGTTTCTCATTTCATGCGCTCTATATTACTCTGATTTGCAATTTCTACCGAAACTGGGAGAGACTTATATTTCCAACCTGAAGGGGAAAAGAAACTGCATGCAAACATGTATGCAGCTCTATAATTTCTAGATCATAAGAAGAGTAAAATTTCATTCTCCAGGCAACAGACCTGTTCAAGAAAAAATAAAGAATCATTCTCAAATTTGTCTTTCTGGAATAGCCAAATTTGTGAATTATTTGAGTATTTTACTAGTAAGTCAGAAATCTGCTTGGAAGAGAAATTTTTTTTTCTTGAGCGACCATTAGGTAAACAGGAAGTGCCAGGAAAACCCCAGGGCAGGCAGAAGGTGTTCCTAATTTAAAACACCAGGAGTGTTAAAGCATTAAATGACACATTTGACCATTGCATTAATGTGTCCTATGAAAAAGGGGATGAGGTGGGAAACAACCACAGGTATACACTGTTGATTTTCCTTATTTTTATTAAATTCATATTTTGTCTATTTCTTTTATGTCATGTATATAACTTATCCAAATGTTTTTCAATATCTCCTGATGATATATTATTTTTCCTAATGAACACTAATTGTCATTCCAAAATGACACTTGCCTCTTACTAGGATGTGATGGCTATTGTCTTGCACTCTAATATTGGAAGGAAAATTTTCTCACTAAGACCATTAGAAAAACCCTAGATGTGTGCTGCTCTTCCCAATTTATCTAGGAATTTTTCTTTTCAATTCAAATTTTATTGGTGTTTTCATAGCAACCGACACGAAATAGAATCTAGTGACATAAATGTCCAACAAAAATCAAGAAGGAAAGAAATTAATACATAAAATGCTCTAGTAAATCTTGTGAGTTTCCTTATCATTACATTTTGGAAATACTCTAAGAAATTAAATTGAAACAAATCCAGTTTGTATTTCTATGTTTAAATAAATAAATATCTTGCACTATATTGTCATTATAATACTTCCACAAAAATGAACTTCATCTGGAAATTCAAAGCACTTTACAAACAGCACTTAGTTCATTATCAACAGCATAATAATTTGGTGCTGCAAAGATAATTTCCTAGAGAATTGTGAGCATACTGCAAACACCATAGTTACCATAATGAATGTTAAGAATTACCAACAAGCAGTACTGAATGACAAAAAAATACTGATGTATTGTAAATTGTCTTTTGATTTGAAATCTAATGTCATTGCATTTTTACTGTTTCTAGACCATACTATTAATTTGTTATGTTTATTTGAAACTAAATTTAAAAGAATAGGCATATCTCCTCCCCTCTCTATCTCTGAGTGCCATTTTATAGAAGTGCAATTTTTAAAACCTGGATCAAGGGAAGAATGAAAAATATTGCACAACATAGTCACAGACATCATGACTGATAGAGTCAGTGCAGATATACAAGTATGCTAGAAAAAATAAGCCTTTTTTAAATTTCTCTCAGGAGAGAAAGAAGAATCCAAAGTGCATGGTTTCCTTGCATTGTATCTTAATCTCAATTTAATAGTTAAACAAAGTGTAATGCAGTCACTTCATTTGCAACATTTGCAGTTACTGTCTTTTATCAGAGATCTCCCAAACCGAAGAAAGTTTATTTTCTTCTAGTTTGGGATTTTTTTCTATGGTATGTTATTTTGGTATTTTTAATTTAAGATGGTGTACACAAGAAGTATTTTTTTCTCATTGCTTATATATACAGTTTATTTCACTTTATTTTTTCAGTAAGTTTATGTAGGTATCTATCACCTGTAAAGCTACCATTGATTTCCCTCACTTTAAACAATAATTTACCTTCTACACAAATCTAAATTTATTTTCACTTTCATCATTGTGAATTAAATGTAATCAAAACACTGAAATATGAAACTGATCACATGCTGCAGACCAGTAGTACGAAAAATTAGTCTTTTTTATATAAGAAAGTATTTGTCACTGTGAATTCATGTTGTACAGTCTTGACATAAAAGCAATAGGCAATATTTTCTATACTCTGTTGTATATTGCAGATTTATTTTTCCTTCTTAAAGAATATCTACTGCCTGACTCTTGAGTTACATAGTATGAAAAAAAATAATAGCTAATTTTCATTATTTAGACAATACACTATAGGACATATTTTCAAAACACAGATCTATAGATAACATTCCATATAGGTAGCATGGGAGTTCTAAATCATAATATGATTAACATAACAATTACTTCTGTGATAACTATATGTGAAATAATTTCAGCAGCAATGAATGTGGTAAAACTCTTAATATTGCTTCCATTATATCTATAAAATTAGCTCTCAAGAAAAGACCCAAAAAATTATATATTGTCAGATATTTTATTTTTAAAATACATTTGATTTTAAAAGGTGCACTGAAAGTAGTATTATTGCCTGCCTCTCCATTACAGAATGAGTGATAATTGATTTCTTATTACAGTCACTTTGATTATATTCACTCCTATTTTTCTGCAACAAGTCATTCTGTCCTTTCATGAAAAATGTCAAAAAACATTGTCCTGTTTTCTCCTTAATTCCCATATGAAACTTCTGAATGACAAAAGAGAAAAGAAAACAGAAAAAAAAAATGAAGATGTCAAATGTTGCTTAGATGCTACACCAAGCACAATTTTTCAGAAGCAAACATCTGCAGGAAATGAAAAAGAGGAACAGTGATGGATTACATGAATAATATTATTTGCATTTATCAGTCTCTGTCCTGCTCTTCCCATCTGCAAGTATTTAAAATAAAGCATCTCAGATACAGAAATATAGCCCTATATTTTCTGCCTGCATTTATCATCAGGGGTTGGACTAGATAATCTTTAAGATCTTTTCCAACCCCAAACACTCTCTATGATCTCCCCCCTAAATCCGAAGTGATAGTTGCATCTACACTAAAATCCACTACTACAGAGCCCATGCTCTGCCAAAACTACTCAATAGTTGCACTACCTGCCAGGTGTGCAGTCACAGAGGGGTGCACTGGTGAATACGAGGCAGTTAGTCACAAAGATCCTTGTGACTTGTAAAAATATCTTCAATTCCTCCCCCTTCCTTGCTTATACATGACCATTGTGGCAATCAGTGGCATTTCTAGCTGTGTTTTGTCAGTCTGCATGGTAGTTCTTCTACCAACAGACTTGTAGGATTAGGTGAAATTTGCAGAAAAGAAAGGGAGATTTTTACTGCCTTTCACAATAATTTGATTCTGCTCAATGAAAACAGCATTTTGGAGAGAATGAAGGATATGGCAGGTGGAAGAGATTTGCAGGAGTGAACTGGAAAACTATAGCTCCTCTGAGAAAGATGTTTGAAAGGAACAGAGAAGGAGATCCGCAATTCATAAAGAGGAATCTGGAACTACAGAAACAAAAGCTTCACATGAAGCAGGGGAAATGGAAAAGAACAGCTCTCAGAGGCACTGAGGTTAGTGAAACCAAGCTTGGGAAAAAAAGAGTTTTTCCACAAGGAAGAGGATGATAAGCTTGCATAAACCTCTTTTTAATTTCTTTTCTGAGGTAGTCAGAATCAGCTAACCCAGTTTTGTACTTTCTCTCTTTTATCTCTATAAATAGCTAAATATTATAGCCAATACTCTACAAAAATGTGTTCTCTTTGAAGTTAAAAGCTTAAGGTGGCTCATTATAAGAAGATGATTTTGGCCAACATTTCACAACAAAACTGTGATTGTCTCAACCATTCAAAGATTGTAGACACACCACATACTTGGAAGAAGCTGTCTCAGCATAAGAAGAATCTCATCACAGAATCTCAGAATGGGTCAGTTTGGAAAGGACTGCAGCATGTCACCTGGCGCAACCTGTCTGTTCAAGCAGGGTCATCCCAGAACACATGGACAAGGATTGTGTTCAGATGGTTTTAGAATGCCTCCAGTAAAGGAGACTCTACACTCTCTCTGTAAAATCTGTTCTACTGCTCGGTTACTGCGCAGGAAAGAAGTTTTTCCTCATGTTCAGGTGGAACTTCCTGTGCCTCTTTTTCTGCCTATTGTCCTTTGTCCTATTGCTGGGCACCACTGAGCATGGTGTCTAAGAGCCCATGCTCTGCATGACACTGACACTGACTGCTCTCTCTCATCCCTTCTACAGGCTGAAGAGGCCTAGCTGCCTCCTGCCTCAGCCTTTCCTCATAAGAGATGCTCCAGCCCCTTCATCATCTTCACAGCCCTCAACAAAATCCTTTTCAGTAGAAGAATAATTTTTTATTCTGGCTATGTCTGAAGGATGTTTCAACAGTACTTTGGAGTGTAAGCAGTATAAGCAGTATAAGCAGTTCTATTGGCAATCTTTTTCTTTCTGTTGGATCTGTTTCTTTGGACTAATTGAATAATTCAGACTCTCCAGAAGGTAAGTGTGATTATTTATCCTCACCTCTCTGTAATCTGTTTGTAGGTTTAAAGGACATGCACTCATACCTGGATAACAAAGTATGTTTTCAACTGTAGTAATAAAAGTCTTACATAATTGTATGTCTGTCATTATAAAAAAAAATACACACTACTCCAAAAATAGAGCAAATGTTCAGCAGAAAGATGCATCTATTGAATAAAGGAAAGGAAAGCGTCAAGAAAACTTGCAATGCAGTGACATGCATCAAACTCTAAAAGAGTTTTAAATATTTAAAGCAGTTCTTATAATACAAACCTTCATCTATGATGTATTTAATACATATTGGTACATAACTTAATCATTACCATTATTTTTAGACTGCACTAATATTCAAATTCCCAAAAGCTGAATCAAGAAACAGCACATGCATTGACTTGAAGATCACATTCCAGGTAAGAGAGACTTCTTGATATTATCAGTGTTCCCCACATAATTGGAAAGCTACTGGAGAAAAGAAGAATCAGCTGCTAGGAGTCAAGAAGCCTTTACTGAGGTGACCTCTAAAATCCCTATAATAGTTATGTATTAATAAAATATTTAAACATAATATTTCATGTGCATATTCTATGTTTGCAGTATTTGCATGGTTACAGCAGTATGTTTGCTCTCACAAAACTCACAAAACAGCGTAGCATTCTGTCTGTCATGTCCATGATGCATGTAAATTTCTTTAGTATCTATGAATTTTCTCTTGTTCTGAACTCAATTCACAATGACAATTTTATATCCTATATTGCAGAAGAAGCATTAGTAGCATGTTACTGGCTTTCTTCATTTATTAGGTGATTTTGGGGTAGTCCTGGTTGCCAAGAGGGAGTGGAGAGTGTGGGCATGGCCAGATTGCTATTCTTTACCACCCACATCATCTTGGGGAGCATAGTTTTGGGGGAAAGGAAAGATGAGCACACCCTGGAAGACTATTTGTGTACCTTAGGTAAATATGTGGTTTACCATTTAAACTCTTTGTGCTCTTCCAGTCTATATCCATGACTAGATAAAGCTGCTGTATATCTACAAATTTCAGTGCTAGACTACTTATATTTTTACAATCTGTTAGAGATATTATACCGGTATTAGACCATATTTTCAGGTTTATATCACCAAATGGTTATTAATTTCTTCTCAGCTGTACAACTGGAGAAGCTGTCATATCTTTCCTTAATGAGAAAGATTGAATCCCAAGTTTCTTTGTGATTTAAAGTACCATACAAATAAAAAAAAATAATTTGCTTTAATCTTGTCTAAAATATGTGTTCTAGTTTGGTGGATGTTTTTGGTTTGTTGGTTTTCTCCCTTGAAGGGAGAAAACATTCAGACAGGAAGAAAACGGTTAAAGATGAGATAGTGCTTACTGCATGTGTGTATATGGTTTTTTACATATCTTCACATGCATATGTACAGATTTAAGAAAATATAGGGGCTTATTCAAATGCTGGGTACTATAATTAAATCACACATAATACTACACGGTTTGGTGCAAAATTGTGCAGATGCAAAGTAATGTGAATAGCTTTTTGAAACCTTTCCAAAGAGTTGTGGTGGTTTCACATGTATTAACATTTGAGAAAAAAAGTAAAAAAACACCCACAGAAGTGATTTATTTAAGAGAAGCTGCTGGGAGCTTCCTCTGTGCCTAGAACAGGCCAATAGTTGGCGAGTTCTGAGAACTGACAGCATTTTGCACCATTTAGAAATTAGATCTGTCTTTGTGAATTCCACATGTTAAAAACCACAAACCCAAGAACTTTTTCTCTTGGCTTTTGGCCTCGAAAGGTAGCTGAGCTCTGCTGGAGCTGGCCCTGCTCCCCCACAGCCTGTTCAGCCTGGGGGAGGCTGTGCTGGACCCCTGTGGCTCCCAGGCAGGGGATGGAGGCTGTGGGGACCAGGGCCCAGGCAGGGGATGGAGGCTGTGGGGACCTGGGCCCAGGCTGGGCTGACACACGGCTGCTGACATCTCCCAGACACTAAGCCCCAACCTTCTGCTCCCCGCCCTGCCCCGGCCTGCACCGAAGGCTCCAGGCTGAGCCAGGACTGTCCACTCCACCCCTCCAGCAGCTGCCGGGCAGATGGAGGCATCCAGCATGGCCTGAAATGTGACTGTGACTGCTGTGGCCTCTGGGCAAGATATTAAACCTTTTCACTACACAGATGAGACCTGCAGATTTTGTTCCTCTCTCCAGGGAGAGAAAATAAGTGACAACACATAAAAAAACAACATGAAAACACTGAAGTCAGTAAAAAAAGAGTCAAGCCTCAGATAAAAACAGTATAGTGCCCTAATAAGGCTTTTAAATTCTTTTAGTAGTACCATGGAGATAGACCATGATATACAATGTAAATATGAGCAAAAGCATCCATTGATGAAACCAAGCAGATGTTAAAGTAGCTGTGATCCCATGAGAAGCTTGTACAGAGAGAGAGATGAGAGCAATAAAGACTCTTTGCCCCCAGGGAGAAAAGAAGAACACTCTCTTCCCAAAAATGATCACAGAAACAGATAAAAAAAACCCCTTTGCCTTTGAACAACTCATCCTTAAAATAATACCACAGGAGTTCATAGCCCATGGACACACCTCTAAGAGAGCTGTGAAAATGACAGGAATGTCATGATGCAAAATTTTTTGCCTGGACAGCTGCTATTCGTAGAAATGAAAAGTCATGAATAAACTGTTTCTTACAGGAAAGTCTCCATAGCATGATAAAAAAAAAAACCAAAAAAAAACCAAACCAAAAAACAAACTCCTCTCCCTACAAAAACTGATGAAAAACTATTGTATAGTTAGTACTGCTTTAACATTCCAAGTTTTGTCCCTATGTAGTCAGTTGGAAAAAGAAAAAGTTAAGTAAGGGGAAGAAAAGTATTCTGGAAATTTTATTCTAATGATTCTCATTCTTGTAATCCTGTTAATAAAGTTTCTTTATACCTTTTAAGTTTTAAACCTGCTTTGTCCTTCTCCTAACCCATATACCACAACACGAATTGAGTAAGTGCCCTGGTGATTTTAGCCAAAGCTAAAACCCACCACAGAGTCGTGTGCATGCAGAATATTAATAAATACACCACAACTGAAACATCAGTGTCTAACATTTATGTCATTTAAACACTGGAGAATATTAAAGTAAAAATGCATAATTTTTTTTTGGCTGTGATAGGAATTTTTTTGAGTTTTGAACTGAGTAAAAGTCAAGTGAGGCCATGTTGTAATTTGCCTCTGGACATGCTAAAATGCCAAAAGCACTTCAACTGTGATTCAAAACACTGGATAGCTTTTTGGGTTTTAAGTTTGAAGCAATAGAAATAATATTTTATCAGAGATCCTAATTTTTTATCGGTTAGTTTTCAAGACAATTTTGCTACCATAAAAATTCACAACGTTAATACAAAAAGTAAATTAAATTAAATTAAAATAGTTACACTTGAAACAATTCCAGAGAAAGACCAATTATATAGCTATAAATTCAGTGTGGATGATACAAACAGATTTAAGAGGACCAAAACATTTCAAATCAGTGAATAATTAATCAGTTATTGACAAAAATTGTATTATGCAATCCTTTTGTACATATGAGTTCAATTAAATTGGCTGTTTGTAGATGCAGTGTTTTACCACGAAGTAACATTTAACACCACAGGACAAATCACTTTAGTCATGTTGTGAGCAGTAATTATTTTTGATTTCTTTTATTAATTCTGAAATACACATAGCATTATTTTAGGTGGTATTTGTATAAAAAGTGCGTATCCCATAGAGGTTTCTGTTTATTTATAGTTCTTCTATCTTCCTTGCCTGGATCACCACATGTTTAGATATTTTAGACTAAAATAAATGTCAAATAATATTTGTCTGTTAAAAATTTCTAGGGTTCTTGTCCCTCTAAAAGAGGGTGAGAATAGGAAGAAGAAAAGGACATTTGGAGGGTTGACAAAGTCAGGTGGGTCTGACTTAAGGACAGCTCCCAGAAAGGAGTCTTAATTTATCTTCTGCAACTCTCAACCCCTTGGTAACACAATAGATGAAAATTGCCTGGAAAAGCCAGACTTACCGAACTCTATACCAGAAAATTGTAAATCCTTAAATTAAAGTTCATGCTTCTGAAAAATACTTATCTCTTCATATGTGTTTATGAGTGTAGAAAATGTGAAGAGTTCTACAAAAACTTTTTAAACCAGTTTGAAAATTGGCCTTTTGACCTTCTGTCTATTAGGAATTTAATTCTAACATCTCCTAGTATTTAAATCAGGATGCCTGCCCTATACAGACATGATGTCCAATTTTATTTAGTTTCTCATTATTCATATATTAGTTTGCTGCTTTCTAAACACTTAGAGAATACATGCAATGAAAAACTGTGGTGTCAACATTGCAGCTGAACTACCATAGACTAGCTCTATAATATTTCACAGCTTTGTAAGATAATTGAAGTCCTAATGACTTTCATAAAGCCAGGATTTCATTCCATGTTTTTCATAATCAAGAAACAAGGTGTTTAAGTTGCAGTTTGACTGTGTTAGGCAGATCTGGTCTATACATTCATATACCAGAGGAAAAAAAATACACTTAATCTTCTAACTTTTAGGTTTTTTTAATTAATATACTGGTATTGCAACTGTGTTTACTGGCTAAATTCACAAAAAGGAAGACAGGTGACTATATTGTGCCTTATTTTTATGACTATTATATCTTTATTTCATGCCCCATTATAAGTTTTTCATAAAAAAGGTTCCAGATATGTTTCCTTACATTAATCTATATTTCTCCCTAATTTTCTTGGGTAACTAAATACCTGAATTGCAGAGAAGTTAAGGACCCTGAAAGGCCTTTATTGTGAGTCTTAGAATTTTTGCAGAATTCCTAACTCTTTTGACTATCAACTAATTATAACTCACTGCTATTTCATTTTCCTGTTATGATGTACTGAATCTAGATATGAGTCATGTCCTGAGTTAATAAAATATCAATATACCTGAGAACATGATTCACGACACACTTTCCTAATTACTTTCCTTGCAATTTGTAGGTATATAACATATTTTCTATATCATATTAAAGTGTGGAAAATTAATATTTTCATTTTTAATTATTCTTGTCTATACTTTTCAACCTCTTAAAAATACTGTCGTTTGTGGAGGGATGGCAGAGATATCTGAGGGTGAAAATAATCCTGTAATAAATTTGTTGTAGAGCTATAAATCAGCTTCTGCCTGTGCACAAATAGCCAAGTAATGGCATTAATGAGATGTCCTTAGCCAACAGCTGTTCACTTTCGCCCGTATTTCCCACTTTGGATTTTACCTGTCCTGTTTTTCCAAGTCCCCAGATTCACTGCTCTTCACTTCAGTTTCTTAATTCTGCCTTCTACAAACATTCCATTGTTATTGGTTTATTTTAATTAAATTTTAAGGATTGCAAAGAAATATCATTCTTGGTTCATAGCTTGGCACACAGCCTAATCACCTTGAGTAATTTTCTCAGCTACGCTGATATTTTTATTAACTCAGGACATGAGTCATACCTACATTCAGTAAATCATGAAAAGGAAAATAAAAAATCAGTGGGTTGTGATTAGTTGATATTCAAAATAACTAGGAATTCTGCAAAGGTTCTAAGAGTATCAGAATAAAGGCTTTGCAGGGGTCCTGGTCTAAGCCTGTTGCCCTCAGCCTTCCCTGCAGTAGAGTCTATTTCTGGCAGCATCTGCTCCTTCTCCTTTTCTTTTTCATGGCTCTAGCAAATTTATAGTCATTAAGAGGACAGGAGGCTGTGACCCCATATTCCCTTTTGACACAAGGTTTACAGTGTAATTTGTGGAACACAGGATGACACATTTTTTCCTGGAACTACTGACCCATGACTTTTTTATGACACTAGGAAAATAAAAGTAGAAAGCAGAAAAAAACCCCACCTGGAATTTCACTGCTCTCAACTGACTACTGACAGAGTGTGAAGAGTTTGAGGTTAATTTTCCCAAACACATTTATTTCTAAATCAGAGCCTCTCAATGCTATGAAAATATATGTACCATATCATTTTAAATGTCTTACAGTAACAGTGATGACAGTTTAAAAGAGGATATAAAATGTGAAGTAAAAATTATTTAAGGCTTCAAGTATGTCCCTATATATGTATATGAATCTACTACCACAGTTAATTGAACTCATACTGATAAACTGAAGAGGAGTCTTCCTTCAAGGTGCATGAAGACCGTAGAGTGAAACACCAGGGGTTATATCTACCACACTCAACATAAAAAAGTTTCTTCTTGAAATAAATGCTCTAAATTTCCCAAGCTTCCTGTGATTCTCATGTTCCAGCGGTGTCATACACGGGTCATCATACCAACCAGCTGATAGAGTAGCAGTGATACTGCATTAGAAGTACTGATGCGAATACTCTGGTAAGTCCCATAAGAAGCAAATATAAGCTGATTTTTCTCAGAAATGGAAACATGTTGATATCAATTAAAACATAATTTTTTTGTAGATGGGAATCTGCATTTGAATGTGTGTTCAAGAAGAAAGATTTGAAGTATTTTTCACCGTCCCCTGAAATACTCAAACTACTTTTCAGTTGTTTTGTTGATTTATTTTTTGGGAGATCCATATATCGCTGTTGGTGTCATAAGTGGTAAAATGAATAAAGAAGATTTAATTCTTTGTTGGTTTTGCATGGCCCGGATTTTGGTAGTGGAGGGGGTCACAGAGGGGGCTTCTGTGGAAAGCTGCTGGAAGATTCCACCATGTCCAGCAGAGCCAATCCCTGATGGCTCCGAAAATGCACATGCTGCTGGCCAAAGCTAGGCCAAAGCTAGGCTGGTAATGCCTCTGTGATAACCTATTTAAAAAGAAAATCAGAACAAAGTGGGGTACACGGTTTTAATTCCAGCCAGAGAAGATGAGGAGGTCAACCACATGAAGGAAACAACATGGAGACACCAAAGTCCATGGAGAAGGAGGGAGAGGAGGTGCTCTGGGCACCAGAGCCAAGACTCCTCTGCAGGCTGTGGTGAGGACCATGGTGAAGCAGGTTGTCCCTCTGCAGCCCATGGGGATCCATGGGGGATGCAGAGATCCACCCACAGCCCATGAGGGAGGTGCCCATGCCAGAACAGGTGGATGCCTGGAGGAGGCTGTGATCCAGTGGGAGACCTGGTGGAGAGAGGGCCCCTGCTTCCAGGCTGGAGCAGCCTGTCCTTGGAGGACTGCACCCTGTGGATGAGTGACCCACGCAACAGCAGTTTAGGGAGGCATATCTTCTTGTGAGATTGGAACCATGCTGGAGAAGTTAGCAGAGAACTGTCTCCCTTGTGAAGGGACCCCACAGCCTAGAAAGGGAAGGAATCCTCTCCCTGAGCAGTGGAAGATGATCTTGGGTGACAACTGGCCAAAACCCCATGCCCTGTCTTCCTGTGGGGTGGGTGAGAAGGAGGGAGGGATTGGCAGAAGAAAAGGTGTTTTTAAGGCCTTATTTTACTTCTCATTCTTCTCCTCTGATCTTGTTAGTGATAAATTCACTTTTTACCTCTAAGTTGAGCCTCTTTTTCCCTTGGAGTGTTTTCTCCCAATCCATACCTCAAACTCATAAACCCCTTGTTAAATTTTCTCTCCTCTGCCCAGCTGCAGAAGGGGAGGGTGAGTGATCAGCTATAGTGGGTGATCATTTGGCCAGTGTCAAACTACAACAGCTATGCCAGTCAACTGAATTGCATTAAAGTAGTATCAGAAAAACAAGATGTCATTTCATATCAATATTAGTAAACTGGAGTGCCAACTATTGGCACAACTAAGCAGTAACAGTATTGCCTCTGATATTCTGTTTACAGCATTTGCTGTAGGACTCATATACTCTCAGGAATATTTTCATCAGATACTTTATCTTTTTATGTTATATTTGACACATTGTATAAAGGCCATCCTTAACCATATTACCAAAGAGTAAGATTACTTCAATTTGTTAATCTGTATATAATCAATCAACATACATCTCAACAAAGAGCAATGATTTTGTTCAATACAGTTCCTCCATTTTGTCATATACATCTTAAGTGTCACTTATTATATATGACACATATACACATTTCATGTACTTCTCCTTCTTAAGCCTGACTATTATGATAGAAATGAGAATATGAGCAATCCTTTTAATATCTCCATCTTTTCTTTCATCTAAATATTTTGCTGTTTGTAGGTGTAAAAAACACAGGCTCGCGGTGAGAGATTTCTCCAGGGTCAGGCTGTTCAGGTATAAGCAGTTTATTTAGGTAGAGGGTGGAAGAGACCCATCTCTGCTGCCAGCCACAGGGTAAGCGTGGTCACAGAGGGAGAGAGAGGAGAGAGAGTTGGGGAGCATGAGAGAATAAGGTAATTAAGGGATAGAGAGAGAGGGGGCAAGAGGGTGTAAAAGAGTGTAAGAGCCTAAGAGGTAAAGGGCAGTAAAGAGACCAGGAGTATGAGAGGCTAAGAAAGGGCATAAGAGAGGAAGTTAAGAGAAGAGAGTATGAAGTTAAGAGAAGAGCGGAAGTTGAGAGAGTAAGAAGAGTAAGAGCGGAGAGGCTAAGTAAAAGAGCTCAAGAGAAGTTAAGAGAAAAGCAAGTAAGAAAGTAAGAGAGTATGAGAAGAGAGCAAGTTAAGAGAAGAGAGTAAGAAGAGAGAGTAAGAAGAGAGCAAAGGTCTTGTTACAATACATTATATCTTTTTCTATAGTGAATATTCTAATTCCCAGTAATCAAGCAGTATATGACACACATTCTATAGAATTTACATATAGCCTATAAGGACTACTACATTACCATACAGCGTTACATTTTAAACTCTAAAAGCTACCTTTCAAATTCTTCACTTGCTGCTTGACCTTTGGATTCACTGTCAGCAGAAGGGTATTGTTTAAGCAACAGGGATTCTCCTTCAGCTGGCTAGGCTATTGTTCTTTCATTACATAGCAACTCAGTATCCTATAGCTTAAAGCTAGTTTTCAATTCTACTTCAATCCTAGGTTTCATATTTTCAAAATCTTTTGCTAAACAATCATATTCATAAGGTTTCCCTGTTTCATCTTCCCCAACACTGTTATCTAAGAATTTTGTCCTTTTTTTGTGCCTGCACCTTTCCCTGTTCAAAACAATTATGATCTCACACAAAATTATTTGATCCTTTGATTAACTTTCACCATCTGACTACCCTAAAATTCTGTAAAATGTGAAAGAAAATCAGAGTGAAAGGAGCATACTTGGATTGTGGTAGTATTACTAATTGGAAAGTAAAATGTTTTCTTTGTATGGCAGAACTCATGTGCGTTATCCATATGATGATATTTTTGCACATCACTTTTTTTGAAAGACACATTGAATACTTCATATGTGTGGCAATAGAAACTGAGAATAGGTATTGCATATCAGATGAATTATCTTAATAGGAGGGTGAACACAGGTCTTCTATAGTTGCAATATGAATACTATTTTAGCTACATATTAATATTCTGTTCATGAAGTTTAATTAGTAAGAAACGGAGCTGGAGAGTTTTTCATTACAACCAGTTGTTATTAATTGTCACCAAGGTTTCTTAATTATTCAGTTTGGCTAGAAGTTAATTAATTTCACATTTTATATGCTAGTTAGCAAAGAAATATGTTTTCACCCATATATACCAAAAGGGAAGAAGTAAATTATTATTTAGAATTAATTTTTAGCTTTCATGGAACATATTTGTTTCAAAAATCACACATTTTTCACTGGTTATTGAAAATCAATGCTTGAGTAGTGTGTCTTGAGAAGGGGATGGGATATAGTTCTTGAAGTATAATAATCAGTTTATAATATTTTTCATTTCCCTTTCTTTTTGTCTTGAAGATAAACTTTTCTTATGCAAATCATAAAACCTTATCTCCTTTCCCACCTTGAGAGAGTTGGTTATTCAAAGAGAAATTGAGTTGCGTAAGAGCCTTTTTTGCTTCATGTTGGATCATGCCACTGTCTCTCATTTCACACTGCTGTAACCAAACTTCATGTTTTCCTAACTTCTTTTTATTTTTACAGAAGGATTTATTCCTTTTAAATTAATAGCTTGTCACTTTTATAAGTTCCAAATTTATCTAATTATTTTTGAACTTTAAGTTCAAATGTTTATTTTGTAGGGTGTCCTTTCATGTCCATGTTTCTTTAGGAGTGCCTGTACCTTAGCAACTCAACTCAGAGATATTTTTGTGTGTGTGCGTGTGGTGTGTATGAGAGAGTGAGGAACTCCTTATGGTTTTTAGTTGATTTCTGTTTTTTCTTTGGTCTCAAAGTGGTTTTGGTGTATTTTATTTAAATTTCTTTTGGAGGAAACTTTTTGTATGCATTTCAAGAAACCCACCAGAATGTGGCCCCCTACATACCCCCAATACCACCCATTCACAACCGAGATCTTACAGGTCATTCACATTATGAAAGTGTTCAATGTTGCATCTTCCTTTTGCATGCAACTCTCAAATCTTTACAAACATCTATTTATATGTCATTCTGACCATGTATTTGTTATTCCTTGCCTTTACTTAAAATTCCTAAATAACTGTAGTCTATTTGTAACCTGGTTTCAGCACACAACGCTTAACAGACTCTTCTTCATCTTCCAACTTATTCATAGCTTTTATTTTTAGTCTTCTTTTTTGTAGTTGTGTTCCAGATTGTGTAGAGGCAATACCAGAGAGGAGCATCTTATGTTTCTGAGCAGAATGCCATATGGAAGTGCTTTCCCATTAAAGGGCTCAGCATTTCTCAGGGACACAATCATCTCATAGCAGCTTTAAGAGGCAGAGAATCTTCCTTATGCTGTGAGGCATCTTGGAGCCAGTAGTAGTTCAAATTCAAGATGCTGGTGGCAGTCTTTTTGTGTAACAGTTACTGGTGGTGGCAGGTGCACAAACCTATTTTAAGATCTCAGTTAGATGTTTGTGCAAGAGGATAACCAAGAAGTTACCATTTTCACTCCAAGGCATACGTAGGAGAATCTTCCAGGAAAGATATTGCACTCTGTTGCACCTGTTGGAATGAATCCAGATGAGGCCACTAACATGATTAGAGGGATGGAGCTCATTTCCTTTGAGTAAAGGCTGTGAGAATTTGTATTTTTCAGCCTAGAAGAGAAGATTTCAGAGTGACCTAATTGTGGCCTTCCACTAACTGAAGGGGGCCCACAAGAAAGATGGAGAGAGTATTTACAAGGGCCTGGAGTGACAGGACAAGGGGAATGGCTTTAAAGAGACAGAGATTTAGATTAGACATAAGGAAAATAATCTTTACCATGTGGGTGGTGAGGCACCGGAACAGGTTTTCTTGAGAAGCTGTGGATGCCACATCTCTGGAAGCACGCAAGACCAGGCCATGTTTCATAGCAATCTGGGCAACCTGTCCTAGTAAAAAAAGTACCTGTTCATGGCAGGGGAATTGGAATCCTTAAAGTCTCTTCCAAACCAGACCATTCTATGATTTTATGGTCTTGTGTAGTGTTGCACTAAGATGTTTACAGTAAATGGTTTTTCCCTGTGCCCCCTCCCGGCTTTGTGATGTTGGTTCCTTCCCCTTGCCCTTCCCCTTCGGTTTCACCCCATTGGCTGTAGCCTGCTTCCCCGCCCCTTTTCCCCAGGTTAAAAGTCCCCATGATTTCTCCCTCAGTCTCTTTTGTCTCTGGAGTTCATTCCATGAATAATCTGGGACAGCGTTCCCAGAAGAAAGAGCCTCCTTCTTCTTTTATCTTTGTCCATTGCTGAATCCTCCCTTTCCAGTGGACTGGTAGCTAGTCGAGTGATTCCCAGAGCTGGGAGTTGAGGGTTACAGCAGTCTTGCAACCTCCATTCATGGCTTCTGTCAACAACTGTTACAAAGAATTGCACTGAACTCATAATTACTTTTGCTGTTCACTAGGTCTTTCAGCAGTAGCTTCATGTGTTGCACCTTTAGTCAACGCACTCACTTCCAATCAGGATAAGTGTCCATCTTTGATATAGATGTCCTCTGGCAGGGACAGATAGAGGGATATATATTAAAATAATGAGATCTGAATTTTGGGGAACAATTACAGATTAGGAACCCCAAAGAGCCTTTAAAAATGTGTTTCCTGCAGAAAGAAGTGTCAGGAGAAATTTCCTGTCTATTCCTTACCTTTTTTGATTGCGCAGATCAAATGAGCCATACAGGCAACAAGATATGATATCTGAGTCATCTTTAGCACTTCACAAGGTGTTGTACTGTAGCTCAGATCTGTAGAAGAATTGCAGATTCAAAATGTATGTATCATCACATGTTAATTGATCTTAATTGATTGTCCTGGGTGTGTCACCCTGAGAATCAAACCTTTTGATATTGTTTTCATAATTTCTAGCCACTTTCCCAGGAAAGTAACTGTAAACATAGATGTTTATACATTCCATTAAAGATATGCCTTTTGATGGACGTCTCTCACGGCCAGTGTGGTTGGGAAGGTGGTAACCTGACTATCCAGTCTCTGGTTGTTGTTGAAAACCTATAAATACTGAAAGAACAAATAAACCTTCTTCTTCTTTCATCACACTTCAAGCTGTGTCTGTGTGAATCATTTAGTGTCTGACAGTGACATGGCTGTGTATCAGTATACTATCACTTTGTACTTGACGTTGCTAAAGATGACAAAGGCTTCTTAGTGATCATAGTTATCCTCTGTCATACCTAGCAAGGCTGTGTTGTGTTCTTTGCAGAAATGAAACAAGAAAACTACCATGGCCAGATGTGCACCATCACACATGAGCTGCATCCATAAGCAAAGAAACTCAGCTATTATTTCCTCATCAAACACATTGCCATGAGCAATACAAAAGCAGTCAAGCTGTAAGCCAAAGCTAGAGATAATCTGCTTAATTTTTCATGTTAGCAGCTGACATCTCAGGCTTTAGAAGGTATTTTAGTAAAAACAGGTGTGGAAGAAACTCCATCTAAATTAATTTTGTCTCTGAGAGGCACATAAATGTCAGAATGTCCAGTAATGTTCTGCACAGACTAAGCTTTACTGTTATACAGAAAGGTATAGACTAATCAAGTTTTGGTCACAAAACCTGAGTCTTGAGTCCACCTGAATTATGAAGGGCCCCTCTGCCAACAATAAGCCAAGGGTGGAGAGCAGTGGTGTCCCAATTGACGCCACCAGCCCTGTTACCAGTCAAGACAATGTGTGCCACAGTTACTCAGATATAAAATTTCTAAATACTTCTTGTCAGCTTAAAAGATTAGATTAACTGTACCCAGTTAATAGCAAACACACACCTGGCATCAAATAAACCAGCACTGGTCCAAAAGATTTCTGCATCTCTGCCCCTGCCTTGCACTTATCAACAGCACCCCTTAAGTGCTCTCAGGGGAAACCTCTGCAACCACCTGTGGATTCAAAGCCATTCACACGGTTTCAGACATACTCTGCTTGGGAAACAAGTACCTAATATTTGTTTGTGTTGGAAATCTTATATGTTTTTGCTGTATGACAATTAGATCCACAGACAGTTCTCAGCTGATGAAAGGCCCATGTTCCCTATTACAACCTATTCCTGACAAGTTAGATTTTGACAGAGTATTCTGTATTCTTTTGTAGTATTGTGTTATGCGGAATTATCATTTAGAACACCAACATTTTAGCTACTGATGTTATCAGTCTTATCTACTTGCACAGTTATAACTAAAAAATAAATTTATAATTTATAAATTTATAAATTTATAGATTGATTGCATTAAGATTTGGGCTAAATCTGACTATTTTTCCTCTTATCTTAACTAAACTTTTACTTTTAGATATTTTCTGAGATTTAAATGTCTCAGAACTTTTTAACAATCTATTTCAATTTCATTTTTTGCTCTTTAATGCTTCTTAAACTACTTCTTCAAATACCTCATATGCTGCATGTCTAAATACACAGCCAAAACCACCAAAAATAAAATGAGATGGTAAAAATTATCTTTATTTTCTTGATTTGTATTTATTTAATTTACTGTCTGGTGACAAACTGGACTGTGGAGCACAGAGTTGAACCAAATGTCTGCACAATAATCAACCACTGTTTGAAAATTTGTTAAAACACTGTGATAACATGGTTCTGAGGCCATGAAACATTAAACAGACTTACACAATTGAAATGTGAAAAAGGAAGAACTGATGAAAATGTTGGCCTTCTCACTGGAGAATGAGAAGAAGGTAAAATGGGCAGATTAACAAGAAACCTTGGTTATGGCAAGCATTAAATATCCATGTTTTTCAGTGGAGTGGCTCAGGTTGTTGTTTAATTCTTACCTAGCACAGACACATGTACATGTTTAAGTGAGTTTCTCTAGAAATGTTTAGGCATGCACCTCAATTTCCATTTTGTCTCTCAAACACTTCTCTTTTTATCACACTTGTTATATTTCTGCTATTAAATGTGGATAAGAATCTGTGATATATATTAAAGTTAACAAAAACACCAAGTATTTTTTAAGTTTTCTTTTTCCCCCCAAATTTCGTTTGCTAATCTATTTTTTTAAGTTTCGTTTTTCATCTTTTTTTAATCTTATCAGACTAATGTTGGTTTGTTTCATAGGTACTCTTATCAATAATAACTCATTAAAGAAAACATACCAAACTGTCAATGAAGGAAAGCCTTTAAAAGCTAAAAGGAGTAGTGAAAATGTTGGTACTTGTCTTCAGTTTGAGAGAGGAATCAAACTGTATTTGTTTTCATGAATACAAATAGCTGCTTTATGAAATGTTAAAAAATAATTAATGAACAGAACTGCATTTTAACATGATAAGCTTGACTAAAGAGAAATTATGAGGTGCTGCACTGCCATCATACCAATTTTTTTTGCTCTATAAGAAAAATCACAGTAAAAAAAAAATCCCATTAAAACAACATTATTCATTTATTTGATAACTCTCTTTTTAGATTTCACTTAATAGGGATAACAAAATAGCTATGAATGTCCAAAGAAGAGTAAGGGACAAAGGTTAAGGTACTTGGATAGGTGGACCTTATCAGATTCAATTTTATAGAATTTTATAGATTCCTTAATAAACCTTATATTTCTACCTAGTTAAGTCCATTTATACTAATAATTTACTTTAATGACACTGAGTATACATAATGTTGAAAGCATCTGATGTATTTCCTCTCATGGAATGACACAAGAACAGCACTGTGCAAACAGACCTGGGGGTCCTGGTCCATGGCCAGTTGGATCTTAGTCAGCAGTGCCCTGGCAGCCAGAAGGGCCAACCATGTCTTATGTGGCATCAGGAACAGCATCACCAGCTGGGCAAGGAAGGGGACAGTCCCACTCCGCTCTGCTGTACAGAGGTCACCTCACCTGAGTCCTTGGGGAAGTTTTGGGTGCCATGATACAAAAAAATATAAAGCTGTTAGGTAGGGAGTGTCCAAAGGAGCGCACCAAGGATGGTGAAGAGCCTTGAGGGGAAACTGTGTGAGGAACAGCTGACATCTCTTGTTGTGTTCAGACTGAAGAAGAGGAGACTGAGGACAGAGCTCATTGCTGTTTGCAGCTTCCTCACAAGGGGCAAAGAAGGGACACACACCAATCTCTTCTCTCTATGACCAATGCCAGAACCTGAGGGAAGGGCCTGAAGTTGTGTCCAGTGAGGTTTTGGCTAGGTATTGGGAAAAGTTTCTTACCACAGAGGGTGGTTGAGCACTGGAGCAGGCTCCCCAGGGACATGACCATACCACCAAGCCTGACAGAGCTCAAGAAGTGTTTGGACAAAATTCTCAGACACAGGGTGGGATTCTTGGGTTGCTCACTGTATGGCCAAGAGTTGGATTTCAGTCATCCTTGTGGGTACCTTGCAATTCAGGACATTTTATATGATTATTTTCTGTTACAATTAAGGATAGAAAAGGGAAGTGAGGCTGCAGGATAGGAATTAAAGGCATGCCTTTCAGGTTCTAATTCCTATCATTGATTTTAAATTTGAGCATCTGATTAAAAACCCACCTGTGTAATCTAAAAGCTTTGCATCAGCCTCTTGAAAAGATTCCTGTGCAGCTGCCTTAGCTGTAGAGATTGCTTTCTGCATACGCATTCTCAAAACGGGGAATAATATAGCAATTATGGAAAAAATCAAGACAGGAAAAAGGAAAGGAAAAATTATGACAAGTGGAAAGTAAAATGAAGGTAAATTACATGCTTGAAAGATAGCCTACAATGAGAACAAATGAATGAAACAAAAAAGAAAGAATATATTAGAGATACACATTCTGCAATGAAACTATTAAAATAACACTTCAGTTTTTTTAATCATTTTTTCCAATGTCAATTCAGTCATTTTTTATTTCTGATTTCTTAGCTGTTATTTCAATCACATTTTCATTCTGTTTTTCTTAATTTCATTTTATTTAGTACTAGGTTTTTGTACTTTTTGGATAGGGAGAGGTGAGAGGCATTTTTCCTCTGTCTCCTTTTTATTTTACCATGTTATTTTCTTTTATCTCCTCTCTCAAATATTTATCAAGATTTAGTTATATTCATTTATCTGCTTATGAAGTAGGTAGTTAGTAATTACCACTTCAATTAGTGAAATGTTGTGTTTCAAAACTATAATACCACAAAAATTCTTTCTCTAAGTATCAGGTCTCTATCTTATATTTATTCCTTTGGTTTTCATACTCTTCCTCTAAACATGTTAAGTGTTTTTGTTTTGGGGGTTTTTTTCCCCCAACAGGAAAAGCACAGTAGTATAATTCTGACCAGCAAAATCTCTTCTACATAAATCACATCAATGACCTGCTTGTTCAGAATCTAACAGTAGCTAAGAACTTGACTGAAAAGGATAACTAAACAACAGACAAAATTTATGCAGAAAAGAATATTATCATAAGGTTTGCACAACAATATCATAGCAGTTCCTTTAAAACATATGCTCACATGAGAGTCACTATTAACCATTTAAAAAGTAAGATTTGTTACTTTAATTCTGAAATGAAAGGAAACTTGAAAAGACAGTCCTAATACCTTCCTCCCTTTGTCAAACTTACAGGTTAACCTTCTGATAATAAGGAAGCTATTGAGAGTTCAGCCATTGGATTCAACATGTTACAATTATTTTTTACGCAGGTTTTCTGCAGCCTTATTTCTCACAGTTATGGAAACACAAAATATAGTTTTTGTTCCTCTTAAAAAAATTGAGAGAGCATCTAGGCAATAAAACTTGCCAAAACAGTTTAGGTTCCCAAATCCTTGAATATACTCTAAAAGAATCCTTCTTTTCAAGCACAACATAATCAACTAAAGTCTTACCAATCACGTTTCTCTATTTTTCATGTAATTCAGCATTACTTCCTCTGTGGAGTTTCCTAATGTCTGGTTTGGCAATATAGAACTGTAATCAGAAGGCAGTGTGCAATCCAAAATAATCAGACCATAATAACACCTAAAACATGATCTTTTATACTTTGACTTGATGGGAGCTTTGGTCAGCAACGTAATGTAGTAGCTTAGTACTTAAGATGAAATTCAAAATTCAAGTATCAATATTTGTAGTACATCAACTGTTAAAACAGACATCACAGTAAATCTGCATACAGCATTTAAATCCCAACAGAAATAAAAATGAAGCTTTTACATATATGCATATACTATTAATCTTTTCTTAAACAGAACTCAGTGAAACTACTTGCTTACCTGCTATATAAAATGAGTCTCAAGAGCCCTTATCATAAAGGTGTAGGATAATAGCAACAAAAAACATTGTCTATGTTTGGAACACATGTGTCTGCTAGGGAAGGCAGGAGCATCCGTTGGAATGAAAAATGTAAACCCCCTCCCTCCGAATTATTATAATTTTGAAATTAAGGGTCTCTCAGGAAAGATCTTGGTTTTGGAATAACAGTTCTTTACCAGTGTGTATAACAAGGCACACAAACAACAATAAATACAGCATTAACAACAAAACAGAACCAGGGACCCCGGGACAGCCTTCTCGGCCGAGACGGGAAGGGATGGAGGAGAGGCTTTGCTTCACAAACCCCTCGGGCAGTCAGTCCCGGTGCTCCTGCAGGGCTCTGAGGAACACTCAGCTGGAACAGCAGGGATGAGCTGAGATCCTGGGCTAGTGGCTGAGGTGGATCAGCAGCTCTGCAGCCCACAGACAATGAAGAAGAAGAAAGAGGAAACAAGAAAGGCAGAAGAAAGAAAGAAGAAAAAGGAACAAAGAAGAAGAAGTTCTCTCTGGGTTATAGTGAATTACTTTACCCAAGCAGCCCCAGCTCCAAATGTGTCCTGCTCTGAAGCTGAAGAAGCGAGCCAGCCAGAAGCCACGTCCACCCTCCCTTTTACCTGCCCCCCTGCCCCATGGGCCCAGCTTTGTCTTCTCAAGCACCCAGTAAGTACCAGCAGCCAGGTTTCCCTGAAACTAATGGGGAAAATTCTATAGGTGAGAAGGAACAAAAGGAAGGACACCTAACCCCCAACACACACCTAAATGCAAGGGAAACAGCGAAATCAGTATCTTTGCTGTAGAATTAGTTTTGCTCCAATTTACATATCTACACAGAACTCTGAATTATCTTAGACCAAATGTGCATAAACCACAGCAAAACAGTGGTATGTGTGATATATGGCATGAATAAATTCATGCTGAAGTTATACTAATCTCATCTGATAAAAATCCTAGCATGAATATTCGTCTACAAAAAGTGTATTTCCAAGGGATTTTCATCTGACGAGATTACAGTGATATGCACCAAAACCAGTATGAATATTCGTCTGTAAAAAGTGTATTCCAGGGGATTTGTCGGGCACTGCAATGAGGAGAGGAACATGTACCAACATGCAAAAGAAGACAAGACCAATGGAAGAAGACAAGGGACCCTCAAAGAGCCTGGGAACATATGAAAAGGACCTTGTGACAGTCACATTTCATGAAACACCGTGGAGCGGTGCCAGAGAGCCCCTCCCTGTTTCACCCGGTGCTGTTCACCTGGTTCAGCACCGATCTGATTTTTGTTTTTGGCTTTTACAATTGTATTTTAATTATGGAATAAATTATTTTTATTGATCAAATTGGCTATCCATTTATAACAATATGGAAAGCCAACATTAATATAAACTGTGACTCCAAAAAAGTTCCACCTATAAAAATAATAAAAAATATTTTTATATTACTGTTTTTGTGGATAGTTTTATATAGCTACTTTATTGGTCAATTAGTCAAGGAAGACTGGGAAATCCTAATCATTCTGACTATCCTTTTAAGGAACTAATAAAGCCAAACCCCTTTATCAGCTAATATCAGGATCCTGTCAGATCTTTCAAACCAATGAATGGAAGTGAAAAGTTGTCATGGTTGAACTAACTGCTCACTGCCTTGGCCCCCACACTTAGAATGGGGTGGAGAACTGTAAAAACAAGGGTAAACCCTACAGGCTGAGATAAAAACAATTTAATAATCAAAATGAATCAAAATATAATGTAAAAGTATTTAAAGAGCCCAGTTGCCTGTCTCAAACCCTGTCAAGGCAAGAGAAGGAATTTTCCATAACCACCACAGTAAGATCTTGAGATAAGCACAGAAGGGAGTTGTCAGGAAGGACCTAATTCCAAGCCTGGTGGAGGTTAGATGTAGTTAACATTTCCTGATCAATGTATCCAGACAGAAATTACCACTGTGGCAAACTGAGTGAAAGGAAGCAACTGCTCATACACATGTCAACATTCAAAGTTAGGGGCCAGACAGCATCTGCAACCACCAACAACCACCAAAGCACCCCTAGACTCAATTCTGGGGTCTTCCACCAGAGGACTGTATACCGTCCACAGTATAGTGAAAATCCTCCCCCTGCCAGGGGAGGTACCTGAGCATTCCCAACTGAACCTGAATGTACATTAACCCATTGAAGTCTATGGTATGGACTGTGACCATCTTTTCAACCAATGGACATGAAAATAGCAAAAAACCAAGTATCACCACTGGATACACATGTGGTGATAGCTTTCCTCTCCACTATCTATTTTATCCTTTCTTTCTTTTTTTTTTTCCCTTTTCTTTATATATTTTATTAAGTGATATCTTTGTAGTTTTATATAGTTATATTTCTATAAATAACAATGAAAGTGGCTAAATACCTCCTTTCCACTGCAAGAAAATTGTTCTAAAATAAACCTGCCATGGTCATTCAGTGTCATTTTACTCTAAATCACCCCAAGGGATCTATTAACAAGAACCTCAGTTACCTCACCACAGGGGCAGTTTACAACATCATCATCATCATCATCATCATCATCATCATCATCATTTAAAGGAGAGATGGAGACAAAGTGGAAAAAAACCAAAAATAGACAAGTGATGCCCAATGCAATCACTCACCACCCACTGACCAATGCCTACCCCAATGTCCCAGCAGGAATCAGCAGCTCCCAACCAAATCCCCCCAACTGATATCCCGAGCATGATGTTCTGTGGTATGGAATATCCATTTGGCCTGTTCACATCACCAGTTCAGGTCAGGGTGGGATACGTTTCAGCTTTTTGTGCATCTGCTCACTGGTAGAGCATGAGACAGTGAAAAGTCCACAAATTGGGTAAGCATGACTTAGCAACACCCAAAATATCAATGTATTATGAACATCATTCTCATACTGAATCCAAAACACAAACCTGTACCACCTATCAAGAGGAAAACTAACGCTATCCCAGGCCAAACCAGGACAGTTTAAGACTTTGATGCCTGCTAGTGAAATGCTCTGTGTACTTCTTGTAGGAAAGCAGAGAAAACAGCTCTGTATATCTGGGTTTACTTTTATGTGCACTACTTAAAAATTATATGTACACTTCCATCAGATAAAGAATTACAGACTAACCCATACTTTAATAAGCTAATATTATAAAATAATTAACATCTTTAGTCTCTCTCTGCCATGTAAAATTATCCAATATGGCTTAGCAATTCATCTCCATGTACAGAGAATGCAAGTTGTTTCTGAAGAGTTATCCCTTTCTTATACAGTTTAATTTACACATTATTACAGTGTTTTAAGAGAAAACAGCAGGCTTTTAACTTGCAATCAATTTTCATAGCTATTTAAAATTTCAGATACCTTTAACTTTTGCTGACTTCCTCAGCAGGAACTGCAATGCTCGTTTAGTTCCCTTTTCATTAAGAATTGGGAGCTACATTAGCCCTAAAGCCTAAACAAGATGATGGCACACAAACATAAAAGTTTAAAAATCCTCTGTCCATGGGATATTAGAGCCACAAAATAACAAAATTGTCCTTGGAAAAAAAGAAAAAAAGGTTTATAAGAGGTAACATTTTTAATGCAGAAACAGAAAAAAGCATCCATATTTAAAAAACAAATTTAGGTATGAATAATACTATAGTTTTTTTGTTTTCAATTTATTCACAGGTCATTAAATCCATTAAGCTGATTTTCTCTAGATTTTTGTTGTTATGAATGATTGCATACATCCTCACAAAATTACTGTTAAAACCATTAGACCCAATATGATTTCTTTTATGATTTTTTTAATAGTATAGTGCACTTGGCACTTGGTTTTGAAGCATTTGCAAGAGTAATTAATTAAATAGTCAAAAATTTAATAAACTGGTCACTTTTTCTGGGTACATACCTGGCAATCAAAAGAATTCAGCATTTCAATAAAGGCACTTAGTAACTGAAGGCTTACTTAAATGCTTATTTATTAATTTATGTCTTTGCAACACTTGGAATCAGAGGCATTCAGAAAGCAAGAATGATTCCTTGCTGCTAAGGAAGGACAGTGACATTGCTCAGTGGATTCCACTAAAGGAGATTAGCAGAAGTAAAAGCATGTTCTTTTCAATTTATAAAGCACTTTATCCTAAATTCTGAGTGAATAAGTCAATAATTGCTTAGAAAAAGCATCTTGATGATTTGTTTCATAAATATTCATAGTAGATATTGGTCTGTCTATCAAGAAGTCTCCATGACTTTGACATGCTGTCCACAGCAGATGTTTTTCCAGACAAGTTCAGCCTGCATTTCATTTAAACTAAGTAGATTTGCCATTGATGTGAGCAAAACTTCGATGAAATCTCCAATAATTAGCCTTGAATCACATTTGTAAATGGGACAGGATTTGTACTTGTTCAGAAACATGCAATCCTCTTCTGCCTGGAACAGCTTTTTAATTGCAGCTTTAATGAGTCTTACATGGACTAGACTTTCATGAAAAATAAGACTCATAGGGATTCCATCAATTTGTCTTGTCATCATGACATGTAATTTCTTCTTCAGAAATTCTACATAACCATGACTCAAAAAAATTTCCAGTTCTTTCCCCCATACCTCCCAAAGGAAGTCTGTTCATTTTCCCAGTTAAATTCATCTAATATGACTATCTCCAGTTTAAAAAGTTATTTAAGTGCCTCTTTTTCACTCTTCAGGCAATTTGGTCCTCTGATCAATTTAGTGCCCAAACAATAAACACTGTTTCAGTTAGGAAAAATCCTGACTATACCAAGAATAAATATTTTGAATAATTTGCTTAAAATAATTTTGTTAGGAAATAAGATACAGTTATTTAAGACTTACATAAATTAGAAAACTGAATGACTTAGCTAGTGATTGAGCACATTTTTCCATCCTTTGTATTACTTTTGGGAAAACCCCTTTCAAATTGTTAAAACTCACATAATTTATAGATTTGGTGGGGGTCAGTTACTTTTCCCAGGTAACAAGTGATAGATTGAAAGGAAATGGCCTCAATTTGCAAGAGGGAAGCAATTTTTTTTATCAAGAAAAAATTCTTTGCTGATGGGATTATCAAGCACTAGAACAGGATGACCAGGGAGGTGGTTGAGTCACCATCCCTGGAATTATTCAAAAGATGTATACACATGGCACTTGGGGACATGGTTTAATGGTAGGCTTGGTAGTATTTCCAGCTTCATCTCATTCTTTAAAGGTTCTTTATAACCTAAATGAGTCTATAAATCTATTTTTCTGTATTATGAGTGTATAAGTAACTTCTAAAAATACTGATACTCACTCCCGTACAATACTCTGTGTGTATCCATGTTGAAGGAGATGAGGTTGAGAAGATGAATGGATTATATCTTAATTTTTAAGCATTTAATATCATACAGGTTCTATTGAATATACATGCATATATGGCATATTATATATATGGTGTACATAAATAATATACATATGTACAGTTGTATACAGTATATTAATTCCATGAATAATATTCATTTCCATGTATAATATTAGCTGGAAAAAGAATGAACCCCAAGCATCTTTTTAACCTCAAAGGAAGGGATAATTATCTTTAATGGTTCCACATAACAAATACACAAGTCAGGGGTTACTTACATTAAAGTTCATCAAAAGAGAATCTGGAATCAGAGGGCCTTCACATTAGAAGAAACTAAATTACATAAGTAAGTAAGACTGTGACTTGAAGACAAAATTTCCAATCTGTAGTTCAGAGAAGTATTATGAGCAAATAATGTGCAAGAAGAAGCAATCCCAGAGCAGATTTTGTCTAAGGGATGATACTTACAGAATCACTATAAATGACTTTTGTCCTGATTTACAGCAATTTAGGGAGGAAACTTCCAAAGGGGTCCCTCTTTCTATCTGATTTCTATCAGATTCAACCAGCCCTTCCCTCAACTGGTTCGGGAAAAGGTTTTCTCAGAGAAAAGTGGAAAAAACTGTTTGTTTAACAAACAAAGTATTCACAAGCATAAAAAATTAATATTAAACAATAAAACCTCTTGCTGTTCTGAATATATGGCAAATTCAGAAAGTCCTTGTCGTGGGGGGTAGCTCAGCTTACTTAGTCTTTTATCAGTCCCTCTGGTGCTGGAAAGTGCCATGTCCTGGGCTCTGATGGGCCACAGTATAGCTGTACAAAACACAGGCTTGTGGTGAGAGATTTCTCCAGGGTCAGGCTGTTCAGGTATAAACAGTTTATTATTTCGGTAGAGGGTGGAAGAGATCTGTTGACGCTGCCAGCCACAGCATAAACGTGGTCAGAGAGGGAGAGAGAGAGAGGAGAGAGGAGTTGGGGAGCATGAGGGAAGAAGCTAGGAGAGAGTAAGTGAGGGGAAGAGAAGTAAAGAGAGTAAGAGAGGTGCAGAAGTTAAGAGAGGGTAAAAGTAAGAGCAAGTAAGAGCGGGTAAAAGTAAGAGAGCACAAGCTAAGAGAGCAAAGTTCTTGTTACAATACATTATATCTTTTTCTATAGTGAATATTCAAATTCCCAGTAACCAACCACTACATGACACACATTCTATAGAATTCACATATAGCCTATAAGAACTACTACATTGCCATACAGTGTTACATTTTAAACTCTAAAAGCTACCTTTCAAATTCTTCACTTGCTGCTTGACCTTTGGATTCACTGTCAGCAGAAGGGTATTGTTTAATCAACAGGGATTCTCCTTCAGCTGGCTAGGCTATTGTTCTTTGATTATATAGCAACTAGCACTCAGTATCCTATAGCTCAAAGCTAGTTTTCAATTCTACTTCGATCCTAGGTTTCGTATTTTCAGAATCTTTTGCTAAACAATCACATTCATTAGGTTTCCCTGTTTCATCTTCCCCAACACCACAGGTGTGAGCTCCCTATGTTTTTCTGGGTTTTTAGTCTAGAGCAGGGCTGATCAGCTCGAAGAAAAAGAAAAGCCAGAGTCTGATGAACTTCTCTGCCTCAGCTTGTTAAAAAACTAACTAAAAGCAAAGGGGAGCTCTCTCCCACTGTCCATAATGCAGACAATACTGTCCATGAGAAGGAATGTGGAGAAGCAATGCAGTTTCTGGAAACAAACTGCATGCTTCTTTTCTCCCTCTTCGCTCTTGGAACCAGTCCTAAAGGTGCAGAACTTAATATCCAGCATAAACAGAAAAGACCATTGGAGATACAAGCATCATAAAGTCATCCTAGGACAGTCTTTAAGGTTCTTTTTATTCTGGGACATACCTAAAGTATTGCAAAATTGCAAAAAATTATTGCAAATACTGAAACATTATAAACTTTGTTCCACATTTTTTATCAAGATAAAAGACACAAAACACCACAAAAAGACCAAAAAAAAGTCCAGAAAGTATGGTACTTTAAAATCTGTAATCTTAACCGTACCAACTTCTCTCTGACATTTATCATGATTTGTATTGCCATGACAAAGAGGCCATGGTAAATAGGGAATATTCGCTCAAAGGGGTTGGACTTCTGAAACAAGATCAACATGTACAGAAATATAAAGATCAGCCTTTTCAAACTGCATCTGTTACATATTTATGATTATAAAATATATTTTCTTCACACTTCTAATTATTTGCCTATTTAAACAACTTTAAAGCAAATATGCTCTTTCTTGTATTGCTGGCTTTGAGTGTCTGATGATATAAAATGTATTTGCTAAATTTTTCTTTATCAACAAACAATAGATAAATTTGCTTTTACTGGACTGTCACTATCAATTATTAATTTGACAGCAATGTTTAGTAGCCTCAGAGAATACTGTGTACTTTTTGTTCAAGGCACCAATACACAATGTCACATAGCTAATAACCTAAGTCCAGAATAATCTAAATAGGAATGACAGGAGTCAAGCAGATGCAAAAGAGGTCTAAAGGCATCAATCAAACCATGGAAATAAGAAATCTAGCATTGCTTTTTTTTTTTTTTAATAGGAGTTTGTAGTCATGGTTCTACCACCATGTGATTCTTGGAATCCTGCAAAAATGAGGACTTCTAAAGCCTAGTAAACTTCTTGGAACACACAGGTTTCTGTGTCTATAAAAAAAACAACCCAAACAACACCCACTGAATAAAAGGGTTTTGGCTTTTTTAAGCTGCACAGGAAACTTCTTGGAGATGACTGGCACAAGAAAAGTTATTAGTATGTATGGAGTGTTTCCTGCATACATGCACTGGCCTGTTCTCATGCTGAGCTTCTCGTTCACTGGGTCTCAGCTGAACACAAATATGTGCTGGAATCTAAAGACACTCTGAAGTCAGAAAGCAGAGGAACACTAGGTTGTGTTCACTCAAGGTGAGAGAAAAGATCATTAATTTGTCCAGAAGTCTGAAAATAGTGAACTCAGTGAGTTCTATACAGCCTGATGATAAGTAAACCAAAATTTACAACAAGCAAGATCATGGTCATGAAGACAAGAAGAAGCACTAAGTATCTCCCGCAAGAGAGGAAATAACATTGCAGAGGAAATTCATCTGCAGTTCATCTGAACAACACACTGACCAGAGGGAAGGTTTTCTTCACAGGCATGTTAGAGAAGAGAAGCTATTGACTGGGATATTCTCCAGTCCTTTTTCAGATGGACAATTCTATCTGCTACCACTAGGCATCCAGACTGTTTCTTGCCTGTGAAGACAATGTCTCTGCACAGTATGTGTTATTAAATAGGCCTGGTCCCTGGCAAGTGTTCAAGGTCAGACTGGAGGGAACTCTGAGCAACCTGGCTGAGTGGAAGGTGTCCCTTGGCAGAAGTTGGAAAGAAATGATCCAACCCTTTAAGGTCCCTTCCAACCCAGGCCGTTCTGTGTTGATTCTGTGAGTGCATGGCGCTATTGAATGCTAAACTATGTCAACTAGCTGAACAAAATTATCTATGGTAAACATCAAGGTTTCTGTACTGTCAAGAATTATCTTGGTAGTCAATCCTGCCATCAGATCACTAAAATGGATTTCATTTAAAGAGAATAATAAACTAATAGATGAGTGATTCTGACTCATCAGTTACTACAAATATTTGTGGAACAATTTCCTTGTCTAAGCTGCTTGGCCTACAAAAAGTAGTTATTTTCAAACGTTGAAAATTTCTGTTATGACTTAACATAGAATTCAAAGCACATAAAAGCAAATATTTAACATAATAGGCAATACGCTACCAAACAACTCTTCTGGGCTTCTCAGGAAGACAAAGTGAAAATAGCACTTGGGATCTACACCCATTTGGCCTCTTAAGAAAAATGTAACAAGTAGCCCACCCTAGCTCACAGGACAGATATTCTTGAAGTTTTAAGGTAAACTGAGTTTTTGAGCTGCTCATTCCTGCCTTAATCTGGCATGCTGAGGCTTGCCAAACTGATACAGACTGCATGGCACCTCTTTCCACACGTCTGCAGCCAGGCTCTGCTGTCTTACGACTTTTACCAGATCTAAGGACAATTAGCATTCCTTACCCTGGCCCTGCATGCTCTCCCTGCGCCAAATATGATGGAGAAGAGTGAAGTTACCAATGGTTACACAGAGTCTGTTGTTTCTTTTCCCAGTCAATAATAAATGTATCTACTCAGAGATGATTCCATCTAGTTAGCCATGTACTCATGGCTATCTCATGTATCTCAGCAGTGCTGGGGGGTAGCATTCACCCCCTCCCACTCAGTGTTGACAAGGGGCTGTGTAGAGCAGCACCACACAGTCCACTGTAAATACTGGCCACACTTCAGTATTACAGAAACCACTCTATGTCTTCAACAGTGCACCAAAGCAAAAATTCTATAATTAATTATTTCAGTTTCCATGCCACTGACATGTTTTTCAAATGAGAACTCCAAACTACTGAAACAATGGCACACCAGGAACATAACAGAATAATATGCCCAATATAATCAGAAAAAAAATCAACAAACAACAACACAAAAAACCAAAAACAAACAAACAAAAAATCCCCACAGCAAAATAATTCATTTCTGTATTTGACAAATTTACAATACTCAGGATTCATGAGCAGAACCCAGCAAAACTTGATTGCTGAATCTGTTAGTATACCTGTTCGTGTTTTTGTAAGTTAAATGCAAAATTAGTTTGTAGTAATTTGACAAGCCTTGAATGCTACGAAAGAGCTTGAAGGCATTCAAACTACTTTGTGCTGAGTAGCAACAGCACAGCGATATAGTCAGCTGAATTCTGTTTCAATCATCTTTTTTGTGGTATTGGGTTCTCAGAGCCAGAGTTTTGGTACCATTTTTTTTTTCCTAGTGGTTTTTTTTTACATACCAGCTTTGGTAGCTGGGGGGCTACAGGGGTGGCTTCAGTGAGAAGCTGCCAGAAGCTTCTCTCATGTCTGAAAAAGCCAATTCCAGCCAACTTCAAGACAGAGGTGCCACCACCCAAGGCTGAGCCAATCAGTGAAGTAACTGATTTCTTAGGTAACACCTCTGAGAAAACATGTTTAAGAAGGAGGAAAAAAAAAATGCTATTGCACAGAAGTAATTGCAGTCCGATAAGAGAGAAATGAGAACATGTGAGAAGAACAGCCCTGCAGACACCAAGATTAGTGGAGAAAGAGAGGCAGGAGGTGCTCCAGGAGCCCGAGCTAAGATTCCCTTGCAGCCCATTGTGCAGCCTGTGGAGATGCAGCTGTGCCCCTGCAGCCCATGGGGATCCATGGGGGATCCAGGGATCCACCTGAAGCCTATAGAAGAGGCACACACCAGAGCAGATGGATGCTGAGAGAGGGCTTTGACTCCAAGGGAAGCCTTTGTTGGAACAGGCTCCTGGCTTGTGGACCCATGGAGAGACAGCCCACCTTGGAGCAGATTTCATGGTAGGACTTGTGACACTGTAGGGGATCTGTGCTGGAGTAGCCTGTTCCTGAAGACTGACCCTGTGGGGGTGACCCAGTCTGGAGCATCCTCTTTGTAGATGTCATATCTTTGTTTTTCAGTGCAGAAAAAATTATGATATACTTAGTTTCCTGAGGTTATCAAAAAACTTGCAAAGCTTACTTTTAATTCTACTTGAGGGAATTACAAGAGAATTCATACTTGTAATAAAAATGTTATTGCCTAAGCTTTGAATTTATGAGTACATGTCTATATAGATACATATGATACAATACTGCAAAAAGACATATAGAGGAAAAGATGGAATAGATATCATGTGGTTTTCAACAAATTACTTTCCAAGTATTTGTGCATAGTGCATTAAGTACTGTATTTCAGCGCTTAGAAGTAAATCAGTTGTTAATATACAGGATCCATTTGTATTGAAATTGTCAGCAAAAAGTAGTAGCTGTGCATATTCAAGGTTATAAAAAATATGTTTAGCTGAAAAATGGAATTATCAGTATTCATTTGAAATAATTACTAGTAACCAATGTGATACCTCATTAATAAAATGTGCAATTGACCTGGTTAAAGAGCACTATCATTAGGAAATTTTATGCAACTTTCAGTGACTTAAAAAAATTACATTTTGGCCAAATTCTAAGGAATTAAATAATTAATTTACAAATGATAGATTGTAATGTTTTTAAGTCTTCCCTAATAAATGGGATGTGCACTGCAGATCATCCCATACCAGTGAGAGTTTTTATATTAAAGAATATTTCAACGGAATTCCCTTTCCAGTGATTTTCCATGTAACTTAATCTTCTTTGGTGCTATGACAAAAGACGTGATATAATCCTTTGAAAATTATATTTTCCATCTCTTCTTCAGAGATAGTAGATTTTTCATTCTTCTGCCTGCTCAATTGCTTTCTTTTATACTGTAGAAACATTTGAAGGAGAATGGAAAAATTTTGTCCTTCCTGAAACTAGATGTTGTTGCTTGATAAACTGAGATGTGGAGGTGGTTAAAGTCAGTCTTGTATCTCCTGCCTATTTGTCACCTGGCGATTGTTGAACAGTTTTGAATAATGCTATAAGGATACACATATCTGATATGCAATAAGGGAGATGAATAACAAAAGTTTACATGTTTGGGTCAGAGGTGCAGAATACAGGCCCTTATCTATGGTGCCTGGCTCTGATACCCAAGAGAGCACTGAGTTTCACATAACATCATGGAGACAGCTGATAAAGTACAGAAACTGAAAATGTGAGTGTGTAAGTTAGAGTTTCTTAAGTTAAGGGTGAGAAAGTTTGAGTTTAGGGTTTAAGTTATTTTAGAAAAGAGACAAGATGGAGAATTTAGGATGTTGTCCCTTTCTCCTTCTTCATCTTCTTCATCTTCTTCTTCCTAAGGGTTTTTGGGTAATAATAAGTGATTGGATAGAAGTTGCTGCAGTGCAGCACACAGGTGTCAGGTCATTGGATCACTAAGAAAAATAACTTACTTGGCATTTGTTAATTGGATAAATAGACATATAAAAGACCTTGAAGAAGTTCTTGGTTAGCCATTTTGCACCTCTCTATCTTAGTGTATGTAGCTCCTTGTATTCTGTCTATATGTAATATAGATGAAAGAATAAGCAACTAAGCCTGAGAAAAAAGTCTCTCTCTCGTCAATCTCATTCCTGGGGAAAAGAACCCAACCACCAGTGTCACCACGATATTTCCTAAGAGTACTTAAGTGTTCATTCTTTCTTTTTTGCTGTACCAAACCAATTCTGCTTCTAAAAAGAGCTATGTGTTCTCTCAAAATAATAGAGTTTTGTAGGCAGTTAAATAATAATGCTTTTAAAGGCAGTTAGGATTATTTGACACCTTCTATTACAAACTGTTCTTTTCAGATGATTGTAACTAATCAAAATATAAAGCACCCCAGCTAATGTTTTCCATTTCAGATGTCTGAGATTGATTCTTTTTTTTTTTTTTAAATCAATGTATTCATTCTTTTTAAAACAGGATTAGGATATCACTCAAATAGATTTTATGTATATGATTGAAAATGTTGGATCTTTGTTAATGACATTTGAACTTTGTGAGGAATCTTGTTGGCTGCTAATGAGAACTCAGTACATACCCCAGTCTGTGCTGGAGGGACAGAGGTGCACACATGTCTGCAGGGATTACCCTCGTTTTCCTAGCTCAGTGGAATGGAATGAATGGAATTCTGATGAATATGGTATTTTGTAGCTTGAAAGTCCAGCAAAAAATGAAGGATGTGAGAGTGTAATTGGAGCATGTATCATTATGGATATGCTCAGGGGTGTGAATTCTTGAATTTAACAAGCCCCAGGGAGGGGATTCTGCCCCTCTGCCCCACTCTGCTGAGACCCCACCTGCAGGGCTGCATCCAGCCCTGGGCTCCCAGCACAGGAAGGACATGGACCTATTGGTCCATGCAGAGGCCACCAAGGTTATCAGAGGGATGGAGCATCTCTGCTCTGAGTAAAGGCTGAGAGAATTGGGATTTTTCAGTCTAGAGAAGAGAAGACTTTGGGGTGACTTAATTGTGGCTTTCCACTTGGAAGCCAACAAGAAAAATGAAGAAACTGTTTATGAAGGCCTCGAGTGACAGAACAAAGGGGTGGTCTTCAAACTGACAGTGAGTATATTTAGATCAGATATTAGGAAAAAATTCTTTGCTGTGAGGTGGTGAGGCCCTGGCAGAGGTTTCCCAGAGGAGCTGTAGCTGACCCATCCCTGGAAGTGCTCAAGGCCAGGCTGGATGGAGTTCTGAGCAACCTTGTGTAAGATGTCCCTGTCCATGACAGTGGGGCTGGAACAGAATGATCTTTGAGGTCCCTTCCAAATCAGGCCATTTTATGATTCTTGCAGAATTTTTTTAATTGTGCTTATTTTTCACCTGAACCTATAGTAAGGAAGATATGTGTTAGATCATGTTTTTTTAAGGAGTATATCCTAGCACAGATACTTTCTCTACAAGAAATAATGATTCTTGGAAATAAAGACTTATCAATCCATTGCTATAGAAAATGCAGTCTGAAAGTGTACTGGAAAAAAACTTTTGGTACTCTTAAATGAGTTTTATTCACAAATTGAACTTTGAACACGTGATTTCATAGGAAATTCTCTGGCCACCTCATTTCGGGAGTTTGTTTGTAACATGCCAGTCGTGGGTGGGGAGATGAAAACCCCACAGCTGGTGAACCAGATGCTCATGAGACAAAACAGCCTCATTTATTATGCAGAGCACACTTTTATACTCAATTCAAAACTCCTGGGCTGGGATAGCTATTGGCTGGGATCTCTCTCTGCCCAGATCTCTGGCCAGTGATGTGCTTACTTCTTAGCCCGAATGGGGATGGCTGAGGGTCCCCTGTAACTTATTCAGGGACTTGTTCAGGCATGAACCAGGCCAGCCAAACTGGATTTGTGTTATGCTCAGATTTATTTTGTCCAGGTCAGCTGTACTGTGCCAATACTGTGACATTTGTTGTCTTGTGGTATTACATATATATGTTTTTGCATGCTGGAAACTTGTCAATTTATTGCATGTAGCTTCCTGTGCTCTGACTGCCAGTGTTGTGTTGCAATGCCTGAATTACAGGAACAGAGGAAATAGAAGTAGTAAACTTCATTTCCTACCACAGAGTGAATGTGTCTTGAATTCAGGAAATGACAGCTCCAGTGCAGTGCTCTCTATGAATGAGTAACTGATTTGCCTTGTTTGAAACTTTACAGAAAAAAAAAATGCAACAGAAAGTTTATATGTTTCAACTCTTGTTAGTAAGCATGGATAAACACTATTGAATTAAACACTTCTTAGACTTAATATAGCAATAATTCTTTACATTTGTTAAACACATGTGAAGAAGCTCTTAAGCAGGTGCAAATGTCACTTTTCATCAGGTAAAAGATATCTTTTTTCCAAATATTTTATATGGAAGCACAGTCTAACATATAATGTTTCCCCACTGCATTATCACAAGCATTACCAGTATGTGCCATTAATGTATATTTTTATAATTATTTTAGGTTCTTTTAGCAAGGACCATATCTCTGAATCTCAGAAATCCTTTGTATCCCTTTAAATAAAAATGTTCAGTGCCCTAATATTAGAGGTTTTTTTTCTAAAATGTTCATAAGAATTCAGTCATGAATCTTCTGTTGAAGTGTAGGTTTTCTACAGTTCTAAAACAGATGCCTGTACTAGTTTAGCACTGTAGAACAGAATATGGTGTTTTCATTTTTTTTATAGAATATAGTACAAAGATCTGTGGAAACAAAGTATCTTCTAGGTACTCCTTGAGGGAAAGTATTGTACTTAAATGACCATTTTGTTTTCACAATACAAGAATATTAGTAATGCTCAATAAATCATTCAAAGCTTTCTCTCTGAACCAAAAACTATTCTTCTAAAGGCATTGAATACCACTATTATGGTACCTAGTTTTCAGATTGAATTTCTGCAGTAATCAATATTTTCTGCCTTGCTTGTCACATTTTTTTCTTTATTGGTGTATTAACTTCCAAAGTACAAAATTGTCATTTTGCTGAACTGTCTTCAAACGGCAGAATGTCATCTGAAGTCCAAAAATCTTTTTGGTATTCCGAGAAAATACATTTTTTTTTGTGCAATTTAATTTAAAAGATACTGTATTTTTGTAGGAAACAGTGCTAAAGATTGACTGAAATAAAACTGTGATAAAAATTATTAATGACCTGTGGTGGGGTGACCTTGGCTGGATTCTCCTCAGCTGGAATCAAGGCAATGGTCTCTCTGGACAATGATCACTCATGGATCAGGACTGGGGCAGGAAGAGATCACTTACCAGTTACCATGGCCAGAAAAACAGATTTAACTGAGAAATTAGTTTATTACCAATCAAATCAGAGTAGAATAATGAGAGATAAAACCAAATCTTAAAAATGCTTTCTTCCCATTCATCCCTTTATCCTGGGCTCAGTTTCACTGCTGATTTTCTCTATATCTTTCCTGCCAGTAGCACAGTGAAAAAGGGAATGGTGGTTGCAGTCAGTTCATCACATCTCTGTTCTTTATTCCTCAGGGGGAGGATTCCTCATACTCTTCCCTTTCTCCAGTGTGGTGTCCCTGCCACAGGAGACAGTTCTCCATTAACTTCTCCAATGTGAATCCTTCCCACAGGCTGTAGTTCTTCACAAACTGCTCCACAGTAGGTGCCTCCCATGGGGTCAGTCTTAGGAACAGCCTGCTCCAGCATGGGTCCCCCCACAGGGTCACAAGTCCTACCAGCAAATCTCCTCCAGTGTGAGCTACTCTCTTCACAGCTACTACCAGAAGCCTGCTCCACCATGGGCCTCCCATGGGCTCATAGGCTCCTTTGGGCATCTACCTGCTCCATCATGGGTCACCTCCATGGGCTGCAGGTGGGTCTCTGCTCCCCCATGGACCTCCATGAGCTGCAGGGGCACAGCTGCCTCTCCATGGGCTGCACCATGGGCTGCAGGGGAATCTCAGCTCCAGCTTCTGGAGCACCTCCTGCCCCTCCTCCTGCACTTCCCTGGGTATCTGCAGGGCTGCTCCTCTCACACACTCTCACTCCTTTCCTGCTGTGTAAGTTCTTTTCCCCCATTCTTCAACTACTACCATTGTTGATGGGCTTGACCTCAGCCAGCAGTGGGTCCATCCTGGAATTAATTGGCACTGGCTCTGTCAGACATGGGAAAAATTCCTGGTATCTTCTCACAGGAGCCACCCCTGTAGGCACTCCACTACCAAAACCTGGCCATGCAAACCCAGAACACTACCATAACTCAAATTCAGTGTACTGAATAGGCCACTATGAGTAGTCATCAAAAACCCTCCACATAAAATACCTGAATATTTAAACTGCCATACATGACTTATAGTCATCATGAGTTTTTTATTGATATTAGTAGAAAATGCAGCCATTAATCTAAGAATCTAAACAAATACAAGTATCTATCTGGCATTTAGACAGTATAGAATTATTAAAAAAGTTTGGATTTAGTGAGATAGAATATACTAGGGTAAACTTATGGAATTTTGTCATAGGTAGCATGTTGCACCTGAAAATTTCAAATATAGCCAGATTTTTTTTTCCTTCAGTTTTCTCTTGTTTTGCTTCCAAAATACAAATACATACATATATATATATATATATATATATATATATATATATATATATATATATTTGTACATAGATATATAAATATCTTTTCCAGTGGAAAAAGAACTATTTGTAACAGGATAATTTTCAACATTTGTGGTTTCTTAGGGAAGTTTCTATTTTGACACACTGCTTTTTTCTTTTAATTTCACACTTTTTAATTACACTCCAATTTAGTGTAATTGATCTCTCATTACATTAGGATTTAGCATCCTCTGAATTGAGTAAAAGTTCTATTAAATTTCTTTGTAACAAAAAACATATCTATATCTACATAATTAAATTCTCCAAATTATTTTAATGGGTTTCAATCCATTTCCTGCATTTATAAGTAAAAAGAAATTAAAGGAATCAGTGCCAACCATATGCAAATTATTACCCTAAATAAAGAGTAACTGTACAGTAGCTTTCAGATACTGTTGGATAATTGCACACAACTACTAACAAAACACATATGTGAAATATAATGACTTAACAAAACAAAAGAAAAAAGGAGAAGAAACTCTATTGCAAGGTTGGGTTTAGATTTTTTCCCACTGAAAAGAAAGGAAGATATTTTGGTTGTAATTGCTGACTCCTGATAATATTGTATTATTATAAGTCAAACCTGTTAATTCAAGCAAAATCATATATTCAGTAATCCATTCTTTGCATGAACAGACTGACCTTCTGTTCCACATAGAAGCTTTAGTTCTCATAGTGTTTCAAATGATCTGTTTCCTCTAGCTATAGAAGTACCACTACACTGAGATGTTACTTTATAACCTTTATAAAGTCCATTCAGCACATCTCATTAATAGTGAACATTTACTGAATAATGACCATTCATTTTTTATCCACAAAATATAATCAGTTGCACTCATGTTGAAGTGTTGACAGTACAACTATCTAACGTCCAAGAAGGAAGACAAACATCTATTAAAAACCATAAATTAAACTCACTGACACCAAAACCTAAGGAAAAAAAAAAAAATCTCTAGTGGATGCATCTGGTTGTGATGGTCGCATCCAGCTCAAATTGGCTTCACAAACCACAATAGCCAAGGACTAGTTTGAGCCATGCACACACTGAACCCCAATGCTAGTGAAGGTCTGACTCAAGTCATGTTTGGGAGACGCTGATGGCTGTGGTCAGGATGTAGGTGTGGTCATGAGCCCATTCCCCACTCTCCATAAACAGTGGAGAGCCCAGGACACACTCAGCTATCTTGCATGGGATATCTTGCATGGGATCTGCACTGGAGTAGGGACACCTCAAAAGGTTGCTGCTCAAATGTTGTTGAAGGTTTAGAGATTCCTTACCTAATCAGACATCCAGTAAGCATTAAATGGCATGATAAGCTTTGAAATCTTAGACAAGTGATGAAAAATACAGACATTCAGACATAAACTATTTACCAAGTCCAGGATTAAGTCTGGATCCTGCTATACCAAAACTCCCCTCTGAGGAGTTTAGAAGCTCATCACTCCCCCAAGTGTCCCACTGACAGTTTAGTCTGACCCTGTCCTGTTAGCAGTAAGTAAGCAAGAGTACCTTGCTATCAGATCTTGTTATAAACTGCCATCAGATTAAGCACTAAAAGTCATTGATTCACTGGAGTTTTTAATAAACATACTGCTACTGTCTATTACAGGTGAAGTGCAGCACTACATTCACCACACTGTTACACCTTAGGAAAAGCAGGAAATGTAAAGCTCTATGTTCTGCAGATGACATTGATTCAATCACAAAAAAAAACCCCAACCAAAACACCAAAAATAAAAGAGAAATTAAGATGTTGAAAGGAGGTGTTCTGTGATTGAAAGGGGAAAGATAAATGTACTTCCCCAAAACCAAAATATATATTTCTATGTTGTCTGCTAAATGAGGTTTTGCCCTTCACTTATGTGTTGTTGTGCCTTATCAGGGTCATGTCATGAATTAACCAAAGTTGTTTAGCACTGTGTGGCTGACTAACAACAAAAACTTATTGGAAAATAGTGATTTCCACTGAAAATTGCAATTCTTCCTCAAAAAAATTGAATTGATGCTTTAAAATAACTTAACTTTCTTTCATGGAAGGCAAAAATATTTTCTGACAATGGAAAATATGCCCTCAGTTGTGGCAATGAGACCAAATAGTTTAGGACAGAAGTGTTCTCAAAGACAGAATCCCCCATTCAATAGGAACTGGATAAGTAAGGTATAAATACAGCATTATATGTATATAAGTTTATATATATCCCACTGATGAAAAGGTCACATTTTCTCAAAATTGATTAATTAGATTCTCCTTCAAGTTTCCCAAATCATCCTTTGTGCTTAAATCAAATCTAGCAAATTTACATTCAAAACAAAGAATTGCAAAAGTTCTGCTGATCTAACACATAGTTTGTTATGCTTCCTATGTAAATACTTCATACAAAATGCTGCAATAATTTAAGCAGCCTGATGTCTGTAGTACTTCTTTGCACAAAGATGGATAGAATTCAGAGATAGACATGATAGGGAGTAGCTTAAAAGGTGGGGAGATAATATTTTAGTTGTACAATAATAAGCCATATCTATGGCAAAAAAGGACAAAGAAGGGTATACACCCTGCAGAGGCAAATAAATGGAAAAATTTGTTGGTTAAAATAGAGTTAAACTAATTTTCTGAGACTTGAATGCTGGGAAACTTCCCAGGTTATGCCTAGGACTAGTCCATGAGTAGAATGAACCCTCAGTCAACACAAAAAAAGTTTCTTGGTGCCAAAACTGGTCTGGTTTGGTCAAAACTGGTGCCATTAAGCAGGCTACACATAAACCCTGCTGTTGGCAGGTCTCATCAAGTGGACAGCCCTGGGAGGATGCTATGGGGGTGACACATGGAATGTGGAAGTTAAAATTGGTTATGGGTTGCTGTAGCCACAGGAGCTCCAGGAAATCACCCAAGTAGCTCCAGTCTACCATGGGGTGGAAGGAAGAGGATTCGGCAAGGACAAACATAAAAGATGAAGGAGGCTCTTTTCTCTGGGACACTGTCCCTCAGCTTATTCATGGAACCACTCCAGGGAATTAAAGAGGCTGGGCAGGAAATCGTGGGGACTTTTAAACTGAGGAAGAAGGTGAGGGGGAAGGAAGGCTACAAGCCAGTGGGGTGAAACCAAAGGGGAGGGGCGAGGGGAAGGATCCAGAACAGCACAGACCCAGGGAGGGGAGGGGCAACAGGGAGAAACCACTCAATGCAAATACAATAATCGTATTAGCGCAACACAACAATGGGTTGTTGAATCTCCAGAAAATCAGAAGCTAATAAAATCAATTTAAATGTTCTCCAGTGCAATAAATCATAACACTGGTATGAAAGACACTCATAGCAATTTATTGTGTTTACTCGCAATCCCTAGAAAATAAAATTTCCTCTTCATCTAAATAGTTTAGCCACAAGTCACTGTAGATACCATGTACAGATATCCTTAATATTATTTACTTGAGAAATCCCCCAAATTAAGGCCAAATAAAAAATATTATAAGATGCTCTGATGATGTAATTGGACATTATTGATTTGATTTCAGTGTCGTAATCACAATTTATAACAAATGAAAATTTGTCTGAGTATTGTAATGAGTATTACACTGGGGTAAGTATAACAAATTGTTCTCTTTTTTTTCCCTTTACCTTTGGTCCACACAGCTAAGCACCCATTAAAAGTGAATCACTTCACTGAACAACACCATATGATTCGTAAACAAATGCCTGAGGCCAGAAAGTACTTTTCCACTTCCATCAGCTTCCAAGTCTCTTTGTCTTTGACTGACACTGAGGAAAAGCTGACTTGAATGCTAAGCAAATGGAAGGTGCTACCGTGCCACCATGTCTAAATTCTCTTGACCTTTTTCTCATACCTGTACAATGATGTAGAAGACAGCTTCAAACTCCAATTAATTAATTAATTAAAAAAAAAAAGAAAAAAGTAAAATATTTAGATTTTGGAGGTGGTTTTGTTCTATCCTAACCTCTTCAGAAATTTTGAATTGCAGATAACAAATGCTTTACTTTCTTTAAATAAGTTAATCTGTGTTAGCTTTCATAATTCATATTCAAAATTGCTTATTATGATATTGGGTTTTTTTCAGAGATTTAGAATCATTGAATCCTAAAGGTTGGAAAAGATCTCCAAAAGACTATCAATTCCGACCGCTGATCAGCACTGCCATGTTCATCATGCACATTGTCTAGTTTTTCAGAAAAGGAGCTCCAAGAAATAAACACAAATAAAATAAAAGCTCCAACAAATAAACATCCTGTAATAGAAATTCTCCAAGATTCTCATCAGCTCATCAGTCTTCTGTGAGAATGAAAATCAGTAACAACTGAATGATCAATACTGGGGGTTTTGCTACCTGTGGGCTTTTTGTGGGTTCCTTTTTTCACTTTTTCTGTAGCCAGAAAAGCCAGACTACCAGAGGTAGCTTTGAGGCTGTATACATTACAGCTCTATGTGTTGTAAGGGAAGCATGATGCTCATGTTGGATACAGAAGATGGAGGGCTTAAAATGGATTCAGCCACCTATATCCAGAGACACCCATTTGCAAGTTTTGCCTGGGCAGTGATTTCTGTTCCAGGGCAAGACTGATTTAAAGCACGTCTGTTCTTCTCAAAGGCTCATTGTGGTCTAGGCACTGCACATCCCACTGCATCAGCACAACAGAACTATTTGTGTAGCTGGGCTATGAATTTGATTAGAGAAAAATGGCAGCATTACAAGAAAGAAAGGAACAACAACAAAAAGAGTATTTTCATTTTCTCCAGATCATTTCTCAGATGCGTTGGTAGTATGAAACAGATTGTGTGAAGGAAGAGTAAGAAAAAGGGATGGGAATGAGCAGTGAAGCTGCTATGAAGGTAATGTTCCAAAACTAGTGTTCTTGCACAGCATTCAGTATTATTAAACGTGCTTTCAGTTTCCAGCCTTAAGGTTTCTAAGGAGTCTTAGTTAAATGTGTAACCACACATACCTGACTTGAAAAGGCTAAGGTGTGTAACATACATCTTTCAGCTAAATTATCCAATAATCACGCAATCACAGAATTGTTTAGGTTGGAAATGATCACCAAGATCATCAAGTGCAACATTTAACTGATGACCACCTTTTCAAAGAGAGCACTGAGTGGCATGTGAACTACTTTCATGAAAACTTATGGGGATTATGATTCTACTACATCCCTTGGCAGTCCATTCCAATGTCTGACACTTCTTTCCATGAAAAAATTCTTCCTGAAATAATATTGAAATTTCCATGCCTTTTCATGCCTTCTTTTTAGTAAGCAGTGCAATGGAATGACTATTTAAAAAAAGTATGATTCCAAAATACAGTATAAATAGTTGTTTTCACTTAGAAGCACTTTATACAGAAAAAACCAACCACCTGAATGAACTAGCGGCAAGAATAATGAAATATTATCTTCTGAAGTACACTTTGGTATATCCTATTTTAGTTATTATTGTAAAAAATGCAAGAAATGAAAGAGTAAAGAGTTTTTCATCTCTTGTGCACATTTGGCTGTCACCAATAGACAAACTGACCCAATAGTAGAGTAGGCCTAACAGTTAAGAGAGCTTTGATGGCATAATTATAAGGAAGGATAAATAATTAGCTATCAAGAAAAGGAAAAATTAACTGTGCTTTATTTTGTAACCTGAAATACATGCTTGTATCAGCCATGGACAATATTTTCATTTGACCTGATTACTTATTAGTGTAGCACCTTTTTCTTCACCAGTTTTTGGGTTTTTTTTACAAAATATTCAGTGAAGTCTAAAATTCAAACCAGTGGGCACAGAAATAAAGAAACATTTTTCAAATATTTAGATTTGTTTAATGACTGAAGAGATTATCACTTTTAAAAATTAAAACATAAACACCAAACATATAGCAGGGTGAAAAATGTGGCAGAATTAAAATTCTCAAGAAATTTAGTTCTGTGCACAAGGCACAGAGGTGTACTTGCTGTGAAAGACTCATATGTGCAAGTGTATGTATGAGCAGATTTCTATTTTCTGCTGAGTGCCATTGAGAAACTTAGTTTACTATCTTTAAATGTGTATCTCTGTGTCAGACTTGAAAATTTAAAAGACCTGTCAATTCAAGGCAGGGGGAGAGATTGGAATTAATTTATTTCATGAGAAGGTAAAGATTTAAATAGGATAACACAGAACTTCTCGGTTGAATAATGAGCAGAATTCAGGCAAAGCTAAAGCTATATGAACACTTGAAATACCCTTTAGGAACATATAAAAATTAATCTAATTAGTTTTCTGGAGTGTATTAACTGGGAAGCCCACATAACAAACCAGCTAAACTTTAAACTGATTTATTTAGGAAGATAATTGTTAAATGGAAATTTAATTTATTCAAAGCACTGAAAACTGATTATAGTGTGGGTAGGAGTGTGGTACTGGGCAAAGCTGATTATTGATGAAAGAATGCAGATATGGCAAGAAGTAGTCTTGGTAAGAACATCTTTTCTGGGAAACGCTGCAGTAAAGCCAATTGTAATGGAACAAATTTCAGGCCCAATGTCTAAGAAGACTGGGGACAAATAAGCTAACTCAAAGGTTATAATCTGTTTTTCTCCCTCCTACTACTGTGACATAGAACAAATACAGTGAGAAAACTCAAGTCCTTCACAAATATCATTATACATAAATTAGTAAAAATGGTATAGATAAGGCACTATTATCACTGCTACTAGAGAGAGAAATAGTTTTGGGCAATGAATTCTTAAGATTCATGACAATTCCATTCCAAATAATTTTATTAAATCTATAATATATTTAGCTAAAAATTTGCTTCTTTTAGCTACACACTGACAGTCTGGTAATCATTTCCTAAAAACTTGGCATTACGACCAAAATGGCTCTTATAGTTCAGTAGAATAGTCTCTTTTGCTCAAAATTTCTCCTGTTTCACAGACTAGCAGTAGGGGCGTTGTTGCTTTGTTAAAGGATACCATGTTTTATTCTAGAAATAAGTTCTTAAGACTGGCACAGTTTAATGGGTCAGTTTGTTAAATGCTACAAAGTTTGGAATATTAAGTCTCTGTCAGGAGACAAGAGTTCTTTTTTCTAGTCTTTCACAATCCTAGTAACTAGCAGAGAGTTTATACTTCTCAATTCCTCCATCTGAAAGAAGAAACACTCTGAATTATTTTTTTCCCTCAATCTTTTCTTCTAATAAATAACACTACAGAGGAGACACTTTCAGTTTTTGTACTGTCCATTAGGATGAGACTTGAAAATTGAATTGGAATTATTAGAATTATCACATATTAGCTGTTTTTACTAGCACAGTATTAGCAGTTTTGCATTTTCTTGCACAGGTTTTCTCCTTCCATAGATTTTCTCTTTGCATTTGCATCATATCTTATTGCTGACAAAGCACTTAGATTCCTACTGGTGACCAAATATGTACAACTGAAGTATATCCTTATGGTTCAGTTTCAGCTGTGGTGTTGCACTAAGCTAGTTTTTAGTTTGCACTAAAGTGGCTTCTACCTGTTGCCCCCCCTCCTCCCTGGGTCTGTGGTGTATTGGATCCTTCCCCTCGCCCCACCCCTTTGGTTGGGGTCCTGTTCTCCCCCCTCCCCTTTTCCCCCTGTTTAAAAGCCCCTGTGATTTCTCCCTCTGTCTCTCTTTCCCCTGGAGCTGGTTCCAAGAATACACTGAGGGACTGTGGTCCCGGAATAAAGAGCCTCCTTCGTCTTTTACCTTTGTCCATTGTTGAGCCTCCTCCCCCACGGTGGACAAGGAGCTAGCCAAGTGGTTCCCGGGGCTGGGAGAAGAGATTTATGACATTCAGTTTTTTAATTTATTTTTTTTTATTAATATCACTTTTTTATTATTACTGGAATGCAAAAATCATGTTTCATTAGGTTCAAAGGATCATCAAGAAAGGTGGCTAAGCAAAATATTTCCTAATGCATATTTCAAGCATTATTAATAATTTATTTCTTAAAGTTATAAACTCTTGTGTTCATGTGAAGTCATGTGTCATCCCAGATGCTTTTTAGAAAATACTATTTATATCATTAGAGAGGTGCTGTTTTAGACCAGCTTTGGATCAAACCTTATGAGTATTCACTAAAATGCAGAATTTTTAGGCTACCATCAAGGACTTGGCACTCAGCAGAATGATTAGCCCACAGAAGTAAAAACAGCACCTGGGAATTGATGAAGTGTCCAAATCTTTTTCCTCCTTTTTTAAACACTTTTTTGTTTTCTGCAAAGCTGTGTCACATGCACTGGTGTTCCAGGAGTGATGTAGTCACTGTGTCTTGTGAGTGCCAGCAATGCACAGTGTGTGCTTGTGTTCTGCTGTGTCCAACATTTCAGTTTAAAGGACGAATTTCAACCTGAATGTTTATTACACAAGTGATAATGGTCTAATGCTCAATGAGCAAGAAGTGTTCAGATTATACAAAGGTATTAGCGATATAAATCTAGGCTGGGGTTTTCTGCATTGCCTTGTACAGTGCACTTGCCTCATATCTGCAAGTGAAACCATCTTCTGCCTTTCAGTTGTCCTGTGAGTGAAGTTTTTTACATTAAGCCAGAAAATACTACATTTTACTTCCCAGTAGAATCCACTAATTGGACTAGGGAAGAAAGGAACAGCACTATTCTCTCACTGGCCATTTTCACTTCTTTTGTTCTCAGTGACAATTTGAAAGCTAAAACCAGCACCTCTCCTTCCCTCACAGAAAATCTGCTCAGAAGATCATGGTACCCTAATATACCTCTCCAAGCAGGGAATCGAATTCCAGCTGTCTACATGGACCTACATGGTGAATTCTACATTTAATTTCCCTCTTACCTTGAGAATTAAAAGACCAGACAGGCTCTGTGTAATTACAGACAGCAGTACATGTAAAACGTGTAAGGCAAAGAAAGTAACAAAGCAGGATCTATTTAAATCAATATAATTGGTGAGATTGTAGAGGTTAGTGTTTTCTGGTGTAGATTTCTGGAATGCTGTAATTTGCACAGCAAATTGCTAATTTGTGCAGAAAGAGACTGAATCAAAGAATCAAATTTTAAAAATACATTGGACAAAAAAGCAAATACTTTACATTGAAGATCTATATATCAAAGAAGGTTTATATTTGTGTATTTGGCTACTATGCTGGATGTATATAGTTTTATTTTTATCAATTATTATGATTATGTTTTTGCTACATGTAAGACAATAAAGTCCTTTCTTGCCCATCAGGTTCCCCTTTTTAATATGGTTCTTCGTAATACATTTGAAAAATATCCAGCATCTGATGATATACATGGTAATTACAGCATTATCTTGAAAGCTTCTTCCAGCTCCTTTCACAGTTCACGTTTCCACTGACAGTAAATTCATCTCTGTGAGACTGATCAATACTATGAAGATATATAGTATGACTCTGGATTGTAACTGAGAACAACTTAATGCCATGTATTATATATAATTCAGAATAAACATATCACTTAGGATAACAAAAGCTAAAGCTCCTTACACTTTAGTAAAAGCTCAACATATTTTTTAAAATGTAGCACCAAATATAACACCAATATCCATTTCAGTATCATAAGAAGGATTATTAAATTAATTTACTAGTGCATATTGATCTATTCTGCTGACAAATTAGTTTTTGAAAACTCTAGGAAGCACATGAGAAGAAAATGCTTCAACTAATCTATTTTCTTAGACCATGCAAAGATTCCCATTTTTTATGTTGCATGGGCAATTTTCATTTTATGCTTAACATAGGCACAAGTCAGAGAAAGCAAAACCCAATAAACCTGACAGATCTTCCTGCACTTTAAGGTTCAAGTTTATATTAGATGCATAGAGAAAGTACTGAAGCTCTTAGCTTTAATGTGTTCTCCAAATTGGAAAGCAGCAAAAATGAAGGGGTAACTATGAGATTTATATTACAGTTAAGTATATTCCTTATAACTTCATATAGACCTGAAAACATTTTTACAAAGTAGAAAAGCAATCACAATGCTTGTTTGTAAGAAGATTTGTGGTCTGGTTTTGTTTTGAGGATGTTTTGTTTGTTTACTCTTTTGGTGGGTTTTTTTTTTCCCCTAAGGAAAGAGAACTCAGAAAGACTAGATTGCCCTGCCTTTGGATATCCCAGATCATCACTTCATGTAGTAACATTCTGAAATCTGCAGTTTAAAATAGCTAAGGATTTGTTCCAATCTGTTCCAATCCAATCTGTTCAATTTGTTTCAATTTGTTCACCTCTACTTCTTCAAAGCACCTAGTGAAGTTACAATGCCCCAGACTCCAAAAGCAAAGATGTATGGCAGGAATATCAACACTCTGCATGTGCTGACAGTGTCAGTCATGAAGTGACAGCATGAAAAGTCGAGCCTAAGCTCTCTTCAGAGCTGGCAAATGAATCAAGCTGTTTGTCAGGACCAGAGACAGGAAAAAAAGCAATGATTTTCTCTGGGAGGAAAAAAAAAAGATTGCAAAATGCCAAGGTAGATGCCACCAGGATGAGCAAAATGAATAGCTTCATTTACAGAGAGATAAGGACAATGACAGATCTAAGGAGGTCCAAAGGTGGACATAAGTGAGGACTGATGTCCTGAGCTATCTGAAGCAGATTCAGAAGGTTAAAATGACACTATATTTGTGCAGACCTCAGACTTCTAAACACAAGTTTTTCTTCCCTGATCCCTAGAAAACACATATTTTGAAATGGCTAATAAAGATTACAGGCCTTTGGAATCTCAGTGTTCTAAATACTTTACCACAATAACTACCAAAACTATGTCAGAAGTATGCTAGTCAAAATATGGACAAACAGGTTTTCCCAGGCCAGTAAGGAGACAGCTTAAATTCTTGTTCTTTTAACAAATTTGTGAGAGTATCTTTTCCAGTCCAGTCAAGCTGAAGAACATAAGCTACCTGGCAGCCCACGAGTACTAAGTACCTTTGAGTAAAGCATACCATGACTACCTGCTGAGGTATCAGGTGCAGTAGAGAGTGTAACAACTTATATGTGACTGTCTCTCTACACCATCTGTGAGAAAGAGGGAAAAGAAGACTCCAGCTGTGAAGCTGCTGCATAAATTCTCTCACGGATTTCAACTCTGAATGTGTCAAAAGCTAGTGTGTATTTTTTGTGCCTCTTGTCTTTTATGAGATGTAACCCACTTCCCTCCATTGTGTTAATCCTTCAGTCTTGACACATGAACTGTCTTCCATATCTTCATTTCACTAGGCTCAAAATGGAAAACTAATCATGAAATCAAAGGTCCTTAATGTATTTGCAAGCATTTTGAATCTACCACTGAATCCTAGAGAAACAATATTCTGAAGCATTGTCAAGGCTGGGTGGATGGTATTGGTGACTTGGGAAGCCTTTGTAACTGCTGGCCAGCTCTACTCTTACATTATAGAGAAACCACATTACAGAGACACTCTCATAAGAAAATTTCTCCGTCTTTCTTAGCAGGCCCTATTAGTTAAAAAAATGAACAAAATCTATTAAAGGGTTCATTGTTTCTACTGTACAGTAGAATGGGTTTGAATAATTGGATTTTTAAGACAGATCCAAAATTTTAAAGGTATACATTCATTGCCTTATGAATACATAAGGTGATAAATTTGCAAATGAAATTTAATGGTGTACTCTCCATCTTTTGCATTTCACTTAAACTTTGCCATATTTACTCACAGAAAAATTATTTCCAGAATAACTACACTTTCTTGAATTATTATAAATCTGTGACAACTGTAGCATGAAGTTCCTCATTTGGCATGCTGCTGTCTCACTGTAGCAATTCATCCATTCCACAGCAGCCACTAAACATATTATTGAACCTGACACAAAAGCATTTTGATTATTGACAAATGGCACTTGTGACACAACCTCCACTATTCTCTGGATATATCTCTTATTTCTATAGAAAATTCATGTGTTTATGTAGATATTTTTTGGGGAACAAGGACAGTGGGATCAAGTAACCCTCAGCAGGTTTTCTGATGACATCAAGCTGTGTGGTAGGGTCAGCACACTGGAGGGAAGGGGTAGATCCAAGGAAACCTGGACAGGTTGGAGAAGTGAGTGTGTGTGAACCTCGACAAGTTCAACAAGGCCAAGTGAAAGGTTCTGCTCCTGGGTGAGGGAAATCCCAAGCACAAATACAGGCTGGATACAAAATGAACTGGGATCAGCCCTCAAGGAGAAGTGCTTGGGTGTGTTGGCAGACAAGAAGCTGAACTTGAGCTGGCAGTATGTGCTCACAGCGCAGAAAGCCAATCCTGTCCTGGGCTGCATCCAAAGGACTATGATCAAGGGGTGGGATTCTTCCCCTCTACTCAACTTCCATGAGACCCCACCTGAAGTGCTGTATTCAGCTCTGGGACCCCCAACAAAAACAGGACATGGACCTGGTTGAGTGAGTCAAGAGGAGCCATAAAACTCATCAGAGCAGCTCTCCATGAAAGCAAGCTGAAAGAGCTGTGGCTGTTCAGCCTGAAGAAGAGAAGGCTCTGGTGAGACCTTACAGCCCTTTCCATTACTTAAAGGAGACCTAAAAAAGAGATGGAGAGTGACTTTTTACAAGGGCTTGTAAGACACAGGGAAATGGCTTCAAATTAAGAGTACTGGTTTAGCTTGGATATTAGGAAGAAATTCTTCCCTGAGAGGGTGGTAGGGCACTGGAACAGGTTTGCCAGAGATTTCAATGGCCCATCCCCTGGAGGTGCTTAAAGTCAGTTCTAAGCAACCTGGTCTAGTGGAATGTGTCCCTGCCCATGGAAGGGGGCTTGGGACTATATAAGGTTCCTTCCAATGAAAATCATTCTATGATTATATTGAATTTTTTATGTGTCTCCCAGACCATGTTTGCTGCAGAAAGTGTTTTCTTCTGTATCTCAGAGCTTGAGTTTTTACATTTTTACTTACATTAATTTTCAGGCACTGAAGTCATCCATTCAGAATCTTATCCTACAAGGTTAAAAGTCAGGCTTTTTAAGATTACACAGTTATAAAAGATTTACCAGACACCTAGAAATGAAAAAATGCATTTGAAAAGTAGGAGGGGTAACTGCTATGCAAGACAGGTTTAAATAAAAACAATGGTATTAAATACAGTGGTATATTTCTGAAATAAGAAATATCAAACCTATGGTAGAGAACCAGATTTAGGGTACATTTAGAAATATAGGTAAGTTCCATCTTTGACATTTGTACATCATGATCAGTTTTACAGTAGCTGAGAAATAGAATACAATGCATATTTTATAAAGCAAAGCAAACAAATTACCTTATTTCTCCCAAAGAATTACAGAGACTTCTAATTTATTATCTCTAGAAATTAAATAAGTACTCTGACTAGCTCTACTTTTATAAACATTTCAGATAGTATGATGGGACCAGCACTGGTCTTCCCTGAATTATCTTTTTGCTTTGCTCATTTGAACAGAATATATTTTCTAGCATTTTGTGAAGCCCTGATAACAAAAAGTTACCTTTTTTAAAATAAATAATATGTAGTTATGGGAGGAACTGTGCTGCTCATAAGTTTCCATACTTGTTCCTCTTCTCCCTTTGCCCTATCTAAAAACACTCAAAAAGAATAGATCTTTATTTCTTCAAAGTGATATCTCTGAAGAGTGAAAGAAATCCAACCAAATGCAAATATTAAAGGTACCCAATGTGGTTTTTTGTTAACCACATTCTGTGGAGGCCAGCAGGGCAGCCAACAGTGCAGCAACTCTCCTCTGTAGATTGAGCCCATAAACTTTAGCTTGCCACACTCCCCCTGAGAGAGAGGCCTTGGTTAAGAGCCTTGGTTGTTATGGCAAGTTGATAAGTTACCACCAATATGCCTTTCCCCTGCATGTGTATTACTTGTATCCTATTGGCCTTCCCCCCTTGTTCCTCCCTGAGCCCTCAGATGATTGTTCCTGCTGCTCTACCCCAGCCCAATATAACCCCATATATCCCTTAATACAATCCCAGAGCCCAGGGTCGTCTTTGTCCCTGGACCCCTTTGCAGGAGAAGAATAAAGATTCCTTGTGGAACTCCACACTAAGGCTCCTGTCCCTTTCTTCAGTGTCACCTGAAGACCTGGGCCACTCAAGAGCCCTTCTTAGGGCTAGGAGCTGCAATCACTAGGGCAAGACAGATGTGCCTGTGTGCCTAAGGAGTGTTCCTTTGGAGACACTTCCCTAGGAAGGGCATGGCACTCTACCACCCTCACCCACTGCGACAACATTCCCTGCAGGCACCTCTGCAACATATAAGCATTTGGCCTTTGGAGTCCACAAACTTCTTTTACCTTGCTTTTTGAATTTACCATATTGTAGGAGAAGGGATTACAGGCATCCTAACACTGATGAGTCACAGCTGTGTTAATTACCAAAAACAGCCTTGCCCTTAATAGGTCACAACTATATCCAATAAGGATAAGTGTGATAAAAGGGTGGGTTGGCTGATCAGGGGAGGATCTTGAGGAACGATCCAGAGAAGGACTAGGAGGAGAGGAAGGCTGGACTAAACAGGGACTGACCAAGATGGAGAGAGAATTGCTGCTGTGAGGGGTCTGCTGCTGGAGCCTGTAGTCAGAGTCTGCAAGGAAAACTCACAGTGGGAGCTTGGTGTAGTCAGTCAATGAGGAGTTGGAGTCTGTAAGCCAAGTGAGGAAGAATAAACCACGGCCCTTCTCGTGTTGTTAAACAAGAGTGTGCATCTCATTTCTATCCCTAACACAAGCCTTTCTACAACACTATACAGAACTTAATTTCTTGCAAATTTCCTTCCAGATAGACAGTAGAAAACTATCTAAAACAGTAATTCCACAGATAGGAGGTATGGTTTTATTCCCTCTTAGGAAATGCTCATGAATATTTGCAAATATGACATTAAAACCCTTATTTTACAAAAGTAAGAGGTAAGGTTTTCTGGCAAGATTATCCTTATCTTATTATAGATACAGACTAGAATGAAGCAAGGAAAATCTCATGAGAATTTATTGTCCCTCAGGAATCCTCCAGTTCACAAATGACCCAGCTTTTCTGTCTCCAGTGAGGCATCACATCCATCAGTATCCAAAGCACAGCAGGGAAAACATCTCCCAAGTGTGGACCAGCTGCAGCTCATTTTTTTTACTCAGTCTATAAGTACCCTACTTCCAAGGTGTAGCCAAAACAACTATTTCACATTTGTGAATATTCAATTCCTGTACATACTGGAAGCTGTCAATTCTGGTTTAATTCTACTAAACCTAAACCAACAGTCAATTCACAGACTGGTTTTTATTCTTTTTTTTCCTGAAGCTTAGCACTGCTTCCAAGGTTTCCCCTGCCACAGACAACACAAGCTGTCACTCCATTCAGAAGCCCAAAGAAGGGAGATCCTACATGCCTAAGCAGGGAAAATGGGGAAACTGCAAAAAGGCTCAGAAATAGCTATTTCTTATCTGACCTTAGCAGGTGGTTTCTGGTCTTCCTTGCACTGCTCCATCTCAAACATGGAAATTATGTCAAAAGGGAAATGGAGGGGAGAGGAAGTTTCATGTCCTCTTATCCTGCCTCTAAGCCAGTTGTTAATCATAAGGTAATTCAGTTCCCTGTCCTTATTGAGTCATTTGTATGCCACATTGGTTGGCAGGTAGAAACAAGACACTGATGGTTTTTTTACCCAAGTACATGGAGAATAGCTCTATTATGTAAAAATAACCACATTGATATGCAAATTGAGCTATTTGCTATTCATAAATACTTACTCTCATTTCAAGCATTTCAGGAAAATGACAAGCATAAACAGGACCACATGATTTTGGCACACCAAATACAAAAGAAATGAAGGAATGAATAAATGGACAAACTGTATTTGTTAGTAGGTTTGTTTCAAGCCATTAGGTACAGTAGTTGCATTCATTGGAATAATTTTGATCAGAAATAGGAAAGTGAGTGAAAAACTCTTTCTTTAAAAGGGCGTACCTAGCTCTAGTTTACAGAAAATATGAGTTAATATTTGATTAAACTTTGATCCTATTTACTGAAAAGGATTTCATATCGCTTATGTTTGAGTGCTTGAGCTGTAAGAATTTCAGCTACCTCTGAGTTGCCTTTCAATTTCTCTCCTAATTTGATCATTTATGATTATCCTTAAAAACAGTTAAGGTATTAAGTTTAGGACTCTATTATTTTAAATATTGTATTGATTGTGCAATACAATATTTAGATTAACATGGAGTCATAAAAATATGAATTATACTTGATAATAGTTTTTCTAAATTGTAGTAAATTCTTTCACAATTAAGCCAAAAAGCAATGCATTGTCACTATTCCAAGATGCTGCTGATTTTTTTTCTTAATCTTAAATTTAGATGAAAAGTGTGGGCTTTTATTTAGTCCACCCTAGATCCATAAACTGGTAATTTTAAAGAATCACAATATTATGGAATATTCATAATCTGACATGCTCACACAAATTTTGGAATGGCAATCCTCTAGCCAGAGCATATTTTAATCCTCCCACTACACCTGTCTGTAGACATGATTTTCTGAACCTGAGAGAGTTTCAGTTGTCAGTGGCTGATCTGTTTCCCAAGGGAAAGCCTTTTGGGAAACTTTTCTCTCTCAAGGACTGTTGTGTAAATAAGATTTTAGTTCTTAAAACAATGACACAGATATCCTGAGATGTTTTTTCTCTTGTCCCACCAATGGGATGAGAGAGGTGTTGTTCCTTGTACCAATCAGGTTAACCTGTATTGGAACACCTTATAAAAAGGGTTGAAAACCCCGAAATAAAGGCTTTTCGCCTCCTGAGAAAATAAAACCTTGGCTGCTGTGATTTGAACCCTCACTTTCTACTTCATGTCCTCTAGTGACACCTGTCCACTATCCCAAGATTGTTGTACTTGGACAGTGCCTTGAGAAGATCCACAAGCATTCTTCAGTGATAGGACTAGTGAGCTGAAGAAAGAAGGGGTTTATATATATTCTAATTAATTTTATTTTTTTTCATGTACACAGAAGCGAACTACAAAAGATTACTGAAAATAATTGCAGCCATTGGCAGAGCCCAATCCACAACAGATATCCACAGAGGATCTTGCACTGGAGCAGGTGGTTATTCCTTGAAGGAAGCTTCCCTGGAGGAGAGCCCACACTGGAGCAGCTCTTGAAGAGCTGTAGCCCTTGGGAAGAAACCACAGTGGAGGAGCTTTATCCTGAAGGACTGGAGCCTGTGGAAGGACCACTGCAGGCACAGGGGAAAGGTGTGAAGAGAAAGGAGCAGCAGAATGGAACTGACATGGATTGATCACAGCTGCCAAACCCACCACCCTGCACAACTAAGGGCAGAGTGAGGCAGTAAAGCACTCAGGAATGAAGGAGTGAAGTTGAGTCTGGGAAAAAACAGAAGAGGGATGAGGCAGGTACTTTGAGTTTTGTATTTGTTTATCACTATTGTTCTCTATTTTTAATTAGCAAAAACAAATTAATTTTCCCAAGTCAAATCTATTTTGTCTGTGATGGTAATAACAGGGAAGGGACCTCATTGTCCTTATGTTGACTCACAGGTTTTTTACTTTATTTTCTTCCCCTGCCCTGGTGAAGAAAAAGAGAAGGAGAAGGAAAACAGCTGAGTGGGCAGCTGACAGCCAGCAAATGTCAAAGTCACCACACCTTTTAGATGAAACTGGACAATTACTTCTGAGGAATCACTAGCTCTTAACATAGAGAAGATGGAGATAATAACAGAAGACTTTAGACATTACAAGACGAGGTTCCAAACAATTGCTCTTCATGAAGTGAAGGTTGAACAAAGCAAACTCAACAGATGTCTCTAGGGAGCAAAAATACATCAGGTAAATTCATACCATAGTATGCTTATTCTATTTAGGTATTACAAGAAGACTGCTGAAATTTCAAGCTTATTGCTACATCTTACATCCTTTACAGGACTTGTTTAAATAGTCAAAAACTAAATTTGGAAACAAGTTTGAAATTAACTAAAACTATGCCAAATAAATAAATTAGTCCATTGTCACTATCTTTCATGGCTTTACTACAGACTTCTGTGTAAAGATGAGCACTAATAAGAAAACTGAAGATGTTCAGAAGCCCTAGGTGATGTAAACTGTATTCTGTGTTCTCCATTGTGTAGTACAGAAGGTGTTCTATTCTTCAGAACCCAGCAAGCTGCATTGGGGTGAGCTATATTTCATGTTAATATTCAGCTGGCATTGCTTACCTGCAGTAGAGGAAGATAGAGGGCTCATGTAATTTGTTTGGCTGGTTCTTTCTGTTCTGTTCTTGTTGGTACATGAACAGAGCACCAGATAAGAGGGATAAACTCTGGCTTAAAAAAATTTGGCTAGCTCACTCCAAGGTTATTTTAGCTCACTAGCTCTTTTATCAGAAGACTGTAACCTTGATTAGCTTGAAATTGTGGTGATTCCTGATTGCACTTTTCTCTCTCCAGGTGATATTTCAGTCAACTACAAGCTCTGCTCTGAGGAGCAGAACACATTTACCACATTCATGACGATACCTTTAGACTGCCTGAATCAGCAGTGTGAATTAAGGGCCAGGCAGTAGGAGGACTCCCAGTTGTTGCACCAGCCACTATATCAAAAATGGCTACATATGCATTGGTGTCAGCACTAAAGGTACAAAATTATAGCTGCAGCAAATCCTGTATCACTGCAGCCTTCCAGTACCTGAAGGGAGCCTTACAAGAAATATGGAGAGAAACTATTTACAAAGGCTTGTAGTGACAGAACGAGGGGTAATGGCTTCAAACTGAGAGAGTAGGGGTAGATTGGCTATTAGGAAAAATATCTTTACAAAGAGGGTGGTGAGGCCCCCGAACAGGTTTCCCAGAGAAGTTGTGGATGCCTCATCCCTGGAAGTGTTCAAGGCCAGGTTGGATGGGGTTCTTAGCAGCCTGGTCAAGTGAATGCCCATGGCAGGGTGCTTGGAACAAGATGACCTTTAAGGTCCCTTCCAACCCAAACCATTCTATTATTCTAAGATAATAAGAAATTGCAACAATCTGGGAAACAGGTTTTCTACTTTTCTCATGTTATTTTTCTATCTTCCTTTCATTCATTCTTGTGTTATACATAGTCTCAATTTTAGATATCATTACACCAGTTGTTTTCACTCATACTATGAGCCTTTCTTTCAATTAATGCATTGAATGACCACCTACTCCAGACTTCGATTACTACATAAGGGAACATAAAACATCACTTTCCATTCTCTACAAGGACCTTGCATGCTGGAGCGGCTTGTGCCAATGTCTTGTTTGTGGAGATGTTTTAGTGCTTTCCTTTTCCTCCTTAGTGAAGTATGGGGGTTCTCTGCAGTCCAGAAGGAGCCACAGTGCTCCCAAGAAACCCAGTACCAGTATTACCACTGAAGAGGAGAAAGGAGATGTGCTGTCCTCAGTATCTCCTCCCTGTCAGCAGTAAATTCAATTTAATATTCAGTTCTCAATTGAAAGCTTTTTTCCTTCATTCAGCTACTTTTGGTTTTTATGTTATATTAGCCAAAAGCTAATTGGTACATGAACAGAGCACCAGATAAGAGGGATAAACTCTGGCTTAAAAAAATTTGGCTAGCTCACTCCAAGGTTATTTTAGCTCACTAGCTCTTTTATCAGAAGACTGTAACCTTGATTAGCTTGAAATTGTGGTGATTCCTGATTGCACTTTTCTCTCTCCAGGTGATATTTCAGTCAACTACAAGCTCTGCTCTGAGGAGCAGAACACATTTACCACATTCATGACGATACCTTTAGACTGCCTGAATCAGCAGTGTGAATTAAGGGCCAGGCAGTAGGAGGACTCCCAGTTGTTGCACCAGCCACTATATCAAAAATGGCTACATATGCATTGGTGTCAGCACTAAAGGTACAAAATTATAGCTGCAGCAAATCCTGTATCACTGCAGCCTTCCAGTACCTGAAGGGAGCCTTACAAGAAATATGGAGAGAAACTATTTACAAAGGCTTGTAGTGACAGAACGAGGGGTAATGGCTTCAAACTGAGAGAGTAGGGGTAGATTGGCTATTAGGAAAAATATCTTTACAGTTTAGCTGTACTTAAGAGTGTCAAAGTGTAAAACACGTTCTGTGTGAAATATGGTACATAAAGTTCTTTTAACTGGAGGTAATAATGAAAAAATTCTTTGTTTTTTCTACCTGTCTCACAGGTAAGAGACTTATTTGAATTAGTTGATTACTGATTTAATATTTCATTGTCAGAACACATTTTACATATGTCTTTTGTCAAAAGACAAAATTACTTATATAGAAGCACCTTACATGTGTATTTTAAACATCTAACAATAAGAAATGGGTCATTTGTTTTGCGCTTGTGCCACACATCAGATATCCTAAGAGCATTAAAGGGTAACTAGAAGTGTCTCATTTACTCATTAACTGGCACTAGGAGCAAGAAATAAGTCTCATGTACTGAACAGAATTGGTGTTCTATGCAGTCATCACCACAGAAAATGAAAAGCCAAATAAGCAGCAGCATCACATAAGTACAGAAACAGTATTCACAGTTAATTACCAGGAAAACTGAGACACATCTGATAATAAGAAAAAAAAACAACATAACAAAACATGTGGCAACTTGTAAAATAGACAGAATTTATGAATAGAACTCCTAGCCAGCTACTTAACTTTTTTTCTTAAGAAAATGCATGCTACCTTTCAAAAATATTTGCTTCCTTCAAGGCTCTGAAGAAAAAAAAAATAATAAAAATTAAAAACTAGAAAGTAAAGCATAAAGGTTTTGCAGCAGAGAGAACTAGTAGCAAAGATTCAAAAGTGACTTCTATATTAAAGGCATTTATTGAAATATCATCTATCATGGGCTTTTGGAACACTTTCTCAAAAATTGAAACCTCAGAAGTCAAACTTGTAGAACATCAAGAGGAAAACAGGAAGAGACATGTGTCAACAGATTAACTCACCAAAGAGTAGCTTCTTAAAATCAGGAAAATCCAATGGTAAGGGATCAGAAAAATTAGTTCAAAGACAATAGTCTTCAGTTTTTGAAAGTTCAATTTCAGCGCACTGTTAATAGATTGAAGAAGGAAAAACAAACCTGTCACAGACATATAGTACAGAGGTAGTCCTTAAATCACCAGGACAACACCCAAATTTTCATTCATTCCCAAAAGCTGCTTCCTAGAGGGAGTTAAAAGCAGAAAAAAAATTGATATAACCAGAGTCTGATATAAAAGAAGACACTTTACAATAAAGCAGAACTGTATTTTTAACCTTCAGTATGTGTGTCAGGGAATATTCCTTAAACTTCTACCTGTCCCCAGAAATAGATGATCCTGGAATATACCTTGCTTCCTTTCTACTTGGTGAACTATAAGAAAAATAGTATTTTTTTATCCTCTGTTACACAAATTTGGGTAACCTGAGGGTTCCAATCTCCACTCACATAACGGATGAAAAAAAAAATTCTTCTTCCAATGTATTGTGCTTGTTAACATAATCATGGAATGGTTTCTCTGAAAACAGATCTTAAAGATCATCTAGTTACAATGCAATGATCAGGAACGTCTTCAGCCAGATCACGTTCCTCAGAGCCCGATCCAACCTGACCTTGAATGTTTGCAGGAATGGGGTATTTACCACCACTCTGGGCAGCCTTCTCCAGTGTCTTACCACCCTCTTTGTAAAGAATTTCTTCTTAATGTCTAATCTAAATCGACCCTCTTTTAGTTTAAAGTCCCTTGCTCTGTCAATCTGATCACTTGGCCTCGCACAAGCCCTGGTGAAAAGGCACTCTCTGACTTTCTTGTAGCTCCTTCAGGTAATGGAAGGGCCTCTAAGGTTTCCCTGGAGCATTCTCTTCTCCAGGCTGAACAGCCCCAGCTCTCTCACCATGTCTTAATAAGGAGCTGTTCCATCCCTCAGGTCAGCTTGGTGTCTCCTCTGGCCCGGCTCCAGCAGCTCCCTGTCCTTGCTGTGCTGGGAGCCCAGGGCTGGATGCAGCCCTGCAGGTGGGGTCTGAGCAGAGAGGGGCAGAGGGGCAGAATCCCCTCCCTGCCCTGCTGCCCACGGGGCTTTGGATGCAGCCCAGCACACGGGGGGTTTCTGGGCTGCAATTGCACTTTGCCAGCTTATGTCCAGCCTTTCATCCATCATGATCTTTTGCTCTAATATAAAATGAAGCAAAAACTTCCAGTTCATTCTTTCTTGCCACTACCACAGGAACACACACAGCATTATATCTTTTTTTCCCTCTTTTTTTGACTATTTTCCCACCTGCATTCCCCCTCATTCCTCTTATATGCACATCTTACACTCTGTCTGATTAGAGGCTTCTGTGTAACATAAAATGAGGAATAATCAAGATTTTCTCATGGTAACTGATTGAACCACATTATTTTTCAAGAACAGACCACCAGGACTAAACAAAAAATTAAAAAAAAAAAGAAAAAAAAAGAAAAAGAAAAAATAGAAAATAAAGAAAATTCTCATAATGTTTCTGAACTACGTTAATTGCTAATATCTGTTTTTCCCCCTTTATGTTGACCATATTTCATGTTCTTTTCGTTTCCTAGCTGCCATAAACATCTGTGTTCTCCTGAGGACTAACTCAGAGTTATGATACTTTTCAAGTATCATAGTGGATTGAGATACTTTTTTTTAATCACTTTCTTGGATTAATTTGTCTGAGTTTACTACTGCTTTTCTGTGTTGCATCATTCCCTCTATTCATACAGTTCCAAAATGAGACTGTTTTTGAAGGAAAAATGGAAATTTTAAAAAAAATTATATGAAATGTAGACCAAAGGAAGCCTGTAGACTGAGGGTTGACTCTGAACTTCCAGAAGCATAACTGCTTATTAGCTCTATAACAATGAGACAGGCTGCATTCCTCTGGGAAAAAAAGAGTTTGCTTTTACTTGAAACCCCCACAGAGACATTGAAAAAATTGCAAGCACTAGGAACAGTGAACTATATTTTTTCTGCTGCTTTGCAAAGTAGTGCCATTAACTAACCATTTTTTTTGTTTTCTGAATATTTTTCTCTTTACTTCATGCTAAGCAAAAACATTGTACTGTCCCATTTTACATTTGCATCTAAGCTGGTAAAAAAATTAGACTGCCTGAGTTGATTGGTAAGTTGGCCATATACTAAAGCTTTGTCTTGTGGATTCCTCCCCAGAGATTTGAGCTGGCCCAGCAGTAAGGTACAGCAAATTTCCATATTCTCATGGCCTTTGACAATAGGAAAGTGTCCAAAATGTAATTGTGAGTCCTCACATGTACCCTCTATATTTGCCATAGAAATTGATCTTGTAAGGAAAAATCTATGCTCTTTCATCTAGTACTCTTCACTCCATCTTTAGGCTTTCAAGATCCAGAGACCCAGACTGCTAGATCTCAGTGGAAAAAGCCTTTTTTTCACTCAAGAAACACAGTTTTATGATGTGTTGTTATGTCTGTCATCTGACTTGCAAAGCTAAACGAATATTGCCAGAACTTCCAGTTTTTTTCTCCGTGAGAATCTGTCCTCATATAAAGATTTTCTTCTTTGGTAATACATACCACATCTTGTGTTTATCACCCAAATTAAACTTACCATGGGCTTTTTTCCCCAGTTTGTTAGTAAGGCATCAAATTAAATTCTTCATGGTAACGCTGTAAAGACGTACTCTGAAAGTACATCTGCACTGCATTTCAAGCACAGGTGCAGTTGAACACGGTGATGGCAGCTGCCCACACTTGAAGCCAATTGGAAGACAGCCACTTCCAAATCAGAAACAAAGTAGATACACTAGATAACATCAAAGCTGAGCTAATAAGCATCTATGAGAAACAATGCACATTAGCTAAGGTTCATTGTCTGACACACACACAGCTTCCAGGCAGGTTAGCAAACTGGCAGAGCAAATCGGTGTCTGCCGGCAAAACACTGCGCAGACACATCTTTCACTAGAGCAGATAATAGAGGTCCCATTACAATAGACTAGATTAGACACGAGGTCCTATTCCCCAGTGTGGCTGTCCCTTCACACAGAGCCTGATCCAGTGGGAATTCAGGCAACACTGAATCCTGTTGTCTTCAGCTGATATTTTCTTGTTCATTAAGCTTGTCTTGCTGTTTCTCTCTCCTACAGTACTATCCTGTTCAACAAATTCATTGGGGTGTGCCACGTAGTACTGGAATTTTCATTCTACTACAAAAAGCAAAACATAAGGGACTATTTATAGACTTGTCATTTTTGGAAATAAGCTTCTGTAAAGGAGCATAATTTACTTGGCAAAGGTTATGAATATTAAATCAGCAGATGTGTTCCTCCATCAATAAATTGCAAATTCCATAGCTGACTTTTTTTTTTTTTTCTTTTAGCATTTTCCAACCATTGTTGTTTTTTATAAAGTCTGCATCAAGTTTGTGCTTTTGTAATGCTTCCAACTTGTTTGTGCAGGTGTGCCTTGGTCTCTCTTGGGTACTTTGTCAAACTACCTCATGTCTGTAAATTTGCAACAGGTGTCTAAGCTTTGAAACATATGTATTATATAGTCTATAGACTGCAAAAAATAAAACTATCAGGATGTAGCAAACTTAGGGAGTGACTTCCTAAGATTTTGACTATTGCAAAATCCTACTACTGCTTCTCTACTATTGGACATTCTGCTGCATCTAGATTATAAGTGATACATAAAACAATACCACTGAAGTGTTGTTGCTTTTTCTGTAGGTACAGGTACATATTTACTAACAATGGCAATGTACCAGCAGACATTAGAACCCAAATTTATCTTCATGAGAGTTAATTGAATTATTCTGGTCAAACAAAGGTACATCCCTCCCTCTCCTTAAAATGACTTGTAAAATGTTTTGTGGCAGTAAATTGGAAAATGGCAGGGGTTTTATTTCTGTTTTATGTTGTAAAAGATTCATGTCTTGGCTCTGCCATGATCCAGCTATGACTGGATACAAGACACTGAAATGCCACAGACAATTCTCACAGTGTTTTCTGTGCAGATTTTCAGACCCAGAAGTTTGAATAGTAGTCAAAGATTTTGAGATTTACCCACCACTAGTTTAATCTGTATTTTGTGTTGTCTCATTGCATGGTATGGACAGTCAATATACAACAAATTTGAGCCTGAGATGGAATAATTAATTTTAAATGTCTCATAAAAGTATTTATCTCCAAAGGCTACATATCATGGTTATTTATCTTCAGTTTAAAAGACTGGGGAACTATACAATTAACAACTGCACACACAATATTTTAACACAAATACAATACGCATATTTCAATATTTTATTATAGATAGTATATCCTTTAAACCATACATAAAAAGTTTGGATTTTCTTTACATTCAAAACGTTAAATTAAATGTTAAATACAATGTTTAAACTAAATGTTAAATATACCTTTCAACGTATCTTTAGACTGCAGCCTTTTAATGTGTTGTTCCCTCCAAAAATCTAGTCCCTCACCCCCTCCTGCTAATTAAATACATACTTGTTGACAAATATTAAATGCAAAGAAGCTAACACCTAGTTAATGCATTAAACACAGTTCTTCCATCTCATTCAGTAAGCATATCAGACCTAGCCAAAACTCAATTTCATAAAATGTCAATTTTTCACTGTCAAAATTCAATTTACTAGGAAAAGGACAAAACATTTAGATACAAGCTACTCTTATCATTTCTTACAATAGTGCTTCCAACTTAATAATTTGATTTTATCATTGCTTATCACTGTGTGAGGAAAGAAGAATTACTATGACAAAGAAAGAAAATAAACCCTACTATATACTTCAGGCTAGAACACTATCACACACATTTTAACTTCCAAACAAGTTATCTGAGTTACTGATTATAGCAAGGGATGAGGTGCTTTCAAATACATTAAATCACTGAGAACACCAATGTACTCTATATACCTTCCCAGGCAGTTTGTGAAGAAAATATAGAACTTACTGTCTGAACTCTTCTCGTACAGAAAGCAAGGGGGACTTTTAATAAGGACTCACCTTCCATTAGCAGACTTTTCCTGGGCACCAGGGAGGACTTTTTTGGCTGGCTGACCATTGCCCTGAGGAGTTCAAGCACAGCATTTCCACGCTGCACTTGAGGCATACCTGAATCCAGCCAGAAAATCTCTTCCCACAGCTGATTTTGATTTTGCTCATTAGAGAGGGGCTGCACAACAAATTCTACCTCTCCATCTCCTGAGGGATGTCAGATGTAGCTGGCAATACTCATATCACACAGGGAAAACAAAGTTATGTTATGAATTTCTGAATTTCATATGTTTCACTCAGTATTTATATGATATCTGATTATGACAGAGAATCTCAGAACCAGGGTACAATCACATTTTATTAATTGACCATTACTCTGCTCACAAACCCCGTTTAGAGTGTGTTCATTATTCTGTAAAGTACTGTGCTGGAGAGGTGACATGGAATAGTATTGGAGTGTATCTTAAAATTTATTCGATTTTAACTCTTGTTAACAATAAGTCTTTGCCACTTTTCACCTCTAGGGAAACTAAGGATTAACTTCAATTGCATGAGTAAGAAACAATGCTAAAAGATTAAGCCTTCTTCATCAGTAGCAGAGAAATTAATTTTTTTTTTCAAAGTGATTTGTTCATGGCCATTCAATTGCAGCATTGCAAACACCATTTTTTCCCCTGCAAATACAGTTTCACAGAGTGCACCTGCTTTACCTTGAATGAAGGTTAAGATCTAAGAATTGTTCCAGAAACAATGCCAGTACTGGAAAAATCTTTCCTGTAACCAATCAAATTGCTCTCATTGAATTTTGTAGTACTCAAAATAGTAGGAGGACATCAAACTATATTAACCCAGGATAGATCATATGAACAGAGGTTCAATGAAATAATTTGATGCATAAAAATTTCTGTTTACTCTAAAATGACACTATAAAGCATTCAATTCAAAGACCAGAATAAAGTACTTAGCACAGTTAAAATCTGCTTCAAATTTACAAAAGTAATTCTTGTAAATTTTCTGTATGATTTGAGATGTTTGGATTATTATACCTATTATGTATGTATTTGAAAAACTATGTAGGTGGTGTATTTCAATTTACTGACACATCCTTTTACGAAATATAACATCCTATGAAATTTATGGTCTAATTTTTTTTTTTTTTACATAGTTGTAAAACAAAATGTTTTTTGGTACAGAGAAGCTGTAAAATGTTTCCCTGGGATCTCAGAAGGGATTAAAAAATCCAGCTGAGCACAACTGAGCTCCCAAAACAGAAAGATCCCCATTGACCTGAATAAGATTTGGGATTAATAGATAACCTTGTACAAGGTGTCTCACAGCAACAGCTGTAGACCACTGTGACCCATTTTACAGCAGAGAAGTAAGTTTTCTCTGCAGGTAACACTTAGATCTCTGCAACGCAGTGATGTAACCCTCTCTGCACCACAGTTTCACTGCTCACTGTAAAGGAAGAAAGCAATGATATATGCCAAGCCATCACCTGCTGGGGGCCCATGTGTGGTCTCTGTGCAGACTGAGTAGATGGAGATTCCTTCTAAAGGAGAGGCAAGAGTGCTGCAGAATTCATCAGGGCAGGTTCAGAACTGTACAGCAGAAATTAATAACTTCACAATAGTTTGTTTACAATTTCTTGGTGAAATATCTAGAATAGAAGACAGCCTTCCTTCTTTCTCAAGCATTTTGGATGTCTGAGATACAAATGAGTTCACTCAAGGTCAGCTGATAACCATCTGTGCTTAGCACCTGGGATGACACCCGTGATGTCCTGCTAGCTGAAGAAACCCACAGAAAGGAATGTGTTTTGGCACCCTGTGATACAAGATAGCCAATGAAACTTGTGCTGCATTTAGAATTCCAAAGCAGCAAACAAGAAATTTAGCGTGTTTGGCAATAGATACCCCTAAAGGTCCAGAGAAACTGATCTCCCTTAGGGGAACTCCTCACAGGTATCTTAAAAGAGAAAACCTTGTGTTAGCTCTTATAATCCCACACTTTAGAATCCCAGCCCATCTGTCGTGATCAGCCTCTGAGGCACGCTAGTAGGGTCTTTACTAAATGATCTCTTGGAGCAGATTAAAATGAAACAATACTAAATAACCAATATAACAGCAATAGTTTTTATTTTAACAAGTCTGGGATTGTTGTGAAAAAGGGTGTATAACTGTCCTGGGATTTGAAAGAAGAAATAAGAGATTAAGAAAGGAGAGATTGCAAGAGAAAGACAGGGAAAGAGATAGAGATCAGCTCCCATGGCTCCAGTGGACGATCGTGGTCAGTGACTGTGGTAACAATTCACAGTCCTGGTCTGCCAGGGGTGGGGACCCGCACACACAGCCATAAAGAGAGTTTATCAAGGAACACCCCAGTAGCTCTGCCAGGAGCAGTTCTGCTGGGGCATGCCTGGTCTTTCCTTGGAAAGATCTAGAGAGGGGCTCTGTGTACAGGGTCTGTAAGTTTGCAGCTGGGCAGAAGTGCCTTGCTGCACAGGAAGGATTGGTACAGTGAAAAACACTATCCTCCCTATGCACAATCTGCTGCTTACTGCTTCTCCTTATTTGGTGCAAAACCCTCTCTTTTAAGACAAAGTTTAATCACAGGGTGCCAAGTAGTTTACCACACCATCCTAAACTGGCTGCTGTTGACTCTGCTCTTGCTCTGAGGGAAAACTGTATTGCTAATCTCCAAAATTGAATGCATTGAGACAAAGTGGATAAACAGAAAAAGTTCACAAACTTTATGGTGTAAAGGATACTGTTGAAAAAAGTGTTCTAATTCTTAAAAACTGACTAAAAAACAAAGCTTAGACTTCATATTGAAACTCAAAATCTTATTGATGAGAAGGCCAAACAGCTGACATTTGGCCTCAAAATCATATGAAATGTTTACATGTTTGTTCAATGTTGCTCCTTCCTGTGAAGTGTTTTCACTCTAAGGATGGTAAAAGGTATTTTCAAAATCCTTCTTGATAATCTTAAAAAGAAAAAAAAAAAATTATATTTCTCTGTAAAGAATGTCAGATAAAGTACTGTGAGTTGTCATTCATTCATAAAATTGTCATTTATCTTTCCAATATTCTCTCCAAATTAAAGTACCTCACAATACATGTAAGATGTGTCAGTAACAGCATAATATTGACTTATTGTCAATTAAATGTAGAAATTCTTCATGAGACATTAGCAAAGACAGTGCTTTCTCCTTATAACACTTCTATTACTGTAGGCAAACACAAGGTTATATTTCTAAAGTCACCATTTACTATTTGAAATTATGAAGATAATCATATTTTGGACATATCTTTTAACAACCTATTGATGAAAAAATGAAAACAAGTAGAAGCCACTTCTTATCATGAGTCTTATCAATAATATATTTTCATTTCAAAATATGTCAATACATTTGAAGAGCTGCTATGCAAATTCATGACAGATAAAATATTTTGTTTAATTAACAAAACATTTTTACCAGATATTCCTGAAACAATACCATCTTCTACTTAAAAGTACTTGTTTTCTATCAATGCCATTGCTGTCACTAGTTCTCAGAGTACCCTGAGTTTGTTACCAATGGGCTTTTGAAAACTAGAGAACAAAATGGGTACCTTGTAGGCCAAAATGACACGTGTATGGGATTATTAAAGCAATAAGTGAGACTTAATCTCTTATAATCTTCAAAGATAAACAAGAATCTATTTACAAGCCACATAAAGGAAAGGCTGTAAATTAACATTATTCACCAAAAAGTTTATGTCACCTCTTTCAACACTTGCACGTATATTTAATTACATGAAAAGGAAACATTTACAGAAAGCAAGCAAAAAATCGCCTGATAAACAAACCCCTTACTTTCATTCACATACTGTGTAAGATTTCTTTCCTCTAGAGTGCCCACATGCACCATACATGCATTTCATACCATACACTGCAGCACTTGATTGATTCATTCTTCTCTAGGCAACATAGTCATTCTTATAGACACATTTCCAGTGCAATACACTTTTTATGTTCAGAAATGTTTTGATGCTGTCTTGCAAATAGATGGGACTAATTAACTTATATGTATCCATCTACCAAACACTGAAGCTGTGCTCCCAAGTGTTGCCCTTTGCAGCTTTTTCTGCCTTTAGGTTGATATTTGATTGCAGCAGCAGGAAAACCAGCAGATCTTCAAACTGTAATTATATTTTTCACCAGTATGCATCACTTATTAACTTTCATTTGATTTCCCTCTGGCACCCACAGCTCCAACAAATGTTATCTTCTCATTCAGTCTTGTCAAAATCACAAACCTGGCAACAAATGCTATTGCTGAGGCTCTCACTAAATAAACAAATCCTTGAACTGTGCTGTAGCTGCTAAGGTGCAACAAGTGTCCTGCCCTGTGTTAGAAGTCCAAGCTTAGAAACTAGTGGCTGAACACTTGTCCTGCTGGTTGTGAGCTGCTCAAATGACTAAAAGGAATTCTTAATCCGTGAATCATAAAAAAATTTGCATACATACTGTAGTATATATGTAGTATATATGTAACATGCATCTCTTGATGCATGTTACAAAAATAAAGTTTTCCTTTCTTCTAGGAAAAACAAAGGGCTTTACTTGACACCTTCTAGTTGAGCGTGGGTGTTTGTTCCTTGCTTTTCATTTTGCAGAAGGAACTTATGATCCGATGTTAAAGTAATTGTATTGGCTTTTAAATATTTAATTTCTTCTTAGATAATGTCCAAAGTATATTGATTACCTGCCTTTTATTTTGCTCATAAGTATACAAGAAGGAAAGACTGATAACCTAGAAAGACAGGTAAGACTTTCAAGTGCAACTCATATTTCATTACCTAAACTTCTGGCTATATTATATAAAATAAAAATGAACGTGACTTTCAAGGGATAAAAGTTTTTCAGATGGAATCACCTAAAATCAAGTAATTCTTAGAAGCTCTGGTTTTCCAAGGAAATTGAATAAATCAATAAATACTTCATTGAATTAATCTGGCTTCTTTTTCTACTCAGAAAATGCCTCAGAAAAGGTGTGTCTTTCATTAAAAGTTCTTTATTAATTACATTAATTGCATGTTTCTTGCTAGCTTTAAATTTATGGATAGACTTAGGAAGGGTTAAATATTACTATTATCTATTAAAGCAATATTATTAAAAATATTGAATAGTTTGTTATAAATTTTTTGAAGAGCATGGCATACTTTATTTCCAGTTATAAGATGGATCCTTTACCCAGCTACAGGTCCATAAAAATGTTTACAATTTAAAATTTTCTAAAGAAAAGGAGTAGAGCAGTACCAAGACTGTCACACCCTTTCCTCTTTAAGCCATGTAGAAAATTGCTGGTGCATAGTTTATGAGTGACATAAATACTATGAATTTGAGGAGATGTGTGGAAACACATGCAAAAATAATATTCTAAATAACTGAAACTCTTCTTAAACGTGTTCCAAAAAGACTCATATAAAATCTTTTTTTTAATATAGTGATTCCTTAAGTGGTTTGAAGATACAGCATTTTCAAATACTTTTCCATAAATACATAGTGGAAGCAACCAGGATTTGTTGGGTTTTTCTCCCATATAAATTATAAACTTTGTATTATTGACCTCATATGCATTATTGTCTCCCTCTCCCCTCTCCTCCCTCCCACTTAAAAAAAAAAATTGGAAGATAATATGCTTTATTGTATAAAAGAAGTGAGATTCAGGTTCCATTTGGTGCCATGAGTAAAATATCAGAAACAACACAAAAATCCAAATAATCTTTATTTTAGAACTCTATCACCTTTTGCAGATATATTCTTGCCATACTTTCTACACACAAAACTGAAAAACCCTCATGGATCCAAATGTAACAAAAAACATTTAGTCTTGTCTTGAACCTCAGATTAAAATACACTAAAGCAGAGATACCTGTTGGTGTTTTGGGGGTTTTTTAAATAATTTTTGGTTTTTTCCAGTCAGAAATTAATATATAGAGCAAAACATGACAACATATAAATTATAACATGATGCAGAAACTGCAGCTGGCATTTTCTTGCTGAAAGCTTAGATTAAAGAAGAAATGTGTGACAGCAAGTCAAATCCTTTATATCAACTTTGAAACTATCCTTTGTATTGCAATTTGAACACTGAAATATCACATATTCCAAACACAGAAGAACAGCATGTGACTGAAAAAGCATGATGCAGATTTTAATCAGTATTTTTAATCAGTATCTACTAACTATAACAAGAGTATCTTCTAACCTAAAAGAGTATATTTTAACCTAACTTGCATGACACTTATTCTAATGAGCTCTGAATGCCTTGCATTTAAACCTTGCATTTGAATTTATCACACCTGCTGAGGAAGATGGTCATTGCCCGTAATCATAAGTGAGAAATGTTTCAATTTCAAGGTTGCCCCACAGAGAACATATAAGGCCCATTAATAAAGAAATAATAACATAACTAGGCAGCAAGTAATTTTTAAGTTCTAGTCCCGGAATGTCTGAGAATGGAATGAGGAGATTGGAGACTATCTTTTAAGCTAAAGTCCCCCATGACTGAAAAAATAACAAAAGGATTAACTGCAAAAGGGTGAGTCTGGTTTTTCTGTCAAAGAACTTATGTAGGTCTTTCCCAATTCTGGTAAGGGATGCAAACAAAACATCACATTTTCTTTGCAGCTTTAAGGGAATTAAGAAATCAATGATTGCATCAGAAAGTCTCCTGCCATAGAATTAACCACACAGCTGCACCAAACTTTCAAAAGAGATTCAAAGCAACCATGTGTAAAGGAGGCTTTGTCTAAGTTCTTTCTGTTCTTAAAAATAGATCTGAGGCACTGCACTTTCCATGTTCCAGCACTGAGGCCAAGAAAAAAGCAGAGAGCGCCTTAGTAATATAAGACTGCTGTATGCCTCTTTTCTTTTGTCTACCCTATTTTATCTTTAACTGTCAGAGGAATGAAGAAAGAAAATCATAAGCACAAGAAATGGATTTTTATACACCTTTTGAAAAATATATCCTTTAAACCCTAGTGATAAATACATGAAGTGTACCCACAGTTATCAAAAAGATTCTAATTTTTATAATATTTTTATGTTTGATTTAGATGAGACTAAAACTGATTATAAAACTACATTTGTAGGAAAAAAAATTAGGTTAGGTATGTCTATAAGATTGCTGCCTATTTAGGCCTAAGGTTTGCTGCATATGCAGTAAAGTTTTAAAAAGCAGCTGCTCAAACTTGTACTTCCACAGCTCCAAAGGAAAATACACCAAGTCCATAACTAAAGTATTGACTCAGTTTGGCTAAAGAAGGAAAAGGACCTTCTCTGAAATAGGTTTTAGTAGCAATTGTAGCTAGTAACCATACCTCATTCCAGGCATTCAGAGGAGTGTAGTGTCTGATAGATGGCAAGACCACCCCACCTTCAACAGGCAAAGAAAAAGCAAATTCAGAAAAGAAGTAAAAATTTTCCACTTTATATTTCTGTCACAAAACTTACCAACTCTCTCTCCTGAACAACTAGAGAAAGCAATAAAATAATATAATAAAGTTCAGCACTTCCTATTTGTCTGGTGATGTTTCCTAAATATTTTCCTACGGCAAGTCAATTTGTTCTGCTTATGGTACTGTTCTACCTACACCTTAAACAGAGCAAACTGCTTTAAGTGAAAGCTCCTTCTGGAGCAAAGGAGTGTATAAATGACATGTCCTATGTCATGGTGCAGGCTCTGGTTTAAACCTGAATCATGTTCACATGCAGGAAAGGGCAATGCTGAGGAAAAATCACAGTGCAGGTGTGACAGAGAGGGGACAGTGACCTACTTGAGCATATAAAATTTCTGCAAGCACTTGATAAAAGGGATAGATTGCTTCCTGCTCAAAATTTAGGATGCTGATCTCACCTTCAACTCGAAAGCAGACTGGGTGAGGACAGCAGTGCAGGGTAAAGCCTGAGCTCTCACAGGTCAGGAATAAAGCTATGTGTAATAGAGGAAGTGCTGCTCAAGGGAAGTGTGGAGACAATGTAAATGTGTGAGCTAAGGCAGGTACCTCATTTGAGTATATAAATATTTCAGGCTCACACTGAGATACAGATAGCAAAGAAAACATAGTCCATGGTTTTAGTCCCTGTGCTACAGATGCCAGAAAAGGCACCAACAGAAAGTACCTCTGTGACTGACTAGGAATTGATTAGACCATTTTCACATACAGAAAATGGAACAACAACCTACTCTCTTGGTAACTTCTTTGCAGAAGAGGATTCCCTACTGTTCTGCTAGTAAGGGAAGTAAATATCTCTGGGAAAACACTTTGCTTGACATGTTTCTATTCCAGCTGAAAATATTTGGATTCCTATAAAAGGAGACTTTCATGTATAACACCCTGTTCTGCATATTGAGGAACCACTCTGTAAACATCGTACTTCATTCCTTCCAAACAAATGACATCCTGCAAATACTTTTTAATTTCATTTTTACTGCTACTCCTTTGTGTTTTGATACTAAAAGCATTGTTTCTTTCTTACTTTAAGTTCAATAATTTTTGTAACAGTTCAAGTTTCCTAGGCAAGGCATCTGAGGAGAAAAAATGGATGATTTGTAAACCTTGTCTATTCCTATACTGTTGGCCCAAAAGCAGTGTGACCTTACTTTTTTAGTGTTTCCTTTTCCCCTGCATTTGAGGTAGTCACTTCTAAGCATGGCAGCTACATTTTTCACTTTTATAAAACTCCTTGTGTGTTGATATACATATTGTTCTTGGCAAAAACAGTGCGTGTGGCTTCTCAAAAAAGTATTTTTTTTGCAATTGTCACAGAAAATATTATTTATCTTACTGTTCAGTGAAAAAAACCCAAGACAACAGGTTTTGTCTTGAAACCTAGTGCTGCTTATTTTTCAGATTATATGGAATAAGACTCTGCTTGTTTCATGGCTTTACAAATGTTTTGTATTATATCTTTGGGCTATTGTTGGGTAGATGACATGTACTGACTCAAGACAGATGACAACAGTTCTTATATTGTAAATCTGAAATGCCACCCAGTATGTTCCCATAGTATCAGTATTATCACTACTATCAGTATCAGACAGGTTCTTTGGACATCCAGCATCTAATCAGTCCCAGGAGATCTTTTATTTACCTAATCAATTGGTGAAAGCCTCCAATTCAGGTTCCCAGAATAGTCATATTTCTTAAAATCTATACCATTTTGGATTTTCACAAGGAAAGAAATTTTGACAAAAAATTTGATCACTCAGTGTTGGGGGTTAGGTGTCCTTACTTTTGTTCCTTCTCACCTATAGAATTTTCCCCATCCTTTTTTGGGAAACCTGACTGCTGGTACTTATTTGGTGCTTGAGAAGACAAAGAGTTTGGCTGGGCCCAGGGGGAAGGGAGGCAAGTAGAAGAGAAGGCAGGGGCAGCTGCTGGCAGGCTCACTTCTTTGGCTTAAGAGCAAGACATATTCAGAGCTGAGGTTGCTTGGGAAAATTTGCCATAACCCAGATGGAGCTGCTTCTCCTTCTTCTTCTCCTCCTCCAGCCATGGACTATATATGCTTAAAGGAAGTTATTCCACTAGAGAAAACTTATTTTCACTATTTGGTATTTCCAGGTACTCAGTTTAATTTAAGAAGTCTCTGTTCACTATTCTCACAGGGTACTTTATTCTAGTACAGTTTTCTAGTTCTACACAGGAAGGAGGATGATAGCTTTTTTTTCACATCTGCTAAATGTTTTATAAGCCATACTGTAAGTATTACAAAAACTTTATAAAATATCTCTTATACCTGTTTTTAAAGTATCATGTATGCTCTTTATCTGGAATTCTTAAAAAAAAAAAAAAAAAAGAGCAGAACAAATTTTAAAGCTTTAGCTTAAAAAAAGTTAAGCTGCTTCTTCTTTATTTGCAAATCATATAATAATCTTCATATGAAACATTCCTCAAAAAAAAAATACTAGCTTTTTAGACATGTACCAGAAATTCCTTGTTTCCTGATCCATCTGCTTTTTCATGAAAAACAATGCATTCGTCACTTTATTTAGGTCATCCATCAGAGTATCAGTAGTAGCTGTTTGTTCAATATCAAATTGCCACTGAAAAAGTCACCATAGACAAAAACACCACTGTCACTACTACCTTACCAAGTTTACACTAGGCATATTTACACTTAGTCTGATTTTCTCCATTTAATTCAATAAGTGCAAGGAACAAGCAATAAATCTTTTGTGTTCTATGAAAGTATGTCTAATTTATCATATACAATTAAAAGCCCAGTGAGCAGAATATTCAAATGGAATGGAATGGGTTTTAACCTGATTAAGATAATTTTACTTTGACATTATGTACACCTATATTTCAGAAGTATGAAAGGTGTGACATAATCTTGATTTTTATATAGGATTTTTAATTATCTCTATCAACTAATTCTAGAGATGAGCCAACTGTTTATTTGCAAGGTAGGCAAAGAAACCTAGGAATGCTTTCAGCATTGGGATTACACTTCTAAAAACCCCTAAAGTAGCATTCTGTATCATATATTTATGTTTTTTTCCTACTTTCAGAAACAAGTTATTCTGTACCTGGGGATTGAAGACCTCTTCTTTGATTACAACTAACTATACTGTTTTCTTCTCTGCAATTCATTCATTAGTTCCAGTGGACCACAAAAGCTACCACTGTCAGTAGAGAAGTAGAGGTCAATTCATAGTTCATTATTAGATAATGAATTACAGGAATAAGTTTAAATTTATTATGATAATAAATATAAGCATTATATATTAGGGTTCGAAACAAAACGCAAGTTAACAATCATTCTGACAATCCAGGACAGCTGCTTAAAGTCTCCTACATCAGGATATTTTTGCAGCAAATAATAAACACTTGTATAGTTTCCACTAACATTGGTTTTACTCCTGACTTTACATTAACTACTGTATATTTCATTAATCTAATTCACTATCTTCACTAATGCCTGAAATCAGCAAAGCCACTAAAAATGTACCTTAAGTTGAAAGTGTACTATTTCTAACAAGACATTTTCCCAATGTTCTCATTTACAGGGATTTTATCTGACATTCACATCAAAGAAAAGTGAGCTTTTCCTTGAGATACCTTGTATTGGATTACTGCAAGTGATTTTCATTAAAAACGTAATGTCCTAAGTGAGAGAGAACAACAGACACAGAAGTTAGGTGTGGACATGATTTTCTGGGCCTGAGAAAGTTTCAGTCTGTCAGTGGCTGATCTGTTTCCCAAGGGAAAGCCTTTTGGGAAACTCTTCTCTCTCAAGGACTGTTTTTCTGTAAATAGCTTTGGTTCTCTAAACAATATCACACAGATGTTCTGAATGTGTTTTCTCTTGTCCTGCCAATGGGATGAGAGAGGTGTTCCTTGTACTAATCAGGTTAACCTGTATCAGAACACCTTATAAAAACACCAAAATAAAGGCTTTTTCCTCCTTGGAAATAAAACCTCTTCTGCTGTGATATTGAACCCATTGCTTCTACTTCGTGTCCTCTAGTGACAGCTAGGTTTTCTTTTAATTGTCTCAGAGCTGCCAAGCAATATATCTTCTTTGGAAATAGAGCAGATTACTCCAAAGATAGCTCCATTAAAAGACAGATGAAAGGAATTTTCTTTTTCTCCATTCAAGAAAGCAAAGTAAAGTGAACTACAGCTCCAGTAAGACCATTTTACTTGGAGTTTAACAGACAGACCCAGTCTTCCACACAAGGACAGTTTTAAGTTCCCAAGGAAAAATTAGGTGCTCTTTGAAAAACTCCTTCCTTCTTACCCCCAAAAACCAAAGAAGGAGAAGAAAACCTTTGAACTAAATACAACAAAAGTTGAGTTTTAACACTGATTATAGAAAACAGATAATACATTTTACGGCTGTCAATTGTGTAGAGAAAACTTTCTGAAAGTTAAAATATTGACTACAAGGTCAACTTGATGCAAAACAAATATATATTCATTAATTCATACTTTTCACAGATAAAAGTACACAAATAACATGCTTTAGTATGATTTAATAATCCCTGAAACTGAAATATTGTGCTGGTAGATAAGCATATAAATTTGTATATCTTGGAAAGAAAATCATAGAAGATATTTTTAGTGTCAGAACCACCAAAAAGTGTCATAACTTGAATTTTAGGCTCACATATGCCTTTTATTTTTCTGAGCTATGAAGCAGATTTCAGGAAATCAAAGTGAACAAAAGGAAAATCTGGTAAGACAATGAAATGTGATTATCCAAAATGATGTTTTGGTGTAAACAGGAAACAAATTTTCAATATTAAAGTTCTGCTACATTCTGAGAGCCAGAGGAAAATAAGCAAAATTGTTTTGAATAAGTACCTTCCATTCTTTGTACAGATAACTATGATTTAATTTGGAAATATATTAACAAAAGATATTAAACTGAAGATTATAGATACTGAAAGCAGGCAGGGAGCACAGAGCCTGTGTGAAACTAAGTCACACAGGCTTCTCATTCTGGCCTGACAAAGCATGAGAAAGGATCCAAACAGTCCTTGGTAAAGGACAACAATCTTTGCAGGTGCTGTTCAGGAAAACAGTCAAAGGGTGGAGTTCCACTTAACCAATGATGGTGATGTGTACCTTTAATGACCAATGAGAGTTTTACCTCTCAGACCTTCTCGAACATGTGTATAAAAGAAGATTAAGAGTAATAAACTTTGTTCTCTTGGACAATGCAGCCAAGAGAATCATGTCGTAATGCTTCGCCATTCCTAATATTGCGCGATAGAAAATTACTAAAACAGAGAAGAAAAAAACTATTATTAATGTTTAAATTAGGTTTAAAAGGTTACCATTTTCTTCCTTTCTCCTTGTTTACAGATGAAATTGCAGCATTTCTTCATATGGTCTATATGGTTTGAAGCTAAATGCAAAAACTGCAATTATTCTTTATTCTATATATCCACTCCAAAATTTGAATCCTTTAAAATAAACTAGAATTTTCCAATTAAATATACTGGAACTCTGCTTTTTTGTTCCTGTCTCTCAGTCTCTGTTCTCTGTGCCATTTCCATCAACATTAGCATTAAAGTGCTTTGATAATCCATGAAGATTGACCTGAATTGCTTATCTTTGAACAAGCACATTGATCCTCATGTTAATAAAAGCACATTCTTGTAAACAGAAAGGTCTTACATCTCTTTCTGTCTGTCCACATGGCTTTCAGATTCAGTCAACACTTTGAAATTTTCTTCAGAGATGAGGCTTGAAGGTCAATATATAAAATATTATATAAAAATATTATATATATATATAAAACATATAACACTACAGAGCACAGCAATTAATTTCAAAAGTGTTGTCTGAAAACTGCAGCATGTTTAGAGAAAAACTGAATTTCAATTGGTTTTCACATGACAAAAATACTTCATCCAACAAGGAGAAGATTGAATCAATGTTGAAATACACGTCTGTATGTTTGTATGATGTTTAACTCAATCATTGTAGTAAAAAAATTACTAGCTTTCCTAAAATAGTGTAAAAGCTTATGTAGCCCACAGTAGAATTGGATTCTGATCACCAAGTCAGCTATCCCCATCTCTCTTCATCGCTGATACCTTTAGACTGAACTTCTCTCACTCTTTTTCCATCTTAGCAGCTCCTTCTGGTTATTCCTTCCAGGATCAAGTCTGCCAAGGTCTTTTTCGTAGTATTAATATTTCCTGTCCCAATTCTCATTGCTCTTCTTCCTCTTTCAGTGTGTCTGCTACTATCCATCCTATCTTCCACCAATTTCCTAACACAGGCCCTGTCCAGACACTGGAACTATTGCCCTCCAAAAGACTAAATTTGGCAGAGCAAAACTAGTAAAAAAACACCTGATCACTTTCCAACTAAATCACAAGTCCCTTCTTCAAAATGCAGAGGTTAAAAATTCTCAGTGAAACAGACAGGAAAATGTTAATAGAGACAAACCAGCATATGTCCCTCTAATCTGATTCTTGGAAAGAGTTAAGTGTTTTCTTCCTTTTTTGTAATTAATCTTTTTTAAAAAATTCAAGCTACGGCCAACATCAAATGTAACATTAAACTAAAAACATGAAAAATACAGCTAAAAAATTATAACCTGGCTAAATGCAAGAACTGAAAAACAGAGTCAAATAATAAAAAATATTAAATGGCCTTTGTTATTGGGAGAATATGGCTTTTCCCTACAACAAGAGTGGTATTTAGCTCTGAAGGTAATTTTATATTATGGATAATTTTTATTTCAAATAAACTAATTTTTTTTAGATTAAGATGATAGTCACCATCCCTGCATTGAAAACACATGTGCATGTAACACGTGGGGACATGCTTTAGTGGTGGATTTGGCGGTGTTAGTTTACAGTTGGACTTGGTGATCCTAAGGGTCCTTTTCAAACTAAATAATTCCATGATACCATGATGCTAAGAAATACCTTGCATGCCTACATATAAAATAACGTCAAAACATTTAAAACAAAACTAGATTTTGGCCAAAAAGAGAACATATCTTTTTAACAACTTTTACTGTCAGCAACATTGTAATATCTTTCTTCTTATGTTGCTTAGTAATTTATTCAATAAGGTGTTTCATTTGAAATTAAGATTTTCACTAGCAGATAATAATAAATGTGAATAAAATATAAGAACATAGCCCTTCACCAGAGAATGAAGACATCAAAAAACTTCATCAAGCTAGACAGTAAAATGCATTTTCATTTCAGAATGTTATGACAGGATAAAAACATATGTAGTAATTACTATTTCATGACTCTCAGGACAATTTATTTCTAAATTAACTTAAAAAGAAATTGCACTTGAGAAGAGTTTGCTTATTTAAATCAGAAGTATTTGTGTTTGACATTTATAGCACTTTCTTTAATATATACTGAAAAAATGCTAATTTTTAAGTGTCATTAATTCATGAATTTTTTTGTTGCTGTCAGTTCAAATTGTCAGTTAAAATATCCTGAGTTTCTTGAATATGAAGGAGTACTCCTCAGTAAAAGCTAAGAACAAAAAGATGTGAATAAGCTTCTTGTCCTCATAATTTTAAATGTCCCCTTACTTTATAATAAGATTTTATATAGTAATGTTTGGAAAGATAAAAAACTTTTTGAACTTATGCAATTTAACACAATCAGGTGAAATTTGAACAATACAGTATTTTGAAAACAGAAATATAACTGTGAAACGTGAACAATTTTATTTATAAATCATAAATAATTTACAGGTAAGTTTATAAATTCTAATGTTTCATTTTATGATTTCTTAAAACAACATTGAAATAATAAATAGCTAGAGCATGCTAACAATAGATGCAAGTATGCTTTCTTCTTCAGTTTTTGTGTTAAGGTGACACAATTTTCCACTCCTAGGCAGCACCCAAAATTTTATAATAGTTAGTTGCTGTACAAATTGGTTTATATTTCAGAGGAACAAAGAGACTATTTTATAAACACTGGAAACATTTTTGTCATCCCCCCAACTCCTTTGACATGTCTAGATGCAATGAAAAATGGAGCATAAGCTATATTCAAGAAATGAGAAAATATGATCTAGATAATCCAGACTTCTAACTCTACTGGAAATCAGTTAAAAAACAAACAAGTCACCGGTGAGAACTTGGTGAAATAAAATCAGTTCTTCATCCCACATTTTTCAGCTACTGTATGAGTAATTTGTATATATTAAATATTAAATTTAAAAGATAGCTTAATTTAAACAGGAAAACAATGGTAAAGTTTACTCCCTGCATGCAGATTTTCCAAGGCTGGTTTCTATATATGTAAACATGCTATATACAAAGTGATGTATTTCTAAATACCACTACAACTCCTTCCCTTAAACTGGTCCCATTTCTCCCCATATATCTTATCTTATTACATATCATTAACAAAATAGATTTATTTTCTTATAAAACACAAATGCAAGTAATGCCTTTACTAAATCCCTTAAAAAGATAGGATTTATTTACAGTGACTCACAGGCACGTTTTGACATGAAGTTCTGTAACTAGTATCAAACCATGTTATTCTCCATGAACACAGGAGCTCTGAGGTGACTCTGAAGACTTACAGAATGTCCTGAATTGGAAGGGATCCATCAGGATCATCAAGACTAACTCCTGGCCCTGTGCAGGACACCCCAACAATGCCACCATGTGCCCAGGAGCATTGCCCAAATGCTTCTTGAACTCTGTCAGGCTTGGTGCTGTGATCACTTCCCTGGGAGCCTGTTCCAGTGCACAGCCACCCTCTGTGGGAAGAACCTTTTCCTGATATCCTACCTAAAGTTCCCCTGACGCATTTTCTGGCTGTTCCCTCAGGCTGTCAATGGTCACTAGAGAGCAGAGATTGGTGCTGTCTCTTTGCTGCCCTTTGTGGGGAAGTCGTAGAGATGAGCTCTGTCCTCAGTCTCCTCCAGGCTGAACAGACCAAGTGCCCTCAGCTGTTCTTCAGATGGCTTCCCCTCCAGATCCTTCATCATACTTGTGGCCTCCTTTGGAAACCTTAATGTCTCTTTTATACTGTGGCACCCAAAACTGCCCCCAGGACTCAAGGTGAGGCTGCACCAGTAATGAGCAGAGCCCAGCTGGAGATGCTATGGGACATCCTGCTGAAGCTGCAGACTTGTGTCCTCTTATCCCTCGCACCAGCTGCCAAGTCATGTGGTACTTGTCTGCATCTCCATCTTTCAGTCACAGCATTTCAAGGAAAGGAAGAACCATTTTTGGCAGTAAATCTGTTGTGTCAGAGAAACTTGTCTAAGGTCTATTTACTCCTCATGCTGATGTAGAACCCTGTCAATTTTCCAAAATTAATCAAGCTTCATTCAGTCTTCAAGGTTCAGTAGGTACATTAGCCAGAATGAGACTATGTCCCAAAATGCCTTTCAACTGTAAAGTCAGTTTTATTGGACAATCAGCTTTGACCTAAACATGTGAACCTAATTCTTAATGGAAGATTCTTTATAATATAAAAGACATTATAAAGAAATACAGCTCTATCTTCTATATATTCACAAATAGATGCATTTTTTTCAAGCTTGCTTTCAACCTATCATCTCAATTACTTTCTAGGTGATTGAAAACTTTACACAGTTTTTTTTTTCTCTAAAAAATATCATATTTCTACTTCCCTGCTCAGCTGCCTGTGTATCTGTTTCCTGCTCTCTTCAGCAGTCTCTATGTAGGAATACATGATACATCAGGATACATCAGGACAGTAAAAGTAGGTCTTGGTTAGTAGAATTAACATGCAGACAAAACTGTTGCAATAAAAAATAGAATTATGATAATACGACTGAACATGATGCTCTAAATTAGAGCGAACTTAAATATTAAGTGATTGATATAATAGCAGCATGCAGTAACTCTTTGAAAACAGTTTTTGTTCCAAAACATGAGAAGTTTCCAAGTACTACCTCTTTTTAAGGCTCCTGAGATTATTTTGGAAAATTTAGACAGCTAGGTGACACATGTGTTGCAAGTAATTTAGCATGCTTTCTCCATCCTGACCAAAGTAAAGTGAAAAAGAATTAAAAAAAGTTAACCTGGAAAAGAAAGACATATTGACCCTGCTCAGTACTCTTGCTCTAAGGGAAATTAACGCTGAATGTACTGAGGAAAAGTGCATAACGCAGAAAAAGTTCATGAGATATATAAGATACTGTTGAAAAAATTAAAAGTTTAATGGTTTGAATGGTTTGGAATGGTCTAGAAAAAAAAAGCTAAAACTTCATTTTTAGAGTCTAATAATAAAAGGAATAATAACAGTTATGCCCATGATATTTGTTTTCAGAATCACAAAATATGATCATGTTTATTCATGTTGCTCCTTTCCGCGAAGCAGTTTCACTGTAAGGAGGGTGAAAGGTGATTTCAAGTGCCTTCTTGACAATTTTAAAAAGCAAAAAATTAATTATTAGATTCCTCTGTGAAGAATGTCAAATAAATTACATAAGGTGTCCTTCATTACAAAGCAAAAGCACCACTGCATTACTTGAGATAGCACCTGATAAATATTCATTGCAGAATTAAATGCACAAAACTGTTACCTGATTTTCACTAGCACTGGGTTTATATATTTATTATATACAATATTTATAAGTTGCAATGTTTTATTGTATATGATTATGTGATGTAAAAGTTCAGTAACATATAAAGGCAACAAACACTTTTCAACTCTCTGGGTAGTGTATGGGTAAAACAGAGAGAGAATCAGAATAAGCCAGGCCAACCAGAATAGCAAGAAATGTTCCCCAGCTGAATACCAAGATGAGAACCAGAAGGCCAAGCACCTCAATGTGTCTATGGCTGCGGTGAATCCTTTTACACCTCTGCTCAGACACCTGTATGCTTGATTCCCTCTCTGAAATGCCTATAAACCACCACACACAGCATGGGGAACACACAGGAGAATTAGAGGACTGGGTGCACTTGCAGCAACACGATCTCATTGCAATTTCATGTCACTCTAGTCTTCAAGAAGGACAAGTAGGAGGACCCTTCTAGCATGTAGGGAACAAGAAGCCAGTCAGCTCCACCTTAGTCCCTGGGAAGCTGATAGAACAGTTCATCCTGGACATCGTATCTAAGCATGTGGAGGAAAAGAAGGTTGTCAGGGGTGGGCAATATGGATTCACCAATACTTGATCAATCCAACTGCCTCTGTTGTGGCAGGACTGGCTGGGCAGAGGAGATGAGAACAGTGGATGTTGTCTCTTGACTTCATCAAGTGCTTTGATACTGTCTCGCATAATATCCTCATAGGAAAGCTCAGGAAGTGTGGGTTGGATGAGTGGAGGGAGAGGTGATTTGAAACTGTCTGGATGTCAGAACTCAGAGAACTATGATCAGCAGCACTGTCTGGTGGGAGGCCTGTAGCCAGTGGTGCTCCCCAGGGGCCAGTACTGGGACCAGTCTTCTTCAATTTGTTTGTCTGTGGCCTGGATGAAGGGACAGAGTTTGCTGAGGATAGACAACTGGGAGGAGCAGCTGATAGATCAGAAAACTGTGCTGCCATTCAGCCACACTGGGCCAGGCTGGAGAAGGGAGCAGGGATGAACCTAATGGAGTTCAACAAAGGCAAGTGCAGGGTCCTGCACCTGGGGAGGAACAACTTCAGGCACCAGCAGAGGCTGGGGACTGACCTGCTAGAGAGCAGCTCTGGGGAGAGAATCTGGGGGTCCTGAGGGACACCAAAGTGTCCATGAGCCCTTGAAGCCAAGGAGGCCAATGGGATCCTGGTGTGTATGGCAAGGGTGTGGCCAGCAGGTCAAAGGAGGTGATCCTTCCCCTCTACTCAGCCCAAGTGAGGCCACATCTGGAGTGCTGTGTCCAGTTCTGGGCTCCTCAGGGCAAGAGAGATAAGAAACTATCGGAGAGGGTCCTGGGAGGGGTATGGATGTGATTAAAAGACTTGTAATCTATCTTACAAGGAAAGGCTAAGGGGTCTGGGCCTCTTTAGCATGGAGAACAGTGGATTGGGAGTGCAATTATCTTAAGTATGGGTGCCAAGTGAGTGGTGCCAGACTTTTCAGTCATCCCCAGGGACAGGACAAGAGGCAAACTAAAACAGAGGAAATTCCAACTTAACATGATGAAAATTTTTACTGTGAGGGTGACAGAGCACTGTAACTGGCTGCCCAGTGAGGCTATGGAGTCTCCTTCTCTGGAAATATTCAAAATGTCCCTGGACACAATTCTATACAACTTGCTGTAGGTGATTCTGCTTTAGCAGAGGGGTTGCACTAGATGACCTTGAGAGGTCCCTTCCAAGACAAACTATTCTGAAATTCTGAGCTTCTGTGATTCACGCTTCACACTTACTTAAGATTAGTCAGACTGAAACCTGTGTACACAAACTCACAGTGTTCTTGGCAAAGTCAGATCATCTTATCCTCATACCTGAACACATGATATTGGAAGTGGACCCTTTTCAATGAGTCCAAAGTGCTATCTGCACTCAGAAATATATAAATTATTATTTTCATTAGAAGTCCAACGTCAAAATCCTGTCTAAATTACAGAGCAATTGAAACAGGGATTCAAAATGCAAGTATTGGTAGACCCAAAGTCCTCGCATTTTCACTTCCAAAAATTCCCCTGTAATGCACAGCAGACACACACAGTGATAAATACTTCAATCTGTACCTCTGCTAAGTAAATTATAGCATGAGGGAAAAAACCAAATCTCATTTAAACTAAAGGAAATTAAATTGTCAGGAAAATATGGAAATCCTGCTCCATTTCAATTATTTAAAAACTATTTTTGCTTGTATTTTTGTTTCACGTTACTATGCATATCTCCTTGCCTTGGTTTTTCCTTTCTGAGCTCTGCACACAGAGTATTTTTTTGCCCTAGTAGAATGAAAGAAAATCTCTCAGGTGTTCAAAAGGCCAGTAAAGCAACCAGTCAATGCTGCTCAACTTTTTAAACTCCTTAATCCCTGTAAGAATTTTCCTTGAGAAAAATTTACTTTATAAAGTCAGCAGCAATTAGTTTTTAAAAGGTTCCCATTTCCAAGTGGTCCACATCATCCTTATCCTCCTGAAACTGATTAGGTGCATCTTACTGGAAAATCTCTGAGTCTTGTCTCTTCCATGTTTAGGGCATACATTGTTCTGAGGCAAGCTGTTTCTTTTTTTTTTGAAAGGGGAAAAATCAGGAAGAAAATTTTTATTTTAGAAGAAAATCTCTTTTCTAATATGACATTTTATAGAATCATGGAATGGTTTGGGTTGGAAGGGACCTTAAATATCTAGTTCAAATATCCCTGCCATGGGCAGGCACATCTTTCCGCTAGACCAGGTTGCTCAGAGCCCCATCCAACCTGGCCTTGAACACTTCCAAGGATGGGGCTGTGTTACAGTCCAGTTTTTAAAGTTACTAGAAATATCTCGGCCCACAATAAGGTGCAAAGGAGACCATATGCCAAAGTCAATAGTATGGGTTTTGTTTGATAGTAAATATGGGAGGGGGGAAAGGAAGAGAAAGAAATAGAAAAGGATAGGGGAACAGAAAGAGAATGACAGAGACAGATTAAAGAAAATATCACCACTCCATGGATCCCACTAGCATCGTGATGGTCCTCTCCATCTTGTCTTCTTGGCAGTGAAGGTCCCCCCAAAAAAGCATAGAATCCACTGGATTAATATATGCTCAGGCCAGGTGGGAATGCCCAGGTGGGTATCTCCCCCTGGGTGGGAAGGGTACAGTTTGACACAGCCTCTTGCAGAAGACTCTGGATCTATTGCATCATGTCACGTGCAATTCTGTGGTACAAGGGCTCAGGAATGAGTCTGGGAAGCACTTCAGGAGCCATTGATAGATTAGACACTCCCTCAGCTGCCTCCCACGTGAATGTTCCATGGATGTGGCCTTTCCAGGGTTGGGGGCTTCACAGGTGGGACAGTTGGTATAAAGGAGGGTTGGTGTTCACTGCCTCTGACCGAGGTTACACCACACAACCAAAACCTCCTCTTCCCCCCTCGGTTGTGGGGGAGTCTGTGTTAACCTGGCCTCTGTGGGCTGTGGTCTCCCCCACCCCAAACCCAGCCAGGGATGATTGATTCTCAGCTGTATTTGGATTTCTTGTGGATGCATTCCTTTCCTTCAACCTTCTTTACTTCTCCCTAGACCTGAGATGATTGAACAATAGTGTCCCCTTTATCTTATCTAGGTGGCTTAACTCACAGTGCAAAATTCCAGTCAGGCATCTCCAAGGAGAGGTGGGCTTCTGAGGTTGTAGCTTCATTACACAGTTTTTGCTATAATGGGCAAAACTCCTTCATAACAATGATTCAGGCATGAACCACTTCAGTCCATGACAGGCAGCCACTGCTTCTCTGGGAAACCCCTTCCAGTGCCCTACCACCCTCACAGGGAAGAAGTTCTTCCTAATTTTCCCAATTTACAGCTGATTGCTCCTGTTGAAAAATTTAAAATGTCTCAGTAAATCTTGATATAATTAGCAACCTTTAGATGTTGTCATCAAAAGAAAATCCTATGTTCTTCTATAATCTCTATCTCCATTTTATGAAGCAGATTTTTGGAATACATGAATGTGCATATGCTGTAATATGAAGGGCCTTGCAAGAATTTGAGAGTTAAAAAAATGCACAAAGGGCTGAAAAAACCCCTTTCCATTCAAACAGATGTTTGGACACTCCCAGTAAATTGGAATATATTTAATAACTCTTAGTTTTGCTCATATCAGAAAGAACACGTAGGTAGGAACTGAAGCTGAAATCTCACCCACTGGGATTCCCACTGAGATCACACACTGCAATCAGAAAAACGCATATGCATTTCTAGATAAATTATACATTAATCTGAACAACCAATTAACATCTTGATTTGATTTGCTTAATTTAAGGATCAGAAATATTGGAGCAAAACTTATGACACAGAAAATCAGTGCTGTATTTCTACGGAGGGAGAAGGGAAAGAAAAGATACAGAATGGAAGCCCCTGCATCAGTTCCTTAGGTGAGGTGATTTTTCAAAGTCCTGTATCAGAGGATGACTTTGAAAAATACAGGGAAAAAAAACATAATCTTTAAGGCTTAAGATGCATTGTAAACTAACTAAACACGGATTTATATAAGGCATTTAAAAGACCAAATAAGGAAGCGCAAAACATTTTCTCTGATATCTTCTCTCACATATGTTCTTCAGCTGAGTCAGACATTTCAGAATAGAGAATTTATATTCCTTCATTTCGTCTTCACATTCATGTTAAATACACAAGCCTCTGAACATCAAGATTTCCAGTCATATCCCTGGGCCAATTTAGAGTTCTCTAGAATAAAATAAATATAATGACCTCTATTTAAAAAGAGCTACCAAACTATTCAGACGACAAATGTTTTGTTCTACTTCTATTGGAAAACTTCAGCTAATCTTAAGTTTTTTTATTCTGTCTATGCAAGACAGATTCTGTCTATTGAATTTATTTTCATGTGACACTAACTACCAAGAGACTTACAAAAGCATCCAGACCTCCTATATTTTCTCACCAGTAATAAACTTGTGCTAATGAACAGCAAAATAGCATTTAGAACAGACAAATGTCACTGATTCTCATTCAAAGAAGAGTCACACTAAACTCTGGGGTATAATGCATTGAAAGATTTGTTTAAAAAAAATATTTCCCGCACAAATTCATTAACCTCAGTGGTCAAAACATTTTCAAGATCTCCTCTGTTCTATAATAATACAGAGATTTAAAAAAAATTCACAGATGAAAAAAATCTACATAACTCTTCTCATGCCATAGTCTTAATGTCCTATTTGATTCCTTGGATGTTGTAAAATACTGGTAACCTATCTGGTTAGGTGCTCTTTAGAGAAAAAAGAAGACAGTACAATTGCTATTTTAATTCAAAGCTAAGTTCAAAGATGACTTCAATAAATGTATTTCATCCTTATGTGGAGATTCTCATATCTAACCTGTGTTGTCAGGCACTGGAACAGGCTGCCTAGTGAAGTGGCTGAGTGTGCATCCCTGGAGGTATTTAAAAGATATGTAGAGGTATTATTTGGGGACATGATTTAGTGGTGGACCTTACAGTGTTTCTGGTTGGACTCAATGATCTTAAAGGTTGTTTCCAACCTAAATGATTCTGCACCTCTTTTTGGGATATTTCCATTCTCAGTGGGGCAGGAAGTAGATCATTATGTCTGAACCTTTCTCCTTAACAAATACATCTACTTTCTCTTCTTTTTAAATAACATATCCACCTTTATTCCTTCTGATCATCTATGAAGTAGACAGAATATAAAAAGTGTCTTGGCTTTATATTAGTAGCTAGGAAATTAGTAAACTAGAGAATCTTCAGTCACTTGGAACATTAATCTATGTTCATAGAACAACCATTTTGATGACTGATGCATCATTCATATCAGTTTTCTTCCTTTCAAGTGGCTGGTGTAATGTTGATCTTCATAAGAAATAAATATTTCCAAGTTTCGTAACAGTGTCCAAAACTGATGACCCTGGAGAGAAATCACTCTTAGAATATTTTTGTAGAACTTGTAGAGAAAAAGAGAAGAAACTGTAGTGAAAGGGCAGAATAATATTATATTTTGATTTAGCTGGTAGCTGGACTACATTGTAATCAAGATTTTCTCATGTGAGAAACTATTCATTCAGTTTAATCCTCCAGAAATTTATGAAGAATGGAATTTTCAAGGGAAAGTATTTGGGGTATCTTCAGGCTTTTATTTTGCCAGTTATATTACAGACTGCATTACAAATCAAGAAATTTGCTTTCAAACAAATATAAAAGGTACCTCTAGCCATTTCTATGAAAACAGATAAAAATAAGACTTTAGAAAACAAGTATACTCACACTAGGGTGGGGGATTGGGATTTTTTTCCTGGTTTGTTTTAATATCCACAACCTGTATTTTTTTTTAAATCATTCAGAAAAAAAATACTGAAAAAAAAAATCTCTATAGAACTTACTATTTTTTAATCAAATATTTTTGGTGCATTACCTGCATATGTAAGACAGAAATATGACAAAGCTATTAGCACTTCACAGATTTTTTTAACAGAATAAATATCCTAGGAGTCCAAGGTAATATTTAGCATCCACAGTATTTTTAAACAATATGTTGAGAATTTAATACCACATTTTTAGCAAAAGGGTTTTTTTATTTGCATTTTTCATAATTGGGAGTGTACGATGACTAGCCATGTGTTCTGGAAAAATTTGAAAGAGGAACTGGAGAACTTCCAGCCAACTCTGACTACTTTACACAGTCACAGTACCAGAAATCTGCTAGGCTGCTTTCATACCATGCAACTAGACAGGAGAAATTCTGTAGGATACTTGGATACACAATGGGATACCTATAGAGTAGGATCCTATAGAGAATTCTGGTGGCTGCAGGCTGTTTAATCTTTCATCTCCTCTAGATGGAATGGTTTGCAACCAGGAACATGATCTCTGAGGGTGTGGATAAAGTCTGTCAGGTAAGTGACAGTGGGGCTTTTGTAGTTGAAATCCTGGCTCACCAGCTCCCTAGTATCATAGAAGCTGTCAATAATCATGTAGATAAGGAAAATCAGGAAGATATAAAACCCTTGACAAAGCTCCAGACTAAAAATCAACAGGAAACTGAGCTACCATTAATTGGAGAAAAGTTGTTTGCTTTGTAGAAGATGCATTTCTTTTACATTGATAGAAAATTCCTTGAAGAATGTGAAGTCTTAGAGATCAAATATTACAATAGGGAAAAGTCAGAGGTTGGGCCACTAGTAGATCAGTTTTGAACCTGTCTTTATCCAATATCTTTATAAAAAGGCTTTTATACAGATTATTAAGGCATTCCAGGTAGTCAAGTGCCAAATTAATGGCAAGAAATAGCAGAGGATTTCCTGGCTGTTGGGTTCTTTTCCCCAGGACTGAGATTGATGAGACAGAGGCTATTTTCTCATGCTCGGACTTGGTTCTTTATTCTTTCCTTATCAATATTACATATATACAGAGTACAAGGAGCTACATACATTAAGATAGAGAATATAAAATGGCTAATGAAGAACCTCTTCAAGGTCCTTTTTATGTCTATTTGTCCAATTAACAAACGCCAAGTAAGTTATTTTTCTTGGTGATCCAGTGACCTGACACCTGTGTGCTGCACTGTGGCATTCTCTATCCAATCACTCATTATTACACAAAAACCCTTAGAAGAAGGAGAAAGGGACAATGCCCTAAGTCCTCCATCTTGTCTCTTATTTTCTAAAATAGCTTAAACCTTAAACTCTAATTTTCTCATCCAGTGACTTAAGAAAACTCTATCTAACATATATACTCACATTCCCAGTTTCTCTACTTAACTTTAACAGCTGTCTCCATGGTGTTATGTGAAACTCAGTGCTCTCTTGGGTGTCAGAGCCAGACATCACAGATAAGGACACATATTCTGTACCTCTGACCTCAACAGAGGATCTCAGAGAATGGAACATGGGAGCAAAAAAATTGGCACATGAGGTATAGTATAGATGAAAGCAAGGCAACACGTAACAAAAATAATTCAAACCATGTCTATATAATGCTGAACTTGGAACTGACAGTCTCAGCTCTGAAAAATGATTTGTCAGTTTTCTGAAATAATCTGCTCTGTGTTCAGTGGCAGCAAAAGGAGCCAACAAAATGTTGGGTACCATCAAGAAGGGTATTGAGGATGAGACAGATGGTGTAGATTTTCTGCTATATAAAGCCTTGGTACACTGATTTCTTGAACACTGCATACAGCTCTGGTCCTGTTATTCAAAGGCTTGTAATTACCAAAAGGGAACATGCCATATATACAGAGCCAAAAATGTTTGTTCAAGTGTTAACAGTCTAAATGTCCAAATAACCTAATTAATGCAGGAAAGCCTTAGTAGTAGCATAAAACTGTTAGGTAGAAGTCCTTTTCTCTGGTGTAATGCTTACTCTTTCAATTAATTTTGGGTGCTAATCTCAGGATTTTCAGTCTTTTAGAAAAATAGGTTGGAGAAAGTCTACATCAAGTCACCAACTTCCTGAGTTCTTCAGTGGGAGACGTGATTTTCCTAGGCGATGGTTCTTTGTCCTCTGAATTGGATCTCCTTGGGGTAATTTGAATGTGAGGCCTGTTTCTTATCACTGTGGGCCTGGCCATGTACCCAATATAGACCAAGAGAGCCATCCAGAAAGACATCTTCTTGTTCCATCAGTCTGAAACACTTTTGTTTTCACAGGATCCTTGAAAATAGGCAGCTCTCCTATATACTCATTTAATATGATTACAATTACTGTAGCTAGAATTATATCTCAAATGTCCTAACCCTTGTTTGAAACAGGAAAAACAAAGCAACATTTTTTTTTTAATTACTTAATGAGTCATTTTATAATTACTTGAAAGGGAAAATATTTTAATTTAAAGGTATTATGACCCAAGTAAGCCTAACTCTTAACTTATAACATATTTTCAGCTGGGTACATATAAAATATATGCCAATCTGATTGTATATTTACTTTACTATATTTACTTTATTTACTATATTTATATATTGTATTTTTACTGTACTTTGGGATGCTTGGTTTTTTTTTTATTTTCTTCCTTTTATTGGGCTAGTGAAATTTGGATTGTTTTGCATTATATAGCAATGAATCCAAATTTAGATACATTTCCTAAGGTACTAAAAAGAAAAGGAGATGCCTGGAAACAGAGAACTTATAACAATGTGACACATCAAAAGACAGTAGAGTTTAACATAAGAGTACATAAATGCCCCAGGTTGGGACCTTGATGCCTAGGTAAGTACTATTACCTATTTTTATTAGGAAATAAAAAGCTTAAAAAGGAGGAAAATGACAAAATACAACCAAATCATATTTGATATGATGGTTCCAGTTTCGTATACTTTCTGTGCCCAGATTCATCACTTCACACTCAAATTCTGCATGCATAAATGAGCTTTTAAACACTATTCCAAGTATATATATGCAGGGCCCTTAATGCAGGAGCGCAGTAGTCCCCAAGTAAACTGCACAATAGTACATAGCTAGGGTAGCTCAAAGATTAGAAAATGGCCTTGATCCTGCAGCTTGCAGCTCTAGGTTGGAAGGATCAAGATCAATGCCACCTTGTTATAGTGCAACTTCAGCAGCTGCAGCACTGCTGTTAAACACCTCTTTCATTTCAGCCCATTTTTAAGGGCTTACTTCACTCCCTTCTTGATCACCTTTCTAAAGGGGAAAGGAGAAACCAGTTGGGATTGGCAATGTTTATTCAGTGTTTCATGCTGTATTCCACTAATTTGTTCTATAAAACACAAAATGAAACTTGTTCATCAGTAATTGAGATGGATCAAATGACAAGGAAAACAAATTGATCCAGAAATCTGATTCATCACTCTGCTATTGCAGAGGTTACAATGTGCACTTACTCAGCCAGCCAGCCTGTAAGAACATAAAACTTTCAAGGGAAAACCTTGGAGCTGGATAAACAGCAAACAACCCGGTTACTTATTCAATTTTTTCAATGTCTTTCCTTCATCTTTTTTTAAAGATGTAGCAAGCATTCTTTAAAAACAAGTGCTGTGTGTAGAATTTTCAAATTGGTAAGATTCGAAATAGAGAATGTTATCCTGTCTGAACATCACATTATCAGAATTAATTTATTTAGGTTTACAAGGACCTCAATTTCTCAAAGACATTAAGATGCTCCCAGTTTTATGTATGTGAGAAGATTAAACTTTAACACTTTAATGAGCATATAAAACAAAAAAGCTGTGGTCACATTTCTGTTATGAGAAAATACCAGATATACTGTGATAAGGAGATTCAAGCTGTGTGAACTTTTAAAGGTAAAATGATGCAAACCATATCATAGTGATAGTTAAAAATATGGTTTTATAACAATAACATATTGAATATGGTCTGTCAGAATTCAGTTAGAATTCATTATGTTGTATGTTTATAAAAATACACACACTCAAAAAGAAACTTCATTAAAAGACTGAAGATAGAGGTAAGTTTTAAGAGAGTTCTTCTGCAAGTCAAGCAGTTTCATGAGCACCAGAACTAATGAAGCCAGGTTTCCTATAGATTTGTGTCTCAGGGTTGATTTGTGAGCTCTGACAGATGAGTTCCTTGGAGCAGAGACATATTAAAGAGCTCTGCCAGAACGGATTCTTTCTAGTCTAAGAAAAAGTCAACTCCTGCCACAAGTTCTGCCTTAGTTGAGCAAATAAGTGAAAACATACATGAATACATGATCATCTGTCTTGGGCCATTTATAGACCCAAAATTTGTGAGATATTAATATCAGTGAGGCCTCTACATTTTTTCTGATAGCTTGTCTGAAATGAATTCTGGTGTTTAAGAATTACGTGGTGGAGAATATTGCATCAGGCCGGAGCTTATCTGGCTCTGTCACTTCGGCCTGCTCCAGGAGTGGGTCACACCCCAGGAACCGGATGACCCAAGGTGTGACTAGAGCACTTGCTCTACGGCTTTTTGGCTGTCAGTCTGTGCTCTGAGGAGACAAGGACAAGAGGGACATCTTTTGCATGGGATGATAGAGGATTTATTGCTCTGGGGAATCTTGGGGGCAAAAGACAGAAAATGCGAGCGTGCAACAGCTGAAATATGGAGACAGTTCAAAGGGATCTAATCAGAGATATCCTGGGGAGGGTAAAAGGCAGGGTTCACAAAATCATCATCCAATGAGGGAGGTGGGGGGGAAATTGGGTCACATGGATTAATCAAACATTGAAATTTAGGGGATTTCCAAAGTGGAATTCCAAGCATGTGGTGGGCCTAAGACAGATTGACAGGAGACTCAGGGTAGATTGACAGTGTGGGGTGGGAGGGTCTCATTTGGACCAAACCATCACCTTGGGCAATAACAGAACATACCATTAATGAAGAACACACTGCACCAGGAGAGTAGATAAAGATAGCTGCTTTTCCACACCTAAACATGGATATATTGTAACCAAATCAAGAAAAACAATTTCTAGATCCTCCTTTGTTTTTCTTTCAACACGTACTTATGCCAGATAAATTAATTAACAATGTGTACAGTTCTCCTAAGTTTAATGTGCTCCTTTTTTTCCAGTTAGGCAAAAGAAATACATTGGCTGTTCCTGCAATGTAACCACATGGTATCATTAAGGTTTCATTGTACAATAAATTTCCCTAAATTTTGAAATAGATACTCTTACTCATCTAAAAATAAGAATCCAAACTGTTTTATCAGGTGAGGTAGGTATGTTCAAACGTATATAAAAAAAATTAAAATGCTGTCTGGAACTTACCAATTCTGTTTTTGAAAAATCACCTCTTCAGAGGACGGTGTTCACCTGTAGTAGTGGGTGGGGTGGAAGAGTGAAAATGTTGTGCACTTTACATGTTTGTGTAAGTACATGATTTTAGCATATGGAAAAGCTGTGGTCATTATTTATTACTCACATGCTGAAACACAAAGGAAAAAGAATATATTTTTTTCTTTACTGCTTGATAAGGTCAAAGAATGTTAATGAAAGAGATGTTTATTCTTAGCCCAGAAATTAATTCATAAAACAAAGCAGAAATACACCCAGAGAATGCATGTCCTGAAATCTTTATACCAAAAGTCCTATTTTCCCATTTTTCCTTAAAATTCTAAAAACACTGTCATTTCCTGAGATGATTCTGTGTCTAAGGATGTCTGCCCATTCCGCACCTCACTTCCCAAACAGGTGACTTTGTAACTGATTTCTGTTTGGCCCTTGTTCAGGCACTGATACCTGAGCTGCACAGATTTCCAGAGTTGCAGAAAAAAAACAAAAACAACTTGATTAAAAGGTGACTGGACACTTGAAGAGTTCACGAAATTAAATTTATTTGGTTTCTTGTATATGTGACAAAAATCAGACTACATTCTATTTGTGTTCTGTTTTCTTTGTAAAGATAATGGTGATTTTTCCATACTGTACAAAATGCAACAAACACTACTTTGCTGCATGAGAGACACTCTGGAATCTCACAAACAGAAATTCATAGAGAAAAGAAAAGGTCTATAATTAGTTTCTATTTTTGATCTGTTACACACTTCAGGAATGAGAAAACATCACCCTATCATCAGTTTAAGCAATGGCATTGTGTAATTCTACAAATTTAAAAAAAACCCAGAAGGCACAAAATACAACTTACAGAAAATCAATGTATCTTTGACCCCATCAGGGAAAATGGTGATTTTTAAAGGCTCTCTATACCTCCAAAATATTTTTCTATCCTAAAGTGTTGATCAAATTAATACATATATGAACAGATTTGATAATGAAGAGATTTTTCTTTTTCTTTTCTTCAGGGATATTCAACTGTTGAATAGTAATTTGTGATCTACTTTCTTGTTTTTCTGGGTTTGATTAACTTATTTTATTCTAGCATGAGGTTTACTGGGAACAATTACATATGAACTAGAGGGCGTGTTTTTAATTTTCATGCTCCAGGCTTTTATAATGTTTTCATTATGATTTATTCTAATTGAATCAGAAGTCATAAATCTACTCTTCAAAGGAATCACAGTCTGCAGATTGATAATAATAACTCTTGTCTGTCAGATTTTTCTAAATGACACCATAAAAATGCAAACCAAATCATGTTCTAAAAAGCTTAGTCTTCATGTTTATAGCTCTGAAATGTTCAAAACCTTCACTTCTACTGAAGAAAGCAGTAAAATTAGGAAAAAAAATCCAACAAGTTTTTAAACACTGTAAACTCCATTTATTATCCAGCATGTAACTACTACAGATTTAAAACAAGTGTCACACAGGAAGCAAACTGTGACATTTTATTTTAGTTTTAGCTCCAGAATTTCTCTAGAGGTGGATTTTATTACACTAGTTTGCCAGTGCAGTAACTCACTGCACTGTGGGTAATCCTGTCTGTCCGAACAGAGGTCAAGTTAATTTTCAGCTTTTCTTTTGGAGAAATTCAGCTACAGACTGATTATTTTACATAGTTTCATATTTAACAAACTTATTCATATCCAGGCTTTATTTCCATTCAAATTATTTCTGGAGGGCATTTTCCCTCTGTTTTTCATGAGGAAGCATCAAAGGTGAGGATCAGTGAATTCAAACAACCTGTGGCATTCTTCCCATGCCCTGAGGAAATTCTATTTGAATATGAATCAGTAGTGTTAATTAGATGAATAGGCAGATTGTTAAGTATTTTACTTCAGGCTGTTAAACTCTGTACAGGTAAAATTGTTATTTCAATGTTTCATCCTCAGAAAAATTGTTTATTGGAATTATCATACTATGTTTGTGAGGAGATAGTGGAGTTAATCACAGCTTTCCTGTCTTATATAACTATTATTTCCATTTCTTCAGTTTACAGATTCTCTGGCTTGGATTTATCTGGGTTTTTAAATGTCATTTAACATGAGTATTACCTTTTCAAGTTAAAAATAGCAGAGGTATACTGCTATAAAAACCTAGGATAGTTTCTAGGATAGGTTTTCTCAGACATTCAGGATATCTAAGCAAACATACATGCATATTATTACTGCACCAAGGTGATTTTTTCTCCCTAATTTTTGTGAATGAGAATGCTCATGGCAAATCTGCAGATGGGGGTGTTCAGGTGTGATAATAAAATTAATGCACATGTTCAGCAAGTGATGATTCCCTTTGCCAGAACTGATGATTGGTCGCTTGCATAAAGCAAGGAATTGCAGCAGAGAAATTCCTGAGTTGTCCCCTAGCAAACACCCTCACTGCTTTCACACAGCCACACTTGCCATTCCAGCACTGGTTCAAGGGATGTTAGCTTGGAAGTCACTGCTTCAGTATTGAAGGAAATTCAGTTTGTACAGGGGAGAGAAAGAGGCTGCATATCTTCCCACTTTTGCATCACACAACTAGGAGCAGGAGCTGACCTTGGCAATGTTGAGAGGGGTAAAGAAGGATCATTCTGTTAGTCTCCTGAGAACCAGAGGGAATGTCTGTTTAGTGCTCTATTAGACATAAGACTGCCCTTATGTATCATTTCTCTTTTCATTTCGCCAGAACACAAATCCTGACAATACCGAGAAGGTGAACACCAGTTAGTCTCATCTACTTTGCATCAAGAGATATTGCTACTGACAGGAAAAGGAAATAAAAGCTAGGTGAGCACAAAGCAAAAACAACACTGAACAAACCAAGTGTGACACTTCAGATCATAAATGGAGCAGTAGGAATGATCCTATTTCTATGACTTTTACCAAAGAAACAACATTTTCCCCTTGTTGAATAACCTAAAAAATTCCAATAGATTCCTTATTGTTGAAACAACCATGAAGCACTGTTGCAGAGTGTTTATTTAATTTTGTTAAAGTTGAACTGTTTGTTGGTATGATCGTTTTTCCTCCCCGGGTTATTGTTTTTTCCCTGTTGGTATCCCTCCCATATTCTATCCATCAAAATGAACCCCTCCCTTCCTTCCTGAAAGTTCCTTGTCTGTGACCCCAACCCTGCCCCTACTCTGCTGTCCATCATTGTATGCTCCACCCTATCTTCCAGATCTTTCTCTGACAATCATTTGTTCCTCAAGGCCTTATTGGTTATTGTATCTTGTTTCCTCCCCCTATGTATCCTTATTGGTTCTGATTTTGTAATCCTCTCCCCTTACTCCTCCCCTCCGGATTCCCTATTGGTCCTATTGGTACATTGTTTGTACCTTCCCCTGGAGATTGGTTGGTATTTAATCCCTTGCACAGCATTGCTCACGGCTCTATCAGAGCTGACTCCTTCCAGTGGGGATCCCTTGTTCATCCTATCCTCAATAAACTGTTACTAGGAATTTCAGTCCAGAGAGACTCCTCTGCTTTATTATCTCTGCTCCTGATCCTGTGCACCACAGAACTTGGGGCAGCCCAAGTCTCTGGAGGTTTCACTGTGGGAAAAAACAGATCCTCAAGTGATTCCCTACACTCGGTGCTCACCTGGAGCAAGGAAGATGTATTATTTGTGGAAGACAATTATATCAGGAAATACTTAAGAACACTAGCCCCACCTGCTTTAACATGAGGTGGGACTAGATGGTGCCATTCTTATAGAGGAAAACCCTAGACTTGCTAATACATCAAGCAATATAGCAAATTTATTAATTTGTTCAATAAAAGGTGAGAAAGTTTTCACAGAGCAATGGGTGCATTGAGGGTCTCTACCCTGTAAGAGATGATCTGAAGTTTCCCTCATCTGCCTCACAACCATCACAAAAACAGAGACTAAGACCCTGAAGACCCCAGGGGACTTTGCCTGGTTGAGGTGGATCCTTGCCAAGTGATTGTTTAAAGGTGTGCTCGACCTGCACCACAATAGTGATTGTTCGCAGGTGTTTGCTACGCTGCCATGGTACACTGCCTTCATTCCTGCTACTGAGCCAGGGACTGGTGAGGAGCAGCCTGTTCTGTACCTCATACCTGCTTCACAGAGCAATGGGTCTTGCCACAATCCTCCCCACGTCTTGACCAACTGCCCCTCATTTTTAAACTTACTATAAAAGTGACTTTCTAAGTTATTTTCTTAGAGAGAGATTTCCCCACGGAAAAAGACACCAGCAGCCCCGTCTCATCTGTTGGTAGCTATAACCCCCCCCCTTTTTTTCTCTCTTTATTTTGCCTCTTTATCCCCCTTTCTCTCCCCCCGCCTTTCTCTCGCTCTCATCTAACGCATAAAACCCATGATGTTAGTACTAAAATAAAGATGCATTATTGCTGTTGTGATTTAAACTGAAATCCCTTTTTGTCCTTTTTTGCACTCCAAGATCAAATGAAACTCTCACAACTCTGGCTTGTGTTATTGGATCATGACATGCCCTAAGCAACACACAAATTCAGGTCTTTGGTGTAGTCTCTTACACCATTATAGGCACTTCATTTCCTCAAATCTTCAGTTATTTCTACATGCTTTTTCTTCATAATCAGCAGTTGTGGTTCTTGGACATCTGTTGGGGAGGTGATCTGAGATGGTCTTCTGGTGTCTCCTTAGTCTCTCATCTTTCTCTTAAAATGTCTTTTTCCATTAGCAGTTCACTTAACTAGGCATATGTTTTGTTAGTCAGCATATATTTTGAAAGCTTTCCTTCAATCATTTCACAACTTAAAGCTAACCTGTCTAAAAATACCTTCGTGGGCTCTTTCCTCAGTTACTACAAAACTCAAAGTTAGCATGTTTCAAAATGCTTTTGTAGAGCATTTTGGCTCCTGTTGGTCTTACTTTCCTTTTGAAGTGGTTACAAATTTTTCTCAAAACTAATTTATGGTTTATACAAAGGATACAAGGTAGTTTAAAGCTTAAAATTTTGTTGTTAGAACAAGCTGTTATCTAAAAGCTCATTGTTATATAATTACTTTGTTAAACTTTCATGCTTTATTTTAGCTAATTTTCAAAACTTTTCTTTATAATAATCCCATGGTCTCTATCTGCATTGCTCACAGACACATACATAGGTAAGTGTTACTTGATTGACACGAATCATCACTTAATTTCTCACATCATGCTCAGCATATAAAGCTGGGGTAAGAAGATGAAAGGGAGGGGGGCATTTGGAGTGATGATGTTTGTCTTCCCAAATCATTGTTATTTGTGATGGAGCCCTGCTCTCCTGGAGGTGGCAGAGCACCTGCCTGCCTGTGTAAAGCAGCAAATTAATTCCTTGTTCTGTTTTGTATTAATGTGTAGTTTTTGCTTTATCTATTAAACTACTTTTATCTCAACCCATGAGTTTTCTCACATTTACCATTCCAGTTTTCTTTCCAATCCCATCAGGGAGAAGATGAATGAATGACTGTGTGGGGCTTAGTTGCCCTATCAGATTAAACCATGACACCTCCCTATTTAAAGCACCATCACTGCTGGCATTTAATGTCCCACTGCATTCTGTATTTACAAGAACAGTTTAAGTAATAAAGTGAATCCCCAAAGTTCTGTAGTACTGTGCAAAAATTTAAAGGGTTTCTGATCAAAATCACAGAAGAAAATTAAATAATGTAAATAAATTGAAATAATGGAGGACCCTGACGTGTTTCTGCTTAATAAAATGTGGCAAACAAAATAAGTAGATGAAAACAAACCATTAGGAGAGATAAAAGCAAATTAGCCTCATTTCTGCACTGGTTGTGCCATGAAACTGTTGAAGAAGGTAGATGGGAGAAGGGGGGAAGATGGGATTATGTTTTCCAGAATACAGGACAACATCAGTCAAACCCCTGCAAAGTTATATTCTAAAGGTTACGTGCATAGAAGTAGAAACTTTTTTATGTGCAACAGTAGATAAAGATAACATTTATGAGTTAATTTCCTGATTTTTTGAGTGAAGTAAAAAATATTTCTGAAGTAATCTCTGATTGTATCACAATTTCATTGCATAGAAATGGTTTGGTTGGGTTACATTCTGTTTAGAATTGCAAACATTTAATAAATTATTTTTTTATGTTGTATTGGTTTTGCACAGTCTGGTTTTTGGTAGCAGGGGGCCACAGAAGTGGCTTCTGTGAGAAGCTGCTGGAAGCTTCCACCATGTCTGGCAGAGCCAGTCTCTGATGGCTCTGAAGAGGGATATGCTGCTGGCCAAGGCTGGCCCAGTTAGGGAGGTTGGTGACCCCTCTGTGATGACATATTTAAGAGAAAAATCAAAATAAAGTGGGCACAGTCAGAGAAGAGGAGGAAGTGAGAACATGAAGAAAACAACATGGAGACACAAAAGTCAGTGGAGAAGAAGGGGGAGGATGTGCTCCAGGCACTGGAGCCAAGATTCCTCTACAGGCCATGTGAGGACCATGGTGAAGCAGCTTGTCCCCCTGCAGCCCATGGGTCTACAGGGAATGCAGAGATCTGCCCATGGGGGAGGTGCCCACGCTGGAGTGGGTGGATTCTTGGAGAAGGCTCTGATCCAGTGGGAGACCCTGTGGAGAGATGTGGGATATGGGGTTATAATTGTTAAAGTGGTTATGCTCACCAGAAGGCCCTGTGGGAAGGCCCAGCTGCAGGCTGCATGGTTGGAAGTGGGTTTGGGGTTGGGAGGCAGTCATGGCTCGTGGACAGCAGCACTGCAGCTGAGCCAACCAGTGGGTGCCCTTCTTCTGTCAAGTTTGGGTTTTGTCTGGTTGAGATTAAAGGTATAAAAGGGGGTGATTTCTACAATAAAGCAATCTCCTTTGGATGCATAAGGGGGTTCATGTCTCTTTGTTCCCCACTGCTAGAGAGAGGGGGCCCCTGCTCCCAGGCTGGAGCTGCCTGTCCTTGGAGGACTGCACCCCGTGCATTCTTCTGTGGAAGAATGACCCACACTGCAGCAGTTTTCGGAGGACTGTGTGCCAGTGGGAAGGACTCACAGTGCAGCAGTTTTGGGAGGACCGCTGCTCATGGGAGTGGACCCATGCCAGTGAAGTTCACAGAGAAATGTCCCCTGTGGGAGGGACTCCATGGCACAGCAGGGAAAGGATTCTTCTCCCAGAGAAGCGGAAGAAAATACTCAGGTGACAAACTGACCAAAAACCCCGTGCCCTGTCCTCTGCACCGTCGGAATGAGGGACGGGTTGGGGGAAGAAAGGTATTTTAAGGGCGATTTTACTTCTCCTCCTCTGACTCTGTTAGTATTAAGTCCACTTTTTACCTTTAAGTTGAACCTGTTGTGTGCCATTGTAGTGTTTTCTCCCACTCCTTATTTCAACTCATGAAGCCTTGGTTAATTTTTTTCTCTCCTTTGCCCAGCTGTGGCAGGGGAGGGTTTTCATGGGTTTGGCCAATGTCAAACCACAACAGATGTCTACTGGAAATTTTAGAAAAATTACATGATGACAAAAACGTGTCTGACTTACTTGTTTGTTAGTGCTACAATCCATCCTGTTGGATATAAATTTACTAACATAGAATTTTAGATAGAAAAATAACCTGTTTAAAGTTATGTAGGTTTTGGAGGTAATGACTTTGAAGTTTCTTTCAAGAATGCATCTGGACCAACTGTTTTACTCTCTGCTATGTCCTTAAAGTCATTATTTCTCCTACAGTTATTATGTTACTCTTTTAAACATCACATTGTTCTGACTTCAATTTAGCTAATTTTAGATTCTAAGTTGTTCCTGTGCTTAATTGTTATTAAGAAGTTGATAGCTATGTAATGATTCGAATTAGGAAATGAATTCCAATTAATTTCCTTTATATTCTCTAAAATAATGTCACTAAAATTTTTAACTGCATTTTCCCAATCTCCAGCATAAAAATATAAACTTGTTTTTATTCCATAATTCTCATAGTAATAGATGCATCTCAATCCTCCATTGTTCCTTATATGTCATGTATATTGATTTACTTTCCCAAATCTACAGTATTTTAAATAATGTTCTTCATCTATTTTTTTAAGAGTGTTTCTATAAATTCAGAATTTTATTTTGAGGAAAAAAAATAGGATGTGATATGTTGTGTTTGTAGAGGTGTAAATTTGACTTTGGATGTTCTTTATATTTGAGAATAATTACAAACATTTCTGTAAATCAGTGTTTTGTATCTACATCTTGAAAAAATACCATTTGTATGGGAGTGCAACCAACATTTTCAATCACCTGGTGCATGACCTTCCAAAACTGAAACCTAATTTAATGTGAAAAGATGAGAAAAAAGTAATAACTAAAAGTATCTCTCACTATGATTCCTCCCAAATCTATTGTTTGAAACATCCTTTATATTATTCTTCATGTACCTGTTCACCAGTTATAATTAATTTGTTGAAACAGAACAATTTTAGTGACTTTTTTTCTTCAAGAAGGCTTGACTCAGCATCATCATATTTCATATCTGCTTTTAAAAATATTTTAATTATTTTTGGTCAGAAATAAGTGTATTACTATGGCCATAAAAAGTAATAGGATTATTTGGGCTGTCATTATGAAAGAATTGTAGAGAAATCCATTTGAACACTTTTGTCAGGCAATTGGAGCCACCTGAAACAGTGATGTACTGACAAATACATTGTAATTACTGTTGTCTGTGATGCTGGTAATGAGAGTTGCAGACAGATTGCTGAAATGGCAAGAAGAAATATTTCTGTCTTCCACAAATACTTACCTGACTGTGATGTCAATCAAACCTTATACAGAAGAACTAAAGCAAGTGCTGCAAACTGGATGTGTTGAGAGGCACAGGCTGCGGGGTTCTGAGAGGAACTTCTTCCATGAACATACTACTGTTTTCAAAAAGAACATGAAAGTTCGCTTTGCTTAGGGGAACAAGCAACTTGTTTCTATTCAGTTCACTTTGCAGTGATGAACTTTCCTCTGAAACATTTTTTAAAAAGGTTGTCAGTAACAAACTTACAGGATCATCAGATTTCAGTGAAAGTTTGAGACAGAACAACTTACTGAATGAGGAGACTTGCCTTGCTGCCTTCAGTTCATGAGCACGAAAGCATTTGGATAGAAAATGCAGCCTTAAGCATTAAAATAGGCATAGATCATGCAAGGTAAATGTCCTGATTACAGAAAATTGTGCTAGGAAATAACAGTCTTTAAAAAATCCAGAGTTTAAAACTATTTGTGAATTCAGAAAAATATCTTAAAAAATACACTATCTTATTTTACTTGTCCAAGAGTATGTAAAACAAAGATATTAGGCTATTTGTAATTCATAACATATTTTTTTCCCAAAACATTCATCTCAGACAAATGATACAAGAAAACCATCAGATGACAAAAATAATTCTTACAGACACACTAATTTGAAAGTTTTGGTGAAGTGTTGATATGGACAGTGAAGAGAAGATTCTGATATTTAAATCAGATGAAACTGATTGGACTTTAAGACACTTGGTACTGTGAGTCTGTGTTGAGGGTGCTCAGAACTTAAATGATATTACCAGCCTAGAGAGTTAACATGATGATTGGCTTCCTTTCATCTGTCCTTGCTGTGACATGGCCTTGGATTACCAAAGAACCAAATTTACCTTGCAACTATGCAATTTTCTGTGCTTTCTTTCCTTATATAGTTTGGAGAAATGTTAATGATAGTTGTGATTTGCTCTCCTGGCATTTAACAGTTTAACCCCTGAGTAGTAGGAAGAAAAAGCTGTGGACTTAATGCACTTAAAATCTAAGCTTCTTATTAAGTGGTCAGCTAAAGATTTCTCTAAAGCCAGACAAGATAAAATTATCCTTGATGAAGAGCATGGAACATTTTTCAGAGCATGCTGAGGCACTAAACCACAGAAATAGGGCTACTTGTTTTGTATGAAGGACTTTCCCAGTTCTCAGAAACAATTTGAATGTAAGAGGGTTTTCAGCACCCAGCTAGTAACACTGACAGGAACCAGCCTTGACAGTAGCAAAAAATAGCATTTGCTATTCCTGATAAACTGTGTCCTGTTTCCTGTCTTGGCATACTTAGAGAAGAGCAGATGCATAACCCATGCAATCCTAACTTGGTCTCAAACTCATTTCAATACTTTCTTCTCTTAGAGGCATAGTGATATAAATCTTACTGAATTCAGTAGGGCTTAAACACATTCTGAATTGGTTTTCTACATTAGAACTTTAGGTGAATTGTATGAAGAAAAGAAAAAACCAAAAGTCCTCACAATCCATTGATATCAGTTCTCCTACCCTAGATGGGATTGCATTGTAGAAAAGACAATCCAACTTAAAGGATCAGAAAAATATATGTTATTTATAAATATATATATACTTTCTATGAAACTAAGAATATTTTCTGAACACCTTCATTCTCTGCTAACTTCCTATTTTCTTACAGTAGTCATTAGAAGGAACATATCGACATCTATTTACAGTTTTTTATGGAATAAAGTAACTATAGAGGCATTTAATTTGCAGACCAGACTTAACATATTGACTGATACAAATTGTCAAGATTTACTTTTTTCTCCTTCCTCTTCACCCACATGATGTGCTTTGAGTGTAGCTTTTATAAAAGTAGATGTTCAAGGGATATTGTTCTTTGGGAAATAAAACTTATTGTCTGTAAAAGATGTATCTGGTATGAGATAACCTATGTGCAAATAGTTAGAGTGTCAACTGTTGTCATCTCTGTTCAAAGAAAAAATAGAACAGAAATGCTACTTCCTTTCAAACCAATTTAGAGCAAAACCTACTCCAGAACTGCAAACACCATCAAAATATTCAAGAATTGCATTTTTTTCTTTGTAATAAGTTAGTATATGTCATGAAACTTCATTTGAATTCTGAGAAAACTTCTCATATTTTATCCATCATGTAGTTGGCCTTTGTATTATAATCCTCTGACTCATAAAAATTGATTGAATAATTGCAACAGTAAAATAGAGAGCTTAATGCACATGAAAATGGGCACAACTTAATACAGGCCAAACAATAGCACCAAAATAGCATAACAAAATACAAAATAACAAAAAAAATAGCACCAAAATGAATTTAAATCAGAGGACATATGATTGTAGCAGAAAGTATAACTAATATTTTTGATGTGGATGAGGGCAGATCCAGTGAAATTTAAGATACAGTAGAGTACACACTACGATAATAAATAATAAATAATAAAGGATAATAAATGCCTTTGTAAGGCAACAAAAATGAGGAGACAGAAAATGAGCGCGTTTTAAGAGGACAAAATTTATAAAGGTAGGATAAATTTTCCAGTATTTTGCCTGAAGTTGGATAATCCTGAGAACATATTATGGCTTACACTGAGCTTGGAGAAAGACCTATCATTTAACCTCCTCAAGTAGACCTAATAATTCAAATAGATCAAATGATGCAAATCAAGACATTGCCTATGTTTGCATAGAACCCAGCAGCTGGTGAAGTCAATTATAAGGGACTTCAGTGGAGCAATTACTATCCATTTTATATCCTGTATGTACATGCTGATGTTGATGTAAACAAACACATTAGACCAAAACCACTCTTCCTGATCAGCAAATGATATACTACACATGAAAATGTTAACATGAAAGTTGGAGGACTGAGTTTTTGTCTTTTTCCTTAAAGTGAGATATTGAAAAAAATGTTGTTTCAGAAATCAAAAAAGTATTTGTTGATTCTTCTAAGTAGTAGGTTTGAGTTCTTCCTATAAATCAACCTTATAGCCTAGTTCCATGGAAGATGTCCTAACTATAAAAGTAACAAGACATCAGAAATAAATTATTTCCTACGGAGTGGGCAGCGGAAAGCACAAAAAATGTGCACAGCTCTGTAACGTGGTTGTTACACTCCTGTGAATGAGCATAAACCTGGATCCAAAAATGGCTTTTATTTTGTGACTTCTTAATGCAAAGTACATAATTAGTCTACTTAATCCTCTGTAACTTAGTTTCCACATATGAAATGAAGATGAATGGTGCTTCCTAGTGTTATAGAGTTGTTTCTAAAATAAACTATAAACTATAAATACTTGTCTAAATTAATACAGTTTCTTCATATTAAGCTACAAGATTTACCCTCAAGGCTGTCAAACCCCATTTTCATTGACTACTCTAAGAAATATATGATAAATTTCATAGGAAGAGTAAATAAATAAATATCTAAAAGGAAGAAATGCATGGGTTTTATTATAAACTTCCTTATTCTAAACATCTTAGAATGATAAATACATTTTCCGAGATTATCTGCAAAGGCGTGTTCAGACCACTATCTTACCGCTCCTGTGATGTAGCTATTCACAAACCTTTCATAGTGATGTGTGTAAGAACTATCAAAAACTACTTCCTTCACAACAGCATTATCAGATTTACCCTACATACTGTATTTTGTTTTAATTGAACTATGAAAATGTTACAGTCTGCTTGTTTTAGCAGTTTGCATGACATCTGGAAGACAAATACATGGCACAGTGACAAATAATATGTAATGGCGGTTTAAAATTGACTCGACATATGGATATAGAAGTACCATGAGTTGTAGTGCACTTGCTCACCAATGTACTGAGGTTAAACTACTTAGCAGCATGAAAAACTTTGAATATATCATCCTGTCAGGGTGCAGAAGTGCTGAGCAGAACTTTGGACACATAATTCAGTCTTGACTCTGATGAAGACAGACTTTCTCTACTCCAGTGTAAAGCATCCTCAAGACAGGCTTGTTTTACCTCACTTTCACCATGCAGAGGAGTGCTGAACATGCCTCAGCAAATGATTTCAAATATATCATGTCTACGGACACCACAGATCTTCCTACACCATCTCATTTCCATTGTGTCTATCTGATGGAAAATTGTCTGTGTGTCATGGTACCTTAGAAATTACTTATCACTGTGAGAAGACTTGCTTCTCAGCTTTTAGAAGGAAATCTCTCAAGTATTTAGGATACAATAGATGTGTAGAGAGACAAGTATGTTATAAGGAATTGAAAAATTGTCTGTGATGATAGCACATTTGTGCAAAGTAGAGATAGTGCATGAAAATATTAATTAATATACTGTCTCACCACTGCAGGGGAATGTGGTTTGTAAAATCATAGGATCATAGAATTATTACAGCTGGAAAAGACGTCCAAGATGATTGAGTCTCACCTTTGACCAAACACCAACTTGTCAACTAGACCATGGCACTAAGTGCAACATCAATCATTTCTTTAACATTTCCGGGGATGGTGATTCCACCACTTCCTTGAGCAGTGCTGTTACAATGCTTAACAACCCTTTCAGTGAAGAAATTCCCCCGATATCCAACCTGGACTTCCTCTGGTGCAATTTGAGGCTGTGTCCTCTTGTCTGGTCAGTGGTTACTCGGGAGAAGAGCCTGACCCCCACCTGGCTACACCCTCCTTTCAGGGAGTTGTAGAAAGTGAAAAGGTTCCCCCTGAGCCTCCTTTTCTCCAGAATGACCCCACACAGCTCCCTCATCTCTGCTCCTCATCAGATCTGTGCTCCAGACTTTTCCCCAGCTACATTGCCCTTCTCTGGACATGTTCCAGCCCCTCAGTGTCTTTCCTTAATTGAGGAGTGTTGTATTGCATTATGTTACGAGAAATGGTTTCTCCCTATTGTTTCTTCTCTGGATCTGTGGTTGTGTTGGTTCCTTTCCCCTCACTCCTCCCCTTCGGTTTCTCCCCATTGGCTGTGACCTGCCTTCCCCCGTCCCCTTTCCCTCTGCTCAAAAGTTTCAGCAGGAGCAGTTCACGCCCTCTTCTCTTCTCTGGATAGTTCGGTGTAAAATGAGGGACGGTGTCCTGGAAGAAGAGAGCCTCCTTTGCCTTTTATCGCTGTCCTCGCCATTCTCCCCCCTCCATCCTGCATAGACTGCAGCCAGCTGGAAGAATTCTCGGGGCTGGGAGTGAGGGAAATTTGGCAGACGTGTCCAAACTGAGCATAGGATTTGAGGTGTGGCCTCACTGGTGGCCAGTGGAAGGGGACAATCACTGTCCTGGTCCTGCTGACACACTATTGCTGATACAGTGCAGCAAGTGCCAGTGCTCTCCTTGCCCACCTGGGCACTGCTGGCTCCTGTTTAGCTGCTGTTGACCAGCACCCCCTGTTCCTTTTCTACAGGGCCTCTTTCCAGCCAAAAATAGAGTCCCCTAACCAGGGATTACCTGTAGGCACCTAAGAAAACAATTGCACTTAAATTAATTAGAAACACAGAAGACAGTCTTCTATTTCTTGAAGGAATATACATCAGCTACAATCTATAAAAAGCACCCCTTGACACCACTCTCATTTGGTCCAGCTAAATCTTACTTTAACATGGGTGGATTCATAAGAGAAATGACATAGAAAGATTGTCACATTCCACTGTGGGGAACTGCTAGGAGTTCTTTTAAAAAATGAGGGTGTAGGATGAAATTAAGTCAAACAAGACAACTTTGTATCTGAAAACTGATTATTGGTTTAAAAAAAAAAAAAGCGCCCTGCAAAAGAGGACTAGAAAATGGAAAGGATGGGAGGAGAGAGAGAGGGGGGGTGGAGACAGAGAGAAAAAGCAGGCATTAGCACCAGAGGGTTGTGGAGTGCTGTTTATGTCCAAACAGTGGGAGTAATGTGCCTGCTACCTGCTGAGAAGCCTTTGCAGCTCCACAAGCACAGTTCCGATGGCTATGGGTGGCCAGATATAAGGTGAGTGAGTGGGCACTTAGGCAGGATGTCCAGAACTTTGGACAGGGGATTGTGGTGATGGGCTGGATCAGAGAAGAAGGGCTAGAGGCAAGTGGCTCAGGCAAGAACACAGGAACGAAGCAGGCAGGACATCGGGTAGGAACACAGGGAGGCAGGACAGGTGAAGGGCAGCCAGTGTCTAGCCAAGCACCCAGAGAGAGAGAGAAGTGAGCGAAGGCAAGCAAGGGCCAGCAAGGGTAGAGGAGCCAAAAGGCAGGCTGGAGCCACAGCAAAAAGGAAAAAACCGGCTAAGGCCAGGGCAAGAAGCAGATCACAGCAGGCTGGAGCCAAAGCAAAAACACGAAGAGTCAAAAGGCCCCCAAATTCAAAAAGTCCCAAAAAGACAAGTCTCAAAAAGCCCAAGCCAAAAAGCCTAAAGCCAATACATCCAAAGCCAAAAAGCCCAACTGGCTAGCCAAAGCACAAACAGGACTCAAAAGCCACAGAGCTTGTGTCTTGGTTACTTTTGGATAATGCGTTCCTCCCAAAGTCTGCCTGCTGACCATTGGCCCAGTCCAACCTTCCAGTGCAGTCTATTGCAGGATACCTTTCACCATCTGATTAGAGAAACCTCTCTGGGGAGTACAGTGTCCTTGGTGGTCTCCTACTGACTGTCCACTATCCCATGTGAGGTGTGAAATGGTTACCAGACAAAGTCTCTCCAGAGACAAGGCTTCCACCCATCTTCTCCTAGCTGCCTCTGGCAAGTGGCACATGTGCACCCCCTCCCCTACATGCCCCTTACAAGCAGTATGGAGACAGAAATCAAAACTAAATTGGCTCATCACCAAGACCAATCCATTTTACAATTTCTTGAGAAATCAGTGTATCCTTAGTTGCAAGAGGAAATTTTGTTGCTGTAAGCATGTCTTGATATCTCCATAGAGGACATCCGTAAATCAGAAGATATTCTGATCTTCAAAGCCAGGCTGTTTCATCCTAATTCTGCATTCTGTGGGTTCCTGACCATAAAGTTGATGAGTCAATTAAATGGTTTGGGACTTTTCACAATTAAAAAGATAAACAGACAGACACAACAACAATAAGAAACAAAGAAACAAACAAAACACCACACAAAAAAAAACACCAAAAAATAAACCAGAATGAAAATAGAACGACTTGTGAGGAAAAAAACACTCTCCTAATTTTAGGAATAACCACATATATCTCTTTAACATTTTCAGTGATGCAACAAACTTGAAAAAGAACAAGTTTGAAGTGGTCTGCTAATATTTCCCTTTTAATTAATAGATTGGGGACAGAATTGTTGCTCTCTGTTCTGTACGCCTGTCAATAGTCCAGTCATTTTGTATCAGCAAATTGTTAGCTAATATCTCAAAACAAATAAAAAATGTACAAGAGAAACTATAAATGGCAAGAGGGGAAGCAATTTTTCATTCCTGCAGCTTCAGTATTAACAAGGTAGGCATAAAAGTTATAGCATGAATTAATGGAAGTAGAAATGTGGCCAAGAACATAGAAGGCACCAAAAAACAGTTAATGTAGCTGGAAACATACTGCTCTATCATGAAAGTTATTACAGTATTTGCCTTTTGCTAGCCCCTTAAAATAACCTTTTTTATCCTATTCACCCTCAGAAGATGGCGTTCCAAAAAAATCAGCCAGGTGTTGCATAAAATTCTTTAAAAATGGTTTGCTGGTCTGAAGATTAAGAAAGCAAACTCTATTGTGGATTCAAAATCTTTAATGTCAAGAGTTATATGTACATGCTCCATTTCTTTAGGAATAACATCTAGGTTAAAATATGTTTGATCCTACATAAAACTCTCGGAGCAAGAATTCTAGATCATTAATAAACCAGATTTATACTTGCAAATGTTATTTATAAAATACTTAAATCCTATTTACATAGTACATACATGTCCCCAGAGATGTAATTAATGATAATCCCAACTTTCACTCTTGGATGATTCAGTTTTTAACCTTTACCCTCTTCTTATCATTATCCTCAAACATGCTTTGAAATAAATAAACAGGTGTCAACCTGTAATTTCTGAGACAATTTTAAATGAGACTGTGAAGCTGAAAGCTAGGATGAATGTGTAAATTGCTCTTCCAGCTTCCCCTCAAAAAACCATAAAAGTAGAGATTCAATATTTTCCAATAGTTAAAAGTTTTATATATTTTCAAATGTTAGGACTTATTAAAGTCATTTATAACAAGCTAAACACATACTGATGATAATTGAAAATATATTTCCATTAATTTCATAGATCAAACATATTGCTAAATTTAATTAGGTGAAGTCATATCAGCTTTGATAGTTGTGGCCCAGTAAATGACTGCATTTGCTACTGCAGAGTATGGGAAGGTGTTGGACTGTTTCAGATCCCAGGGAGTGGCTGAGAAACCTATTGAGCAAGGCTGAGCTGGATTCAGCAGAACACCCCAAATTAGGGCTGGTCTCTTAATAGTGATGCACAGCAAAATGGAACTTTGCTTCTGAACCCGTAAGAGGTGAAATCTCATTTATTCATTATTGTCCTAAAAAAGATTTAAGTGCCTGATATTTTCAGGTTTACTCCAGGATTGGACCTGGACAAGATCAAGAAGTGGCACATGGGAGTCTCATGAGGTTTAACACAACCAAATCCAAGGTGCTGCTCCTGGGTCAGGACAACCCCTGATATCAGTCCAGTCAGGCTGGGGGATTAACAGATCCAGAGTAGTCCTACAAGAAGGACTTGTGGGTGCTGGTTGGTGAGAGGCTGGACACACCCTGGCTGTGTGCACTGTGAGCCCAAGAACCCTCCGTGTGCTGGGCTCATCCAAAGCCCTGTGGGCAGCAGGGAGAGAGGGATTCTGTGCCTCTGCCCCTCTCTTGTGAGACCCCACAGGACAGGGACCTGTTGGAGCGAATCTAGAGGATGACACCAAGACAATCAGAGGGCTGGAGCATTTTTGCTATGAGGAAAAGCTGAGAAAATTGAGATTGTTCAGCCTAGAAAAGGGAAGGTTTTGGGATGACCTAATTGCATCCTTCCAGTACATTAAGAGAGCCCACAATTTACAAGGGCCTGGAGTGACAGGACAACAGGGAATGTCTTCAAACTGAAATACAGCAGGCTTTGATTAGACATTAGAAAAATACGTTCCCTGTGAGGGTTGTGAGGCGCTCAAAGAGTTTTCCTCTAGGAAGAGGTTTCCTAGAGAAGCTATAGCTTCCCCATCCCTGGAAGAGTTCAAGGCCAGGCTGGATGGGGCAAGTGTCTAGTGGAAGTTACCTCTGCCCATGGCATGGGGGTTGGAATATGATGATTCCTGAGGTCCTTGACAATCCAGGCCACTCTATGATATTATGATAGTAGTTTTAAAGTCTATTTTTTTCAGAATATCTGTCAGTTTAGACTCCCATAGCAATTAGTGAAACTGTTAAATCCCTGTCATGCCATGCTTTTTAAGGGCTTTGATCTACTGCTTTTACATAACACATTAAACATAAATAAGCTCCCAATTAAGATATACTAACAATATTACTTCACTTAAAATTCCTCATGATACTCTCTACTTTTGATGCCACCTATCCATCATATTTATGTTGGGTAATGTTTACCTTGTGTAAATTGGTTTACTTTGAAATATTTTTTAATTCATTTTTTTCTCACTCTCACCTTTATTTATTTATATTTCTCAATTTCCTTAAAATTATTATTCCTTAAAGCTGACAAGTTGAACTCAATTTACAAAACAGTCAAACTAAATTCCCACATTTGTGTAGGCTTTTCAGGGTTTTTCTGGGGTTTTCTTAAAATATACATTTAACTAGCCATGAAGTTCAATAGGATAAAGTAATACCAAGGTATCTAATGTATATACAAATATAAAATTTATTTTCAGCAGAAAAAGTCTACCTTATGCATGAAAACTCTTCAGGGGGACACTCACCCTATATGTCGCAGGAAAACATACTTGTTTATTAAAACCATCATATTAATTAATTAGCTGTCCTCATTATTGGGCTTCTGTGAAAAGTTGTAAAATCATTTTATTTTTAAAAAATCCTGTCAAAAAGATAGGGTTGGAAAAGGTATTTATTTGTAAGAAGCAGAATGTAAGAACTGCTTGACAAACTAACCCCTTTAGATTGGTAGTCATATCCATAACTGGTCTTATCTGATGAGCCTTACCGAAGCAAAATTCCTGAAGATTCTGTATGAGGATAGATTTAGAGAGTTATGTCAGTAAAAATGCAGTTATAAACTGAGATAATACAAAAAAATTAGGATTACTTGAAATTTGCACCAATCAACATGTTTGCTGATACATAATGTGTCAGACAACTTTTCCTAACACTTTTTTAAATCAAGGAGCTGAACCTGTCTCATTGTTATAAATCTAACTTCTGTGTGTTTCTTTTTGACTGTTTGCAATACTTCCACTTTCTATTAAGTAAGACAAAGCCCTGCAAGAGTTTATGTTAAAATATGGATAACAAAATAGACAAAAATTTGGGAAATAAAACAACGAAAATAATTTTGATGAATTGGATCGGCTTTTGCAGATATGCACAGACAGACACACACAGATTCATATCTTTCTCCTGCAGCTCAGCTTTGTGGAATTTTTTAGCACTGATGTGCTGTGAAAACTACTCCTAGGAGACACTCTTATCATGTGAGTCAAACACACCATCTCACTAAGGGTTACAAAATCAGAATCCAATCTGCCTAGAATACTTGAGAATTGTGATTTTTTGTGAGATATAAAGAGAAAGTGACTTGTGCAGCAGGAGCTTGTCTCCATTTTCTTCTTGAATTTGGCCTTCTCCTCTTCACCACTCATGACATTCAATGGGAGGCCTCCTGACCTCCAACGAACGACTTGTTCTCCCCAGACAACAGTTAGGGTGCCTAGGAAATGGATAATCCTTTAGTCTAAAGAATGGCAGTGTTAGAGGAATCAAACTGGCACAGACCAGAGTGCTTTACAGGGAAAAGAAGCCAAAAACTGAGTTTTACAAATTTCCTCAGGCTGCGGATCAGATTTTCTGATCTGCATCCTCCCATGGATGGGGACAGCTTTAACTACTAGATCAGGTTGTTCTTAGCTCCATCCAGCCTGGCCTTGAACACTTCCTCAGATGAGGCATCCACAACTTCTCTGGGCAGCCTGTTTCAGTGCCTCATCACCCTCATATCGACTGGGACATTTGAGTTGAGATCAGAAGCCAATTTTATTTAGTATACAAGGCATTTATATAGGGTTTTACTTGTATGGCACTTAAAAAGGGTTCTGATTTTGGTAACAATTTCCATTGGTTACACATTCTCCATGACATCAGTTACCTGGTAATCATTACAAAGTTTCACAACATATCTCTTGGTCACTTCTATCCCAGGGAGTAATTATCTGTGTCTTCCATGGTTTCCGTTTGATTAGGCCTAAGATATCAGGTTCCTTTATCAGTTCCATTGTGCTCTCTGTTTTATTCCCCATACCCTCACCCAAAAACAAATTCTCCTTAATGTTCAATCTTAATTTACCCTCTTACAAGTTTGAAAACATTGACCCTTATTACTACAGTCCTGGTAAAAAGTCTCTTTCCACCTTTCTTATAATCCCTGCTTTAAATAGTGAAAGGCCACAATAAGGTCTCCCCAAAGCCTTTTCTTCTCCAATCTAAGTAACTCCAGCTTTTCCAGCATTTCTTCATAAGAGACATGGTCCTGGACTCTGATCTATCTTATATCCACCATCTCAACCCACTCTAATATGGCCAGGTCTTCTTGTGCTGAGTATCCAGAGCTAGACTCCAGGTGGGCTCTTATGAGAGCAGAGTAGAGAGGGAGAATCACCTCCATCAACCTACTGGCCAAATTTCTTTTTATGCAGGTCAGGATACAGATTACTTTCTGAGATGAAAGTACACATTCCCAGCTCCTGTCCAGTTTTTTGACCATAAGAAATTCTAAGTCTTTCTTTGCAGGGCTGCTCTCAATCTATTCATCACACAGTGTATATTACTAGGTTTTCCCCTGATCCTTGTGCAGCAGTTTGCACTTCTCCTTGTTAAACTTCATGAGTTTTGCACAGGCCCACTCTTCAAGCATGTACACGTCCTTCTGGATGCCATCCCTTCCCTCCAGCACATCAATCATACCACACGACTTGAAGCCATCAGCAAACTTGCTAAGGCTGCCTTGATTCCCCATATCAACACTGAAAATAATAACTAGTATTGATCCTAGTGTACACCTCCGAGGGTTTCCACTTGTTACTGGTTTCCACATGGCTATTGAGCTAGTGACACAGTTTGGATATGGAAATCTAGCCAATTACTAATCCATCTAAGAGTTCATCTGTCAAACCCATATATTTCCAGTGCAGTAGCAAGAATGTTGTGTGGTTTGTTTTCTTTCAAGAAGTTCAAATTTTCCTTTACAATTGTTTCTTCTGTTTCCCCCCTGCTTTTTTGATTTATTCCAAGTTGTATCCTCCTCCCCTGTACTGTCAATCATTGTGAACCCTACCCCTTGTTCCTGAACCTTCCCTGTTCTCCCTCCCATTGAATTGTCAATCCCCTCTTGTACCTACCCCTTAGTCTGGAACCTTCCCTGTCAATCACCCTGTCATCGACATCCCATTGGTTTATGTGAACTGCTCCCCCCCCTTGTGCTTCCTCATTGGTTCATATGTTGTGAACCCCACCTTACACTCCTCCCCTAAGTCTTCCCTATTGGCTAAGAATTTGCACCTCCCCTTGGTCCTTCCCTGTATATAAATTGCTGTGCACTCGTGTCTGTGTCTTTTGTCCCTGGACCTTTTCCTGGAACAAACTTCTTTGGAAATCCATACAAAAGACCTTTTCCTGGTCTTTGCCCTGATTCTCGGCACAAATCACAGCATGCCATAGAGAGCAGCCTTGCTGCTACAGAACTGAGCAGCCCTGCTATACCATCACTCTGGGTATTTATCGTGTTAGGGTGGTCACATTCAGCACTGTCCGGGAAAGGGCTAGGTGGCAAATGGCTTCTGGCACTGCATCAGTGTGGGACTGTGTCCAAGGCGTTACAGAAGTCAAGAGAGTTGACAACTACAGCTCTTGTCTTGCTATTTCCATTGTAGAGGGCCACAAGATCAGTCAGGCACAGTTTGACCTTGCTGAAGCCATGTTGGCTGTGTCTAATCATCTTCTTGTCTTCCATATGCTTGGACATGTGTTCCAGGAGGATTCTTTCCATGATCTTAAAAGCACTGAGGTGTGGCTGGCTGTTCAGTACTTCATGCCCTAAGATTAATACCAAAACATGCAAGTATTGCAACAGAAGAATGAAGAGAATGTCATCAGAATAAAATGAAGATTTGAAGTGAAGGATCTCCTCTGAGTCATTGCAAATCACAAGGCCAGCAGAGACTTTACAAGCTCAACCACTTTTTCCATGTCTCTACTACCCTGATTAACAAGAATATCTGTCACTGACAACAGGAAAGTCTCTCATAAATCTGCTGGTTTTTGTAGCGGTACCAATCTGTCATTACTGCCTTTAGTGTTTGGTGGAAAGGTTTAAATTCCTATTTTTCTCATTCAATTAGAAAGTTACTCAGAACTCTCTGCTGTGTGCTTTGTAGACTGTAGTGCAAAATACATACATAAAAGTGTCCTGGGGTGACTTCATGATGCTTGTATCCCCAATGGTCTGTTCTCTTTATGCTGGATATTAAGTTCTGCACCTTTAAGACTGGTTGCAAGAGCAAAGCGGGGGAAAGAAGAAGTGTACAGTCTGTTTGCAGAAACAGCACTCATTCCCCTGCATGCTTCTCTAGACTGTGTTGTCTGCAGCACAGACCGACAGTGGGACACAGCTCTCCTTTGCTTTTAGTTAGTTTTTAGCTACCTGAGGCAGAGAGAGTCCCTGGACTGTTGTTTTCTCCTTTTTCTTTGATCTGTTCAAACCTGCTCTGGACTGAAAACCCAGACAAACCCCGGGAGCTCCCACCTGTGGCCCACCGGGGCCTGGGCCTTGGCACTTTACAGCGCCAGAGGGACTGATAAAAGACTTCTTCTGGGTTTGCCATCTCTTCGAACAGTAAAGAGGTCTCATTTTTTAATACTATTCAATTTCTGTTAAATAAGTAGGTTTTCCAGATTTCTCCAAGGAAATATTTTTCCCCAACTAGCTTGGGGGGGACTTGAATTTGCTTTCTGAGGGGACCCCATTCAGAGGTTTTCTCCCAAATTTGCCCTAAACCTGGACAACAAGATATTCAACACATATCTTGAAGATAAATAAAACCTCACAAAGGCAATCATTGAGGTCTATCAATTCTAATGCCAGGCAGATTAGGTCATTTCAATGAAACAGGATGACTAAACTTTAAAACATAGTTTTAAAAGGTACTGCTGAAGGATTGCTCCTCACAGCCTTTAGCTGGACTGCTGGTTGTTCAATACCTCACATTCTCTGTCTCTAAAAGAATGGCAGCTAGAAAATGAATTATGGTTTTCTTTATGTTTTAGAGACAGGTAATTGAGTTATGTTGAATTATGTTTTAGAGACAGGTTACTGCAACTTGGAAAGATGCTTTTAGACTAGACAGTCCACCTAAACCTAGATAATTTCAGAGAAATAAAAAATCCCAAGTTTACTGCTCTAGCAGCAAATAAAGCACTTTAATTTAGACGTAACTTTATTTCAGCAATCAATATCTAATCTGCACATACAGCATTTTTTTTTTTAACTGAAAATGTTAAAAGCTGGAATTTTTTGTAGCCAAAGCAGGAGCTTCAGCTTCATTAGAGTCTAATTTGCCACAAAAAATTCCACCTTCATGTTTCTAATATTGAGAAAATAAGTCAATCCATAATTTCTCTGTATTACATCTTGCTTTTTAAACTCCATTCTTACTTTGTGAGGCCCTTTTTATTTTATTTCAACTGACCCCACTGACCATGTCTGAGAACATAATCATCCTTTCAATAACCTTTTTGTCCTGGTGTATCTCAGATATTCAGAAACACTTGCTTGTCTCAGCCACATTTTATTCACTTTATTGCCACAAAAAGTCATATAGGTGACATATGGCATATGACAATTGGTACAGAAAGACCTGTCTTTACTGCTGCATTAAAGCACAGACAACTGCAGATAGCCAACCTTACTTTAAATGATAAGGCACTTTATTAAGGCTATAACTTGTCTGTTGGAGTAGAGTGCTTTCCATTGACCACGTTTTTCTTGCTGTTTTAAGAGACCTGAAATACGTGAAAAGGGGAAAGAGGCATTTTTTAAATTACCAAAACGATTGCAAATTGAACCTTGTAATTAGAAATCAGTATTTCAGGGCTTACTTGTAGTGCATATGCACTGTATTGATACTTGAAGCAGTTTTGTAGTTCAGAGCATATAGAAATTGGGACCATATAAAAGCTCATCTCTAGAGGTTTGAGCATCACTATTTTTATTTATTTACACATTTATGCATTTATAAATAATAATTTCCCTGCGCTTGACCGAGAAACTGCTATTAGTATATTGTTTAAACAAAATACACACATACACCAAATAGAACTTTTCCTTGCAGGTAAATATACTAGAACATATTTTTCTCATGTTAGCTGGCACAGCCAATTTACAAATGAGGAACTGAAGCTTACAGCTTCTTACAGCAATAAAGGTACATTAAGGAACATGAAAAATGCACAGTGTGCATTACTGCTACCTATTTATAATTTAAGCTTTTGCCTGTTGTCTCATCTGAGAGCTATTATTGCAATTTAAACCTATCACTCAGGGACTGCTTTTGGGATTCAAAAAGACTGCTTAAGGACTAGTTTTGGGATTAACTATGAGAAATGTTGTCTAAAACAAATGCTGAAAAGAGGATTCAGCCCTGAAGTGAGGCCCTGCAAAACCAAGAGAATTCACAATGTAATATAAAGATTAGAGTACGTATAAATATGTAACTCTTACAGTGGAGTAGTGATGCCAACATGTAGAAATACCTACATTTTGTAAGTTACTTTATACAACAGAAGAGAATATTTTTAGAGGGAATGCTTAGACCTGAAGCTTTCCATCTGTGTTTTGGAATATTCCATGTCTGTTCACAGATGAAGATTGTTGACAGCACTAGCTTATTTTTAATAGTCTTTAGACACTATAGAAGAGTACATTTGTACAATTTTTGAACAAAGCAAAACATTTTATTAGGATTGTAGATTTTAAACATGAAGATCTACTTTCCCTTAGATCTGCATGGATGGTTTTACAATAAGAGACATTACCTCTGTTAGCCATTTTTATACTACTATTTGGCAAACAACTTTGTATTAGGGTTCTTTCTTTAAAATATAGTTTTAAACATCAGTATTAAGAATACTGAATTTCACATTAAAAAAAAGATAAATATTCTGTGGAACATTCAGTCATACACAAAATTTAAGACATGTATTTATCAAAGGTGGCAACTAGTTTTGGCATATCTACTGGGTTTTATATTTCCTAATATTAAGGTTTGCCAGTCTCATCCCATTTCCAATTTTTTTAAATTTTGATTTGTGTAGATCTTGATGTAGAGTTTTCTGGAGCAGAGCTAATAGATTATGTTTATTAAAACAGTCTTAATGGTTATATATAACAAATTCAGAGATCACTGTAAGATCAGAATCTCAGATGCAACCTCAAGAAGAGTAATGAATATTAGACAACACATTTTAATATCTTGTTGATATTAATGTCAATAATAGTAATATAGCTTAGGATGAGATATTTGAGCATTTTATACACTTAGAAGCACCTATGGAACTTCCAGCCTAAAAGTACCTCAATCTAATAGCCATAGATTCATATCCATGTATTCATAGAATAGGATCTGTACATAACTCAGATTTTTTTAAGCTGCAAACTTATTTTATAGTCACTGAAGAAGTAACTATACTATCTATTATTATAATTAATTTGCCCCGTGAAGACACCTGAAAATAATTAATAAGACTGTGGAAAATTATACTTCCAAATCTCTTGTATGGTACATCAAATGAAGGAAATTTTTGCTTTTAAATCCATATGCAATAATTCTGCCTTCACTCTTTTAGTACAAGGAAGGTTGTAATCCTGTTAACAGGGTACTGTAAAATCTTTCTAACAAAGACACTTTTAGCTGTTTCTAAACAAAATACCTGCTCCAAATTGTTTCATATTTGATGTGTTTGATAAAGAACTGTCAATCTCATCAGTTTTATTGCTGCAAATCACAATGAATTTTTATTGAGCTGATCTTAAAAGGCATTTTAGACATTTTAGATTCAGTCTTCATCCTGGCTGTGGTACCTTCATTTTTATTTTCAAGTTTCTATTCCTACTGCTGAGGAGGCCTACAGGATTCAGTTTGAATCAGCAATAGATTTTTTCCCTGTTACCAGTGAAATCTTCCCAGAACTTTGTGAGATCATTATTTTCCCACAACTATGTGTCATTTCCCTATAAAATCAACCTCGTTCTTACAGCCACCTTTTCAAATACGCACACTTGGCTATTAAAATTGTTTTAGATCCTTTCAGAAGACAAGGTGAAAACTTCAAGATTGTTTTACCAACAAAATTTTTATTTGTGACTTTTTTTTCCTAGAGGAAAATTGCATTTCAGTAAAAAGCCTCACAAACTTTTACTTCCAGAAGCCAATATTAACACAGTCTTAATATTTTCAATTTTTAATTATCATTGCTAACCATTAGGATATATCAAAGATATATCTATTCTTTCAACTATATATTACCCATCTCCCTGTATTAAGAGCATGGACTATGCTCAAGAGTTGCAATATGCAAAGGCACAGAATATGAAAAATAACACTAAAAGAACTCTGCCAAATACTGCTGTGGTAGGTGGCACTGAAATGCCACAGATTTCTACTGGTGCTTAAAAATCTTCTATTTATTTTATTACATGGTGCAATAACACTACCATTAACCAAGATGAGATCTAGTTTGTGCATGAGATGAGAACTAATTTATGTTCCAATAGTTGTAATAAAATGTTTTCATCCAAAGTAGTTATATCTCATACATATGCTAAATGATTACAATAATATATATAAATTATGGTCTTCACATAAACATAAATTTAGTTAGAACTTTGCTGTATCATTAGCCAAAAAAACTTCAGGAGCACTGAGGCAGTATGAGATACCAATGGACAAGCAATACAGCACTGTACCTTCAGGGGATAATTTCAGCAAATCATTATCAGCTTTATTTTCATTAACTCACTCTAGCAAAGATCAACAATCATCTTGGTTTTGCTTTATTGACAAGCATTATAATCCAGCATAAAAGTACTTAGTTCATTCTAACACAATACACATAATGTGTGTGTTCGACTGATTGTGAGCTTATGAAGTTTCTTCCCAGTGTATCAGTGCTACTCATTTGCATTTGCAGCAGGTTTTACCTTGGAAGTTCAAGATAAACCTCCTAAAAATGGCCCACAATTTGCTCTGTCATTATGAGCTCATTTGGATCTTACTGTCACCTTTATGCGGCCTGTTATTGTTATGCAATAAGAAAATGTGTGAATTCATACTTGCTATCCATATCATCTATCAAGTGAGAAAAAAACTGCACACTGAAAAAGACAATGGAGATTTTACTCCACTTTATATGTAATATTTTAATGATATTCTAGTGGCATTTTCCATGTATGTCCATTTGTGATTTGGAGTGTGCCAACAGCCAAAGAAACTTAACTATTTCATTTTGGTCTGACGTGTCAAAAGAATTAAACATATACAAGACAATTATAAGTTTATTTGTGCTAAAACATTTCATTAAAATTCTGGTCATGTACCTTCTAATCACATCAAACAGTCAGCTTTCAGACCACACAATATAAGCAATGCTACTTTTGGTAGAGTTGTGTCAGACCTTTCTATAATTCCTTAACTAGAACCTCTATTCAGCATAGGCTGTTGCAGGAACATCAATAAACTGATAGTTAGTGATTGATTAGGGATTTACTGATTTGGAACTGATTCAAGTCAGGATGGAGAAAGGAAATCAAGATCTAATTTAGAAGTCTGACAAGAAAAAGTGTGGGAAACTACGCAGCAAAAAGAAACAGGCAAATAAAAGTGGAAAATCTTGAGTTTGAGTTAAAATAAGTAATCCTGGTGTAAATTTTTCAGATTGAAGATCTCTTTTTCATTTTGTATGAATACTAAAATTTAGTTCATGGTTGATGGTGGTCATTAGATATTTATGTATCATTTTTTTCTATCTGCATCTGCATCAATTTCATGCAAAGGCAATATCTACTGTACAGTTGAATTCTGTTAAGTCAAATTGCTATGAAGACCCACTCCTGTAATTTTTAGAAAAATATCAGCAAAATTGACAAGATAACTGTAGTGACACTCTTTCAAATATGAACTTCACAATTTGCAAGTATGAAAATAGTTCACCCTCAGAATGGACCTTGTAACAAGACATGTTAGGTGGTGATAGCTGCATTTTGTAGCTTCATGGATGGCAGTGTCCATCACCACAGTGTGAGAAGGAACTTCCCCCTGGAAGTCACAGAGTTTGGAAATTTGTCAAGCGGATACCTACCTATTCCTCAGTGGCATGTGGATTGATTACATGACCTCTCAAGGCCACATTTTCGCTCATCTGTGTATAATTTTTAACGTGGGTCATGATCTTTGAACTAGTAAACATTGCCCAAGAATTTCTCTGAAATATACTTCTGACTGAAAACTTTATAAATGTTGGTAGAGTCAGAACAATTTTTAATTCTTTTCAGTTTCACAAAAAAAAAACAATTAGAAAATTATTCTGTTGGATGGATGATTGGTAATGTAACACCAGACTGTTACGACTGTTTGTCTAAAAACACTGGGAAGGAATCTTGTTCACCCCTGTCAGGTCCCCATCCAATTCCGTGTACTACTTAGACTTAACTTCTTTAAGTGGTGAAACTGTCTTCCTCCTGATTTTATTTTAACAGTATAAAATAATATATATGCTGCTTTCTTTATTTATCATTTTATTTCATGCAGGGGCCTGGCAGATGGCCCCTGTGTGGAGGTCCCTGCTTCATGTGGGGCAGAGCTGGGTCCACCAGTTCCAACCAATCCACCACAGGGCACAGCTGAGCCCCAGAGCCGATGGCAGTGCCTTGGGAGCAGCAGGGATAAGGGAGGGCAGAATGGTGAAGGGAACAGTGAGAGAGACAGCCCTGAGAGCACCCAGGGGAGAAGAGGAGGAGGGAGAGGAGGGGCTCCAGGTATCCCCAGGAGGGATTCCCTGGGAATCTCTGGAGGAGAGCATGGCACAGAAAGTTGTCCCCTTGCTCCCAATGGAGGACATGAGATCCAGGGGATAAATCATTATGGAGAGACGAGCCTGGAGTAGTTTATCCTAAAAGACTGCAGCCTGTGGACTGAAGACCTGAAGGTCCCACGCTGGAACAAGGGAAAAGCGTGAGAAGGCTGAACAGGTAGAGAGGAACAACCATGAAGTGACTACCACCTCACATTCCCCATCCCATTGCGCTGCTACGGAGCAGGGAGGTAGATGAGTTCAGGATGAGCTGACATTGAGCCTGGGAAAAGGGAGAATAAAGGGAGGTGCTGCTTTAATTTGTTTTTGTTTCCTACCACCTTGTGGAGGAGGTCCTCTGACAGGCTCCCTCCCTGGAGATCAGCCCCCTAAGATAAGACAAAACTGCCTAGTCACTGTGACTAAGCTGTGGACCCTTTCCTGTTTCAGGACCCCATGTTATCTCCCTGTCAACTATTGGTCATCTTATCCCGGTCTCAGATCATTGGTCACCCTCCCAATTCTTCCCTTCCCTGTAAAAATCTCAGCTTTTGCCCAGATCAGGGTTAGATCATCACTGGTCCCCTTCACTGAAGCAATAAAGGACCCCGCAGAACATACACAGTCTCCCGTCTGTTGTCTACGCACGACTGGGGTAACCCATGAATAGAGCTGGCTGGGCTCATCTGATCTGATCACTGCAAGAGTAGAAATCACTTCTGGAAGAGCTTGAAGCCTCTGCCCATGCTCCTAAGGATTCTGGCTGGAAACTGCCTGGAACTCCTGGGAGGGTGGCTCCTTCCCAGGACATCTATCTGGGATTGTTGCTGGCAGAGCTGGGGGTTGGAGAGACCCCCAGACCCAGCCACAACACCACCTAAATCTATTTTAATTACCAGTAAATGAAATTATTTTTGCTTAAGTCTGTTTTGCCTTCAAGTAACAACAAGTAAACTTTGCTTTATTATTAGCCATGGACTTTTCCATCTTTTTTTCTCCTCACCTGTTTTGTTGTGGAGGGAGAGTCCAAGAGAATCTGGAAACCAGCCAAGGAAGGCTACCTAGGAAATACATGTTCAAATATTTGAAATCATTGTATTAGATCACAGGATGAATTTTGAGACTAAAATACAGAAGAAGATAATCTTGAAAAACCCATTAACATTGGTTTTCTAATAAAAATACCAAGTTTGTAAACAATATTCTTAATAAAAACTGATGCGGAACAATGTAAGACAAAATTAGCACTCTTGGAATGGAAGTAAATTACTAGTCACTTGTTACACTTTAACAGTTACTTCATAGTCACCTTAACGGGCTGTAGCTATGAGCAGCCATTATTAGAAGCATAACCATAACAATGTCTTTCTAATTGGCTTTCTTTTGTGATTGCTGAGGGAGCATAACGGTTTGCAAAGGTATCAGTAGACCAAGTCCACAATTAAAAATAACAACAGTCTGAGAAGATGAAACAACTGATTGTTCACTCTAAGATTATACAACTCTCTGACTTCTCCAAAGATTTGCTTGAGAGAAATCGGTGGGATAAGGTCTCTGAGGTCATTTTTGTGTTGCAAAAATGGATTTGAATGCATTTTCTTCTCTCTATTCATGTGCAGGCATAAGGAAGAAGAAAGCAGAATTACACACCAAAACCTGGTTTGGTTTGGTTTGGTTTCTTCTCACAGCAGTCCACTTTTACAAGCAAAGTCACATTTGAAAAAAGTTTCCCTTACATGGGTTATTGAAGCCGTCTTTGCCTTGTAGATTTTTCCTGTGTAATAAATAGAGGATCAAGAACAATTGGTGATGTCCACAAATGACTTTCAAGTGTGCCCAAGCAGAAAAGAAGGCTAATGACATCATGACCTATAAAAGTCTCTGGGGCACCAAATGTAAAAGTGTTCAGTTCTTTTCCCCAAGATCAGGATTGATGAGCAGAGAGAGATGGTTCTGCATTTGGACTTAGGATTTTATTTTACCTTATCTATATTACATTCTTACAGAGAGTAAGTACTTCTACACTCTAACCTAACAATCTACAAATGGCGACTATGGCTATGATTGTGACCTCTGTTCACAAGGCCTTTTAAGCATAAACTATCCAATTATCAAATGCCAACTAATTTATTTTTACTTTTAACACAATAACCAAACACCCGTGTTCCACACTGCATGCTTTTCTGTCCAATCTACCAATACCACCCAAATCCAGGAAGAAAGACAAACTGTGAGGTGACCCCCACCCAGGGAGGCAAAGATTTCGTTTCAGATAAGCCTTGTGAAAGTGACAGGTGTGGGCAGGAGGGAATTCCATCCTCTGCCTTGGGGGATGGGCTCTGTGAGCCCAGGAAGGAACTCCACCCCAGACCTCTTGTGGGGTGCCAGCCCAGGGAGTTCTGATTGGGTTTGAGCCCCTGGGTTTTCTCCCTTGCTGTGTTCCTAGTGGTCCCTGATCTTGAACTCCACCCTGGTTCTGTCCCTCAAAACCCATCACTCTGCCTCTGTTCAGGGCTCTCTGTCTCTGGATCTGAGTTTGTTCCTGTGCTGAATAAATGGTTTCCTGAGCAGAAGTTCATCTCACTGGTGTTCCATGCCAGTTCCTCGCCACTGTAGCTTCTCTGGACATGATGCTGCAGCTGCGGAACACAACAACAAACCAACATGCAAGAACCTCCATTTTGTCTCTTATTCAATACTGTATCTCAAACTCTATATTTTTCATCCAGTGATTTAACATAATGCTATCTAATTCACACATTCATATTCCCAGCTTCTCCACTCAGTTTTAGAAGCTTTCTCCATAGCCTTAAGTTAAACCCAGTGTTGAGTGCCTGAGCCTGTCTGCACAGATAAAGGAACATTTTTTGTGCCTGGGACTCCAACACTGACCTATATCAGAAATAGTATGGCCATCAGGACCAGGGCAGTGTGGACATGATTTTCTGAACCTGAGAGAATTTCAAGCTCTCAGGGGCTGATTGTTCCCAAGGGAAAGTCTTTGGGAACCTTTTCTTCTCTCAAGGCCTGTTTTGTAAATAAGTTTTTACTTTCCCAAAACAAGACACAGATATTATGAGAGTGTTTTTCTTTTGTCCCACCAATGGGATGACAGAGGTATTGTTCCTTCTACCAATCAGATTAACCTGTATTGGAATACCTTATAAAAAGGGTTGAGAAACCCCCCAAAAAAGGGTCTTTGCCCCATGAAAGCCTCTGGCTGCTTGTGTAATCGGAACTCTCACTCTATACTTCATGTCCTCTAGTGACACAGGGCAGTGACCCTCTCCTGTGCTCAGCACTGGTAAGGCCATACCTCAAATCCTGTGTTCAGTTTTGAGCCCTTTATGACTAGAAAAACTCTGAAGTGCTGGAGCATGTCCAGGGAAGGGCAAGAGCACCGGGAAAAGGTTTGGAACACAGATCTGGTGAGGAGCAGCTGAGGGAGCCGGACTCCTGCAGAGTGGCATCAGTGTTCATGATACCCTACTCCCCAGTGCTTTCTTCCAAGGATCTCTCTTTGATTGGGCACATCAAATCAAAGCATCCAGATCAATGGATACAGTATCAATACAACTCAAAACCAATGCCCAAAATGTACCCTCTGAAGTGAGAACCCTAGAAAATGTAGGGCAGAGACAATCTTCCTGGAGGCAGCTGAGGACCAGGAACATCATCCCTTCTAATTGCAGCTGGAAAATGGCAGGATTGCTATGCTGGTCCTCAAGAGAGACATGGAAGAGATAATAGCCCTTCAGGATTAGAGCTGTTTCAGAGTACACCTGACTGCAGGTCATCATGGATAAACCATCCAGATAGGAATGAAAACTCTTTAGAAATCTGAATGCTAATTTCTTTTTATTAAAATGTGAGTCTTATCATCATGTTCATGAATAAACACTGTGGAGGCTCGGGAGCCAAGGGCAGTAATATTGTGGAAGGAGGCCTCTAATGTATGAAGTTAAAGCATAAAGAGAAGGTTTTTCCCATAAAGAATAGAAAGAAAATGTTTTCTCCCATAGTTTTCCACACCACTGTACCCCAATTGTATGTATCCAGTTGGCCTGTGGGTCGTCCCTCCCCTTTTTACCTTCTATGTCCTTCCCCTAGAAAGTTCTCCCTTCCCTGTTTCCCCATTGGCCCCAGTTTGCTGCAATCCTCTGCCTCTGTAATCCCATTGGCTCTCCCTCCCCTTGACCCCGCCTATGCACCTTTTTCCTGTTCCTATTAGACCCTGACCCTTGGATCCACCCCCTCAAACCCATATATAACCCTGGATCCTCCATTGTTCCCTGTGTTCCTGGACCCTTTCAGTGCGTGCTTGTAATAAACCCCACTAGAACTCCATACAAAGACCCTTCCTGGCTCTCCCCCATTGCTCATTTATCCATGGCATGCTTGTGAGTGTGTGTATGTGAGTGTGATTGTAGCCTTCCCAGATGCCTTCCTCCCTGGAGGCGCATTGGGAAACGTTACCTTACCATCACCACCCCATCCTACAACACTGATTCTCTCTGAAGTGCTCCGTAGTCACTGCCAGTTTTCTACCTTAGTAGTAAATTCTGTCTCAAAGACGCTGCAGGTTCTGCTGGAGGCAGAAATGAGACAATAAATACTGTGTGATGTTCAGACATGACGTGAGACAGTCACAGTGCCTGAATGTGGAGGAATCCAAATGCAGCTGGGCACTAAATGAAAGGTGGGAAGTAAGTAAAATGAAAAGTGCAAAAGAAAATGTGTCAAGTTGATAAAATGTATGCATTTTGGTAAGAGCTGTCTTCTCTATCTGAATCAAATACAAAGGAGTTGATTCTTGACTAATTTTCTCCTCCAGGTAAACTATGCAGTGATTATCTATATATTTAGCCCAGTTAATTTACAAAACAGTAAGATTGTGATACATCAGTAAAGGAGTTTACTTAATACCAGACTATATGAAGTAAAAAAACAGAGAGGGAGAGCTTGCAAGTATTTTAATAGGAGGTGTGTATTTAAGGAACTGTTGGATCACATGAGTCTTGGAAACTTGCTATGATTCTCTTAAATCTTAGTAGGTTACAGGTACAGAATATAGAAGGACATGGAGCAACAAGACAAGGGAGAATGACTTCCAACTGACAGAGAGTAGGTTTAGATCAGTTATTAGAGAGAAATTCTTGGTTTTGAGGCTGTTGAGGCACTGAGATAGATGGCACAGAACAGTTGTGGATGCCCCATCACTGGGACTCTTCAGGGTTAGGTTTGATGGAACTCTGAAAGGTCTAGTGGAAGATGTCCCTGCCCACGGCTGGGATTTGGAACAAGATGAGCTTTTAAAGCTCTCTCCAACCCAAAACATTTATTTATTTGTTAACATGGACAGTTGTAGATGATCTAAATCACTAGAACACTATGTCTGCAAATGGACTATTTAGCCAAATGGAGTGGAAAAAAGTTTTGAAGGCATCATTTTCAGGCATAAAAGTTTGAAGGCATACACCTTAGAAGCAGTAAGTGGCCTGTTAGAGACTGGAAGCTTTCATTATTGATAGTGCAGATCTCAAGAGCCTGCATATATTATATTGCTTTCTCCTTTTCAGGACATTTGAAATGCAACCTTGTCTTTTGGTTGCTGAGAGTTAATTCATTTAGAAAAGTAGTAGAGGCCAAAAAATAACTTACAAAAATATAAATCTACATATTGGTGACAAAATAACTGCTTATTCTGGTGAACAACCTTTCTGTAGTTTATAAATAAATCATTTCAGCTTCTTAACATTCTCTGATAGGAGTAGCTCAGAAGCTACTCCAGAATTTGACATTTGAATTTTAAGCTGAAGTGCAGAAAAATAGACCATGTGTGAAGGTCACCAAAAACTTATCTAAGACATTAAAAGTTATAAACTGCTGTCTAGCAACATTTCAGATATTCATTTATTTATGAAAAGACATTATGCATCTTGCAAGGATTTAAAATGGTTTCTGAACAAATAAAAGGAGGATTGGACTTAAATATTAGATAAAATATAAGGTAAAAGATGTTGCCAGCTAGATTAGAGGTGCACAGACATTACTGTCCCCATTTTTAGAAACAGATAAGTTACATACCAATTTTTGTACTTGCATTTTTTGTCTGTGTGCAGTCAGCGATTTATGAGTATTCCCTATGCAGAGGGCATTGGAGTTTTTAATTGTATCTGAATTTTTAATGGCATGTAATTTTGTTCTTTAATAACACAAATATTTTATTTTAAAAACCACACATAAAATTTTTATTTTTTAAGTTTTGATTTTAAAATTACAGTGATTAAAATCAGCATGTATTAAAAAACAAAGAGCTTCAGTTTTTGGTTGCCTGTTCCCTAATGTGTGACTTCCAGAATACCATACCCATATATGATGTCCTAAAACTGTGTATTTCGGAGTTCTCTGCTAAGATAAGGCATTTGTCACACAGAGAATAAGTGAAGATCAACATACGGCCCCTCTGGTGCCTCATTAAGAGAAAATGGAATTCTGCCACAGGACCAGGGTGCTTCTGTCAGAAATCCCTTCTAAGGAATCTTAATATGCCCCACTTCTTATGCTAAAAAAACGGCATGAAGCTGCAACACTTTGGAAGGCTCTGCTACATCAGGATGAGCTTTCTGAATAGAGACAAAGAACAGCTCATCTTTGCTTATAAATCCTAAAATCACCTGAGTATCTTAAGATCCATGGGATTTACTCTTGGGAGTAAGACCTGCAGGTCTTAATGCCAGGTTAACGGCACAGGAACTCCTTTTTAACAAGTTCCATGGCAATACAGTAAGTAAAAATAATTTAAATTAAAATAATGAGAGTGAGGAAGTTTATTTCTAGAATCAGTGTAGATTTTTTTCAAGCTAAGCTATATATATAATAAAATTTTTGTGGAGAATAAAGCAAAGATCATAATTAAACCCTGAAGAACCCCGTTTTCCCTTATCTCATGAATTTCTGACAGGAAAGAAGATTGATCTCTTACTCAGTTTTAATAATCTGAAAGTTTGATGGCTACAGTTAAAATTGTCAAAGGCAAATTCAGATTAAAAATTACACAAGCTAACATGAGCATTTGTTTTAAAATGGGGTGAGCTTGTATTCTTCTGCAATAACCACAGAAGTTACCTGAAAACCAGCTAAAGCCGAAATCAGATTCCTGATCTAACCCTAATGTAATCTATCTGGTTATCTCCCTGAAGTTAAGTCCTCTCAAACCATTACAAACAGGCTTATTGTCCTGATTTAGGGCAAATTTGAGAGAAAACCTCTGAATGGGGTCGCTCCAGAAAACAAATTCAAGCAGCTCCTCCCCCAAATGGTTCAGGAAAAGATTTCCTTAGAGAAAAGTGGGAAAAAACCTGTTTATTTAACAGAAATGGAATAATATTAAACAATAAAACCTCTCACTGTTCAATGAGATGGCACATCCAGAAGAGTCCTTGTCATGTGCTGGAAAGTGCCGAGGCCCAGGCCTTGATGGACCACAGGTGTGAGCTCCTGGGGTTTGGCTGGGTTCTCAGTCCAGAGCAGGTTTGAATAGGTCCAGGGAAAAGAGAAAAAGAAACCAGTCTGAGGAACTGCCTTGCCTCAGCTAGCTAAAAACTAACAGCAAAGGAGAGCTCTGTCCTGCTGTCTGTCTGTGCTGCAGACACCACAGTCCGGGAGCAGGATGTGGGGCAGTGAGGGCTCTTTATCAACACAAACTGCGGCTTCTTCTTCCTGCCCTTCGCTCTCAGAACCAGCTTTAAAGGTGCAGAACTTAATATGTAACATAAACAAAAAGGCGACTGGGGTTACAAGCATCACAAAGTCACCACGTGACACCTATAGCAAACACAGTCTTAACACACCTGTTGTCTCCTTTGGCACATAAAGAGGAAAAGGCTCTCACATCACATCAGATTTCTGTAGCAGACTGTGCAGATTCAACACTCAGGAACAAGGAATGAAAATTAAAAGTCTGCCACGTTTCTGTAAATTTCACTGCACTGGTTTAAGATACTTGGGATCCACAGTTATTTTCTACAACTCATGTCTTAAAAATACTCAATCTATAAGTAAAACTACATATAATTAAAGTTGTTATTTTCTATATTACCATATCATGTTCTAAAATTAAAGATAAAATGTGGCTTTATGAATGTACAGATTTACACTACTCAAGTTCATAAATATGACATGACAGTTGCATTCATACATGACAAGGTAGAATATCCAATCTCATGAATTTTAGAGCTGTCAGTTACTGGAGAAAAGAGGAAGAAAAGCTTTGACATAACAAAGTGCCTCTGATTTCCATATTTTTAATATGGAATACACATACACAGTATGTTTGGTAGTTACTAATTAGAATACATTCTGGAAGATAAAAGGTTATATTTAAAACAGTGAATGTAGGCTTTCTTCACAGCAGGATTGTCCATTTTCTGTTCTTGGTATGCAGGTAAGTTAATACATTATTGAAAAATAAATCTAGTCTGACTTTTATTCCATGAATAATTAAATGTCCTGATTCAAAATTTCATCATTTTACCTATAAACTGCTGTTGACATGGTTTTTGTGTAATGTAAACCCATATATAGCTTACTTTTTAATATTACTTTAATTTCCAAATATCAAGAAGGAAAGAAACTTCCTATAGTTTTCAACCATGCATTGCTGGTATTTCCCTATGTGACTCTGCAAATTTCCTGAAGTTCCTTATAGTCCTTTGTCACATTAGTGCCTTGGGAATTTCTCATGGGCTGAAGTGCACAGAAATGTTGCTGTAGAGGCCACTGGGATTACCAAGACTTGAGTTCTGTGATTTTCAGATTAACTACGGAATAGAAGAGTTTTGCATATTGAGTTTAAAAACCACAAGGCTAAGGATGCTCCTCAGAATATGGAAACAGGCTTCAGAGCTTACAGATACAGAAAGGTTAACTTGATAAAGTTTTGTCAAAACATTTTCTGGTTTTGATTCTCCTTTAAAAATTAAAATAAAAGATCAAATAAATGACAATATTTACCTATAAGTGGATGAGGTCACTAGCATAACTCTTACCCCATCTGTCACTTACATGTCCATCATCAATATGTCAAAATAATAATTTCAACAAAAATTAGTCTGGCTCCTGATTCTAATCTCAACATTTCTATATACTCCTGAATTTAAAATAAAAAATAAAAAAAATAGAAACCCTAATACCTTAGGAGAAAAAATATGTTCAGCAATATAAAAAACTTACGTGCTTTTGTTGCAATAACTACAAGGAGCTGGGTATTTTTTATTATGTTAGGAAGCATGTAAACAATATGCACATAACTTTATTTTAATCTAATTAACAAGAATTTTGTTTGAAAAACAATTCTTTGCTCATGAGCTGAAGTGCCATGGCTATTTATAAACTTGAAAAACTAGGCTAAATTAGGCTATTACTATAGCCTAATATTCTTCTTGATGGCTGATTTTCTCCATAATCTGTTTGAAAGTTTCTTCCAGAGCATGCCATCTGTATGTTTTAGGACTGTGAACTTGGCTGAAAATTTGATTGGAATTGCACTTTGTAGGTTTCAGCTCCCTGCTCTGGTACTCAGTCATGAGCAGGAGAGACAGGATAGAGTAGCTTATATAAATGTCAAGTCTAATATTCTAAAGAACATTTTCTCCCTCTCCCTCCCCTCCCCTCTGTGGAGAGAATGGGCCGAAGCCCAAACAGAAGGTGATAATGAAGATAGACACATGCTCTAAAAAGGTGGAGTGTCTGTGCAAAACAGTTATTGGAAAAGTTTGAATATGCATGATTGTTTATGAATATGCAACAGGCTGATGCAGTAGAAATGGTACAAAGGGTGTTTCCAAAACAACAGGTGTGCTCTTGGTAGAATGCCAAGCACCCAGCCATTTTAGCCCTTTGCTTCATTGTCTTTGTCTCCTACTGTCTTTTGTATTAAACCTTTTAAAATTTACTAGGGAAAGTGAATGTCGGCTTCAACAGGGAGAAAGGGGGAAAAAAATCTCCTGTTCTAAAAATTTCTCATATTAGTTCTGCTAGGCATTTACCAGGAGAAATCTTTTTGAGTTAATATGCAACAAAACTTCTCTGAAGCAAAAATACTGTCTTTAGTTGGTCAGAAAAACGCAAGGTCATGCAACCTCAAGGATTTCTTGTACTTGACACAGATTAAATTCTTGCATTCAGCAGAGAGGCAAATCATTTGTTCTACTTCTAGAGCTGTCTGTAACACCTCTAGTGATGTTCTAAGATAACAGTCTTCTGTTATTCACAAAATCTATCAAAATCAAGAAATATAGCTAGGACTATCATTATGAATAGCATGAGTACAAAGAAATATTCTTGTTGAGATTTAAACATATACCTATGAAGATAGAAAAGTCTTCACAAATGTAAGTTAAATGTTCTCCTCAGATTTGGAGGGGATTTTTTGTGCTCTTTTCAAACATTATGAAGGTGAGTAATTTAGTAAAAAATATTCATTAAAGACATCTACGACAACTCTGATAATACTGTGATGCACAAGAATGTATTTAGGTCTAGAAATACCAAAGAAAATACATTCTCCTTATGCATTCACAGTTCCATCTGAGTCAGGAACTATTAAAAGATGAATGGAATGGAGGTCTCCCTTTAGAAAGGGAGGAGGAGGACTGGTGCTGAGAGTGTGTTACTTCCAAGTGGTCTTCTGTTGTTGCTAGGAAGAACACTCTGAATTCTTCACCACAGAAAAACATACCACAACCCCTTTGCTGGGGGTTAGGCATCCTTCCTTTTGTTCCTTCTCACCTATAGAATTTTTACTCATTAGTTACAGGGAAACCCGACTGTTGGTACTTACTGGGTGCTGCTTGGAGAAAGGAATTTGCCATAAACAAGATGGAGCTGCTGCTTCATTTTTTTCTTTAATTTCTCCTCCTCCCTCTCCCCCTCTCCACCTCCTCCTCCTCAGACCCCTGCCCGAGTGGGTTTGATAGTTACGGTTGTTTGTGTGCCTTGTTATACACACTGGTAAAGAACTGTTATTCCTATCCTCAGATCTCTGCCTGAGAGTCCCTTGATTTTGAAATTATAATAATTCACAGGGAGGGGGTTTTACATTTTTCATTCCAATGGAGGCTTCTGCCCTCCCTAGCAGACACCTGTCATCCAAAACAGGACACCTTTAAAGGGAGTAGAGCACATCCACAATAAAATCAGTAACACCCCTGTAGGGCACATGGTTAAAAACACAGGTTTGATTTACTAGTAGACAGAATTTTAGCATATTTCTTCATCTTTTGTCAGACATTTACCATTCTCCCCCATCCAAATTCGTGGAAGTGCACTGCATACGATTTTCATAATTATTTTTTCTGAACAGAACTTAAAATTAAAGCTAGGTTCTCATTGTACTATGGCCTGCACATATCTGTGATGAAAAGATTGCCCCTTCACCAGAGACCTTATATCTAAATTGTTAGAAAGAGTGTGTTGTTATAGAGGTGATTCAAAGTATTTGATCAAAATGCCAGGATTTTCAAAGGCAGATAAAATTAAGTCTGCACTCAACAGCATTAAGTATTCATAAGATTTCTTGCATTACTCTCATTTTATCAGTCATATAAACCACTACCATATATTCATTCGAGACAGACTAAAAATTACACTCTCAAACAATAAGTATTAAAGGAACTCAAAGAGCAGTGTTTATTCAGCTAATCTTCTGACAATAAATTCTAAATGGTGATGCTGAAACTGAAAAATCTTTGGTTTTGTGGTTCTACAAGGCCTATTGCTTATAGGTAATAAAACATATTTAAGATGATAAAACATATTTAAGGATCCTTCCAAAACACTTTGCACTTTGGAATATTTTCCTGGCTTCATAGAAACCCACAGAAAGTCCACAATTAACTCCTGAAACTGAGCTCAATTTGTATTTATAACTATTCTGGCTACAACATTTTCTAATGTGTTTTCTGATAAAATGTTGTCTGAAATGGCTTGTGTTGGACACCTCCGGGGAAGATACATGTTCTGCTACTGCTGAGAGGGGCCAAGAGGCAAGCACCAAATCTGTCCTTTTGCATGCTCAGATTTCTGTCTATGACAGTAAATGTTGCTGTGAAAAGTCACTATATCAGCTTGTGCTGACAATCAGTGTTCTGATCAACCCAGCCCTTTCCTGAGTGTGAAAAGTAGAATCTCTGAGCTTTCTGTGTTACCTCCCCAGGTAGTCTGCCCTCTACATATCTGTTCTGCCCTGTGTGTGACACATTAGCCTGCTAAATGTGTGTTTTGACATATAAGATGGGCTTATGTACCCTTCATGGAGCACTGCCACAATACACAATCCCTTCACATCTTTGTGATATTATATAGATGTATTCCCCCATGGACAGAGCCCTAGCAGCATTCAGCCTGAAGGTCAACAGAGGCAAGGCAAGCAACTTCCGGGAAATGTGTCTTAAATTCAGCTCAGTTTTGTAGTCCAAACTTCAGAACTGGTTCTAAAAGGACATGTGCAAACAGTAAAGTTTGAATGAGTCAGTAAAATCAATGGTATGCATTGTTTATCTTATCTGAGGTAGTGTACAAAACGTGTTTTAACTCTAAAAAATGCCTAATAAAAATGCAGTTGTTTAAACATCATAAAGAAATATTTATCTAATAAATCATTTATGCAAGCATTCACATTTTTGTGGTATTTCTTCAATGAATTTTAGTAGTCCCAAGTTGCAAAAGCTTAACTTCAGTTCAATATTGATTTTCAGCTTATAAGATTCTTACAGTCTTCAGTAAATTAAAACTGTAAATTGTGGCTACAGTTACATACTGTGTTTTTCTTTCTGAAATACTCTACAGGACTTCTCTATCCTAAAATAATAATCTTGTTCCAAAAGATGAAAAAAATAAATGGAATTTCCAATAAAGTCTCTTAAGAATACTTAATTCTAAAGCACATTTTTCTTCATTTACTTGAAAACAATACCTGATTTTTAATTGATTAAACAGATTTTGCTGGTTTTTTCTAAATTCGCAATCTAAAATTTTATCCTGTAAAGTCCTTGTTTTTTTTAAAAAGAAATTAATACAAATATATTTTCTTCATGAGTAGGTAGCTGCAATTTGACTCTAAGGATTGTTATATGTGCCAAACTGAAGGGCACTAAAATTAGGCAACAATAAGAAAGAAGCCATAAAGAATTTTGAAGACAATTGGAGTCTCGGCTGAATGCAGACATGTACTGCAGACTTTTCTATAGTGTCTACCTATACTGAAAGTAGATTTATTTTAGCATGTTAGAACCTGAATAAAAAGAAAAGGTGAAAAATGGCATTTGTAAACATAAAATTTCAAGAGTTAAAGTAAGAAAAGTGGTGAGAAAAGTTAGTGAGAAAAGGAGATGCTGAAATAAGGTGGTTGCTATAGAACTGAGGCACTTCTGGAGACCAAGACCTGCTTTTATGCATTGTAAGTCTCTCTATCTCACAACAAACACAGCAACAGGTGTCCCTTCTCAACAACAGTTTGCAGGCAAAGATTCTCAACTGGGAATACTGGATCAGACACATAACCCTGAATTATATGGATGGTGAAAAACCAGGTGCAGCAAAGACATGATACCGAGGTTCTCCTCCTGCTTCCTGCTCCTGGCAGAGCAAGAGCAAATATTGCCATGCAATTCCAAACTGTCCTTCAGTGCTGTGCTGCCCCAAGTTGGGACTGAGTGCTCTTTCTGTCTAAGTAATACAACTGGTAATGAGTTGCAGCATCGAGTTAGTTATAGCTCAAGGAGAGGAAGCCAATGGGTTACCAGAGGAGAAACTGGCCTTATGGCTATTGTAATGATTTTTAAATGTTTGAAAACGTAGGATTTTCTGGAAGTTGCTACAGCAATAGGATCAGTGGAGGAATGAGAATGAGGGTTTTGAGTGGTCTTGATGAGACTCCTGTATGATACCTAAAATCTTGTGTTTTTTAAAAAATAAACAATATACACACTTTGCCTCTCCATTCATGCTTTAGAAAAAAACAACAATAATTTTATATATGAGTAATATATCTTGGAATGAACAGCATTATAATCTATAAAGCTCAAATATGAATTGGCATGAAAATGTAAATTACACTGCTTGTTACGTTACTTAGATGTGTGCATTTGTTGCAATAGTCATTTAGCAGTTAATCATCTTGCCATGATTTTAATCTGTTGGTTGCTACAGGTTGAGGTAATTTAGAAATGGATTTTCCCACTTTTTATTGGATTAAAACACCTTTTTCCTTATAAATTTAAACTTGAATGTATATGGCAGAAATATGCAAAAGTATTATTATGAAAATAAGCCATAAATTATTACATATCTATACACTGTATCTCCATTGCAATCAGTATTAGACAATCTTTATTTTATTAATCTTCATTTGATGAGGGTCTTTGGCTAATTGAGAATTATTAAGAACAGCTAAAGTTGGAGACCAGGAATGTTGTTTGGATTGACTTGATTTTTTTCTGGACTTCTTATTGTGATATAAAAATCAACTGTTAAAAATCCCTTAGAATCAGTGTGTGAATTTACTGTAGGATACACTCTGAAAAAATGGTAAGTCACCATGGGATTGGAATTGTGAGATAAAAGAGTGTGAGAGGAAGAGAGTGGAAAACATGTAGGAAAAGCACCAGTGATTAGAAAACCAAAAATGGCAGCAAAAAATGCATTAAATGTAGACTGAAAAACACCAGAATAAAGGCTTTACTTAAGAAGAATAAGAAAAAGACAATAACAGTAAGAGCAAAATTAAGACAAGAAAATGACTTAATAAGAGGACAGGAATTAGCATATCTTCAAATAATATGAAATTAAACAAATGAAAATTTTGGGAATAACTCTTACTTTTATTTGAATATACAGAATTGAGCTAGAACTTGGGTTTGGAGCTGACCTACAAGCCATATTTTTTAATTTTGTCATTGTTTACATTTTGCTTTTCTAGTTGGCAATACTCCTTGTTACGTCTTAAGTTTTATGAAAGTCAGAAGAGCTACAATATGAAGTTTATGATGAAATTTTGTGCAATAGAAATTCTTCTGTACACCTTGTTTTATTTATATAAATCTATACTTTTTTTGTGAGACACTTGAAACACTGTTTCAGAATCTAAACTTTCTATAGGAGTCACCTTGTGTTTTTAGAATTTAGACATTTTATGTGGACCCTCAGTCAATTCCTCTCTGTTCCAGGTCACTTGAAAAGTATGTATTATATGTGTAAAATACATGTTCGGGAATCAGGTTTTCCAAAGTTACTCAAACTTTGAATGATTTGGATTACATGCATAATATTATTTTAAAACTCTTTTTTTAACCAAGAGCCATTCACATTTTCCCTTCAGTCACCAAGGGTTACCTCTTTAGAGTTTCCTAGGAAAATGCAGTTGCAAGCATTGTCCAGGGCCTTCAAGATCTGCTCTTACAAATTTAGATGTGCTATACTGTTTATCCACTTGACTCACCATCTTTAAGCATTTATGTACAGTTCCTCTGCTTGTTCCTTCAGACTCCAAACAATCTATGGAACTGCCCTTGATGGTGACCACCTCACCATGCCTGTTTTAGTCCCACCATGCAGGAGGGTAACGCTTCTCTGCTGTAAAGTTAGCAGTGCTTTTGGGGTTAAACAATGTAGATGATCAAATGGTCCCTTTTAAAGCAGGATTTAAACGTCTGTTGAATCGTGGTGGGTTTAACAGAAAAAGAAGGAAAACATGAAAAACAGGGCAAGACTTTCTCCTGTAGAAATGTAACTGCAAAAGATGCAGATGTCTGCATTTTGAAAGAGAAGAACAGCTGATGGAAACATTCACAGTAAAGTTCATGTGGAGACATTGTGATCTTGTCTTCTCCTCCATGCTTATTTCTTGAAAATAAAAGTTTTGTTCTAGATACTAATTTTTGATTTGGTTTGTTTGTTTTATTTTCACTAAGAAATTTAGCAGTACTTATACTTCTCATCTTTATATAGGAAATGGGATTTTCTTCAGTTTAAGGGTATGTTTTACCTACTTTTTCCATTAATTCAAATGTTTCTCCTCACTTCTTTATCCTCCCAAAAGTTATATGGGTTCCCAAAATGTCAAACATTCCAGAAACTCCACTGGAGAATTAGTTGTTAATTTTGACAGGAAAAGGCTTAGAAATGTTGGACTAGATGACGAAACTGATGGGGGGACAGATGGAGAGATGGAAGGACAGACAGAATAGTAAAATAGTCATATTTTCTTTAGCTTCAGAAAAGTTTAGACAAGCTGAATATATGTTCCTGGGCAAATTTTTTTTGGTTTTAAGTTGTTGGGGTTTTTTTCTGAAATGTTTTCTTATATGTTAAAATTATTGTGCATATATTAAGCACATATAAGTAAATAGAAAGGAAGGGAGAGCTCTGACCTTGTATAGATGCAGAATAAGGATGACTTTAGCATGTTTAGATGAAACAAGGACTACAATTCCCACTTGCTTCCACTGCAGACGTCTTGACTGAGGGCTGACCCTGGGGCTAATATCCAAATGCTACCAAAGAGGACATATTGTGAAACAATTTAAAACATTTCTGTACTATTTCTGACTCATCTCCTCAGTGGTGTCATTAGTTTGTAAGCTTCAGTTCCTGCACTCAGCAGTGGTATCATTTACAAGAGCTGCTTCTGCTATTGACTGATGAAATTGAAATGGACTTAAAAACATTACCAAGAACAGACTTGCAGATGGTTCAGTGAGGATTGATACTACCTTGGGAAATTGTATTGATTTGCCATATTTATTTATGGGATTTCTTCCATGACAGTTTTTTTATGGATATTTGAAGGAGGTGAGAAAAAAAACACAGCTATGGTTCACTTCAAAGACTCCAAGTCCTCCAATATAACGTGCCAGTCGTGGATGGAGAGATGAAAACTCCGCAACTAGTGAACCAGGTGCTCATGAGACAAACAGCCTCATTTATTATTCAGAATTCACTTAAAAACCCAATTTAAATCTCCCAGGGTAGATATCTGTTGGCTGAGATCTCTCTCCCCGCCCAGCTTCCAGGCCAGTTTTTGGGGGTTAGGTGTCCTTCCTTTTGTTCTGTCTCACCTACAGAACTTTTACCCATCAGTGGCGGGGGGTCGGGGAGCCTGATTTCTGGTACTTGTTGGTTGCTTGAGAAACACAGAGTTGGCTGAGCCCAGGGGAGAAGGGGGCAGGAAAAAAGGGAGGGCGGGGGCAGCTGGGGGCTGGCTGGTTTCTTCAGTTTCAGAGCAGGACACTTGCTGGGAAATGTGGCTGTGGACAGAAGGAAATTCACCATCACTGAGACAGAGCTGCTGCTTCTTCTTCTCCTTCTTCATCTCTGGGCCTCGCACCCCCTGTCCTGCCGGGACGTGTGGCAGTGCCAGCCACCGCCGCGGAGCTGCTGATCCACCTCAGCCACCAGCCCAGGATCTCAGCTCATCCCTGCTGTTCCAGCTGAGTGTTTTATTTTTAAATTTATTTTTAAATTTATTTTTTTTATTTTTATTTTTTTGTCTGCTTCTGTGTGGTAAAATCTGCTACCCTATTAAGAAATTTGAACCTCAGAATTACACAGACAAAGCTTATTTTACAAATAATTGAGTGTAGGAAAATGGCTAATTCACGGCCTTCCTGAACGTACATAGGGTTGGCATTCATACCTTTTTCTATTACTTTTATCTATTTTGTGCCAAAGACCTTCCTTCTACATTTCTTTACCTCTTCCTCATCTGGTATGTTGTTGAGATGAAGAAGGAGGGATGGGACCACTATGCTATTTGACATGATTTATTGCTCAAGCAGACAGATAAGATACCAGTCTCAGGGCATGAGATTTAGAGGAGCAACAAGTCAGCGATAGTTCAACAAAGACACGAGTTTCTTCTTCACACAGCAATCTGTAACATTTTGGTCCAATAGAAAGTTGACACGAAACTTGTTTTCCCTTATTAACCCATCACCTTTGCTTAATTTTGCTGCACTGCGTCTGTCTCTTAGCCACTAAGCTGACAGGTCACGTACTCACACACACACCTCTGTTATAGCTTCTAAATCTCTAACCTGCTCTATAACTCACACTACAGCTTAAACTTCAAACTATTTTACCTAATATAATTTCTTACCTACTCCAGGCATATTCTTACTTATAACTATAGGAATATAAGTTTATAATTTCTTTACCCAGTGTCTGTTCATCAGTACATTAATCCAAGCTCTTTCCAAGGCTGCAGATTGAACCCTTCAGCATCTGAAGAAGCTTCTATTTTTCGATTTCCAACAGTATGTAGAATAGCAAATGGAACTAAATGAACTCACAAAACAAATTCACTATTATGTCATGAATGTTTAAACTCCTATTAACTTTCAAGGTAGAGAAAGTTCAGTGTGAAATTACTCAAAGTAGGCTGTCAAAAATTTAATTTGCAAAATCTGTTTTTTTCATAATTCTGGCATAGAGTAGCGTTATTGTTATTGTTACATAAACAAATATATTTTAAAGGCTGGTTAGATACTGGTGTAAAGGTTGTTTCAATAGCATGGTGGCACAGAAAACTATTTATGTTTATAAATAGTAACCATTTGCAATAGAGACAGTACCTGCAGTGCAGACAGTATTACCATGATGTTAAATAGGATCTTTATGAGTTCAGTCTCATCATCGTAACAATTTCAGAGAGAGCAAGAATATTGATGAGACAAGATAAGTCTTCTGGTCTCTTACAGCTGAAATAGTGAAGGGATTTCATCACTAAAATAGTGTCCCTAACAGTATCTCATTCCATGAAAAATATTATTGTGTAACAGTTAATAAGAAACATATTATAAAGTTTATCCTTGGAGCTAAACTGACCTCATTCCTTGAATCCATGTCTCTAAACATTCCAAACCAAAACAGCTTAAGACTTTTCTTTCTCCCTCTGGTGACACCCCACCTGCAGGGCTGCATCCAGCCCTGGGCTCCCAGCACAGCAAGGACAGGGAGCTGCTGGAGCCGGGCCAGAGGAGACACCAAGGTGATCAGAGGGATGGAACAGCTCTGCTGTGAGGAAAGGCTGAGAGAATTGGGGCTGTTCACACTGGGACAGAGAAAGCTTTGGGGCACCCTAATTGTGTTCTTCAGGTACCTGAAGGGAATGACAAGATGGAGAAAAACTTTATAAGGGTCTGAGTGACAGGACCAGGGAGAATGGCTTCAAACTGAGAGTAGGTTTAGATTAGATATTAGGAAGAAACCTTTCCCTGTGAGGATGGAGAGGCACTGTAACAGCGTCCCAAGAGAAGTTGTGTCTGCCCCATCCCTGGAAGTGTTCAAGGCCATGTTGGATGGAGCCCTGAGGAACCTGGTCTAGTGGGAGGTGTGCCTGCCCACGGCAGGGAGTGTGGAATGAGATGATCTTTAAGGTCCCTTCTGACTGAAACCATTCTACCATAACTCATCACATTTCTACCAAACAATAGACAGATGAGACAAATATGATGAAAACCAAATTATGTGTTTCAAGAATATGAAACGTCTCTTTCAGGAAGAGTATAAGAGAAGTACCATATTTTTATCAAATGTGCTATTGCACATCAATGCAAGGATTGAAAGATGTCCACAAATAAGTGACAGCTTTGCAACTTCTATACATTAAAGTCCTTGGAAATGTGGATCTACCATGACTGTTTCCAGAAAATATATAACTGGTATCAGTTAGTGCTATTATGCAGCATTTGGAGATAGATATTTTCATAGAAAAATTATAGATTTCTTTTTAAAACTTTTGAAATGTCAATGCTTTATCTTATCAGGTTATTTCATTTATCTAAACCTTTTCCCTTGTAAATCAAGCTTTGCTAAGACAACATACAATTCTGTTGAAGGCAGTTTGGATTTGACTTACTGCTTACCTTGTCTTTCTATTATATCTTCTTCAAATTTCTTCCTATGCTGTCATGAACAAAATGGTCTGAGTTTCTCAGAGCAATATTTGGACAGTTCCAAAAACTTAAAGAGTCTATATAACACTATCAGATTTATTTTTGCACATCATCTGGAGTGGTGTTGATCCTTTAAGTAGCAAAAAAGAGCTGCACTGAAAATGCAACTTAAAAAATCCATGAAATTCAACCAGCTTATAGATCTGAATGTTCTTTCTTTTCCTTTTATGGTTTAAGAAAGAGCAGCAAAGATTGTAAAGTGCTGTAAATAGCTGATGTATAAAAGACAGCTTTGCAATAAGGACAGACTGAGAATAAATAAACTGCAAAATTTTATTTAGGAAGATGAATTTTTATGTGTTACTGAAAAGGATATTTGTATGTGTTATCTCAAGATACTAGAAGAATTTCAAAGGCTGTTTATTCAAAAGATTTAAATGTATCCTATTTCATTACAGACTTCGAAATGTAACCACATTTTTTAGTATCACCACTTTGAAGAAACATAATATATACAGCAGCTTCTCAGTAAGCCAACAGATATTTTGGAAGTATATTAAATTAGTGCATTGTGAAGGGGTATTGTTCTATTTATCTTGATAAGAGGATTAAATTCACATGCCCTAAACTAAGGTAAAATGTGCCAGAAAAATGTTGATCACATAGCTAAATTTTCTGCTTCAAACAACAAATTAGAGTCAGTAGAAAGGAAAAAAAGATAAGTTGTCCAATGATGCATGAATAGTGAGCCAAAAAAAAAAGTCATATAGCTAACATCTCTAGCAATGTCCAGTATTTGTAGTCATAACACTTGAAGCTAAGTAAAATGTTAATTCTCCTTTCCTTTACTCAGCTCAGCATTACACAACTATTGGACAAAAGGTTAAGTGAAAGACAGCCTGTGTTTGAATAAGTGTCTGTTCATTAATTGCCGTGCCTTGCATTGCTTTAGAAGTAGTGAGTGATCACATTGATAAAGACCGTAGTTATGGAGAGACCAAGGTGAGCATTGAAGAGACAGAATTAGGGAGACTGAATGGACTCATTTTGTGTTCGTGAAACATATAAAAACATATGCAAGTACTTGTACACATAGATTTATTATTTCTTTCCATAATATTAGCAGATTTCCACATATCCACATCGTGTAGCAGTATTCATCCAAACACTGTGTGCTGGCTGGAAATTTGTGCATTGGCTCCAAATTGGTCTGTTATTTTAAGTTGACAAATTATCTAATGACTTAATTCTTTTCTTTTGGATTTTTATTTGGTTACCTGTAGAAAAATAATCAAGGTAAAATGTTCCTTACTTTGATAAACATGGAGAGAGGGCTATGTGGTGTTCAGTAGCTTTTCCAAAATTTATTTAGTACCAAATTCTGCTAAATAACACTATTTTAAAATACATGTTTAGCTTTTTGATTGGGGTTTATTTTGGTTTTCTCAAGGAATGCCACGTCCTTGACTGTTGGAGGAGTTTCATCTATCGTGTGCCTCACTTCTGTAGTAGTTGCACATCATGCCTACTAAGTCTAATAAGAGATTAGATTATTAGGTGATCTACAGACCTGTCAGCTACCAAGTATTACTATTTAACACCAAGGAGTAAGGGGTCAAACAAACAAGGAAAAATAATTTAACCATACTGCTTTAAGATACAATGTAAGATGTAACCAAAAGTATGTATTCTACAACCCTCTCCATAAACTGTTAAAACCAGGTGAGTCAGTGTTCTTTATCTCATCTATGACATATCCCTGATAACTCTGGGCAATATCTTCTGTTAATGGTCCATAAGGTCTCACAGCATGGCTCACGAAATTACATCATCCCAGCTGAGCAACCAAACACTCCTATCTGGATAAAATCTGAGGTTTAGAACACCACAAGCACCCCTATCCACTAGATTCCCAGAGGACAAGAGCTACATCACCATCACTGGACCTTCAGAGGAAGACCAGACCCTTCTACAGGATCACTGCTTCAACAGAACCACATCAATAATTTTAACATGAATGTAAACACCATTTAATTGGACTGCTGCCATCATCCTGCCTGACAGGGTGTGAGGTTGCATCCTGACTGTCAATTTAAACTGGTGTTTTCTGACTTTATTTTAATCTTCCTATTAAATAATGGTTCTGACTTTGAATCTCTCACTGATCTGCTTTCAAACTAGTACGCATACAAAGATGTAATAGCCAGAAAACAAGGAGCAAAAGGAAATTGGTGGCAAACTTCTGCTCAGTTTCTGCAGTGGAAATCTAGAGATCCTCTTAACATGAGTGGAATTTCTCAAATTTGTTTTGTCTAAAAACACATATTTTTGCCATATTCTCAGAAGCATTGAAGAGGTTTTTGGTGTAATGGTTTTGTTGGTTTTTTTTTTTGAGTGAAAACAATTTCTCATAATTTTCACAGAATTACTACCTTAAAAAGACAATTCATTGGGAAACTGAGTTGCCAGAACTACTCATTAAAAAGTCAAATTGACATAGCATTGGGGTACATGTTTAGCTATTTGAACTGCCTGTTTCTTAACACAATTATGTTGCTGCTGAAATGCTTACTTGTTGCCCTGAAAATTAAAGCCTTCTGATAATGTTTTCATAGTTTTAGTTACTTTCCCATTAAAGTTCTATAAACATAAGTTGTTTATCGCATTCCTTCTAAGAAACATCTTTTGATGGATGTTTTTTATGACCAGTGTGCTTGGGAAGGTGGTAGCTTAATTATCCAATCCCTGGTCATTGTCGAGAATCTATAAATACTGGAGTCAGAGAATAAAAGACGGTTTTTTGTTCTGCCACTGAGAGTGTTTGTGTGAATAATTTCATGTCCTTTAGCGACACTTACTAGGACAGAGTGTGACACCATAGGCAAAGATATTAGCGACCTTCAAAGTGGCTGGAAAATGTAGATATATGCCGTATTTTCAAATGAGGCTCAATTATTTCTAGAGTAGAAAAGTCCTTCCCTCAACTAAGAGACAATGGTAAGGTGGCTCAGGTAGGCACTAGGGATGTGAGGAATTGCCGGCATTCAGATTTAGCTGCACAACTACCTGTCACAGCTCTGCTAAACTTTGTACCCCTCTTTAAGAAGGAAGGCCAGCCCCTCTTTGCCTTGTCAAGATACAAAAACCTTCTATAAACGACAGCATCAAAGAGCAACTTTCAGTTTCACCACAGTGCACCAAAGGAAAAAGTTTAAAATATTGAGAACACAGATGAATTAAAAAAATTGTTTCTTATACTAAGATCTCGAACCCTTTGTGCTGAAGTAGGAAAGGCAAGTTCCTTTTTGCATCCCACCAAACGATGGCTACATTTAGTGCATGGACAAGAGTTAGGTCACCTACCTGAAGAGAAATCTCAGCACCTTGAAGATCACATCATTTGTGAAAGAAAAAGTTGTTCTCCTTGCTATGGTCTTAGCAATACCACATTTGAAATATATAAGGTGCATAACAAAATGAAGAGTTGAATGGGAGAATTGTGGACTTTCTATAGCTGCTACACAATTGTGATTAATCATCTAAGTCAAGTTATAAACAACTCTGAGGGAAAACAAAGTTATATAAATTCTGAAAATAAAAGCAATAAAATATGAGATCACATAGTGTCAGGCAATTTAAAAGCTACTTTCATTGGAACAAGCTAAGATCTGTAAATATTTTTTCAAACTATTGCAATGAGTGCTTCTTTTGTCACAAATACAAGATGAGTTATATGCTAGTCAATTGACCTGCCTTTCCCTATAGATGATATCAAATTGTGTTGGTAGAATTTTTTGTCAAATATTACTTAGATCTTGACATTTTTTTCTGCTAAATATGGACACAGTCTCTGTCCATCTCCTGCTTCTAGTTCCACTACTGTTTTCACTCAATCTTTTGACCCAGCTCGGAACCATGGAGGCACTGGTACTGCAGAAAATCATTAACTTGTGAACTGTTTCTGGAAGTCCCTCACCTGTCCTCTGGGTGTCTGTGTGAGTTCTGTAGATAAATGCATTGATGAGTATTACTACCTGTCTTCTAACACCAGGTCATCTCAAATAAGGACTTAACTGTAAAACATCTTGCAAGAATTGTGAAGACTTCTTCCATAGACAATTGAGAAAAACTCTGCTGGGCCTCCATCTGTCATCTCATATTTATCATTGGAAACATGTACTTAGACAAAAATTTCCTTCTCAAATAAGGAATTGGGTTGGGTGAGACTTTAAAAATCAATGTCTCTAAAACCATATGTAAATTTATGAAAAATACCTACTAAAAGAAACTAAGAAATAATTGCAACAGCACTTCCATGAAACGTTCTTGTAATTGATGAAAACCATGGGCCTTGCTCTGGACAGTATTACCTTGGTTATACCCTTTCATAAATAATAACTATGATTTCTCCTGTGAATTACATGGACAAGTAAAATTTCACTTCTCACTATGCAAAATATAGGCCAGTTCCTCTGCACAGTTTTCATCTTGACTTACTCAGTGAGTTTAAGTGACATAGAAGGTGTCAGAGTCCTTGGCAAGCTAGACATTCAGCTCAGTTTCACTCAGAAAGAGAACTGGCATTCACTAAAATTAGATTTCTCTACTTTGGCATACTTTGAAATGAGACAAAACTATTTTGTAAAAAGACTACTAAGAAGTTTCAAAGGATATATTAATAATTCAAAGTAAGTAACCGGCATAGAATTTTCATCTTCCAAACACCTAAACACAAACACCACCTCTAAAGAAAAACAATTACATCAATAGAGTGTCACCAGCATAAAGCCTGAGCAATGAACTATTAAATCAGTCTCTGATCTCAGAAAAATTACAGTGCTTATGCACTGTTTATCAATATGGCACCAGACTACTTAATCAGGCAATTCTAGAGACTGGGTTTGATTTTTTGTCTTTTAATAGAAAATTTTCTGTTTCCAATAAAACAGGCAAAATAAAAACTATGCATGAATATGCATTTTCCTATGTATTTTATTTTTCTTTATGATACTGATTTTCTGGTTGAAAATGTTACCTGTTACATCTTGTGTTTCAATGCTAAATGACGTGAAATAGATTTCTCTAAAATGATAAAATAATATTTTCATGACAAGGAAGAGAGTTCCTTTGGGTTTTGATTTGGTTTGGTTTTGGGATTTTTTTTTAATTGTGTACAGGAGGGATGGAAAAAGGTAAAATTAGTAAATGATGTTGCTACCAAATTTTATGTGAGACACTCTAACTCTCTTTGAACAGAGAGTTAGGCACAATGTTGATATTAAGCCTTGACAGAATTGTCAAGCAAGTATTGCTTTCCTAACTTCAAATATGCTCAAAACTAAAGTTATTATCTTTCTAGTTTCCTTTGCAAGCAAAGATAAAACTGTGTAAGAACCATAATGCTATTGTTAGTTATCACTAATTATTAGCTAATACTAACTTATTATTAGCTACTTTTAATTAAAATATTATGGTAAGATATACTTGTTCATTTTCTCAAAATTTGAGAAAAAACCTCTTTTAAATTTTTTTTAAAAATTGTTAAAAAACCTCTTAATATTTAATATGAAACTGATTCAAAAAACTGACCAGCTTGTATCAATTGACATCTGGGATTTTTGGGTTAATTTAAATGTATGTGTCTCTGCTAAAGTCAACAGAGTTGAATTTCAATGGCTATTCATCTGATGCAATATTTCTAAATTGCAAATTGGAGACTTTAAGCTTAATGAAGGCAAGAAAGTTTACTGAAGATGTTCTTCTAGCCAGTTTAACTTAGCATATAAGAATTCTTCATGTATTTAAAGCTTAGCTCATAATCAAGTCTTACTATATATGAGGTTACAAACGTGAGATATTGTTATTTGGTTCATATTAACTGGGACCAGAATCAACAACATTTTCAAATTTAGAGCTTTTTAAACCTGAGTTTAAATGATTGGATGCTAGAAGTGAATACAAAACCAAGAAATGAATACAGAACAAATGAATACAAAAACCAAGAGTTTTGCTGTAAGCTCTCTGCTTGCCTTTTTATTTTCAAATTTTTATAGTCAGTAATGAGAAAATAAAACATTCTGTATGATGGATAGAAAGAATGCTAGTTGAGGCTTAAATGTTTTAATAAAAGAGCTGAAAAATGACTGTTTCCAGGAGGAAGATACCTATATGTCACTGACAGGTGAGGCAAAAGAGTGAAGGACCAAAATTGAATGTGATGTGGCTCATGGTGATCCCAGGGGTCCGCATGCACATCACATCTTGACTAGCAGTCAAGCTTGTATGGATGGCCCAGGCACTCAGAATCACAGAGCTGGAACAAGCTCACAGGGATCACCAGTCCAACTCCCAGCCCTGCACAACACCACCCCCAAGAGTTACACCTTGTGCCTGAGAGCGTTGTCCAAACACTCCTTGAACAATGTCACAATTGGGGCTGTGACCACTCCCTGGGGAGCCCTCCAATGGCAACCACCCTCTGGGTGAAGAACTTTCTCCTAATATCCAACCTAAATCTCCCCTGACACAGGTCCAGCCAGTCCTTTGGGTCTTGTTGCTGGTCACCAGAGAGCAGAAATCAGTGTCTTCCCTCCACGCCCCCTCAAGAGGAAGCTGCAAACAGCAATGAGGTCTCCTCTCAGCCTCCTCTTCTCCAGGCTGAACAGCCAAAGACCTCATACAGCTTTGCCTCCAGGCCTTTCACCATCTTTATTGCTCTACTTTGGATGCTCTCTAATACTTTAATAACTTTTTATATATATATAAATATATATATGTATTATACTGTGGTGGCTGAAACTGCCTATGATATTCAAAGTGAGGCCAAATCAGTGCAGGCAACTGCCTGTGGAAGATCTGTGCTTTCCTGATGTAAGTAGGGGTTTCTGACATGTTCCTTCTGTGTTTGACAAAGGAAGTCCCCCAGGAAGGAAGATGTTTAAAGCCTATCCATGATGCTCTTGAAGGGGTGCTGTGAGATTCCTAGTACACACACAATTAATTTGTGCCCAAAAGGAAGAACCTCCAACACTAAATCACTGATGTTGGCAAACAAAGTTTCATGTAAGGGACTTATATAGCCCCGCAGTGTTCAAATTCTTAGTCCTTTTGTAAAAAGGAAGGGATTTATTTACATAAACCTGACAAAAGCTTGCTAGAATGGTGAGAAGTAACATTAGGGCAGCAGTCTGATGGTCAGGACACACCAAAATACAAGACATCCAAATTCTAGTCCCTTCCCAATTACATAGTTTTAATTCCAGGAGGGACTATCAACTATTCAAGAACAGGATACATCTTGCTGTCTGCTGTGCTGGTTTTGGCTGGAGCAGAGATAATTTTGTTCACAGTGGCTAGTACAGGGCTGTGTTTTCGTTTGGTTAAACCATGACACCTGCCAAGAAAGCATTCAAAATTTCTCTGCCAGAAGGAGGTTGGAAAATTACTGTGTTTGTATGCCCTACTGGATAAGGTCCTTGGATGGTGGGGTGTTCTCTTTCTGTACAAAGATTGTTGCAAGAAATTTATGCACTTTGTTTCATCAAAGCAATAATTTTCTAAATTAAGATGGTTTCTTTGCTTTCATGTGAGAGAAGATCAGAACAAAAATTCCTACTGATGATGGAGTGCCTTTGCCTGCAGGGGTAGAACTGCTTGCACTTCCTTGTTTTGAAACCAGGAATAGGTAAGGTAAAAGCTCAGTTTCCCTTTGTGTCAGGAAGGCTTCAGTATAAATTTGCACATTGGTATGCCCTGATCAGTAGGATATAATGGGCAATACAGACCCTACTGTGCATACCAGGAATGTTATAACATTGGATCAAGGTTTCGAGGAATAGTGACACGTTCCTTTCTAATTACTAGATCCTTGTGTGGCTTGAAAATGTATTAAATTCTTTGCTACTTATATGAGGAGATTTTGACCTGGAGAGAAGCAGAATGCAATCAGATCCTAAGGTTTAGATGCCTTCAGGTGCACACAGTTACTGAGCAGCCTCTGTCAATCCTCTTTTTGGACACGTTTGTCTCTGCTCACCTATGCCTTTTTTAGCTGTCTTAGACAGTGTTTAGAACATTTTTACACTAAAAAATGGTTTTCTTTTCTTGTTTGGAGTAGTGAATATAAACAAATACTTTGATTGCCATCAACATGAATGATTTCTGAGAAAAAAATAAAAAGCTAACATTTTTTCATTATCATGATGCACTTGAAATTAAATTTTTAAAACCAAAAATAAACAGAGAGATGCATATTCATTTTATTCTTCAGTACTCAGGTGTTATTAGGATTAGCTATGCATCAATTTCAACAGTGAGCAAAGACTGCCATCTTTTGACTTCTACAAAATAGCTGCACAACTAAATACACATCTTTGTTAGCCCTGTTACGGTTTATCACTGTGCTCCTAACTGGAAAAAAACCCTTGGTTTTATCTTGATCCTGTTGAAACACTGTGGCCCAGTGAGGGCCTTCACAGTACACTGTTCCACCTCTGAGCGAGAAACATTTAACTGTGGCACCTAAAACTTGTTCACTTCTTCGTTTTCTTGCAGCGCTCTCTCTTGCATAAATTTGTCATCTCATCCACACTTCCAAAGAAGTATTTTCTACCACCATCAGTTAATTGATCAGTTAATAATTTTCTTTCATACTAAATGGTTCATGCCTTGACAACACAGAGTAAATGTGCATCTACCTCCCACTAGAGGTCAATAGTATCCCAGCAACGAATGCTAGTACCTTTAGAATTCCCACCCAAAGGTTCAGCTATCTGGCCTGCAAACCTAAAAGTAAATGTCAGGCAGTTAATCAGATGCCTCAAGAGAACAGGAGATCTGCAGCACGTGGAACAGATGTGTCTACATACATTGTGCCCAATTTCCCTGCATTTCTTGCTCAAAAAACAGACTGAGATAAATGCATAGCATAACACGCGTAGCACGCTCTTTTAGCAGAAGGAAAGCATAGCTAGCAACGTGTAACTGTTGTTTTCCATAGCTTTTATTCAGACTTAAGCCACTGGCATGACACTGGAAGCACAGACAGATCACAAGCTCGAGGTGTGGGAACCCTGTCTCTGAAGCCCAGTACATCTGGATACCACACAAGGAAATGTAGTCTTTCATAGAAAGCCTTTGATGGACCTACCACTGGCACAGAAGACCAGATGGCATATGCTCAGCAGGAAATCATGCTGTCCTCTGCTGAAGACACTGCTAATCCAGCAGGTGTCTATAACAAGTAGGAAATCTCTTGGCTACCAAAGCTCACCTAAAGTTTAGATCACTTTCTATCTGAGCTGCAGTACTTGCATTCTCGATGTGTATCCTGCAATACAGCACAACTAACACAGAAGATTCAGAATATATCATACAGCCAGATCGATTTCAATACTTCATAGTTTGATCAGTAGTCTGGAAGAGTAAAAGAGTGGAATATTAACTGATTTGAGTGAAGAAAGCAGACACCTGTACTTGAATTTGCTCTATTACTTCTGTCCTTATTTTAAGGAAGTTCTTTCTTCATATTCTCTTCCATGACTTTCAGATAGTTTTTATCTCTTTTGAATAATCCTTTCAGCTCTTTCCTGAGGGGAAGACCTACTACTTAGAAATATTTTATGTCATATTATACAAGATCACCTTTTCTGTTAATTCATTTTAGTGTAATAAAGTGCTAACCCAAAATTTATTCCAATACAGAAGTGACTGGATCTGAATGTTTCTGTGTGTTTATGGAAGAATAGATATATATCCTTTATTAAAAAAAATCCCACTGTTTAACCACTGCAATGGTCAGAATCCTTGTCTCATCTTTTCCCAGCTTTTTGATGTCACTGGTTCAACCATCAGTTATCTATTTGGTCCCTTGAGAGAAAGACAAAAACTATAGCTGGGTCTTTGAGACCTAACTTGTGGTCTCAGTATGTCCAGTTCTTGTCTTCCCAATACAGAGCCTAAATCACAAACTGAAATACAGGAAACTGGACTTAACGAAATATTTTTTTTATCTCACTATCTGAATATACATTAGTTTAGTATTTTGTTAGGAGCATATATGCAACTAAGTGTGGTAACAAGTTCTTCTATCTGTGTAGATTCTTATCTTTCCATTCAGCAGTCAAGCTAAAAAACACATGGCAAAAAGCCCCCCCTCAAGTTGGAGCAATCCAAGTGATACTTCCATGAGTCCTATAAAAGGAATATGGACGCTTTCCACAAGCCAGCTAAAGAAACAGACCTTCATCTTGCTGATCAATATAAAAACCAAAAGAGAAGAAAGATGTTCATCTGGAGTTTTTAGTGTAGCCTGTACTGGCTCACACTTCACTGTCCTGTTTTTCTTTTATATATACATATATATATATATATATATATATATACACAACAATGCCTTTGAATTTTCTGAACATGACATTGCTGATTTTAGAGAAAAATATTCAGAATAAGAATTACCATAAATGAGGAAGGTAAGAGTCCTGATATCATTTTAGGGAATGATTAATGGTATACACAAGGTAAAACAATGTCAGCAGTACACCCAGCACAGAGTACATAGATTCAAGCTTCAAATGGCACCAGACGGAAAATCACTTTGTTTCCCAATTCTGAATGTAGGAAGAAAACGTAAGTGTAAAATAAACTTTGTTCTGACCAGGTGAGAGATGGGTCAGCACCAATTTTACCCTTTCTAAATGAAAACTCTTCATCTGAAAAACTTCATTTCAACAGAACTTAATAGACAGCCTATTCTCATGTACTTAATTTCACATGACACACATGCTACTTCAGTACAACAATAGAATTATAAAACTAGATTTTTTAATTATTTTTTTTTTATTCTTTTTTCTGGTCAAAGTATCCATTATGATCTCTGCTGTGGTCTCTTCATCACTGAACAAGTATATTGGCTTGCTTGACTTCCATTTCCATCTCAGAAGACAGAGACAAGAACGACTAGCATTCACAGTCTTTCTGAGCATTGTGTGTCTGACTATTAGAACAAAACCAGATGCTAAATAAAGTACAGTTCAAATCTCCTCTCATCCAAGATTTCTGGTAACAAAAATAGCACCTTTTCCTTTCTCATATCCTGCATAAAGAGTGTACTTGGGTTTATGCAGAAAATCTTGGAGAATTTCACTCTCAAAGAGTGAGTTAAACAAGCTGTACCATCATATCCTTAATCTATAGATATGTGTTTAAGTGTTTCAGAGTCCAGGAGGTGTTTTAACAGCTGTAAATATTTCAAAAGTTGGTTTCCTACTTAAAACATTATTTTACATTAAGGAATATATTTATGATAATCAGAACAGATAATACCTTGAACTATAAGGATGATCAGGACAAAATAAGAAACAAAAACCCTGCATTATCTATCCAGAAAATAATCAGGTCCTAAATTCCCACATTACATGTTCTTATGTGAGCATCTAAACTTGACACCATTCAAATACATCCACCTATTCTGACTTCACTTTAAATGTTCACATATGAAAGGAAGAAACAAAGTGATCATGAATTGCCTACAGACATTAGGCTGTGGCAACATGAAGTACATTCAAAATCATTAAAATTCAAATTTTCCAGTGCTTACATGATGGTGTTGGGAGTCTTGCTACTCTTTTGCCCATGTTGAGTACTCTGACGAAAATTAGTAATAATGAATATTGACGTAGGAACAAGCAGCTGAAAATTGCCTAAGTCACTTTACAGTTCATATGACTGCCTGGACATAGTTCTTCCTTTTCATAACCTTTAAAATCACATCTAGCTGTGTTAAAAAATATATTCTGGACTATTAAAAAAAAATAAAATAAGAAAACAATGATTTTTTTTTTCCCACAGTCACATATTTACCATACTGCTCATCGTCTTTCCATTTGTGTTGCTGTCGTACTCACAACTTTTCCAGCTAGTATCCTGAACTGATTAATTATCTTATACCGATGAGAAGAAAGCCTCTGGGAATGAAAAAAATGAGGGAAAGCAAATATAAACTGAGAGTTTATTTTTGTACAGTTACCATATCAATGGATTGAATTTTTCCCTTCTATTTTTTTCCCTTTTTCTAAAATTATCTATAAAGGTAAGCAATATGATTGGAAATTTTAGTAAGCAATTTGAGCCCTCTGCAATGCTCAGAACTTCGGTGAATGCAATTAATCAATTGCCAAGTATCTTAGCGTGAGATGAATCTGATACAACTTTGTCTTCAAACACCTAATAGGTGCTGATAAGGAAAACTGTTGCAAAAAATGTTGCTAAATGTTGCAAAAACAAAACTCTTGCAAATTTTGCAAAATGTTGCAAATTTTCTCATTGTTAGTAAGTTTGGACACCTCCTTCTACAAAAAACAGATGAGGATCCATGAGGTTATTATATATGTCTTTATGCTCTTCTATGGCTACAATAGCCTTTTCAGAATTCCACTCAACTAGGTATTTGGACACATTTCAATCAGTTTTTATTTGAATTATATTTTAAATCAATTTATATTTAAATTATACTTTAAAATTTTAATTATATGGGATTTTACAAAAAAGTAAAGTGTAAGTAAAAAAACCCATAAAACACAGATGTTATATGAAACCCAGAGAAAGCTTTGGATATTGTCTTCAGGTGACTTACTGAACTTCTAGTCCAGTACTGGACATTTGCCTACCAATATATGGGTTTTTTCGATTTCATCCTTTTTTTCCTTCATGTTTAACTAGCATAATTGTCATGGCTTCTGGTACAGTAAGTTTAGGCAATAATTGTCACATTATCATAAGAGCTATCTGAAAATGAGCATAATTTTTGTTCTTTCCTGCATCTCTTCTTTAGGAATGTTCTGAAAGGGGGAAATTGGCATGCACTAAAATACTCAAGTCCTCTAATTTTAAGACATTTCTGTCTTGTATTTGATTGAAAATCATGCCAGTAATAAGAGGAGAGACACTGTAGCTGTAAAGATCACAACTGCACAGTAAGTCATGGGGATTATTCCCTGTTGGAAACAAAGTTTTTCTAGGATTCCTTTTATATAATTTAGAAGGTATGTGAAGGAATACAAAATGTGTGTGAAGTAGAAAAAATCTTTGTCAAATTCAGCTCATTTTGCATGGAGTGTTATGTACCCAGTTTCAAAACAACTATAATTGAATTTAATTAAATTGAAATGGCTTTCTCCTAAACAAAGTCACCTAATCTGAAGAGTCCTTTCCATCTTATGTGCAGGGTCTGAATGCAACGCTTGTGGAGTTTTCTTTTATTAGAAGTACGTTCACTAATGTAGGTTTAAATGTGGCCTAATTATTAATCAAACATATTTCAGCAGCAAGAGGGCCAACATTCAAATAATGATTAATTGAAAACTTAATTAAACACTTCAAGACATCACATGAAAGTGTTCTGATAAAGTTTCAGGTCATGCAGTTTGCATCTGAATCTGAGTAATGAAAATGAAGAATTTGATCCAGAAGTCTTCGTAGTCGGTGACTGAAATTACCCCAATTCTGCTGGAGAAAATCTGTCTTTGAATGTTTGCAATTAAATTTTCTGGGAGAGCTTTGCATTATGTGGAATATAAAAACAAAGAGCTGACTTCACCTGACCATTACACTTTGCTGAGCTTCTATGTTTCCTGTGCCATAGAACAGCACTTTACAAAATTTTATCCAAGACTCCGAGGAAAAAAAATAACTTTCACACTCTGATTGGAACTGAGGATGAAAGATGTAGAGATTTTTGGTTTTAAGTAAAATAGGTTTTATTACTTACATACTTTATTCTGCAGTGTTAGTCACAGCATACTGATGGGCAGCAACTCACACTTTTTAAAAACTTGAAGATTTTAAAACCCTTCTAATCCATTCACAAAAGAAAACATTTGTTTAATTATTTTCAATTTATGCCACATTTTTCCCAACCTGCAGGTGGTTCATATCATATAAGATATAACTTTGATTTAGCAATGTTCCTAGCCATTCTGGATGAAGGATCCTGATGGTTTGTTTTAAAATCAGTTATGGAGTGTTGAATTAACACTGAGAGTCCTGTATGCAATTATGTTGATGTGTGACTTTGCTACATCAAGTCTTCAGGACAAAGATTCATTTAATTCATAGAAAATAAATCCAGAGGCAGAAAAGACAAAAAGGGAAGACATGTTTGAGAACACTTTACGAAAAGGCTTGTCAACATGTAAAACACATAAATAAATTAGACTGCATATGTATTTTTCATGGAGATAAGCTGGGATGGGAGGTGGAGGTGGGAATGTATGTGTATGCTTACACACACATACCTGAACACATATATGTACAGGACAAGGAGTCATAGCCTCAAGCTGCACCAGGAATGTTCAAATTAGATATCAGGAAGAATTTCTTCATGGAAATCATAATTCCCCAATTTAGTGTTCCCACTGAGACCACCCCAAACCATGCACCTCTCCCTCGCTCCTCCATCCTCCCATCCCTGCCCTGCAGCTGGATGGGGAGGAGAACTGGAGGCACAAAAAGTAAAGGATCGTGAGTTGATGTAAGACAAATTTACTGGAAACAGCAATGAAATAAGACAACAAACTCTAACAGAAACAACACTGACAGACTGTACAAGAAAAAAAATGAATTATTTTAATGTGATTGCTCTCCCTGCCATAGAAAACCCCTGACAATACCTGACTGCTCCCTCTGCCTTGAAGGGTCCTAGAAGGGAGCCTTTCCGTGCACCCCCACATGCAGCAATGATGTGAAGTGGTACAGAATAACCTCTGAGACACGGTCAGGTCAGGCCCCCTGCCTTCTGCTACTGCAAAAATTAACCCTGTCCTGGCTGGAACCAGGACAACAGCCCAGCTCGCTTCTCTTTTCTAAAGAAATGCTGTGGCCCATTTATTTTGCCATATCTGTTGGCATGAATTGATCAACTCTGGCAGTACAAAACCATCCACAATACCGGGTTTGAAGAACATACTTTACCAGACTGCTGGAGCTGTATGTATTCTGTACCACAGTGGGCTTCAAGTGCCTTATTAATGTTCACGTAAAGGTGGGATATATCTCCCTGCTGGCTGTTATTAAGGTCAATTTCATAAACATCTAAGGATTTTACTTTTCCAGTTCCACTAAGCAGTTAATTAAATTGTTTGATTGATTTCCCAGTTGTGCCTGGTTCTTGCTCCTGTATCCCTTGATGTCTTTCTCTGAAGTATAGAAAGGAAACTACATGATAAAATAAGGAAAAGAGGAATACCATAGCTTGATTTCCACTGCCAGCAGCAGCATATTATACAGGTACATGCATCAATTTCATATTTATGAAAATAGAGAAATCCATACCTAATACAGAGAAAAGCTCCTCAACTATACAACCTGTCATTCAAGAAAGATAACTCACATTCTAACTATCAAGAAAAGCCAAAATGAAGGAGTGTTTTGTAAATAGATTTTTGATGTAAAGCGTACAAGGAGCTTACAGTATCTTTCAGTCATATACAAGGATGCCTTAACAGCTGCAACAATGCAGCCTACCTTGCTTCTCATATCTTTAGCTATACTGAGGCTCTAATTTAACCTTCTCTGTTTCATTGAAAACAAAACCAAGCACATCACCAATTTAAGGAAAAAACAAAAACCAAAAAAAGACAAACTAACACACTTGGTGAATGTGTATGATTATCAGCTTTGTCTGTTCCTTGAAACTATTCAGTTTTTTGCACTCCTCATTAGCATTTTTTCAGGAGTCTTCATCAACATCTAGATCTCTTTCTATTACTGGCCTCCTAATGGCAAAATTATCTCTCCAAAATTGATATCTCCATAGTTTTCCCTAATCATATTTTGTATCCTTAGAAGTTCAGAGTATGTACTGACATTCAGCTATAAAGCTGATTAAAACGAAGCCTCGTGTTAAATTGGACTTTCTCTGGGGACTCCCATTCCAACAATCCCAATACTCTTTGGAGACACAGTTTTAGAGAACCAGAGTGGCACCACCTTCCCTGTGGAGCTGTTCTTCAGTCATTTCCTCTCTGAAGCGATGTATTAATCAGACCTTTGCAGCAGAGAACTAATAGGGCTGTGCCTATGCTTTTTTTTCTTCTTAGCTGGAATGAACAAAGAAATTATAATACATAAATGATTGTTATGATAGATTAGGAAATTATAATTTGTAATCAGGTCTCATCCAGATTTTGTATTGTCTCCTTTTGTGTCCTCTGTGATACCCATGAAAAGTGTGGAAAACAGGTGCATTAAATTATTTATTTGTGTCTGTTCCCAAGCATAAATTCTGACTGCCCAAACAGTCCCCTGTGTGTGGAAGGCCAGCCTCTTGCTATTTGCTTCCTCCTAAACCAGAGCAGAGAGTATATATGACCCTTAGATCATGCCATCTGTAGCTCAGTAAATGGTCCTGAGCACTCTGCTCTGTAGTTTTGGCTCTGGCTGACGGCAGCAGGAGGAGTCACACTGGACTGTCATCCATACAGGCAGCCCTGCAAGCACTACTCCTTCAGCCTAATCAGCCTGAGAAATGTTCAGAGTCTAGGTACCTACCTGGTTGCTGGTAGGTGGAGCACAGTAGGACTCAAATATCAAGTAACTCTGATCACTGATTTTCCTGACTCCCCAGGGAGCTTCAGCAAACATTTGCTTAACATGTACTTGTCAGGTACATCATCTCACATGAATTTTGCTCTGAATGTTCTCCCATCTCCTTTGGGATGGTGACCTCCTCTGTTATGCTGTCTGTTGATGCGTGTAAGTGCACAAAAGAGAAACATGGAATTTTTCTTAAGTAACAATTCCCTTATCTCAGTGACACATTTGTACATGTTATTCAATGCATGGTAGAGGCAGTCATTTTCAACTGTTTTCTTTTCTGTTTTTTTTCTCTTTTCCTTCTTTTCATAATAAACTACTTTTTGGCTTATAAGCAGTTCTGGGATGATAAGCAAAAGGCAGAAAACACTGCATATGTAACAAAAATGGCAAACATGAAGGAAATCTATGTTTCTACTCTTGCTTTACTTTGCCTTCTATTAACCCTCTTACTAACATCCACCTGATCTTGTACCTCTTGTGACCTACAAATCATTATTGCATTTGTTCTCTTTTAGAAAATCTTTTACTTTAATCTGTAAATGCCTTTTGAAGTACCTGATTCAGTATCTTAATCACTAAAATCCAATCACTTTACTAACTTGATTCTTTTCAAAGTGGTTTCCATCCTCGCCAAACTGAATCAATCCAAACTGATTTCAGAAAAAGTCAAAAAGGAGCTGCACCCATGTTCCAACTTTTCCATTTAAAGTTTTCTAACCACTTTACATGTGCCTTGTTTAGTTTGTCTTTTGATATCTGAACACTGTCATAAACTTCATTTTCTTTTTTTATTTCACTGACTGCTGTAATTCTAATGAACACGTCTTTAGGCTAAACACCTTGCTGATGCAAATAGATGCCTTCCAAACGAATAATTTTCAAACTTCTTTCTTTCCCTTTCTGAGTACTGTGCAATCTCACAGCATTTACTTGTTTCTTTATTTTCCCTTCCACTCCCCTTCACTACTGTCAGTCTTTTACTGTCAGCTTTGATCTGAAAGCTGTGGCTGTCACAGCAGAGAAATTAAAACTCATTCACCTGCATAGGGAGGTAGAGCAGAAGGAGGAGTACAAGGCTGTATTTCCACTGGGATCAGTATTCCTAGTTCAAGCAAGTTATTAAGCTTTATATTTAATTGCTTCTCTTATTAGTCACAACTTCAGTTTCTCTTTCACCTCTCTTGTTTCACCTTTATCATATCAAGGAATAAGAGGTTGAGTTATCTCTGTGTATTTTATTGTGATCCAATTAAAAACTATTATAATAAATTCTAGAGTTTCCAAAGCAGTGCTGTCACTGAATTTTGGTTTAACTCACAGAATGCTAACCTCCCGTAGATTGGGTTTCAACTGGTCTGGTTTTTGGTTTTTGTAAAATAAATAGTTAATCTTCAAAACCTGGAACAATTTCATTTCCTTGTTCCTACAGCTTTCTAGGGTAAAGAACAAAGCTGGCATCTTCCCAGTGAATGTACCTGATACAGAATTATCTTTGTAATTTTTAACAGAGAAAACATGCCACCCTTAAAGGAACATTTAAATTTACCCCTTCCTTTAAAGTGATGTGTAAGTAGTAGGAGTTATTCTCATTTGTGGACAACAGCTTGACTCTCCAACCAAGGAAGTTCCCATGAGCTTTTAGATTCAGATCAGAGCAATTTTTCTGTGCTCTGGAATGCTTATTTCTATGTAGATTTTTCTCGTATGGAAGGAAGGCATTCTTGCTATGTAACCACTATTGAAGAAAAATTAAGCAAAAAAAACCAAAGAAAGAAGACACAGTGGAAGTGGTTAAGATAATGAAGTTTTATTGCATCCAGCTCTGGGGTCTCAGCACAGGAAGGACATTGACCTGTTGGAGTGAATCCAGAGAAAGCCAAAATTATTAGAGGGCTGGAGCACCTCTCCAACAAATACAGACTGAGAACTGGGATTGTTCAACCTGGGAAACAGAAGCCTTTGGGGTGACCTAACTGTGGGAAAAGCAAGGACATCTACGTCCATCTGAACTGACTTGTCTTTGCCCTTCTTTTAGATATGGAAATACACTCTAATTGAATTGCTTGTAGCATTAAATTAAAGAAAGTCTGAATTCCTTACATGCAGCTGGATTCTGTTTTAAAAAGTACACTTTTTTTTTTTTTATAGTGCTTAACTGTTTATCTTATATTGATGTCCCTGTACTGGCCAAGTTATTAAAGGACATTGTACCGAAGTAGTTTATTCATCTTAGCTTTAAGATTTGTTCCCTGTTACATAAAACTTCCTTTCTACTACCTTTCAGATTTTTTAATGATTTTCCTTTAAAGAACACACACAATATTTGTAGGATTTTCTTCCTCCAGTGCTGCCTACTTTATTCATCTGTATGTGCCTTAATTAGATTTCAAAGGGAACTAATCTAGAATAATTTCCCTCAGAATAATAGAATAATTTGTAATTCTTTTAGTGTGAACATTAATCAGTTTTCCTCACTTAGTATGTTGCATATATAAAAGCAGAAATGCAAACAACTCATACCTCTGACTCATATTTACACCTTTATTATTATTTTTAATGAAAAATGGCTTAAACAGCACATTAGCAGAGAAAACAAACATTAAATCTGATTAATAAATTCTTATTTTTATGTAATTACTACACTATTAAGAAGAAAAATATATGGATAAGGGCTACAGTAAGTTGTTTGTTTATACAATGGATTTGCATGAACACAATGAATTATTTTGCAATGAATAATAACTGGACAATCACTGTTTCATGCTGAGGAAATGATCAACAATGGACCTTATGCCAAGCTGTTCCAATCAGCCCTTAATATTAAAACTGTAGTAAAGAAAATGTATAATGTGCATTTAATTGTAATCAATCCTATGGATGCCAAATGTGAGCAGAAAGCAGGGAGCACAGAGCCTGTGGAATAGCAGGCTGCATAATTTTCTCAGTCTTGCCTAGAAAGCAGCCTGGAAAATCATAAGGAGGAATTAAAACAATCCTCAGAGACAGAAGACAGCCTTGCAGGTGCTGTTTGTCTGTTCCTTGTTTTCTTGCAAGAGAAGGTCGAGGGGTGGTGAGCCCCACTGACCAATGATGGTGATGTGTTATTTTACTAACCAATAAGAGTTTTACTTTTCTGTACTTTCATGTATTGGTCTATAAAGGAAGATCAGAGGTAATAAACCTTAGGCTCTCTCCTGTTCAATTGACAAGAGTCTGTGTCGTGCTTCTTAGCAATTCCTAATGTACTGCAACACAATCCCTTATATCTAGAAATAGGTACATTTACATGTGCTTGCATTTCACTACAAAGCTAAATATTTAAAAAAATAATGCATATTTATATGTAGAGCTAAAGCTAAGCCATCAGTTTTCTACAAATGTGTCTGTGTTCAGTCAATGTTCATGTCTTATTTAATATTCACCATTAAATGCACACATGAATTTAGTTGGTGAAATGGAATGTATAGTACATGTTACACAAAGACCTTAAATACAACAACTTACCTTTACACACATGCAAATCCATCTTAGCAAACATGCCTGTTTTGTTACATATGACTGATGGTGTTATGAGCTTTTTTTTTTTAATTTTTATTGAATTTTAAGTTGGAAGGATTTGACAGTGAAATCTGTTTTCATTAAAGACTTGAAAGATTAGTCTAAAGTTCCTTTTACTTGATCATTAATATAATCTTGATCTTGTAAGTCTTCCTGAATAGCAATGGGAGCTACATCTGTGAATTGTAAGATCTAGCTATTATAAAGTCATCAATTTTAATCCCCCCTAGAAAGGGGAGATTACTCAAAAGTTAAATCACTGAGCCAAGCATTTGGTTTTGTGAAATTAAATCTCCAATAATATCTCTCTTGTGGTTTAACCTGACTTTAAATAAATTCAATTCAGACAGAATATACTCTGAAAATAAATGATACATATGAACTGGGGCAGGTTATGAAGTACAAAAAAACCCAACTGGTATGAAGATGGCATACCAAGACCTGTATCTCTGGCTTCAAGCTATCCACAAACATTAGAATTTGGATTTATTAAAAAAGCATGTGGGGCAGTGAGGACTTCTGTCATTTATGAATAGATGAGACATATATTTTCTCCCATGAAACCTAAACATCTGGGGTTTTTTTCTGGCTGAAAAATAGACAACATGGCAAAGGTTAAATTCAAAGTGTTTATTAAATTAAATAATAGGGAGGCTTGTAGAACAGTATAGTCAACCCTTCTTCGTACTGTCCAAAATGCAGTGATTATCGATGAAGGCTCTTATTCCCATTGTCCTAGTAAGGTAAGGCAATCAGAAGCCAGATCTTCTATTTTTCAAAGAGGTTTTAATAGAGAATCCATGTAAGGGGGATTTGGGGAGGGGAGAGGAAGAGAGGGGAGGGAAGAATCAGGAATGGGGTTTTACCCCTGTTTCTCTGCAGAACTGAGAAAAATTCTGATTTCAGTTGGAGAAATCATCACTGAATGGAAAACCTAAAATAGCTTGGTGAAAATGTGAGTTATAGCTATAGAATTCAAAGCCATATAGGCAATCTAAAATGAAAGAATTGTAATTGCACAACTGAGTTGCTTCAGACACATGTTTGTGGAGTTTTATACCTGATATACCTTATTCATTAAATATATTCATTGCATTACACTGATCATAATAGAAAGTCTCAAATTTGAAGTATGTAATTTGTTTTAGGGCAATTATCTATAAAAGGCTTTTGAGCAGTGGCTTCTTTTTTCAGACATTTGAACTACAATCTGTACAACTCCATGACACTGACACCATTACTAGGGAATATGTTCTGATACTATCCAAAGACAATTCAGAAGTACTTTTTCTAAATTGTGTGCAGTGTTATTAGAGTTACTGTCAATGAAACCAAATGTGCTGGTGTGAAGAGAACATTTCTTCCATCAACTGCAGTAATTGTAATTTGCATGATGTCTTTTACTTTCAGATGTTACACAGATCATGCAATGGTTCACTGAGGTTATCAGGTAATTAGGCTTCCATTTTCATGTTACAAGTGCATCTAAGGGCCCAGACAAAGATCTGAATAAAGGTATTGAGCACATATAAGAAATGCAGTTTCTGCACCAGGAGACTTACAGACTATAAAGGAGAGAAAGAGAAATGGAACAGAGAGATAATAGTGGGGGAAAAGTGAGCAAATGTTCATAGTGGCACAATTCAAGAATAAAATCCAAGTCCCCAGTACCAGACTGTGTTAATGCTCCTCCTGGCAAAAAATTAACTGTGAGCTGCATCCTGTAAAACTTCCACCCTGTTAATATATAGAAACATATACATTAGACATACACATTTATGACACAGAATACTGGGTACATTTATTGATATCTTCTGTAGCAATGGCATTTTATAACCCATCTTTATACTTAACATATCTTTTTCCTTTTCATCATAATTGAACCTTGACTTTCTGAAAGACAGATTTGGTGATAGGAATGTGAGATCTCCTTGCTTTCTGAAGGTCTGTTCTCTGTACATTCAAAAACCCCAACTTCCATCAGAAAGAGCAAGGTTCCTCAAAAAGATTGGTTTATGTTAATATGACATAAAATAACCTATAAAACTGTCTTCTAATCAAGGTCCTCTTTGAAAGACCCCCTGCAGCAAACAGTCCTTTGAGTTTTCATAAAAACAAAAATCAAAATCTGACTGTCTCTCTCCCCTAACATCCCACTGCAAGCAGAGATGCTGAAAATAAGACTTTCCATCCTTAGAAAATTCTGGAATTTTGAAAACTTTTTCATAGATGAAAAAATCTAGACAATGTTTCAGACTTATTTCTTATGTAAAAAACCTCAGCAAAAAAAAGTGAAATAAGATATGGGCTCTGTTTTCCTAGAAAGGAAACACCTAGAACAAATTATCCATTCTTTTGGATCTTTAAGGACACATGGCACACAGGTTTATGTCAAGTATTTAGGTCATATGCATAAGAATTTAGTATGTTGTCTTTTAGAAGACTTTAGCTACATTTATAGGTTTGATAAAACCCTCATGGATATGGATTTATAGGCATTAACTTTGAGAGCACGGGTCAAGTTTATCTTTGGCAGCTTCAAAAACAGACAGTCTTATTTTACTCATAAAATAAGATTCCACATTGACTCAGAGGAGACAACAAATTCAATATTCCTCACTTCCAGATGACGCTGGCAATGTTGTCATTGAATTTCCAGACAGAACTCTCAGTGATGTTATTGTTAAGTCTCCCTCTTACACAACCTTCCCAAAAACAATAGTTATGAAATAAATTGCTGGAATAGGTCTCTGTTCCAGTTTACAATAGCTAATCCAGCCCAGAAATCTGTTAATTCCTTTCTTCTTCCTTCCTGAAGACACTTATTCACATTGTCTACATCTACTGTGTAATTCAGAGGCATCCTGGAGGCAGAGTTTGAGACCAAAGTTACCTGTATCACTTCCTTTCAAGAGATCTCAAAGACAGATTAGCCGGTCTTGGAAGGGTTTTCTAGAAAGCCATGCCAGTGAGAAATGGCATAATTGGTACGGTTAATAAAATTATTTCTTCATAAACCACATTGAAAGAATGCTCAGTTCCAAAAAAAAATTTCAGAAAATCAAATTATTTTTTTGAGTGCATATCTTTTCAATCATTTTAAATTTCATATCTTTTCACATATGATAATTATTTTCTTATTTCTTGAAACTTACCATTGAAAGAGATATAACTGTAGAAAGACAACATATTAAACAAATTTCTGTAAAACAGCTGTTATGTTCCTTTAAAACCCAAGGTAAGAACATTTATTGTAGTTAATGTATAGTATTTAAGTCAGAAAATTGTTATGTCTTGAACTTCCTGGTTACAGATGTAAATTTTTATGAGCTTGAGCATTTTATTTTTATTTCTTATGTATCACTTTTCATGTATTTTTAACTGATCAAGAGGGAAATGGGAGAGTGTAGATCTAATTAATACTATGAATATTCCCAATGGATTTCCATTGTTATTTAACACAGATATTTCAATAATTGTGATATATCAAGAGAATTTTGTATTAAATTGTTTTGCAAAAAATGTTTTTAGTTTTTTTTCTGGGGAGGGGTAGATATGAACTGCCCCATGGGAGAGGGCATTTGGGAAACTCTTAATCTGTTTTAAACACTGAATTTTCCCAGTAACATTATCTAGTTCATCATCTACCTTAAACTATCAGGACAGAGATTTGTATATTGGAAATTATATTAATGTACACACTTACATAGATACACACACAAAAACATGGATGATTTCCAGAGGAAACACTCAAAATATCCCTGATTTTAATGATTTTCCTACTTCAGATCAGTTGTATTCATTGTCAGTATGCCTCAGAGAAGGATACAGTAATAACCCAATAAGTCTGGTGGTAGCTCTGCCTTGGAAAAACAAATACCTGCTATAAAATTTATAAATTAAAAATCAATAATGAGAAAACTAAATACCTCGTTTAATTTGCATGACAAATAATGTATCTATACAAGCATATTTGGGACCTTCCCGAAATGGAAGGAATATATAAGAAATTGCCTCCTTTTACAAATTTAATAATTTGTCAAGATAATAAGAAGTCATTTATTTGTGCAAACCTCATAACATTTGACTCCTTCACTGGTTTTTACTCATGATCCTTGCTCTCCTCTTTTCTCACATCATTGACATTTCTCCATGTAATTTAGAAGCTCCAGACTCTTTTCTTGCTGATCATTCAATTCTGGAGCTCAACTGAAGTCCAGAAAGAAGGCCAAGCTAATTTCACTGGAAGAATCAACAAGCATGGTTTCTTCAGTCTCCTCATTTCAAATTAAATAATACTTAAATCCTGTTCTGTCACTGACTTCACATATATTTCTTTGAGAAATTGACTGAGGAACTTCCAATGTTAAAATATTCACTATGAGGCAAACACCTATATATGTATAGCACTAAGAGTCAGATTTTGAAACATTTAAAGTAACAAGATGGTCACATATTTTGTTGGTTTTTTACAAAAATCACAATTTGAAACTCTAGCAATCAAAGCATTTTATTATTACTATCCCTACTATCATCACCACAGCCCAAGTTTCTGAAGATGTCAGTTGTTTACTTTGGTAACTTACTCAGTTAAGACCAGTGTCAACCCATAAATATTTCTGAAACACTGTTCAGTAATTCCTTCAGGGGAAAAAAATAAGGCAGTAATTGCATGTCAGTGGGATTAATTAATATTTGCCAAGGAATATTAAAGTATTGTGTTATTTCTGCCAACCAAAATAATTTTTCAGGTTAACCATTCCAAAGACTAAGTAGGATTATTTTAGAGTTTAGAGACTGCATTGTAGAGTATTTTATTTGAGAGTCCCACCAAAGCTTCATTTTAAAAAATAATTATTATTTAACTCTTCTTGTAATTAAATAGAAATCATTCATTTTATCAGTTCAACCAGCAGTAAAAATATTCTCAGCACATTTGTTTATATTATGCTTCACTGTCTTAAGGGGCTTAGGAAAATAATGCAAAAAAAATATTAGTTAAATGGGGTCAAGTTTATGAAGTTTAAATCATCTGAATTATGGCAGCAACTCAATGAAACTTTAAATATAGCTTTCATTCTGTTTTCTGGAATATTCACAGGTATCTGTAGTATGAACACAGAGACACTACTGAGTGCTTATAATAGGGAAACTATATTCCTGTCAGTTTTAATACAGCCCCTGTAAAGAAAACTATATATTGGAAGTACAGGAAAACCTTAATCTTAAATTCTGGCCATGTTTACAATGTGGTAGTCACAAAACGAATATAGGCATAATATACTTCATGGTTTATTGCCCCAAACAAGAGAAACAAAATACACATATAAAATAAATAGGAAAGGATAGTGTAGATTAAAGCAGTGAGTGTGCTTTTAACTGTTTCCAGCTTATAGTACCTCCTGCTACAGACTACAGACAGTGCTGGGCTGGTGATGCTGTATCCTGTTGGTGGAAGGAGGCCTCACCTGGGCAGGATTTTTGTTCCTGCTGTGCTTCCCAAGAGAGATTTCTCAGTGGTGCTGAAAGGGTTCAGGACACTCACTCCTCCTGTCACTGAGCTCTTGCAGATGTTGCTCTGTGTTGGCTCATGTTCTGTGATGCCAGCAGTGCAGCCAAAGCCCTGGGCCACACTCATGACTTTTGTTCCCTATTCCTGACCTGCAGAGGAATCTGCCTCCCTTGGATTGCCCCAGGACAGTGTGGTCAGGCTCCAGGGGCTTGATTTGTCTTGAGCAACCAAGGCACTCACTTCAGGCTTCCATGGCACAAAAATTCGTAGGCAGCCATGTACAGCATCAACGACTGGATTTGATCATCTAAACTCTGCCCAGATCTCATGTGTCATCAGCCTTATCCTTCTTGTAACTCCTTCTTTTGTGCATAGCATATGCCCTCCACAGATCTTACACTTGTGCTGTCAAACAGATGTGTTTGATTGCAAATTAACTACTTATTGCTTCTTCCAATTGTCATATATAAGCTAACAGAAAAAAAATATGTATCTCAGAGAAAATCCTTCCCTCCTTTTCCTTACTGAAACACTATGATGCAGGAAAAAATTTCCACACTTGAGTCAGTGTCATCAGCCCTGTGCAACGTAAGAGAATTTTGATTACAATTTGACAAAGAAGTTGCAACAGAATGTGGATTGCTTGAGATGGAGCCTCCTTTTTTGCTCCTAGTGAAACTGGTATGCTATAATTTTCATTGCCTGGCTATTATCAAATTTTTCTGACATTTTTCATGTTACATTTGTTAAGCTACCATTGATGCTTAGACACACCCCAAATAAACTAATATACAAATTTTAAATATTAACTGGACATGTATCTGAAACCAGATAATCCATATCTCAAAGATTCTGCATTATTATTTCTGTTGGGTACATCTGGTCATGATGTGGAAATGTTATGTAACTGTCTTTTTGTGTGACTGACATGTTGATGTGTGAAATCTGATTAATTTTTTAAAAATTATTTGGAAATTTTTTTCTTTCTTTATTCCCCTGGCAGAAAATTCATCTACTATTTGCACACAGAATCATTAAAAAAACACTTCAGCCACATCAGTCAACTGTGTAGTTCTGAAAAAGTTATATTTTCATGGACTGCAGCCTTTAAAAAATGTATTGGACTAATACCAATGGAATGGATGACAGCACTTATTAATTCCTCTGTCTTGGATGAAATCCAGCCTGCTCTGCCAGCTTGTTTCACAATGACATCCTTGTTTTCAGGATACTGATAAAAAGTCTTACCTGCTGCGTGTGATATGAAGCATTTTTTAATATTAGAATATACTATTGGATTTTGTCTTACAGAAATTACTTAGAGTATTTCAATTTCTTCATGTTAGATATAATTATATATCTAATTTCTGTTCCATTTAGCTGACAGATATTATTACATACATGATATAGACTATCATAATTTCAGTGAAAATTTAAACAAATTTAAAAAGAGAGTTCATGTTCTTAGTAACCATTTTAATTGTTTATTTAGAATGGAGACAAGTTTGGCTGATTTAGAGGAATGAATACTGAAAGTTCACAGAATTAGTGAAAATAAAGAATAATTTGTACAAGATTGTACAGAGATTGTAAAGAGATGTGTTTCCATTTGCTAATTGAATTTTTGTTCACTTTAATAGTACAGAAAAAATTTTATTAAACATTTGAAGTAGCTGTGGCCAAATTAGGCCACATTCAATATTTACCCCTTAATTTTTATGGGAAACCTATAGACCTATACACCACTTGGACAAAACTGGGAAAAATGTAGTATTACTCACCCCACACTGAAGGTTTAAACATCTTCAGCATTTCAACACATGCCTGTTGGAATCCCTGACTGTAATCCAAGAGGGCAGGCTTCCAAAGGAATTCAGTTGTGTTGGTATTCCAAGCCACAACTAGCCGACAGAAACTAATTCAAGGCTAATGCTCCTCCTAATGGGAAAATGTTAATTATCAAGATGGAAGTGTCTCATTTAGGTATCTCTGTTTTAGTGAAACACTGTCAAATGCAGTGTGTTTTCTGATAGATTGAGACTGTGAACAAAATCCCTTCAAAAACCTTCAGGATTCAAAAATCATACTGAATCTGGATGACTCCTCCTGGGTCAGTGGAAGCTGTACCCATTGTCTCTCTGTTGTACCATTTTGAAATGATGATATAGAAAAATATCTTTAGTCTACAACTCCAGTGTTGCTTTAGGATGTCTCAATGTGAAGCAATTTTAAAAGTGTCTCTTTCTTTCTTACTTTAGCATAAAAAGCCAGAAAATTTCACCTTCTCCCTGACATATATTAAGGATTAAGGTTCTCCCTTCACCTCCACAATGAAAATGCTCACACATCTTCCTCAGAAACATTCTGTAGATATTTATAAATTGGAGAGACCCCTGTCCTCTCCACCTTATAAATTGTATATACAGAATTTTCAGCCCAAGACCTGAGCACACAGTGTGTCCATCCATCCATCCATCCATCCATCCATCCATCCATCCATCCACAATCTTAAAAAGGGCAGGCTTCTGACTGCTGATCACTCTGCTGCAAGTTTCAGACCTCATTTAATTGCCCCGATGTCCTCCTGCAAAAATGCACAGAAAATCCAAATATGTTGCCCAAGAGTCATAGCATTTAATCTAATGTCAAGTCTCTCTCTAGTCTGTTCCTATAATTAGAGTGGTAGACCTTCTCCAATGACTCTACTCCTTTCTGAATCCCTCCCTCAGACAGTGTTTTCTTCTGCCTTATGTTTTAAAGGGTAGAAAATAATAAAAGGAGCCTTCCTTCTACGAGGTGGATCCTTCAATCTCTAAATCTCATTTAAGAACAAGTGAATTTATCAACTGTGTTTCTTAATATTAAACTTTCAAAACTTGCTGCCTGTCCGAGTTCTCCTGCCTCCAAGATTCTCTCTACCAAAAATGTGCACGATCAGGATATGATGGATGTGATCTGATGAGCAGATGTCTTGAAGACAATATACTGTTTGTAAAATTAATGCTTAAAAAGAGCAAATACAAATGAGCTATTTGGTGAACCAGTTTGGAACAGAAAATTGACCAAGTAGCAATGTCTTCTTTTACCCTCATGAGCTTCAATTACACCTGAAGAACATCAAAGGTGTTTTCAAAGGCAATTGGGAATAGACAAGTTTTTTGCTACAGGTATAAGTTAAGCTGGATAAATACAAGTTATTTCTGATCTGGAAACTAAATAGGTCACTTGTGCATCCAGGCAAATAACTGATACTGAGAAAACAGATGCTTAAACATTTTTCAGCGTTGACAGCGATACATATGGACAACTCATGTCAGCAACAGGGTGAATGGACATCTGCATGCATCTGCTTGTAGACAAAGGGCAGCTGTGGTGGATAAAGGGAAGGAGCAATGACTGGAAGACTTTTTTGAAAAATAATTTGATGTGTATTTCAGGAAAGATACTGCTAACATGGTCTGTAACCTCAGCTGTTCAAATCAAGTACCTGTCAAATAGGTGGGAAAGTGGCCCTTGCTAATAGACAAAGCAGATTTTTTTTTTTTAAATAGCTAAGCTAGCCACACTCTCAGTCAAAAAGATAATTCTCCACATCTTATTAGAAAGTATTTAGCACTGTCAGTGTTTCTACAATGCTCTGATTTGGAAGACTGATGTATTTTATCAGTGCATTATGGAAGGAAGATAGTTGCAGAAGCACCTTTGGATATGCTAGGAGCATGCAAATATGACATGCAGCATCATAGAAAATCTAGCTAGACAAAGCTGGCTAAAATTTGGGTTTTCCATAGCTCATACTCCAAGTTGAAAATAAACAATAGTAATTAAATAAGGAAATAATTAAATGTGCATCCCTGCTGTACAGTTTAACTCTTATTCTTAGATTTAATTTAGAGAAGTGCTTAAGGCTTCAGAGTAACAAAGTGATTTAGGATTCAAAATGTTGCATTAAATTACACAGGATTTCCACAGCTTTATTCAGATCACTTTGTCACTTGCCTATCTCTCTATCTATTCTATTCTATCTCTCTATCTTTTCACATTTCTTTCACATTAGGCCTGTCTTTTCTGCTTATGTTATAATCTCTTTGTGATGGATCTGGCACAATGGGGCTATAATCCCTACTGCTTTACACAGAACAAAAATTATAATTTCAACCCTGTCTCTTCTACTTATTTTTCTTGTATAATCACACTTGATTGAAATTCTGCTAGCAAAAATATTGACACAGACAAATAATATCTTCATTTCACCACTCACTCTTTGTCTCACTGTCTCATTTGTGGCTGTCTCAGTCTCATTTAAACAAAAACCACAACCACACCAAACACACTACTATAAACAGAGGTTGTCCCAACTTTCCTCCCTTCTCAAGAGTAGTTACTCCTTTCATATGTGATAATGTGACCTATGCCCTAGTTTCAATCTGAAGATACAAGTCCATTAATTTTGGATTTCTTTCTATTCCTTCCCTGAAACCAGTTAATGGCATCTGTCATCATCCTGCCCAGCTGTTCGCAGGCTGCCCTATAGCTTTCAAGGCTTTAGTAACTTTTGCCCTATAAGGGATCCCTCTCTGGCATTCCAGATGTCCTCATATTGCCATTTCTATACTTTCTGGTGATGAAATGCACCATGTAGAATCACAGATCATGGCTGGAAAAGACCTCTAAGATCATTGAGCCTGAACATTAACCCAGCACCACCTTGTTCACCAGTAAACCATGTCCACAAGGGCCACAATCACATATCTCTTGAAACATTACAGATATGGTGATTCCACCACTTTCCAGACTAGCCTGTTCCAAGGCCTGACAACATTTTCAGTGAAGATATTTTTCCAAATATCCAAGCTAAACATTCCCTGGTTCAATTTGAAGTCATTTCCTCTTGTACAATCTCTTGTTGCCTGGGAGAAGAGCTGTAGTGGTTTAGATTCACCAATTTGAGTTTCCCAGCCAATGCACCAAATAATGTGGTGGGTTTCAGCGTTGGCTAAAATCACTAGTGCACTTATTCGTTTCTTGCTGTGAGATATGGATTAGGAGGAGGGCAAAACTGGTTTAAAACTTAAAAGGTATAAAGAAACTTTATTAACAGGACTACAGGAATAAGAAGCATGAGAATAAAACTTCCAGAACAACTTTCCTCCCTCTGCTCAACTCTTTCCTTTCCCAACTGACCATGTAGAGACAAAACCTGTGATATTAAATCAGTACCAACTATACAATAGTCTTTCATCAGTTCTTGTAGGGAGAGGAGTTTTCTCTTGTCATGCCATGGAGACTTCTCCACAAGAAACAGTTTTCTCGTGGTTTTTCATTTCCACTAATAGCAGCCACCTGGGCAAAAAGTTCTGCATTGTGACATTCCTCCCATTTTCACACCACTCAGAGGTGTGTTCATGAGCCATGAACTCAAGGGGTGTTATTTTAAGGATGAGTTGTTCAAAGGCAAAGGTTCTCTTCATCTGTCTCTGTGATCATCTCTGGGAACAGAGGTTCTTTTCTTCTCTCCCTGGGGGCAAAGGGTCTTCATCAATGCTCATCTCTCTCTCTGTACAAGCTTCTCATGGGATCACAGCTACACTAACACCAGCTTGGCTTCATCAGTGGATGCCTCTGCTCACATCTACAGTTTGAATAGTTCATCCCCCCATGCTCTCTCATGAATTATAGGAGATATTTCGGTATATCATTGTCCATCTCTATGGCCCTACCAAAACAATATTTCAGCCCCATTTGGCACCTCCTCATTCTCCTTCCATTTGAGGCTTGACTCTATTCTTTACTGACCTTGGTGTTTTCATGTTGTATTTCTACAATTTCTATATTGTCACTCCCTTTCTCTCCCTGGAGAGAGGAACAAGGTCTGCAGGTCTCATCTGTGTAGTGAAATGGTTAATATCTTTCCCAGTGGCCAAAGCAATCAGGGTGCTGGATTTCAGGCTGTACTGGGCACCTCCCTCTCTTCGGCAGCCTCTGGGAGTGGGGGCTCAGCCTGGATCCTTCAGAGCAGGCCGGGGAGGTTTAGTGTCAGCAAGATGTCAGCAGCCGTGTCCCAGCCCAGCCTGGGGCCGGTTCCTGCAGCCTCCATCCCTCACCTGGATGCTGCTGGGGCCCGGCCCGGCCTCCCCCAGGCTGCACAGGCTGTGAGGGAGCAGGGCCAGCCTCACCTCAGCTCCATTCCCTTCTGAGGCTGGAAGTGAAGAGAGAGATTTCCCAGGTTTGTGGTTTTTAAAATGTGGATTTCACAGAGGCGGATCTAATTTCTCAGTGGTGCAAAATGTTGTCAGTTCTCAGAACTAGACAGCTATTGGCCTGTCCTAGGCACAGAGGAAGCTCCCAACAGCTTCTCTCAAAGAAATGACTTCCATGGCTGGTTTTTTTTACTTCTTTCCCAAATGTCAATCAACATGAATATGAAACCACCACAAGAGCTATTATCCATTTTTCATTACAAAAATGATGTAGTCATTCATATTCCAAAAACTACCAAGAATCAAAGAGGATGTTTTACCCTTTTATATAAAAATAAAGGAAAAATAATGCATTATTATCTGCAGCAAGGCATTACTTTTTCTCATTTCATATAAAGGAGAAGAAATAAAATGTTCAAATTTTGGCTTAAAATTTTTAAATAATAATTAATTTCTGTGTTTTTTTTTTTTATTTTGTGTACTTATTATTCATGTTCAAAGTATATAGGAAGAATAGGAAGCATTTCAAAGCATAGGAAGAAAGAAAAACCAAATTTAAAAAAAAATTTGTTCCTATGGACACAAAAGACACCATGAAAACAAGAAATCTTGGGGTTGGAAGGAAAAATCTGATCTAACAGAATTTAAACTGTGCTGAACTACAACACAGAGGGGCAAAACAAAAAAAAAATCAGTGACAGGCACTTTTGAATATAGTACAAAAAAATGTGTCCTTGAAATGAACTAAAGGAGTAATACATCATATATACTTCAATTTCTTCAAATAAAGACAATAATGATAAATTGTTGTATTAAAATATACAAGAATAGAAATATGGGGATTCAGTGTTTAATAAAAATGTGCAAATATCTTTTATAGTAACAGAAATCCTGCTTGTAGCAGTGGAAACTACTATATTCTTTGTTACAACAAAAATATATGAAATTTTAAAAACAGGCAAAAAAAGCCTCTTAAGAAATAAACAGATCATTCAAGAGAATATCTCAATCTACAGTGTAATTGAAAAGTGAATATATTCTCCTCAAAAATGCATTCTTAAGTCTGGAACTCCCCACTTTGTTCAACAGTTTTCTGACTAATTTTGTATAGTTGACTTCTCTATCCCATGGTCAAGTACTTGTGTATGTGCTAATCTTTAATTACTCAGGAACAGCCCAAGATTCAGTTTGTGTTTCTCCCTTGCTTCCAACTATTCATATTTTTAAACAATACTTTGCTGACTGGTGACATTGTCTTCTCTTTTAAAGTGAAAATGAACTACAAATAATAGTATATACATATGTTATAAAACAGGTCAAATAATTTTCCCTGTTCCTTGTCCAATTCTAATGTTACATCTAAAATTGTGCACAGTCTATAACACTGTGCTCCCATGAAAAAAAGGGTTATCTATTAAGTGCTTCCTCCAGAACCAGAGATTATAAGTGTGAAAAGTTTGTAATGTTACATTTCTCACACATTTATATATCATAAGGATAATGTATTTCTCCAGATGTTTGGAAATGGGGTCTCTAGGACTGGGATATCTTCACTTACTTTATGGTTACAAGACCCCCTTTCCTAATACTTTTTGATAACAATATTTTAGTCATGTATGATGTTACAACAATCTCTGATTGGTTATCTAAACCCAGAAGAGCCACACATTTTCCAAGATGGAAAAAAAAAGAAATTTCCAGTTAAGCAATTTTAGACTTGTGCAATGATGTTTCTATAGATACCCCCTCCCGTTTTTTTTCCTAGGAATGAAAAACATCACTTGGTCATTTGTTGCGGTTTATTCTTCTAGAAGATTCTAAGGTGATTACAAACAGAAATTGAGCATTTGTCGCTCTATTAGGAACAGCTAGAAGAGCGACACAGACTCTCTTGGGAGTCGATCAGGAGAATTTCTCTCGGTTTATTACCTCAGGTCTTTTTTATAGATTGATATGTGAAAAGTACAGAAAATAAACTCTTATTGGTTAGTAAACTAACACATCACCATCATTGGTCAGTGGGGTACACCACCCCTCGACTTTCTCTTGCAAGAAAACAAGGAACAGACAAACAGCACCTGCAAGGCTGTTTTCTGTCTCTGAGGATTGTTTTAATTCCTCCCCATGATTTCCCAGGCCACTTTCCCAAGCAAGACTGAGAAAGCTATGCAGCCTGTAATTTCCACAGGCACTGTGCTCTCTGTTTCAGAGTTAGCATCCACAAGCATTAATATTATTAAATTCTGTGCAGAATGCTGGTTTTTACTTTGTTCTCTTTAATGTGTAATGTGGTTTTCATGGTATGAACTAATTAGTGCTACCATAACACTTCAGTTAGCATTAAAACTAATGTATCCACAAAATCCTTCTTGTCTCTTTCAAACACTTTCTAACAATTGTTCCCTTTGACTAAATAGTATATTTATCCCTTTATCTAAAGAACATTTTAATGTAAATAAAATGAAATTAGATAACGTAAGCCCCTGATTTTCTTTATTTTTATATGTATTTTTTAAAATTCTGGATGTACTTTTAAATTATTATGCTCACCAGTTACTTAGACAGTATCATGCAGCTGTGATTTTACTACTTGATGACACATTAAAAACCTTCTCTGGGTGTTGCTCCTAGAGTCAGTATATTTCCCAATGCCATATGATAACTACACTGTATTCCTGGAGCGTCATTAAATAGTTTACTAATGAGACATAGAGATAAAATATTTTGATAGACACACATTGTTTATCTTACAGAAAAAAAAGCCAGTATGTACATATTCCTATAAATGAACAAAAAAGATTTTTCAGAAGAATATCATCTATTTGAAACCAGAAAGAAAAAAGACTTTAGGGGGAAACAGTATAAGGAAAAAAAATAACTGAGAAAAATAATATCTGTGTTTTTTTTTTAATAACTAGTTACATAGTACTTGGAATGCAAAAATAAGATATAGTACAGTTATATTCATATCTCATTGTGGTCATTAGCATTTAATTTTGCCATTTATCAGCAGATCACAAGGTCTTACAATTACTTTAAGAGATGAGACAAATAAATAACAGAAAGAGATTCACAAAGTCATAATCCTTCACCAATCCTTCCTTCCTCTCAGAGGATCCTGCAAATTTAGCAGCGGGAACTACCGGGACTGCGTCTTTAATTTTCTTTCCAGGGCAACTGTGATCACTGGAACAATAAGAACTGATACGCCCATCAACCCTGAATATCATGCAGCAGCCTGACTCCTAAAGGTCTCTCCTAACACATGAAATTGAACACTGCTGCAACTCCCAAATGATTTTTTCAATGACCGAATGGCACAGGTTTGGGTTGGAGAATTCGTTGTCACAAATTATTTCCATCCCTCTTTATTTGCATTCTGATCTACAAAGGAAACTTAAAATACACCTTAAAAAAATTAGTTCAGAAACCAGAAGTCATGCTCTAGATACAAAAACAGGGATTGAGAAAAAATGTGATTCCGCAAAGCATAATTTTTATTTTTTTTTTTTACAACTCACCATCAGCTGAGTTTTCAGTTTTCTGAGGGCAACAAAAGTTATATTTATCTATATTTCTTATTTACTGGACAGAAGCAGTGTTCTACTTCAGCTTTAGTTAACATCTCACTGAAAGTGTTTGCTTGGTTAGGAAGACTCAGAAGAATTCTTTCAAATATATATTGAAGGTATCATTTCTTGTATACCTTCATCTGAATAAACCAATGTAGATCTTTGGTTGCACTGTGAATTGAGAAAAAAGGAAAACTTCCTGCTTTGTTTTTTTCATTTTTTGAGATAGAGGCTGTTTATATCCGTATATTTTCAAAGCAATCTGTAATTTTATAGCAGAGGACTTTTTCTAGTTCCTGCATTCTATTTTATGTAAAAAAGTTCCTCTGGTTGTCCATTAAAAATGTTGGATCTAGGGAGTAAATTCAGCATTCTAAAAACACCAAGGGTAGGATTTACAATTGTTACTCTCAAACTTCTGAATAAGGGCTAAAGCCAGTCTTAACGTCCATTTAAAGTAAGAAGTGATACCAATGCTTTTTTTGTCTGTCTTCACTTTTCCCCTGCTGCTATGCAATGATGCTATAGCCTGCAATGATTTATTTTACCTACCAAATTTCTCTCTATAGCCAGCTTCTAAGAAGTACTATAAACCTTGTTGAACTATCACCTGTTTTTTAAGATTTTCTACCTCATTCTGATTGCATTGCAGTTTCAAGTGCTATCTCCATTGAAATAAAAGGTCAATGGTGCAGACCACATAAATAGAAAATAGTCAGAAGTTTGTTAGAGAAACCAACCGTATTTGCAATAAAAGAGATAACCCATTCATGATTTCAAATTTCACTTTTATAGAAGTGATTTTCACTCACTGTTATTGCAGTAAGTATTGACACTCAAAAGAGGTTTCGGTGAGGCAGCTGTTTTAATTACTGTTTTGCAGCACAGGTCAAACAGCCATGGAATAGATGGTCTTGAGACAAAACAGCTAAAACCAGACTCAGTTCTGAGCTGCACAACCCGCAGTTAGGCCATATTCCTAATGTATCACCATCATCTTCTAGGATTTCATTTGATAATTAAATTGAAATTATCTAATGGAAGAAACCCGAGTGCTTAGTGCCAGAATCATTCTGTGCAGTGTTAAAAAAATATAGATTTATAATAACTATCACTCATTCATTGAGTTCAGGGTAACAATGAACAGCTATTGTATAAGAAGAGAAAGTTTGCTCCTCTTGAATTATTAAAGCCTTTGTAATTCAAGTTCAGTCAGGGTAACTTGTTCATTAGTGATTTCTAAATTATAAAAAAAAGTCTTTCATGCTGCATGGAATACATCCTGTGGCAAACATGAAAACAGTTGATTTCCCGTCATGATCTTGCTTGCTGGGGCCAGTGTGTGCCAGTGTCCCTGGAGAGACTTCTGCAACAGGGAAGGAATTGTGACCAGAATGCATCCCTGATAGGTGTCAAAATGCTGCCTTCAGTGGAGTTCTGCATATCCACTGTCCAGGGAAACACACTTGGCCAGTGTTGACCAGCCAAGAGCCTTATTCAGCTTTTAGGATTAATGGACTACAGGAATAGGAGCCACCATAGTCACTGCAAACACAAGCAGGGTTATTACTTCATGAAATGCTACCGTGTGTGTCTCCATCCTCCTTTTTACATAGAAACTATCACAAGCTGACAATGTTACATTCATTCTGTGATCCTTGGAAGGACAAGTCTGAATTATGAGTCTGGAGGATTAAGTCGTATTTTGTATGCATCATAGAATCATACAATGGTTTGGGTTGCAAGGGCCCTTAAAGATTATCTAGTTAAAACCATCTGCCATGGGCGGGGACTAGACCCTATTAACTTTTGCTAGTCCCTATTAACTTAAGGGACTTTATCTGAAAATCCTTTGTTGCAACACAGCATTACTCAAATTTTTCATTAAGTAGGAGAAAATCCAATTCTAGTGCTATCCATTATTTTCTTTCATATTGTCATGGTTTAACATGGTTTGACACAGTCAGCCAGCAAGCCTCACACAGCCACTCACTCAGACCCCCACCAGCAGGATAGGGGAGAGAGTCAGAAGGATAAAAGTGAGAAAACACATGGGTTGAGACAAAGACAGTTTAAGAGGAAAAGCAAAAGCCATGCACACAAACAAAGCAATGCAAGGAATTAACTCACTGTTTTCCATGGGCATGTGGGTGTTGAGCCATCTCCAAGACAGCAGGGCCGTATCACATATAACCATGATTTGGCTGGACAAATGCCATCACTCCCAATGTCTCAATTTCTTCCTTTCCCTTCCTCACTTTCTATACCGGGCATGATGTCACATGGTCTGGAATATCCCTTTGGTCAGTTTGTGTCACCTGTCCTGGCTGTGTCTCCTCCCAAACTCCCCTGCACACTCCTCAGCATGACAGTATGAAAAGCAGAAAAGGCCTCGGCTCTCTGCCCCACTCAGCAATAACAAAAACATCTCTGTATTATCAACACTGTGTTCAGCACAGATCTGAAACACAGCCCCACACCAGCCACCAGGAGGAAAATTAACTCTACCCCAGCCAAAATCTGCACAAATATTTTATTAGTTAATTGTTGTATGTGTTCCTTTTATACAGAGGTTCAAATACTCCACTGTGCACATGTTCATGATGGGAGAATATTCTAATTACAAATTAAACTACATCAGTCTTTCTTGAGGTATATTTTTCTTGCATCTTTCTAAGACCCTTAGGATACAGAAACTGTTCAGTTCAGTAGCAGTTCAGAAATGTTTAACTCTTTTTGTCCTTAATGAAATGTCTATACCCTGTGCTATTTCTACCAGGAAAGCTGAAGTAGACATAGTGGCAGCAGGGAATCATGTCAGTTAGGTTTATGTTGTTATTACCATGAGAACTAAACACTAAAACCAGCTATCTTATTTACAAAATAGTTGCTCCCTGCTGAAATTTTAAAATGTTAGCTTAATTTTGTAGAAAAGTAATTTTTTGTTCATATTTTCATACCACAATATCACAATTTTTTCAGTGGCTAGCGCAGTATTCACTCTAGGAATAGTTCTATAATTACTCTATTAGCTGCATGGTAATGAACCCAAGGAAATTATAAGAAAATATCAATTTCAATGTTAAATTTATACCTTTAAGTCCAACTGCTTAATGGAAATGTATTTAAATTAAATTATTTGTCAAGCTTCACGTGGGTCTTGGGTCTTCAAAGAGACAAGAGAAATTGCTGGTTGTTGCAAAGTTGTTTATTGCATGAATACATAAGTCTCGAAGGCGAAGAGTTCAGAGCATTGAAGTCCATGTTAAAAGCTTTCTGGCATAGAGTCCCAGTGTTCCGAGTAGAAGCAGCAGCAGCTTCCACACCTTTTTCCTTCTTCTTTTTTTCTTCATCTTCTTTTCTCTTTTTTTTCTTCTTATTTTTTTTTTCATCCCAATACAGGGGGATTTTATTTGTAAATCATCCAATCAGCAAAAAACACGATTCTAAAACTATTCTGTGCTTCTTACACCAATCTGAGCTTAATTCTAATGTGCAAAAATAGTGTCAGCTCTTACCCAAAATCTACTCATATAGTTCTATCTGTTTACACAAATAGTTCTATCTGGCCTATCTAGAAATGCAAGCAATGTTCTGCTGTTTTTGTTATGTCTGAAGCTAAGTTCATTTTGTAAAAGTTAACACTACTGAGCTTTAAACTAGGCTTTAGGGCTTTTTACTAACTAACACAGTCTCTTTAGGGACCTAAGATATATTTCTACTTACTTAAAACTAAAACTTACACTCCTACTTCATGTCTGTGTGGTTTAATATATTTCAGTTTCTCTAAAAGCTCCAATTCAATCCCTGCATTCCTTTCTGTCTCTGAGAGACTCAGAGAGACTTCTATTTCATGCATTCCAACAATTATTATTATTACAGTAGTAATCATAGTGGTAACATCTATGTAATTTAATAAGAACTACTAATACTAATGCTAATAATAAACATTGACAGTACTTGTTCTTAGTACATGACAGTATAGCATGATTATTGGAGAACTAAGTGCAAAGCTTCCTTCATTAGATTTTAGGAAGAACTGATGGCATGTGCACCACCTGGGGCTATTACAGCAGTATGAAATACTTTGTTCTCCCCTTTCCTTTCCATAATTTTATATACTATAAAGTAATTTCTGAATTATATACTTTTTTTTATCCCGAAGGACATTAGTGTTATTTTACCACCTTTTTTTTACAGAGATGTCATCAACTCTTATAAAGTTGATCAACATGAAACTTCACAGTAACAGTTCCACATCTCTTACTCATAAGGAATCCAAATTCAAATTACTTGATTCAAGTCTATTGATATGATTTTTGCTCAAGTTTGAGATTTAATCAATGCCTTTAATGTACTAACAGGAATTCATATCAAACTCTAGGAAATAGTGTTCTTCCTATCATTTTTCAATTAATTAAGTTCAATTAAATTTTTACAGTCAAAAGAGATTCAGGCTGAGGTTGTTAACTGATAATAAACATTAGAATAGGAGAATTTTAAGCAGTGTGGAAGGCAGATATTTGAATTATATATAAAATTGTTGTTTAGAGTTTATTTTTAATTTCTTTTTGCGGAAGATAAATCTGAGACTTTATCAGCTTCATAGAAATAACAAATCATGGGACATTCTGGAGGAAAGTGGAAAATATTTGGTGAATTAATTCAAAACCAACATTCCCTTTTCCCAGAAGAAGCTAGAGTAATAAATAAACTACAAATGCTTCAATTTTGATTGACTGAAAGAATTGAAGAGCAGGTTTCAAATATACATATAAAAATATGTGTGGTAAGAATACTCCACACTAGAAGCTGTCTTTAAGTCACTTTTGTTAAAACTATATCACATCCTTGTTTGCCTCAAGATCCAGCTGTGTACAGGTTGCACATGCTTTAGATATTCTCTCAGGTACTGATGAAACTGATGTCTCTCATGTATGTTCTACAAAGGCCTTTATTCATAAAGATTGTAAAAGCATCTTTATCAAACTTTCCTTAAACATAACTTCAAATGCTGAGTTCCTCTTTCTTTGGTTGTCATATGGCAAAGATACATTTTAAGAAAATGTCCTGGTTGAAAAAAAAAGGTTGGCTTGAATGTAACTACCAAGCTTAAGCTGAATATTTTAAATAGTTTGTTGTTTACATTTTTTGCTTTATGTCAAAGACATCTGGTGTGGAGGCAGGTGAGCCTGTCAAGGCTTTCCCTTGGAGGAATGTGTCTTAAGGGAGCTGTGATAAACTTATCTCAACCCTCTCCTGGAGAGATACCCCTCAGGTGGGACCATCCTCTCTTCTCATGGTAAGCTGTCCCATCTTGCTTTGCTGACTATGCTGATCCTTTGTAACCCATTGGTTTTCTCCCCTGGTACCACCCTGGCCTTCCCCCATAAAAACCCCAGCTCCTGCCCAGTTCAGGGGGGAGCTGCTGTCCCTGGCTACCCTTCACAGAGCTGCTGGACAATAAAGGCTGTCTCTGTGGAATCACCACACGACACTCCTGTCTCTCTGTCTCTGAGTCGGCCCAGGATAACCTCACAAGCTGAGCTGAAATCACTGAGCTGAAATCACTGAACTGAAATCACTGAGCTGAAATCACTGTGCTAAAATCACTGAACTGAAATCACTGAGCTGAAATCACTGTGCTAAAATCACTTGCAGCCACAGGCTGCCCCTTGCTGAGGTTACCTGGTGGGCAGGGATTGCCAGAGATCCCCCCAAAGGCTGTCTCTTGTTGGATTGCTCTCTCTGGTAAAGTCATGACATCCCAGGTCAGAACAATGGGCCTGGCCTAGCCACCACAGTCTGGAATGTAAACTTCTTACCTCCAGAATCAATTTTCAAAAAAAGAGCTATATTTTTTCTATCTTGCTAACCAAGGTTGTCTCAAGGTAGGAAATCTGTAAGAGCAGAAAATAATAATTATCAATATCAATATTGATTGTCATTTATTCTGCCTTTCTAGGGCTTTGCATAATGGTTAGGTTAATATTAAAATTAATAAAACATTTTCTACCAACCAATCAATACTTGGATCATCACAATATCCTTCAAGTGTCTATAATTTATTTCATTAGAACTGCCATTTTTTGTCATAACTATATTTTATTATTTAATAATGAATGATGATTATGTTATTTGACTGTACAATTCCTTAACGACATAAAAATATCCTTGTGCTATGAAAACTTAAAATACTGTCATTATTTGAAAAAATTATTTGAATTTCTGGGTAGATATTTTTAACATCTTCACCTTCAAGAAAGAGAATCAAGTACAAATTTGTTTCTGTCCTTTGGGTAATTCTTTCATATCTGTTGTAAACCTTTACCTCTGGAGCTACTATGTGAGTGTGGGCATCTGGGTGGAGCTCTATTGACTGGCACTATCAGCTTTCTGGTCACAACTTCTTGAGTGGTGTTTGTCAGTGGTAAAGACAGTAACATGAGCAAAGTCAGGGGAAAGTCTTGCTGCACACTGCAATGGAATTGAGAATTTAAAGATCAGTCAACATTTATCTATAACAAATTGAGCACTACTGAAAAAGAATAACCTATAAATTTGTGAAAAGTGTGGTTTCCTTGAGTTTTTTCCACTCTTTTGGCAAAAAAACCTACTTGGGAATGCACAAATTTGGTGTGCTTTACTTCTGTTCAATGAAATAGTGTCTATTTTTACACAAATGACACATTGCCTTCTTTCGTAATGAGCTAATGAAAGAGCAGCATTCAAAAAGCTGAAAAGGCATGTATTAGTACCTTGGTTAGAACATACTAGTACACTTTTTAATGCAGGGAGTGAGAAACTCTTTTTGTTTAAATCAATAGTAAATAATAAGTGCACATACTGTGTGTTTTAGCTCTGTGACTGTACGCAGTACTGGAAGAATCCAGATGCCAAATGTGAAGAATGACTGACAATAGGGTTTCACCAGAGAACCTGAGGAAGAGAGGAGACATCTTGCACAAGATTAAATCAGACCAAAGAAATCTCACTGGATAGAACCATTACTACTTAAAGCATAGTTTAAGGTACATTTAATATATGTATACTATTAAACAAAAGTACATGCACACACATTCTATCCATGGTTGCCTTTAATGGCAAAGCATATTTGCTTTTGTTCTAATGTTTGTGTGACAGTTACATGTTCAAACCTCATGTGAACCTCCTTGGTATTTGGCCTTTCTCAAATTTCAAAAAGGAAAGGGATCCTTGGAATATTTTCATATCACATTTCAAAGGTTTTCTGTCTCCTGTCCTTGTACTCTTCATTTAAATATGAAGGTGCAATTTATTTTTTTTTCGAGCCATTACAAAAAAATTATATGAAGCCAAAAAAAACCAATGTGATGGTACAACAAAGAAACAATTTTCTGCTGAGCTGCACTTCTCTATGAACTTCAAAACACACTTTAAAATGCCACTGAAAAAAACTATTTTGTATGAAAGCTATCACCTTAGATTCCCCCATTTTCCCCTGGGGTTAATTTATTTTTGGATGCTCTGAGGTTTTTTTGGATTTTTTTGTTTTGGTTTGGTTTGGTTTTCTGGTGATTTTTTTGTTGGTTGGTTCGTTGGTCGGTTTGCATCCTAGCTTGTCGGGCTGCAAAATACCAAGGGATGGGACCACCATGCTATTAAGATGATTTATTGCTCAAGTAAGCCAGGTAAGATATCAGTCTGAAGGCATGAGTTTTGGAGAGAAGCAACAAGTCAGCCATAGCTCAAAGGTAGTCACAGGTTTCTTCTTCACGCAGCAATATGTAATATTTTGGTCCAATAGACAGTTGACACAAAATTTGTTTCTAATTAATAACCTATCGCCTTTGCCTAATTCTGCAGCACTGCATCTGTCTTTCAACCAATAAACTGATAGGTCATGTACACACATGTGGAGGAAGCTCAGTCCTCTGAAAGACTCCTTCCCTGGAGATCTGGCCCCAAAGATAAGACAAAACTGCCTAGTCACTGTGCCTGAGCTGTGGACTCCTTCCTGCCTCAGGACCCCATTTTATCTCCCTGTTAACTACTGGTCATTTTACCCCAGTCTCAGACCATTGGTCCCCTTCCCGATTCTCCCCCTCCCTATGAAAACCCCAGCTTTTGCCCAGATCAGGGTTAGATCATCACTGGTCCCCTTCACTGAAGCCTGCAATAAAGACTCTCTGTGGAGCACCACATGGTCTTCCCGTCTCTTGTCTCTTGTGTCGGCTGGGGTAACCTCTGAACAGAGCTGGCTGGGCTGAACAGAACTGCTCACTGCAAGAGCAGAAATCACTTCTAAAAGAGTTGGTCACCTAAAGCCACTGCCTGTGCTCCTAAGGGTTACCCCTGGCTGGACACTGCCTGGAAACCCCAGATGGTGGCTCTCTTCCCTGGGACGTCTATCTGGGCTTGTTGCCAGCAGAAGCTGGGGTCAGACAGATCCCCAGTACCAGCAGCAACATACACACATCTTTATTGCAGCTTCTAAATCCTTATCCTACTCTATAAATCACATTATTACAGATCAAAACTTTTCACTAGTTTACCTAATATAATTTCTTACTTACCTTAGGCATATTATTATTTACAGCTATAGGAATATAAGTTTATAACTTTTCTGCTTAATGTCTGTGTACCTTTATCATTACATTAATCCAAGCTCCTTCCAAGTTTGCAGATTGAACCCTTCAGCATCTGTGGAAGTTTCTATTTTACCATTTCTTACACTAGCTCTGTGTTGTTGCTATATATTTTTGCATACATTAGAGGATTTCCTTGTAGTATGATTCATTAAAGTTTTAAACTGGATCAGGAATGACACATTTGGGAAACTTGTAAAGATGTCTATGAATTCACTTCCCCATGGCAACTTTTTTTTAATAATTATAAATCTTGGTATTTTGAAAATCAATAGCTGCACAAAGCAATAAAATAACAAAATAGAATCTCCAAAATATGCTAAGGTATTTATTGCAGTTTTTTCATATATTGGCAAAAGTTTGCCTCAGACTTCTTTGAGACAGAAAAAAGAATAATCTGGAACCAAGGAAGCTCCTTCCTTGATACCAGCTGTGTAGGTGTTGAGAGCTCAAACAAATAAATAAACTGCATATCTATGTGTGTATATATGTATATGTTTATGCAACTTTTGGCCTTTGTTTTAAGTGCATCTAAAACTCCAGAAGCAGGAAAACCCTGTCGTAATACTGCATATAAAATCTAGGTGCTGCTGAGGGATTATACATTTTATTTATAGATTACAATTTGGCAAACGCTGGTTATGATTCTTGCAATAGATTGACCCTCTCTCTAAGTCTGTAACAGATAATCCTGTTCTGCCTTTTCTTTAATTAACTAGCTTAAAATTATTGAACAAATAACCTGCTTGCAGTTATGCATCTGTTTCAAACAGAGCAAATGACCCAACAGAAAGTATTTTTTGAATGTAATAGTTTGAAAAAAGGAATATAAACAGAATCAGTTTTCAAAATATTTGGACCTAAGTTAGATGCATGTAGACTAAAATTGCTGTATCCAGGGATCATTGAAATGGTTACCTAAATAAATATGCAGATATTGCTGTGCTCAACTAGTTAATTAACCAGACATTATAAATTGGAAATTCCTTCTAAGTTTTATACAGCAAAGGTTGAAGAAATATGTAACATTAAATTCAAAGATTGCTAGACCTCATTTGTTATAGAGGTGCAAAACTGTACAGTGAATATCTGCAGAAAGCTGCTTCTGAAATGTGATCCACTCTATAACATATAAACTTTCAATTTCTTGACATTGTCCATCATGAATTCCCATCCCATCCATTCCCACAAAAAAGGTGGCTATTCTTTTTTATCAAGTGAAAGAAATATGGATTATTCCAATCAAGAAGAGCATGGATATTTAAAAGTGATTTGAAATAAACCATGTCTGTTGATAAACTGATAGATGTAGATTATGACTACGACAATAATTCTGATAATTTCTATTTTGTAGAAACAACTTGCAAACAAGGTGGCATATACAGGTGAATGAAGCACCTATTAAACTGCTACTGCCTGCTAACTGGCACATCTGCCTCTGTAATTCAAGTTGAAGAAAATAGTTTTCATCTAGAGAACTCTGGATGCAGTCCTCATCCAAGAGTATCTCAGCCGAATGTTTCATTTAGAGTCCAGTAACACTGATTTAATTTGATTTTAATTTGATTGATTTCATTTCATTTTCATTTGAAATTAAGTTTTGAAATACACAATACTTCTTGGCAAAAGGTGGTTTTGGCATTTTGTGCCCCAGCCTTTTGCCACTGAAATACACAAGACTTATTGCAATGAAGAATCCTTTCATTCTAGAAGCTTTATGTCATGGGATTTGGAACTAGGTGTTCTTTAATGTCCTTTCCAACCCAAAACATTCTATGATTCTCTGTTTGATTCCTTTTCCTTCTAGTATTTCTAAATTTCTAGTATAATTTATTGGAAATTAGAAAAAAAAAATAAATCCAATGCCTGAAATCTATACAACTAGTATAAAGCAGGTATAGACGTTGATTCTCCTTTTAAAATGTTGTAACTAGGTGTTACAGAATTATCTTAATTTTAGTGGCAGGTGTTTATGCCACATAAAAGAAATTACCAAGTTAACTTCAAAAAGACTAGTAATAGTTTCAAAAATTGCTTCTCAGTGAAGACAAATAATTATAAATTTCAGAAAACATCCTGTTGAATTGACACAATTGTAATGACATCTCTGTAGGTGGCTCATATCTTGTACTGTTTTGTGAGCTGCTTGGAGCATAATGACAGCATTTGCACAATAGGCCTACGCAAGGGTGAGGCAGCATAATTGCATCAGCAGTGAAGCATGAATACAGCCTAATTAACAAAATTGGAACTGCTGCTCTCATGATCACATTTAATCTATCTTATTTCATTTACTTTTACATGCTTTTGTGGTCACAGAATTGCTGTGTTTGTTGTCTGAATATTGCAGATAATATTGTCCATTTTCTGCCTCCATCTTCCTATTTTCTTGGAATGGATTAGTTGTACAAGCAGAACTCCATTTACTGAGGATTCTTCTCTAATCTTTTACTTAAGGTCATGCCATGGGCAGTCCGTGGTCCTTTCATATGCAGTATATATGCAGTTATGAATAAGCATGTATACACACCCATACCTATAAGCATATACACCTAAATTAACACATACTTCCAGGGAGCCTGCAAGAAAGATCGAAGCTGTATACAAGAGCATATTTACAGGACAAGAGGGAATGGCTTCAAACTGAAAGAGAGCAGATTTAGATCAGGTGTTTAGAAAAATGTCTTCCCTGTGAGGGTGGTAAGACACTGGCACAGGTTGCCCATAGAAGTTGTGGATGCCCCATCCCTGGAAGTGTTCTAGGCCAAGTTGGATGGGACTCTGAGCAACCTGTAAAAGGTGGTCCTGCCCAGAGTAGGAGGGTTGAAACTATATTATCTTTATGGTCCCTAAGCCATTTTATGATTCTATTATCCCTTTTCTGTGGTTTTCTCTGCCCTAGAGCTACTATAAAACCTATGTTTGTATCTATATATATGCACAAAAACTCTTACATGAATCACATACTATTTTCTATATGTTTATACACACTCAAAGTTAAGACATGACAATATGCCAGTGTAAGTACAGGAGAAAAAAAAAAGCCTCTAGGAAATTTCATCCACAAGCTTCAATTTATAACAGGCATTTTAAAAAAATTACATAAATATTCTGTATTAAGAAAATGAAGATGCACACAACAGGTGGCACAAAATTTCTGCTCATGCTGTGCAAGAAGAAAAATGTCTGCTTCTACAGAAGAAAACCCTGAAAAACAAAATCATACCAGGGAATGTCATTGCTATTCTGCAGGTGTAGTGCCATATCAATCTCTACATATGTCATTTAGTGTCATCTTGGGGGGAAAAGATCACACAGACATCTTAACATTTAAAAGTGCTTTTGTAAAGTTCTGTTTTAAGGGTGTTAAGCCTAATGATGTGTTTCCCTCCCTCCAGCACCATGTCATTAATAATTTCATTTCCGGGCTTTCCCATCTAATAAATCTCAATCTACCATTTCCAAAGCTTGCTTTTTTCCGCTTCCCAAAAGCGTCCTGGCTGCTCCAGACTCACGGTCACCTGACACGGCGGCAATGTCCAGAGATAGCTCTGGGATGATCTCGCAGCTCGGTGTTTTCGGCACTAGCTGCCAGACTGCCTCCCCGCTGTGGGGAGGAGTGTTGGTCATCAGCTGCATCACCATCCGTGTCCCGGAGCAGCAGCAGCGATGCGGGAGATGATGCGCGGGGAGCGGAGGAGGGTGGGCCGGCCAGAGATGCGGAGGCAGTGGAGGTCACAGCCATGGGCATCGCGGGTGGTTGGTCCGGAATGACAGGAGGCACGGTGGCAGAGCATCTGCATTGGGCCGGGGGAGGAGGCGGTGCGGGCCCAGACATGGGCCCCATAGCTGGAAGAGGGGGGGCTGAGGGGGGCAACACTTCCCACTGTGCCGGTGGTCTGCAGCGGTGGTTGCCCTGGCAATGCTGCAAACTGCTTTTCTTAAATCATCTTCCATATTTTTGCATGTTAAGAAATTAAAAATTCTCATTTATATTTTAAATTTTCCCAAAATTCACGTTTTCTCACCTTGTTTTTGCAGGAGCAGGGAGGTGTATGTAATATTTTCCTTCTGGTAAACATACTATGTTTTCACTTTTTGATTTGAAAGAGAATGGGAGAAAAAGGTTTACATTCTGATCATCCTAAGAAATTCAGTAAGACTGCACTTAAAATATGTCCAAATATTTCTTTTTTCCTTTATTCTGAAAATAGTCTGGGGACTGTTGCACTGCTAAAATGGAAATAAAAGATAGGTTGGCCATTTTCCCCGCAGTGCTACTGTTTCCATTTAAATTATCAGAGTTGTCATTAAAAACTTTTAGTAGAAGATTTTCATAACACTGTCCTTTACTATTGCTATTCACAAGACATGCATACAAGAACTCTAGTTAGTTACCTCATGCCAGCTCCACTCATGACATAGTACTTAAAGAGCAGGAGATGATACTCTTGCAATTCACTTTTCTATTAGACTGAATTAGAAATTCAGCCTTTATGACAGATGTCATCCGACCCTCCTGTAACTGAAAAAAACAGATGGAAGTGGAGGGGCTGAGGGAATGACCCCTCCCACAGTGCCGGAGGTCTGCTGCGGGGACTGCTGTACTGTCGCTTGCGATGCAGGAGGAAGAGGCGCAGGAAGCGTGGGGAGGGGGCGAAGGGAGGTATTTGCAGCAAAGGTTCTCCTGCGGCCGCTTGCGTTGCCAAGAATGGCACTGCGGGGGCATGAATTGAGGTGAACTTCCGCTGCTTCTCTGCCGCTCCTGTGTTGATGAAGCCCTCGCAAGCAATTCCACAGGTGATGGATGCCTTGGCATTACGAAATCATAATGGGTCGTCCCTAGCCCCGCCACCCTCCAGCCTCTCAGTGTGTATAGAAGAGGCATCTCTGGCATCCGAATCCTCCATCCCCACATCACCGTCCCCAGATGACCACAGCTGTAACACTTTAAAGAGTGTTCTCCAGATGGCTGCCAGGCTACACATCTCCTTTAGTTAACTCAGACCATATACGGTCTCCCACCGACTGCCAGGCATCTGGATTAAAGGCATTGTCAACAGTTACTGTAAAAACCTGGGGTTTTGCCCAGTGGAATAAAGCACACACGGAATCTGACAGAGAGTCCCAAGCACGGCAATACAACCTTCCACACAGAGAGAACGATTTCTTCCTCAGTGAAACTTCAGTTCCCCATTGTAGGAACCTTTTATCCCACCAACGGCTGGCAAGTGCAGTATGCAGACACAGTGGCTTATCCCGGGAGTATCATCTCTAGCTTTGTTGGGATTGACATTTCAGACCTGTTCACTGGCAAGGTCCTTTATCCCATGGTCGAAAAGACCAGCTCTCTCCAGGAGTGCATGGGAGTATTTTTCGCTTACCTCCTTGCAGAAGAAGCTGGCAGCTGGTCTTCAGCTCTTGGCTGCAATGAATGTCGGGGCCACCAGATGTCACACTGTATTAGGAACAGCAAAGTGATGACAGACTCTCTAGCCTTAGTTGCAAAAGAGAGCAAGTTTTATTCTTCCAGATCTTCTATTATAGACAGTTCTGAGAAGGTCCAAAAAGGTAAAGCTTTCATTGGTCATGAAACCAACGCATCACCATCACTGGACAGGTAGGAACAACAGCCCTTGACCATTTCTTGCAAGTAAACAACAAGGCAACAAACAACACCTGCAAAGGTTGTTTTCCCTCTCCAAGGACTGTTTTGATTCCTCTTTATGATTTTTCAGACCATACTATCTCAGGCCAATGCGAGAAGGCTATGTGACTTGGTTTCACACAGACACTGTGCTGCCTGCCTGATTTCTCACATTCAGCATCCATATGCTGTTACTAAATGCCCTTGTAAATAGTGTCTCTCCCTCTTTCTTGTAGGTTTCCTTCTGATGCCTTAAAGAACCCAGAAATAAAACAACAAACTTTAGAGATAATATTAATCTAGGAGGTAATATAAAGGTTGGTCTTTATTGGAGGCCTCAAGGGGAAGATATGAAAAGTGTCCACAATATGCCCACCCCCACAAGGGGTGAATACAGTTTTATAAGTTTAGTAAATTAGCATAATTGACAAAAATCACCAGTTAGAGACATAAGTGATGAGGCAATCTTCCCACCAGTTCAAGCCTCTCCTAAATCCTCTCCCCTTTTTGTAGGGACTAAATGTTGTTGATGAAATGAGTCTCAAAGAGCTGGTTTTGACCTTGATCCCCAGGGAGAACCAGGATAGGATGGGGTGCCTTGTACCTTCCTGGGCTTGGAGCTTTGGAACATGTTTTGTCTTTCTGCCTAGGGAAAAGGTAGGGAAAAGTACTGGGAAAACTTGCTACGAATACACTAATAGGCTACAAAAATATATGCAAAGAATGCAGAGAATATGTAAAAGAAAAAAGGCAAAAAACAATTCGGCATCGCTTCAAGTACTATTTTGTTGGATATAAAAAAAAAAATACTGATATAGGGAAAAAAATTGCTTCCCAAAAGTAGGATGCAGGTAGTATTTCTCACTGGAGGTACAGGGGAAAAACATTCTCTTTAAATGAGCCTTCTTTTTATTTTTTAAACTGCTGAAATTACAGAGTTTAATTTGCACTGACTAAAGAAAAATAAAATGAAACATTGGAAAATGAACAAAAAGTTATCTTATATGGAAGATCCATTTCATAAATATGTTTAGTTTCTATTGTATTGTGTGCAGCAGTAGGAAGAAACAGGCAGAACTTACCATCTTTGCATTAGTGATACTCATTAATCCAAGCAGAGCAACACTGTGTGCAACTACAAAAGGCATCTCTGAACAGCACCAAATATTCAATTCCATTAAGAAGATCATTACACATGTTCACATTACTCAGCTAATATTAATTGTTAATGATCATCCATAACATCTGGGAAAGAAGGGCAGCCTGCACAACACAAAATGCTTCTGGCACATTGTCTTAGAGAAGAGACTTCTCTGAAGTGACAACACTGGGTCGGCACAAAGGCATTACACAGTGAGCCTTGCTTGTATTTTCTGCCTTTTTCTTTGTCACAAGTTGAATTTTGCACTCTTAACTTGCAGTATCTGCTTTTTCACGCTGTTTAACCATGCTGCTGGATTCTTCCTAGAACAAGATCACATTGCAACTTGAAGAACAGTGGAGGGCAAGTTTTAACTATTTGACCTGGCTAATTTCAGTTGCTTTACATAGGTTTTCTTGGTTTTTTGAGGACAACCTGCAGATTCTCTCATTCTAGATTTCATTCACCATCTGGTCTCCTACCAGGGAGGTTTTCAATAATTCTGGGACCCCTACATCATACCATTTTTTCAATTTTCAGCTCTTCTTATGTTTAAAATCAATTTTTTCACATCTCAATTTCATAGCATTAATTTTCTGTAATAAAAAGTATATACATTAAACAATACATTCTGTAGTATCTTCTTGCTGAAATTATAAAAAATACATGTTTAAAATCAGTTTTTGCTGGAAATAATGACTCCCTTTCTGCTATCTGCATTGGTCAATCATCTGTTTACAGACATAGTATGATGCTTCCTTTAAGCTTCTCTGCTACTCTATCATATTTTGAAATTATTTTGGCTGTTAAGAGCCTTTCTCTATTATTCCATTCTAGCCATGTTTCACTCAATAATTTATCCATGATAATCTATGTTCACAATTCACTCAGAGACAAGTATGAATAAGGTCCATCTCAATTAGTAATAAGCTGTGTATGATGAGGAAGATAATTAAACTTTTGTAAATAATCAAATACTCAGTAGAAAAGAACTGAAAGTGTTTTTCCTCAGTTGTACATAAACTAATTTTCAGGCAAATGTTGAATGAATAGGAATGACTTTGTACTTGTATCGAAGACAGTACATGCAAATGCTTTAGAAAAAGTTAGTTATATATTCTATATGCTTAGGAGGTAAGTATTGCCTATTTTATTAATTGCTGCATACATATGTCTTGATGAGATATCATTATTTTATTTCTTATATCTCTATCATGTTAATGTTGTTACTGTGTATTAAAAATAGTTTGAAATTGTACTGCAAAAATAAAAGAGAACAAACATTATTCTGGAAAATATAAGGAAAAATAATTAATGAACTATATGGCTATTGGTCAGCAAGAAGTGAATCAGATTTTTTAAAATCACTAGCTTTACTATTCTTACTTTTACTGTTGTTATTTTAAACACCAAATTTTTTTGTTTATCTATCAATGATATTTCAAAACCAAGTGGTATCAATAAGACAGTATTTTCTTTATATTAAATGCTAACCAATGTCGGACCATTTCAAAATTCAAAAATAAGCAATGGACAAATTACTATTTCACCTTTGAAATTCAAGGCAGTACGCTGAACTCCATGAGGACTGAATTTTTCTAAAACCCTTGTTACTTTTTTTTTTCTTTCCCTTTCATAGCTTATATTCAGTTAGCCTGGATAGCTGAAAAGAATACCTGTGGGTAGTGTGACAGGTTGACCCAGCCAGCTACTAAGCACCACAGAGCTGCTCACTCACTTCCCTCTTTCGTGAGACAGCAGAGAGAGAATAGGAAGCGCAAACATGAGAAAATTGATTGAGATAATAACTGTTTAACGAGTGAAGAAAAGGTGAAGAGGGGGAAAGTGATGCAAAGGCAATTTCTCACAACCAGACTGATATCCAGACAGTCTCTGAGCAATAGCTGCCTCCCACTGGACTCAATGATCCTGGTGGGTCCCTTCCAACTCAGAATATACTGCAATTGTGTGATGTTTGATGTGGAGTATCTCTTTGGTCACCTGGGTGTGTTGTCCAAGTTATGTCCTTTCCTAACCTCTTGCTCCACAGCCTCGTCCCAGGGAGTGAGGCAGAGTGAGGAACATTGGTGTGTAACCTACACTTTGGGTCACAAATCCAAAACATAACTCTCTGCTGTGGAGCAAGTTAACTCCATCATAGCTGAATATATACAAACCAGCACTGCAGTGAAAACATGTTTCAATTATGACCCTTTTTATTAGGATAACCACTGTTAAAAATGCAAGATATTTTTTTAATCATGTCTGGCTGTTTATAAGAAGTACAAAATTCAAACCCAACATATATTTCTAGACAAACTAAGGAATATATTTTGAATTTCTGAAACAGTCAAAAACACATTTTTTAAGGCCCTTTCTAAGGGTTTGTTCCTTACATCACCATTGCATTCTTGATTTTTAATTCGTATAGGTGAGAAAGTCTGAGTCAGAAATCTTCAGTGATCTGTTTTCCATGTATAGTAGCAGCAAGAGCAAAAGAGTGAAGCAGAAATAACTAATTCCTATGAAACAATGTGCATTTCACTGCATGTGTATGGCTGGCAAGAAGTATGATAATTCTGTACTCAATATATGGAAGCAATGAAACAGAAAATCAAAAAGACCTATAATCAATATCTGCCTAGCACCATTCTCTCACCTAAGGATGTAATTTCCTAATCAGTAGAACAACCAAAATAAAAATTAAACCCAGCAATGCCACAAGTTGAGCAAGATGAAACAAAAATACTCATGACTCTCAAAAATACTCTGTGACTGAATTATCACAGCATAGTGAAATGCAGAAAGACAAGGGCAGACATACAAACCACAAGTGAAAATCTCCAAGGACAAGGTACAGCATCTCAGAACAACACCAAGACATTCAAGAATATAGAAGAGTGACTAAGACAAGAATTTACCATCTTATACCTGTCTGAAAAATCAAAACTAAGATGGGCAAACATGAATCTTATTGCCTTTAATGAGAATCATGAAAGATTTATGTTTTTGAACAAAATTCCTGTGACACTGAAGACATGCACAGTTATCAACTCATTTCATTTCTATAGTAAAGGTTTGAACTAGATTACAGTCATCACCCAGAACCTGAACAAGGGCATATCTGTAAATAATAATCCAAGGGGTCATTTGAATCTCACAGGTGACAAAAAACAGTCTGCAAGGTGAGTGTGATCTTATTATCAGGGACAAGACATTAACTGAGATAGAAATCAATAGTAAGAGATTTAATAACCCCCAAAACCAGAGTTCTTTTATAAAGGAAGCATTAATAGCAAAATAAAATCCCCAGGCAAACTCTAATCTTTATTGAACTACACTATGTGAAGTTCAATCAGTAGGGAAGGAAGGAAATAGAGCTGTGGTCTATAGGGGCTCAGAGATACAACTACAACAGCCTTAAAAAAGATGATCTGAAATTACAGTTAACTATTTAGGTCACAGCAGAAGAGAGAAGCTTGACTTGAAGTATCAGTTACAACACACAGTAAGGACCATGATGGACAAGGGCCAGTAATTTAAAGAATCTACTGTTTGAATAAGCACCTTCATGTCCATTTTGTCACAGAAACTAATCGATAAAGTTAAATTATGCATCCAAGGAAGTTTACCATGTGGCTCCTAGTTTATAATCTCGTAGCATCAGATATATGAAATGTTAGTGCATTATGTGAATGAAACACTCTTTTTATCTTTTCAGTGATTTATCTCCATCACTTACAGATGCTTTACTGAAGCTTCTCTTCTAGGAGACTGTCATGAGTCACTACAGGTTTAACCTGGTTCTCTTGGCTACAGTACATACAAACTACCATCCCATAGCACATCCCATGGCCTACTTAAAAATACAACAATTGGACATAAATCAGTTAATACTTAGCATTTATGTTTCCTGTAGACCTTGTGTTTTACATTTTCCCTTGAAGTTAAAAGGATAGACTTTATGGTGGCCACCTCCCCCCAAAAATAGAGAAATAACCCCATGAACCTGTGCACTCTGTCCCCATAGCACTCTCATTTTATTTTAGGGCTTGTCTTTCAGGCATTGAAGCTCTTTGCTCTCAGTTTCCTGAACTGGCCCTCAGCCTAAAGACATCCTTCCCCAGTTTTACAGGGTATGTCAAATACTCTTCTCCACTGTGACATACAAATTGACACAAATATTGCCCAGCAGAAAAAGGTGTAGCTGTTGTAATTATCTATATTTTTATATAGAACAAATCTTCAGGACTGAACTCTTTACAACTTTATAAATTATCAGCACCACTGGAATCAGCTGAGGAGAGGAACTTTATCAACAATTATCAACCCAAAATTTTCCATTCTTGACACAAATGTCAATGCTGTAAAACATTTTCCTTCAACTTACTTAGGTGTTAAGACTGAATGACAACTACCAGAAAACATAAAAGTTATCTGTATTTTCCCAATATATATATCAGTATCTAGTTGACAAAATGTTTCATGTATTTGTCTAAATTATTTTTCAGTATAAACACAATATCTCTGAAAGGACTACACATTAGCACCAGAGGAGTGGAAAAATAAGCAGAGACTTCTGATAGTGTCATTCACTAAATATAATCATTGTTTCTGTGATGCTCATTTTTGATGCTCATTTTGACTTTGTTATTATTTTTGTACACCATCTCTGACCACATCCCAGACATCCCAGCTAAAAAGAGTATAGAAAACCAGGCCACTAGATGTAATGCAAATATGTTTAGCAAAAAGAGTATTAACCTTTTAATTGCTAGACAAAAGTTTCAAGTAAAAATCCAGATTGTTGAAAAGTTACAGAAATTTTGTACTGTGTAAGTTTTCTCAGTAAGTCCCTCACTGTTCTCTCAACACTTCATATATAATATATTGAATTTTCTATTTGGAGAACATTTCTCCTAAACAAATATCAAAGATTTAATGTTCTACATGACAAGGAATAATCCCAAAATATATACTATGATTTTCTACTAGCCTTTTCAATCATGATAGTTACAAAATAATTATTTTTCTCATGCCCCTGAAACCTTTTCTCTGACTATAAAAGATAAAAATCAAGGTGGGTGATTTTTAGAGAATATGCATGTTTTGAAAATATTAAAAAGATATCACTAAGATATTGTGATATTTTAAAACCAAAAAATTATTATATAATTTGCTTAGGCACCCCTTACATATTATTGTCCTGAGTAAAGGTAACATTTTCAAATGCAATCACAACTCACATACAATCAACTCACATCTTTCTTTTTCTTTTCTTCTTAGCATCATTTTCACATTGCTTTCATTGAATAAAACCTCTTTTAAATCTGAAAGGGAGCTAGAGGTCTCACCATTAATAACATACTTCCATGAAGTATCAGGTATTTTGTGATGTTCTACAGTTGCTTTCTTTAGTGTGTAGCAGTTTCTGTTCCACACACTGTGACTGTAAAAAGAATAAATAAGCCAGAAAACATGAAGTATTCTCTGTCCCCTCCTTTTTAATTGCCTTGTCATGGTTGTTAAAATGTCTTTTGCTAGCACAGTTGTGAAATCATCCCTTAGTGCCATTGTATAAGGTACTTTGGGATCTTTTGCAAGCTAAGTTTCTGTATCAGCCTCTATTTTCAAGTGTGAACTATTAACAGGTCCCTAATATGGATTTTTAAATTCTATTCCATTTTATAGAAAGTCCTGTGTCAATTTAGGGATATAAAAATACAAACTAGGTTACAAAAGAATCAAAAAAATCTCAGCGAAGAAGCTCTCCCAAAAATTCCTTTCACTATTGGCACTGATCTCCAAAGCGCCTGAGACTGAAACATTATCATAAGCTTATATTCTTTCACTGTACAGCACAGAGTACCAAACATATGACAATGTGATTAGCTTTCCTGCTCAGGTACTGTATAATGAAATGAATAGTATAAGGAGAATAAAAAAAAACATGACAAAATGTATCTTACAAAGTCAAAGACTTAAAAATTGAAACGGTGCTGGCTTGACCTTTTCCAGTCATGACATGAGTATGTGATCTTGGTCATAAGAGTAAATCTCAGCAAGGCAAAATTAGCCATAAAATTAGTTTGTTCAAACTCTTTTTGTTTTTAAACAGAAATAATTTTGCGACCTAATGAAAAGGTACAGTGGTGACTTTCAGGCAGGAAGGTTAAAGGCAGCAGAAATGGGCTGTGAAGTGGCACCTTTGTGAAGAACAGCCCATTTTCAGGACACAAAAATGGGGAGACACCCCACCCCATCCAGCCACTCACTCACCTACCAATAAAGACTGGGGAGAGGATTGTGAGGGCAGAAATGAGAAAAGTCATGGAATGGGATAAAGACAGGTAAAACAATCATGACAGCTTAAATATGATTTAGTAGTTATTTATTTAGGAGAAGATACTAAAGGTTTCCAGACTACTGCCTTTGCCTTTGACAATGTTTCTTTCTTACTGAATTATGATGTGATTTCATTATCTTAAACCTGTAAATGATTTCTTTTGAAACATTTGACTCCAGCATTCCATGTTCATAAAAATCTTACCAAGAAACCATTTAAAATGTATGACTTGCAGCTATAAAAATTCTAAATATGAACTCTCTTTTATATTCTGTGAGAACTGGGACAAAGAAAAAACCTGTCACAAAATTATATTAAGCCCCTCCACTTTTTAATATTTTTTTCTCAGGTGAAAAAATTTTTACAAGGGTCTGCAGTGATAGAACAAGAGGGAATGGCTTCAAACTGACAGAGAGTAGGTTTAGATTAGATATTAGGAAGAAGTTCTTTACTGTGAGAGTGGTGAGGCCCTGGCACAGGTTTCCCAGAGAAATTGTGGGTGTCCTGTCCCTGGAGAGGTTCAGCATCAGGTTGGATGGGGCTCTGAGCAACCTGCTCCAGTGGAAGGTGTTCCTGTCCATGGCAGGGAGTTGGAACATGATGGTTTTATGGTTCCTTCAAACCTAAACTGTTCCATGATACTGTGGTGCTGGATAAACTTGTTTTCAAGCATTTCAGACCTAAAGATATTTGTTATTGTTAGAGACACCAGGTTATGTTTTACATCAAGGATGCATTACATCACCCAAAACACTATGACACAACATGCCAAAATTTAATTTTTTTTTTTTTATCTCACATAGATTTCCATTTCTTTAAACACATATACAAAAGAGAAAAAAAATATAGTATCATTACTTTAAAATAAAATGGCTTTCAGAAAATATGAATTGGATAATGAAATCCCTGAGGCTTTAATGCGTATAAATGCTTTTTCTTCTTTGAGGATGTGATTTGATACAGAATCTTTGTGAGTGCCTTGAGAACATAAAGTTGGGCAGTTGCTCAGAACTTTATAACAGCCATCATTTTCCCACTAGTGCTAGTTTTGTCTACTGTACTGATAAGTCAGGGCTCTAAAGAGCATAAAAAATTTTCTTGACACATTCAAAATCAGTCCTATGCAAAGGTGCCTGCTATAAAACAAAACATCAGTTTGCTCTATGCTGATGATGCATGAGATGTGAAATCGTATGTTCCAGTCTGGCCATATTTCACATTTTTAGTTGCATTCAATTCTTGAATATTCCTTTCTTTAAACTGGATTTTTAAGAGCAGGTATAATTCTGACATAATAATAATAGTAAACATATTTTCTTATGCTGCTGTACTTAACATTTCCTACTGACCCGTCCTGCTCTAAAAGGGGAGTTAGGGAGTATTCTTTTTGATAGATTTCTTGGACAAAAATAGAGAACAAATGCAGCAATATTATAGATCAATAATGGAATAATAGATCTCAGAACCGTTTATTGATAAAGGAAAATAGATGTTCCTACCAAAGCGGGGAGAGAAAAGGGAGCAAAGAGGGGAAAAGAGAGGCAGAGAGAGAAAGAGAAAGCCGGGACAGATCGCTCCCGCTGTTCCCCGGGCTCCCTGCTAGCACCAGCCCGGCAGATGGAGAGTGTGTGCTGCAAACTGCGATGAGCCTGCGTGGCTGCCGTGGCGAGCTGGGCGCAATTTCCGAACAGCAGCGGCTGCGAGTGTCTCCCGGTGCCGAGGAACAGGCTGCTTGAAGGAGGCCTTCAACTCAATTCGACAGGCCCAGCCCCTTTTCAGTCGGTGATGTATCCGTTATACCTTTAAAGTTGTAAAGTTCACTCTCAGAAGCTGTCAGGTGGAACCGCTAATACAATTTATCAAATTGGCATGCTCCAGGCTTATAGCTTAAAGATTACATATTTGCAACTTAACTCTAAAAACAAGAAACATTTCAACTCTCAGAACTGTGGGGGAAAAAAAAAAACTGCAAGAAAAACAATCTGTCCCAAAATTTTCATGTCAAGTCCTCACATTTAAATATGTATAAAACCTTTGTGTCCATAAATAGATAAAATCCTTAAATAGACTTGTCATCTCAAGAAATTCCAGTTCTCCGTATGGTAGGTGTGCATGTTTAAGTCACTGCTCCTCAATATCTGCTGGATGATCATCATGAGGATATTTTCTCTGGTCCTGAGCATGATGTAGGGCAGGGTAGACACACCTGGTAGGTATCATTGCATGTCTCCCCTTCGCACTGGGTCTTCTATTTCCCTGGTTCTTAAAGGAAGGTCTGTCAGAATGAATTTGGGATCTGCACTGTATGGTCACTGAACTGGTTTTTCAACACTGGCTACAAATTGTATTCCTTTGTCTGTGAATTGTCCCTGGTCGTGCAGACTTACAGGGACAATTGGCTTTTAGGCAGCCTGGTTGTCCACATTGGTAGCACAGAGGTGTCACTTTCACAGCTGCTGCTATGGAGTCTGCTAAAAAAGACATGTTGTGGGCATTGTCACATACAAAAACTTGGCACATGCATTTATCATCTCATCTAAGGATGGGCTCTCATTTGGCAACACTTCTAAGACCCTTTGACAGTCTTCATTAGCATTGTCCTTGGCCAATTGTAAAATCAATTGGTTTCTGACCTAGACATTTATAATTTGTTTCTCCATTGCATCTTGCAGTCTTTCTATGAATTGTAGATATGGCTTATTAATTCCCTGTCTAATCTTTAGATTAGTAGGTCTGGGTAGGATTTGCCATGTTCATTACCTTAAACAATGCTTGCATCCCCAAATCCTTTACTTGTGCTAGCACTAGTGGATCTAGCCTGGCTTGGAGCTGAGGGCAAGGTAATGGTGGTAGTCCTAAAAGCTGAGAAGACCCCTACCTCATAACATGGGTCTTCTTGGGGGACCTTTAAGTTTCTTTGTTCTTGTTTTTCTGCACTGTGTCTCCATGCTGACTCAAAGACCATATATAGGACTGTTGTAAACATTAGTTTGGCAAGCTGTTTAATATCAAAGGGAGTAACCTCCTCTGTTGTTAAAAACCGCAGCATATTGGCAGGTGAGCCCAGGCCGTACTTGGCTACAAGCTGACGCAGCTCTGAAAGAACTGGCCACTGAAAAGGTGTGTAATTATCTGGTGTTTTTCCACTACCCCTTATTACGGGGTATGCTTCAATTGTGCCATACTCAGGTTCCAGACTTCTTCATAATGGCACATAAATCACTTCTGCAGCTTCATAATCCCCACTTGTTATCGCTGCTAGCTTTACCTGGTGCCAGATGTTGACTGGATTGGGCACTGCTGTTGGTATATTGTACCGATGATGGCTTTGTCTCGGGGGTCCACAGAAAAATGGTGGCTCTGGCTTTTGGTGCCCCTGACCAGTGGGTGTTCCACTGGTGACTCCAGCTCTGGTGGCAGTGGTGCACATGTGGCGGTGGTGGCGACTTCCAGACCCTGCAGTCCGCTGCTGCTTTCAGGTATAATGTTCCCTTGGTATCTGGGCACTTGCATTGACGTATTTCTGGGACCCGTCCAAGAACTGGCTTTGGTGCTAGGCACGGCTCTTCCATGGTTAGGTTCCATTCCAGAGCAGCTGGGCTCGGCTGGGGCAGGTCTTCTGTCTGTGCCTCCTGGCACAGGGCAATAAGGCAGTCTCTAGTGGCTTCAGGGCACTCTACAGGTGAGGTGTCCCAGCGAGATGCAGCGGCTTGGTTCTGCACAGCTGTAGGGTGCTCCACAGGCAAGGTGTCCCAGCACGGCATGGCAGCTCAGTCCAGCATGGCCATTTTGCTCCCACATGCACCTGGAGCAGTGGCCCCGCCTCCCTTTGGCTCTCCCAGTGCCCAGTTCTCCTCACCTGTCTTGGAAGGCAGCACAGCACCCCCTCCGCCACCCTCGTGTTCTGTTCATCACGATTCTCCATGGCTTAATAATGCCGATGGCAGCTTTGTCTCAAATGGACGCTGCTTGAAGTATGAGCCTGCCAACCCGCTCCCAAATTTTAAAATTTAAAGCAACCCCTTCAGTCACATCCAGTTTGTGGCTTTTGCACCACGTTAGCAGGGCAATTAGAGTCCAGTTTTCATACTTTAGAACCCGTTTCTCTAGCAAAGGTGTCCATACCTGGAGGATAGGCTCCTCTGGTGTAGAGCCCCATGCTCCCATCCCGCTGGCTTATTCTTAACTACTCAAAGAAGGAGGGGGTCCAGACCCAGACATGGCTCTCCACACCGTCTTCTGCAGCTCTACACACTGCCATGGGTAGCAGCTCCGCCTGCTGCAGGCAGCTGTTCCTGCTGCCTTCCTGCCTCCTCCACTCTACACGTGGCAGCTTGTTGAAATCATTTTGGGGTTCACCAGACATCACAGTAATGTGTCAGAGGCAGGACAGTGACAAACACACCCAAAGGTCATGCAGAAACAGCCCACTTTATTGAGACCTCTTCTCCTTATATAGGTTGGAAGGCACATGTCGTTCTAATTAGGAACGGCGGGAAAGAACGACACAGACTCTCAAGGGAGTCAGAACAGGAGAATATCCTAGTTTATTGCTCCAGGCCTGTTTTATAGACAGATACGTGGAAAGTACAGAAAGGAAACTCTTATTGGTTAGTAAACTGCTACATCACCATCATTGGTCAGTGGGGCTCACCACCCCCCTGACTTTCTCCTGCAAGGAAAACAAGGAATAGAAAACAACACCTGCAAGGCTGTTTTGTGTCCCTGAGGATTGTTTTAATTCCTTCTCATGTTTTTCCCAGACTACTTTCTCAGGCAAGCCTGAGGAGCTATGTGGCCTGTAATTTGTACAGGCACTGTGGTTCAGATTTAGCATCCATAGGCACATGCCTCCAATCTATGTAGTCTGATCCTCATTAGTCACCACCAGCCAGCCAGCCAATAGCAGCCTGAATCTCCAATAGCCTGGGCCTGCTCTCCAACTAGCCTTACTGGTCCAGTTGCATGAGCAAGGTAATTATATAATCCATCACATGTCAGTTATAAAGTTGGGATTATTTATAACTGCAAGGCCTCCAGGCCAGGTCACCACACATGAGTTGAGTAAGGACCAGAAGAAAACACTTTAAGGGCAAAACAGGCTCAACTTAAAGTTGCAATGTGAATTTATTACTGACAGAATCAGAGGAGGAAAATGAGAAGTAAAATAAGCCCTCAAAACATCTTTTTCCGCCCAGCCCCTCCTTCCTTCCCACCAACAGTGCAGGGAGGGAGGGCATGGGGGGTTTTGGGTCAGTTCATCACCGAGATTTTTTCTGCTTCCCCGGGAGAGGAGTCCATCCCCTGTAAGACCGTGGAGTCCATCGGGAGACAGTTCTCTGTGAACTTCTCTGGCATGCAGCACATGCAGCAGTCCTCTCAAAACTGCTGCAATGTGAATTCCCTCCACAGGCACACAGTTCTCTGAAAACTGCTGGAACGTGGATCTCTCTGTCCATGGGGTGCAGTCCTCCAAGGACAGGCTGCTCCAGCCTGGGGGCAGGTGCCCCCTCTCTCCTCTGGGTCTTCCACTGGATCACAGCCTCCTCCAGGCATCCACCTGTTCTGGCATGGGCACCTCCCTCATGGGCTGTGGGTGGATTTCTGCGTCCCCCATGGATCCCCATGGGCTGCAGAGGGACAATCTGCTTCACCATGGTCCTCACCACAGCCTGCAGAGGAGTCTTGGCTCTGGTGTCCAGAGCACCTCCTCCCCCTCCTTCTCCACTGATCTTGATGTTTCCATGTTGTTTCCTTCATGTGGTCTCACCGCCTTCTCTTCTCTGACTAAAGCAATATTGTGTGACTTTGTTTTGATTTTCTTCTTAAATATGTCATCACAGAGACATTACCAACCTCTCTCATTGGCCCAGTTTTGGCCAGCAGCATGTCCATTTTTAGAGCCATCAGGGGCTGGCTCTGCTGGACATGGTGGAAGCCTCCAGAAGCGTTTCACAGGAGCCATCTCTGGGCCCCCCTGCTACCAAAAAACAGGCCATGCAAAACCAATACAAAGAGAAAGAAAAATATAGAATCAATCCTGAAGTAAATGTTCTGTTTAAAAAAAATAAAATTAAATTAACATGTCTTCATAATGTCCTCCTCAAGTTAGAGGCAATATTGTGGTAGATATCTGACTTCTATATAGAAATATTCTATGCTAAAATTTTATAACAAATACAATATCCATTTCTTACAGTTCCTTCACATTAACCAAAAAGATCCGTATTTAGCTCCTTAATGATCCTGATCCTGATTTGCATTTTTCTTTTAATACTTTATCATCTGTAGAGCTTTGGTGAAAATTCATTCCTTCTAAATCCATTGGAGGCAAAATGTCTGCTACCCCTAATGCTTAGAAGCAATTACACAAATGTGGAAGCCCATGGCTGCTAAGGAGATTACACATGAGAACTACCTAAAAGCATGATAAAACACTCTGTGACTACCCAACAATCCATATGTTGTTGCGTAGACGTTTAAGAGGGAAAGGATCTAACCACTCTTACAATGATGCAAATGGCAGAAATACTGACAATGCATATAAAAATTAGTCTTTCAATTTCAAAATGAGCCTCCCAAGCTAATTCATATTGTTTAGAGAACTAGGCTCCACTGAAGGTGCCTGACTGGGAAGCACTGATAAGTTGCGGTCAGCTATTTCAGATAAGAAATGATGTTACAGTGGACTTTTTCTTAGGCTTCCTTCAACAGTCCTCCAAAATGAGAACACATACAGAGGCAATTAGTTCTTTTGTTTTCTTTTCTTCAGCTTCCTTCAATAGTCCGCCAAAATGAGAATACATACAGAGGCAATTAGTTATTCTATTTTTTTTATTTTTTTTAACTCTTTCTGTGGCAGGTTAATGCAGTGGCAATCAGCAAGTGAGCCAGTAGATGCTTAGCTAATAAAAAATTAGGGATAATAGTCAGACAAATTAAACAACTTAGACATAAGCAGATCCAGATGAGAAAAAACTGAGAGAATGAGCTCTGAAGAAAATAGAAGGTGATGTTTTATGGTTCCACACTGAAAGCTACATCAGTGAAAACTACATTCAAATTCCATTACTTGTTTCCACCACAAGGCTTGTAACGAGAAAAACCAAACGTTAAACATGAATCAATTTTCATGGTTAGGAAGAAATTACTTTATTTATTCCCCCAGTTTTCCTACTGGTTTCTTGGATGACACACAGTCACTTGGGAATTTCAACTTAACTCCATGGTCCAGCTTGTGTGAAACTGAGTACCAACATTTGCAGGATTCAGGGTCAAAAATCATGTACAAAATTATTGGGGAAAAAAACCAACAAGTGTATGTACGCAAATTAGTTTCATAAGTAAGGAGTTCATATTGGGGTTTTGAAAAGGGATATTTTTTTGAAGGGAAGGTATTTTCTTTCAGATTTTTTTGATAGTTTCCTAATTCTAATAAGATTTAAAACCTGACAGTAGAATATGACTCTTATGGATTCTGTTTATTATTTCAAAATGTTGTCATTATTTAAAATATGATTCATATTAATGAATTTGCAAATCAAAGCAGTAATGAAGTACAAATTACAGAAGTAGCTTGGGGTTTTTTTGTTTACCTGTGTGGAGATGATGGATAGCCTTATTCTTTTGACTTTGTTGTTCACTGTGTCTAAATAAATGCTGAAGACTATAATAAATTCACATCATATTTGCAGAACCTCTGTCTGAGACTGAAGGTCATTTGATAGGAGACTACCAACCATTTCCAGAAAGGGACCCTATCTCAACTGTCTGTATGCCAATTAAACTGTAATTTATCAATCAGTTTATGTGAAATATGGATCCCTGACAAACAAACATCTACTTTGTGATATATGGTTTTATGAAAGGATTCAGTTCACATTGCAGAAATACTTTTCACAGTTTACATTATGCCTTTCTTTGGTTTGTCATTGTATTAACCTCTTAGTCTTATCAGTGAACATTAAAATTTTTGCATCCATTAATATCAAAGAAAGCCATTTGTCCTCCATTGTCAAGGAAATAATGCAGGATGACCTTGAATTCCTGTAGTAAATTCATGTACTACCTTCTTAAGACTCAGCCAGAAGTCTGGATTATTCATTATATATACAGAAATGTACTTGTTTATGAAATCCTGATATGATATCTGATGCTACACTGCACTATGGAAGCTTTTGCCTTGCCCTAATTGTAAGATATTATCCTTACTGAAAGGATTGAAATTCTAGGGAAGTACAACTCAGACCTAAGAATAAAAGAAAAAGAATCTCTTAAAACATTACGCAATTATAAAATAGAAGTTTATTGCAATATACAAAAGAATCTGAACAAACACAGAGATGCTGAGGCAAACAGTATATTCACCAACCATATAATTTACCTCTTAAAAAGAAAATCAAGAAAATACTTTCAGAGGTATGGCATCTTCAGTGCTCACACATTCACCAATCTCAACACAAAACATTTCTTACTGGCTTTGCATTAACTTTTTTTACTTAAAGTTCCTAATTACATGGCATTCCAAAGGTGAAATGAAGTAGATTTTCTAATTTTAGATAGTGCATCTGGTCATAGCAAGATATGCATGTAGGATGTGATGTGAGATAGGAGAGAGGATTTTAACTGTTTCAGACGTAAGAACTGTATTCATGATCTTGGAGATCTTAATACTATATACAATATCCTCATGAGGTTCTGGAAGGTGAAGGATATGACTTGGAAAAATTTATACATTATGACTATTTCTGTGCATATTTTAAAAAGTCACAAAGATACCTGTGTGTGACTAATAGTGCTGTTGAAAGTAAAATTTCTACACTGCTCTTGGATTGGCTCCCTTTAGAATTAGACATGGCCTGTATACCCATAGGACACACTAAAATCCATTTACTTCAAAGCACTGCTGAAAGTTTTGGACTCATTTCCATTCAGTATTGAAGGGCTGGAAATGAAAATAAAAAAGCAAACAAATAAATGAAATTTAGTCATCTCTTATCAATGTACTTGCATCTTGGATTTAAGCACATAATGCATAGACACAGAATAGTTTGAATTGAAAGGGACCTTTCAAAGGCCACCTAAGCCAACTCCTCTGCAATGAACGGGGACACCTTCAACTCAGTCAGGTTCCTCAGGATCCCTGTGCAACCTGACCTTCAATGTTCCCAGGAATGGGGCAACTACCACCTCTCTGGGCAACTGGTTCCAAGTTTCACCACCCTCATTGTAGAAAATGTTTTTCTTACAGCTAATCCAAATTAACGCTTCTTCAGTTTAAAGCCACCACTTCTTGTGCTATCACAACAGGCCTGGCTAAAATGTTTGCTTCCATCTTTCTTATAGGCTCACTTAAGGCACTGGAAGGCAACAAAAAGATGTCTCTGAAGCCTTCTCTTCTCCAGGCTGAACAACCCCAACACTCTCAGCCTCTCATAGGAGAGGTGCTCCAGGCCTCCCAGCATCTATATCATCCAGCTCTGGATTCTACCAGGTTGATGTCCTACCTATGTTCGGGACCTCAGGAATGGATGTGGCACAACTGGGAAATGCCTAAATAAAGGACTAAAAAATAAATTCTGCTTGTTAAGCCCACACACGACTTTTCATTTAATTTTACCTTTTAATTTAACTGTTGCAAAGAAGGAAGTTTGGAGGACTTGTTATGACACATGTTAAACCAGGACCTTTTGTTTAAAAATATAACAAAGAACTCTATAAATCTCTATGATTTTCTGTATTTCCCTCATTCTGACATAATTTCTAATAGATTTTAGAGTGTATGCTTCATTAAAAAAAATTTAAAACATTAATACATGTACTTAAAATTGCAGTATTAATATTTTTCTATGTGAAGTTAAAATTATGCATGAGATCTTCCAGCCCATTCATTTCTATCAGATCATTCATTACACATAAAACTTTAATGGTGTTTCATGCTAGCGGTAGCTCCAAAGAACAGCTAACCTAGCCACAAGGAGTTTTATTTTCTCTAGGGATTTATTTTTTTTCAAATCATTCGTGAACATTTTCTTCGCCTCTTTGTTTTTATTTTGCTCAAAGGACTTTGTGTTCCTGCTGATCATATTTCCATAGAAGTATCTTTCTTCTGGGAAAGAAAGAGGGGTAAGGGGAATTTGGGTTTTGGCTGTGGTGATGTACTGTTTTGTTTTCTTCTTTATCCTCATATATGGAAAATAATAATATGGTGGGAAAAAGCAGGAAAAGATTTTGTTTATTCTTCTAACAATAACAGTTTGTCCTCTTCGCTGGAGCTCTAGTAAATAAATAAAGATACAAACAATAATCCTCAGGCAGCTTCAGTCAAGACTGTCTCTAATTGAATTTTTGGCTCAATTGTTGCAACTGCTGCAGACTCCCTGAGCTTCCCTACCTGTGAAAAGAGACTATAAAAATTAGGAAAATTTAATCACTTAGATGAGTGTTTCTGTTCATTCCATTAGTAGTTTACTCTGGGAACAACCAACACACCTAGGAAGAACAATAACATGGAAAAATTTCACAAATAATATTTTTTACACATATATATTTTTTTTTACCATACTAAAATTATTATCCTAAATCACATTAATATACCTGATGACAATCCAAAAGATTGATCCAGCACTGGAGACATGAAATGCATGTTTCCACATCCTCCATGGCAGTTTATTTCTCATCTGTACCACTCTCAGTGCTAGTACAGGAGTTCCATTCCGGAGTTACTGAACATAGGAGTGTATTCTGTGGCATCAGAATACAGTCAACTGAAGTCTGAACAATTTATTTGAGTAGGTGTTGCAATTTAAAAAGATAAATAGGAATTTCTTCCTTCTTTAAGGAAAATACGAAAGGAAACAGATTGCTTTATTTTAAGGAAAGAAGATAAATAAATTACTTATAAATCAACCAGACAGTATTTTTGTTTCTTATGGTTATTTGTGTTTGTTGTTTATTTCAGAGAAAAATTGAAGCTGGCTCCAAGCTGTCTAAAAACTTAAGCTACTTAATTTCAATTTATTTCTCATACCATTACCACTGGACCTTGAGTGAAAGCTTATCAGGTTTTGAAAAGTCTGGTGAATAAAAAGAATCAGAGAAGAAAAATAAAAAATATAAATGGATAATTTTATTTGGGTCTCATAAGGAACTGTGAGAATGCTTGGGAATAAAAGTGTGTCTGTTTGAGAATTCACATATATAGATATTTTACTTCTAACCTTCTTTCTAAGTTTCCTGATTGAAATTCCACATAAAACATATAATTTCTACTTAATTATTTTTCTGAGAATAACTAATTATAATTAATTAATAATTAACTATAAGTAATTCTTATTTGTCACTTTATATGGCACTGAGTTACAGCAATTGTATAAGCTTAAATAATACTTAAGAATTATTGCTTGAATTTTTTTCTAGGCTTCCTATTTAACTAAAACCTTTTAAAATAGTTGTGCATTTAAATATATTTTCATAGAGATGTTCTTGGCAGAATAAGCAAAAAATATATGGAAATATCTTTGTGCAGAGATTAATTTTAAGTTACCCAAACTCAAGGAGATTTCTATATTGAAACAGTTCCTAAGCATGTTCTTATTATATTTGTATTTAGTGAATTGTGTATTTGTGAAGGATATATAAGAATTATCAGGAATGGCTGGCTACAAAAGAGGTTGAATGGATCACAAAAGGGCAATGCAAGGGCAGGATCAGCCCAAGAATATAGTGCATGGTTTGCCATCACAATTGTAACAACTCTCAAGTCAGCTGCCAACTTTAACCTGAGTCAAGGAGTTTTATCCAGTCATTCATTATATGACAATTTTCCAACTCTCATTTTAGCAGAGGACTGGAATTTTCTAATCTCAGCTTCTTCATTTCCTTTCATCACTGCATTATAATATCATAATTATTGGACACTATTATCAGCACAATTGACACTGTTTCTAGAAACTATCACAAGTTCTATAAAGTTCTTTCCTTCTCTATGACTTTCACTGAGATTTTTTTCACTTGTTAACAAGAACAACAATAAAAAGATAAATTTCAGTTATAGTTCAATTAGAGGAAAAATAACTAAGTGTATAAGAATTCACCTATTTTTAAAAAATTGCAACACAAAAATAATTGCTTAAATATAAGTGTGCAGTCATAATTGGTTATCAACTTACATTATTTTATAAATATGATTACAAAATTTTGGGAAATAAGTAATTACTGATTGATTATAGTTTAAAATTATTACTTCCATACATATAAAATTTTTTTGTTTCATTTATAGTTGAAAAAAAAGGACACATATGTAGACTTGTTCACTGTATGGTGGGAAAATTTATACAAGAGATTATATTAGGTCTGGATCTTTAAACCTACTGGATGTTATTTTGGTACCTTACACAAGGTGCTTCCTAGGTAATTTCCAGGGTTCATTTTATGGAAATTACAAGCTGATGAGTGATTCCCTGTACAGCTTGATATTCTGATGTCAATTTTCTTCAGTTGCAATTGTGAGCAGCATATATCTGGGAGCTTGGGCTCATGAAGGATCTCAGCTTAATTTATGCAAAACAGATTTCTCTCAGCATCACAGTGAGGTCAGCAGTGAATATATGCATAGACTCCTGAAATGAACATTAAAGGTAGCATCTGAGCAGGAAGCCTCTATTACCTGAATCTTTTTATTCCAGCTGGAATCAAGGAAAAATCCACTAAGTGTTTCTGCAGAGCCCTCACTGAGGAGAATATTTTGGCATATATTTATTGAACTCAGCAATAGATATTTTATTTAGGATTTTAACAGTGCATTTACTAAGTTTCATTTTTGCACACTGATTAATGATTGTGAGTTTTTTTAATACATTGTGTCATATTTAGTGTTTCATTTTGCTTTGACCTCAACTGTCCTGCCACAAGGGGCAGTTTATAAATATTCTATGGCACTCTCTAACAAAACAGATCTGCATAATTTCTGAGACACTGAGCTACCTAGGATAATTTGAGGCATTTATTAAAGAAAATATTCTCCATTGACAGGTGGTTTTTTCTTCTTATGACAGAGAATTTCCTTATTTAAAACCCAGTATGGTCTATAATAAAGGTTCCATTCAACACTGAAAAATAACCCTATGGTAAAGATAGGTCCCTAAGGTCAGAACTTTTCAATCAATGTAGGTCATTGTTTCTCATGAAAGAGGATAATTTCTAGAATTCTATTTGATTTTAGAAGTTAAAAAAAAAAATCTATGATGTGTGTTTCAGTTTGCAGTCTTTCTCCTTCACAAGAACCAATGCTTTACTTGTATAAAAAGATGTAAACATTTTAAAGAAAAAAAAAAATATTACCTGCAAGAACTCCAGGGAAAATCTTTGGCTCTATTTTCAAAATATATTAAGTTGTTTTCATTGCTTCTGAGTGAAATTGAGGCATGTCCTACGTTTAGGTTCTGGTGAACCCAATTTTACACCTTAGTTTTTAAACATCTGTAGACAATATATGGGCAGCTACCAGAATCAGCAGCATGGTTTGTTTGCTTGTGCTCACCTGTGACACCAATGTTTGTAATTCTTGCTTCAGGATCCTCAGAGATGTGGGAAAGGGAGGGGGAAAGGAAGCCAGAGCAAGAAAACACATTCAAAGATTTCTGAGAGTTATTGAGGCTATTAAAGTGTTATTAAAACTTAATAAACATCACCATCACCTACAGCACACTTCTGTGTTTTTTTTAAAAACACTCAAATTTTTTACAAGAGCGAGAGGATTTTACTTCTCACATAGATTTCTCATAATGATATTCCAGTATTGTAAAAGGGATTAAAAATTACAACAAAAAGACACAGGTTCTGGCTCAAAGGGATGTTGTAGAGTTCCAATAAGCTTGCTGCAGGGTTGTAGCATGTATGGTTTTGTGCATTTTCTTCTCTTTTTATAAACACAGTGAAAAGTATATCAGTATTGCTTAGGGGTGCTTAGGAGTTCCTTTGTTTCCAAGATAAAGGCTAGAATTACACTACCATAATTAAATGCTAGGCTTATTTCATTATAAATATAAACAGAAAAACCCACCCCTAAAAACAAATCAGGAAGAAAAATCTATATAATAACTATTATATCTTAGAAAGTGAACTGTTGATCTGTAACATGCACAGCCCATCCTGACAACTAACATTGTGAGCAAATCTTTTCACATTTCCATATTCACCAAGGCAAAATCATTAACTTAATCCTCATTGAATACAATTGCAAAAAATTAAAGAAAATGAGAGTGTTAAACTGGTCTAACTCCAAACTTTCTGCTGTTTTAGGCAACTAGCAAAAAGCAGGAAAAAGGAAAAAGCCTGCTCATTTTCCCTGTTACCTGAATTGCCTTATTTTTGCTAGGTGGAGCTTGGTAAAATCTGAAGGTCTAGGTTAAATCAATATTGATTTTCTAGGCAAGGGACAGAAAGCTTTCATAGGCAGAAATCATCAGCATTTTACTTCTAACTCAATAAACTTGAGACCAAGTTCAAATAGGGTGAGGAATTGAACATTTAGTTTATTGTGTATAATGAATAAGAAAGACTGGTAAGAATACTTGCTAAAACAACTACATTGGAATAACAGGATAAAAATTAAGTCTTTTTTTATTTGTAAATTTTCACTGATTGTTTCTACCCTGTCCTAAGATTAATTTTTCCTCCATACTTTCTTTTAAAGGAAAACTATGGATAAGTGCTCCCTGAACACCGCTATCATCCCTGTAAGAAGACTAAGAGGAATGACCAAGGCCATGCACCAGTTTAGGACCAGTGAAGGTAAAGTCACAATATTCTGTGCCAGAAAAATTGATTGTCATTGGAGCTTAATACAAAAGTGAGTGCCAATACCCTGTAGTCACTGTGGTTGCTGAAACACAGGTGGTCACCCATAGGTTTTAACAACCCATCCTCCCCACAAGGCTGCAATCAAATTCTGTCTGCTTCCAGACTTTCAGAGTTCCTATCCCAACAGCCCTGGATATTGCTCTAGCATGGGAAGAATGTAGGATTTCTCACAGCAAGAAATGAGTAAGTTTTCTAGTGATTTTTTAGCTAATGCTTTAAAACCATGACAGTCACTTTCATGTCAAATGTGCAAAAGCACCTCTGAGAAGAAAAAAATCAAGAGATTAACTTACGCAAGCAGTGCAATGTGTTTCAAAGCATGGTCAATCATCTACTATCAATCAAATCTTTAAATTAAAAGTAGTAATGCTGAAATCCAAAGAGTGGAGCTCAGCAGATGCTGGGTATCTGAGTTCATAACATAGTAATAAACATGCATTATAAAACAATATATGTTTTGTATTAATACACATTTTTTAAATTTCCAATATGCCAGTCTGTTAATTTAGAGATATATAGCCAGGTGAAGAAATACTAAGCAGCTTCTGAAGGAATTTATACTAGTAGTTTTCTCCACAACATCAAATTGTTGTACTGGAAAAACTCTTTCAAGATAGGAGACCATTCTACATCATCTGCAGTACCCTAGTTCCAACAATATATAAAAATTACAGAAATTTTTCAACAGGAAAATCAGTTTGATCAAATTTGGAGCCTGATCCTTCTGGAAAATGACAAAAATGAAAAAGAAAAATTATGTTTTACATGAGTATTAATTCTCATTTATTAAATAATCCACTATTTTAAATAATTTAAATTACTTTCTCTCCTCTATGGTCTTTGTCTTCTTTTAAAAAATTCTTCAACACTTCTTAAATTAGTTCACCCCTATTTAATTTTTGACTGCACTTTCCATTGTGATGAATGAATTCTGTTTCCAAAGACAACACTTCACTTTGCATAGAATTCATGTTAAAAACACTCAGTTTTCCAACTTAACATCATATCTTATCTATTTCCTTCAGTATTCAGTTGAGGGTTTGTTTCTTTAAATGAACTAGCTCCTCTAAGTCAGAACATAAACTCTTCCTAAACTTCGGAATGCTTAACTGCTGGAGTAAAACAGTAATCTGAGTAGTTCTTTCTACTCTACAGAGATTATTAAGATTTAAAATGGTTTTCCATATTATACATAAGAAAAAAATCTAAAATGTTTTGAAGACCATGTTACAATAATATGAGAAAATGAGAAAATACTTCAGAACAAATTTTATTCAGTATAAATGTGATTTTAAGGCTGTGATTTTTTATTCCATAAAGACAAGTGTAAATAGTCAGTACTTTTTATTTTCCACCCTTGCTCTTCTGTGAGAAGGTAAGCATAAATCAAATCCCATTTTATAGTTTATGAGTCTGTCTCCATTTCGTTTAACATAACCTTCTGGCATCCCTTTTTGCCTAGGTTTTTGTTTGTTAAGATACTGTAAGTATGTACTTACGTGACCTATTACACACTTTGACATCCTGCATGCACCCTTTTTGGGTTGCAGAAGTGTTAACTGGCAATTCTTTCACGATGAATTTCTGGCATGCTGTTATGAACAGGTGGGACTGATGTGAAGAGGTTTGGAGGTTAAAAGGATATTCTTCCCAACAGAAAAAAGCCTCCTGTGGAATTGAAGGCTGCCAAGGAACTGAAGTGACATTTGTTGTCTAGTTAGCTGTCGTATCACCTTGTGACTAGGAATATTGCCATCTAAACAGACAGTTATAATGCAAACTGATAGCCAGCGTATGTGTCTTTACAACTACTGGTTGAAGATGTTGAAGATTTCATATTTTAGCCAGGAGGATACATCTATCCAATGCTTTCATGCATAAAGATTAAGAAAATAAGGTTTCCCCTATGCTTCATCCCACAGCTACTCTGAACTACTCTGAATTAATCTCTTTTCCACTATGTTTTTTTTCACAACCAATATTACCCAATGCATCCCTATTAAACACACCACATATCAATAAGAAGTGTCTACTGTATTCAGAAAAAACCGGCCTTCCTAGAAGTAATAATTTGAATAACAGAAATAACAGAGATTAAGAAAGGTAAATAAAATAATCACTACCCTGCGTTTGCTCACAAGGGGCAGAGCTTAGAGCCCTGGGAGCAGGGCTAATTTGCTATGCTATATGACTAAAATCATCTCTCTGGGGTGTGGCTCTGGAGAAAGAAACAAGGTGGAAGTATATCATTTTGTTCTGTGTCTTCTTTAGGGCAAGTTGCCAGTACCAGCAAGTCATATTTTTGATCACTGTGTGGGGCAGCATGGGCTCTGTCCTTCCCCCACCTGTCCCTTCTTGTCACCTCAGGAAGAAAATAACTGCAAATGGCAAACACAGCTGAGCAGCTGCCGGGAACAAAGCAGTGTTGAGGAAGCCAAGCCCATGCTGAGTGGAGGAGAGCAGTGCTGGTGTTTGAAGCAGCCACATGGAATCCACTCCAGCATGTGAGAAATGAGCTAATATTTTGCTGCAGCCAAAAGGTCATTAAGTAGAAGAAGGGAAGTTGTTGATTTTGTTTTCTGTATTTTGTTATCTATGGTCTGGATTTGTTCTAATTAATCTGTTGAGTGTTGTGAACTGGGAGAGGGGCATGGTTGAAGACCTGACCAAAAAGGAAATGAGAGGGGAGATGACAGAAAAGTAGGCAATAGCAAGAGAATGCAGTACCATCCGATGGGAAAGAGGACAGAGACCAGCCCTGTGTGGGAAAAGGCACCTTGTTGGAGGATGTGTGTGCATGTTCAGCACTGGCGGGAGGGAGACACACATCCAGCTCAGCGGAATGCTTACATATAAACAGTTTTCTTTTGCTCCGAGGACTTTGTCCCCATTTAATTGTATCTAAAAGTTTGTTCATTTCTAAGAAGCAGAATGAGGGAAGCGGTCCCCTCATTCATACGGTACCACCACATGGAATTCGACCCAACAGAATGGAGCAGTCTGTTGTGGTGGCATGGGACAGAACTGAACCAGCAGAGTGGAGTGGTCCAAAGAGGCCAACCCACTTTTTTGGGGTTCATCTGTCATCATTTTTTTTTGTTGCCTCAGGCTTGCAGAGAGGAAACCCTAGCCATGGGAGTGCCTGCCATCTTGCCTTTGCCTCAGCAGCCACACGGAATTAGTCAAGGTGGTGAACACTTTTTGTGTCTAAAGTACCTTCTGTTTTTTGTATACTTTTGTTATTAACATTGCTGTTGTTACTATGTATTTCTTATTCCATTGCTATTTGCTTTCAGTAAATTGTTATCTCGAACCATAGTCTTTGCCTTTGTCCCTCTCTGACTGGAAAGAGTGGGAGGAAGGGGAGTGGCTTATTTGGAGTTTAGTTTCCAGGTGCTGTTAAACCATCACAGTGGTTTATCTTAGCTTCCACAAGATGCTCATAAATTAAGCAAAAGCACAGCCTATTCACAGAGAACATTCTAATGTAATGAAATTTCAATACATTGGAATGTTACAAGTAAAAACTACAGAAGAAAGTAGCAACAGTATATTCAGACATGCGTTAAAAAGACCATGTTTTAAAGATGAGCTCATCTAATTTTTCTGACAAGTCTTGGTGATGCATGTCTGCTTGTACTAATGTTATAATTGAGATGGACATACACACACTTGTGCAGACAATGGCTTCTTTATTACAAGGTGTTCTCAAGTTTTATACCCTTAACAAAGCGTGATCTTAAGTCATTAGTTACATCAAAAAAGCTCATTATATTCACTGGGCAAAGCAATAGCTCATTGTATTTTATTGGTACAAAGCAATTAACGTCAATAATTACTTGGCAGAGTTTACAACAGATTATTAAGGCAAGTATGCTGCTCAGAAGGCATGTATCTTCTGACTGCAAATATCCCTTATGTATCTATTTTATCAGTTTCCATGCTAACAGTCTTGCTTTCTTCCTTGCTATGGATAAACTTGTATTTTATCAATTTCTTCTTTTGCTAACTCAGTTGTTGAGCTTGCAATTTCTTCTTCTGCTAACTCAATTGATGAGCCTGCAGACCAGCTGCTAATCCCATCCATACTTCCCCTTTTTCTATTTGAGCTACAAACACAGCTGTCAAGGATTTTTGCAGGGCCCATCAGGACAATCTACCTCATTCTTTATAACTCCTCATTTTAGACAATATTAAAAACTTGCAATCTTCATATGTTGCTTAAATAATGTTAATTTAATAGTTCTGTCCTTTTCAGGCAAACACATTTGCAACATTAAGACTCAGGCCCATTGTACCCAAAGATTACACTTATGACTTGGACATTGTCTCATAAAGCTTTTGAAGTGAAGACTTTAAAAATGAAACACTGGTTTCAATGACTTACATTCAGAATAGAAATAATCAGTAACCCAGTAAGTGTAGAAAGGATGCAGCAGAAGGACCAGCATCTATGATATTGACAGCCTTGCTGGATCAATATTTGGACTGCCTGTTGAAATCCAGTCCTGATAGGTAGAAATGTCAAGTTACTGTAATCTGAAAGCTGTTTGATGAATGACATGGAAAATCTCAGTAGAGCCCAGTAGCTCTGTTACAACTTACTGTATAACTAGAGCCATCATCACAATTGGCTTTTCTATGTCTATTCCAAGACAGACAGCTAAGAATGAAATATATGGACGATGGAGACATTTAGCTTCAGCAAATAGTTTTTCCTTTAAAATTCGTATATCACTGTGATTAACATGGCTTCCTCCCTGATCAATCTAATATAAAATTGTTGGGGGCCAGGTCTCTTTTATTCCCTTTTACCTATAGAATTTTTCCCATGAGTTGCTGGGACACACTGACTACTGGGTACTTAAGAAAACAAAAGGAGTGGGCAGGCTCAGGAGGAAGGAGGGCATCTGGTGGCATTTCTCACATCTGGGGCAAGTTTCTCTCAGAGGGACAGAAGTGCCTTGAGAGTTGGGAGGTAAGGGACAGGGCTGGAGCAGCTGCTAGCTCTCTCACGCTTGGTTTATGAAGGATGAACCACTTCTTGGGAAGGATATTTGTTGCTGCCGCCAGAACCCAGTCCAGAGCTGCTTCTTCTGCCACGAGGTGAGCCTTTGCTTGTAGGAGCAGCCACAGAACTGAGACCTTGTTAACACCCACCTCACTAAAAGAGGGACTTCTCCCCATCTGTTCAGATAACGTAACTGGGGAACGTAAAACACCAAAGGAGTGTAGGAGAACATTCTTTAAACAGGGGTCACATCCAGGGCATCTTACTAACAACTTCCCCCACCAGCTCCTGGGATGGAACACAGTGTACATAAAGAGAAGGGCAAGAAAACCCAGAATGCTGATGAATTCCAGGTACTGAAATACCTAAAGCACTCCATATGCTAGCATACATATATATACAAACACTGCCTTTTTAGACAGTAAGTTCACTAAAAATGCTTTTTTGTACAAAGTTGAGGCTGTCAGGGATAGCAAATTATTAAATTACTTACAGAGCATATGGTGTCCTGGTGTTGTTTCTATCAGTCACTGAATGAGACTGAGTTAAGCTGTCTTTTTGAATTGCTCTCTATGCAGTGGAACCAAATCACACTTAATTTTCCAAATATTGACAGTGAATTTTTATATATGCTATAATAATTTCAGATTTCATTTTATAAATATTGTAGAAAAATATTAATATTTCCCTTCATCAAGACTATGTGATTTAAAGTATGGATTTTGAAAAGTGTGGTACTTTTTTCCTAGTTCTAACTGCCAAAAATTATTGCTGTCACACTAGGTTCTGCAGTAGAACTGACTTTAAAAATCAAGTTTTAACTTTGTTAACTTAAGTTGTTATCAAAGTTCAAGTTTGAAGGACAAGGATATATAAATTTGCATGGGCTCTAGTGCTACCATCACATGTGGTGAAGAATTTTCAATGGAAAAAAATAAATTTATAAATAGAAAAACTATGTCCAAAAAGATTAGTTAAAAAGTTCCCATTAACAACAGGTTAATCTGCTGCAATAATTCATAATTAGACAGCTTCATCTTATTTAAATATCTTATGAAGAGTGTAATGTAGTTTCTTCCAATTTAATAAAATAATTAAATATTATTTGATTTTGTTACAGTTTCTATAATATAATTTGAGCTCTCAAATGGGAGGCCTTTGATGAAAACCTTGAAAAAAATCTCTCATTTTGATTATCTATTATTTATTCCACTCTTCATACCTGAGGACACAGTCCCTGGACCTGGTGCTGAAGAATGTAATGCTCTGAAAACTGAAATTACTCTCTCAGTTCAGAAATTAAAGACCAACTATTATTATAAAAGGAATTTGTACAAAGAGAAAAATGAGAGCCTTGTTGAGATAGAGGAGCTCCACTTTAACCAAAAGGGCCATGACTTTCCTTGCATATATGTACACAGCCGCACAAGAGTTTCTTTGTCCCAAAATAAGTATTTTAGTCTGTAGAATTCTTTTGAAATACCTAACAGAGTAACTTTAAACCCAGATAAACTCTGAAATAACAATGTACACAGCATTTTCATTTGAAATTAAACTAATGACATACTTAGTAACTCACTATTTGTAATTATTTTGAAAGCAAAAATCCCGCTGATTACCAGTTTTTATTACTTTTTTTTTTTTATTTTTTGGTGGTTGATATTGTATATTCCTTTTTAATTTTATTTCAAATATACAGTTCCCTGAGTAGCAAGCAGACTTTTGAAAAGTATTTTGTCTACCTACTTTTTAACATTAATTCACAATTTTTCTTCTACTTCAGTTTTTCTAGTTAATTTTGTAAAGAAATATACCAAGCACTGTTATTTTTAATAAGTGTAAATAAGAGGAAGTTTTAGTAAAATTAGCCATGTACTGTGTCTTTAGGTGAATGTCTGTAGTAAACATAAAATATTTGCAAGTAAATACTAATTCTTTCTACATTACTTTGCTACCAAGATTGATTAAACACAGGTTTATTTTAAACAGATGAAATACTAATTTGCATCAGTATGTCATGAAAACCTATTATATTGGTTTGAAATTTCTTTGCCAATTATTTACAAATGTCTAACAACCAGAGGTTAAAGTTAATGCTGGTACAATAATTTGCTATCTTATTCATGCAGAAGACAATTATTAATGACTGCCATTACTGCAGTTAAAATTCATACAGTTAATCTTACTAATGAATTTAAATGTACTCATTTTCCATGTTTATCACATATAAAAGTGAGGAGTGATTTGGAATTTGCTGACAGAAATATGCTGAGTATTAATATTTAAATTTGCAAGAGTATTATAACATTGCAGAGAGAATAGATGCTTTCTAAACACCTGCTTATTACATTTTTTAATGTCTCATTAAACCAAATATGGGAGCATAGTGGTTTTTGTTTCTTTGGGGTTTTTTTATATACTGTTCAGTTAGTTTATGAGATTTTTTCCAGATTTTTCATCTTAAGTATCATGTCTATTTCCTGAATGTGTTTTTCTGTACTCCATTAGAAATTTTAACATTACATATTCAATCACCACTCCAACAACACACAAGCAACACATTTTTTTCCAAATACAGGAAAACAGTGTATAGCAGTCCCAGTTTAACTCCATCCAGTTTCAATGGAACTGTCTTTTACAAATATGAAAGGCAACTTTGCTGACTGAGTTTCTGATGTCAAGCAGCCTTTTTTTTTGTTTTGCAAAAAAATTCATTTTGCAAAGACAGTTGATTTGCTCAGTATTTGTCTGTAACGGATTTTAATGTTGACTTTAATGGGTCAATGCTATTTCCAAACAGCTCTCAGATTCTTGGATTATTGAATTTTAGATCACTGGACTTTGGGCCCTGTGGACATGATTCTCTGAGCCTGAGAGAGTTTCAGCCCCCTTTTCCCAGGGGAAAAGTTCCTGGGAACAGTTTCTCTCCAGGATTGTGTTATTGTAAATAGATAATATTTCTCAAAACAATACTAAACAGATACTCTTGGTGTTTTTCTCTGGTCCCACCAATGGGGCAAATGGGGGTGTTGGTTTATTGCCCAATCATGTAACCTGGACCAAAACACCTTATAAAAAGGGGTTAAGAACCCCAAATAAAGGCTTTTAGCCTCATGAAGCAGCTGATGCGTGTGTGTGTGTGTCCGATTATCTGAAGAACCCTCAATACATCGTGTCCGTCACGACGGGCCCTAATATCTACGTCATGCTAAATTACATATATCTAGAGGTGATGCAGAATTAACATGAATAATCTGGGGTGTTTTCTTTGATAGCTCTATAGTTTAGGTATTTCAATAAATATTGAGAAGAATTCACACATTTCTGCACAACATGGAAACTGAAATCAAAACGAACACTGAGAAAGGTAGTTTTTTTTCTCATTAAAGAGGTTGATTTAGAAAAAACATACATGAAAATAAGGACTTTCTAAGCTGTCTCGGTTTGGAAGACAGGTGTCTGCTAGGGAAGACAGGAGCTTCCCTTGGAATGAAAAATGTGAACCTCCTCCCTACAAATTACTATAATTTTGAAATCAAGGGGCTGTCAGGCAGAGATCTGGGGATAGGAATAACAGTTCTTTACCAGTGTGTATAACAAGGCACACAAACAACAATATCTACAGCATTAACAACAAAACAGAACCAGGGACCCCGGGACAGCCTTCTCGGCCGAGACGGGAAGGGATGGAGGAGAGGCTTTGCTTCACAAACCCCTCGGGCAGTCAGTCCCGGTGCTCCTGCAGGGCTCTGAGGAACACTCAGCTGGAACAGCAGGGATGAGCTGAGATCCTGGGCTGGTGGCTGAGGTGGATCAGCAGCTCCAGGCTGGCACTGCCACACGTCCCGGCAGGACAGGGGGTGAGAGGCCCACAAACAAAGAAGCAGCAGCTCCGTCTGGGTTAGGGCGAATTCCTTTCCCCAAGCAGTAATAGTGCTCTGAAACCGAAGAAACCAGCCTGCCTGCAGCTGCCCCCACCTTTCCCTTTTACCTGCCCCCCTTTCCCCCTGGCCCAGCCAAACCCTTTGTGCTTCTCAATAAGTACCAGCAATCAGGATTCCCTGCAACTAATGGATAAAATTCTATAGATGAGAAGGAAAAATGAAAGGACACTAAACCCCCAACATAAGTCTGATTTGATGGCTATTATTTTGTATAGTAAATTAAAATTCATATTCATGGCTTCTAGAAAAAGTGAAGAAAGATAATAGAAAGTTTGTAACTCAATTCACTTTCAGAAAGTAATATAATGGTCTTATTTTGATTGTCCCAGGGTACCTAAGAATTCATTACAATCAAATGGATAGCCTTCAATCCCCATGTGTAAAGTGAATTCAGTCCTGTGTGTGAAATATGACAAATACATATTTTTATATTTCCTTACAGTATGACCTTACAATATTTAGTATATAAGAATATTTACTATATACGAATATTTTTTAAACTAAGTTTTAAGAAGTGTTGTTTTCAAAAAGTATCTATATGAATGCTGTCAATACACTTAAAGTTATAACTTAGCCCTATTTAGTATTGAATACCAAGTAACCTCAAACATAAGTGACTATGGAGCTCAGTTCTCCACTTATTTCTCATCAAAATTATTTTTGTCACTGTGTAAAACCAGAACAGACACAGTGGCAAATATTACATTGAACATTTTCCTTGTATTTAGCAGCCTGCCACATATTTTGAACATAAAATAACCCAGATTTTGTCAAAATTTCTTTCTGTTAGTCTTTTGGCATTTTTTCATTTCACATGCAAATAATTATGTCTGGAAAAAAAAAAATCAAGTCAGTAACTTAAAAGAGCATCTTAAATCTATATTGATACTAATAAATAAAAGAAAGCTAGAGTTAAATATGTTGCAAAAATTATTATTTCAATGGACATTTTTAATTAAGAACTCTGTTAGATGCATTTTGCTGCTGTTCATGTTTCTCAAGGTTATTTGAAAATTACTAGTTGTCATAGCAACTGAAATTTCAAAAACTCTGCCCTAATTTTCCATCAGGAGTATCAGTAGTCTACCATAGAATTTGAGTAAGCTAAGAGCAGTATCAGGGAATGTCTCAGGTTTAATTCTCCAAACACAAAGGTCTGGGTGCTCAGCAAACCTTTTATAAAATTCAAAATGTGAGGCAAAGATAGCATTGCATTGCTTTGTGTTATAAATACATATTATGATATTGGCTTTTTGCAAATGTTAAAATGGATGCTATATGTATAAGATATATAAATATACTTATTTTACTTATGTAAAGCAACTTTTATATAAAGATACAGTTTTTATTTCTGCTATTAACTAAACATAGACACCGTAGTGAAATAGCTGATACAGTTGTGGTAATTGAACTGCCTGCTTGGTTGGGATAACATCAAATGAATGTGTGATGAAGACCCCTGCTGCTGATATGCCAGCTATCCACACTTACCATCTGTAGAAAATATGGACCAAAACCCAAGCTGGAGGTGATAATAAGAACAGAGTAAAACCACAACCAAGAAATGGACATGATCTAAATAGGCGGACTCCAGGAGGAGCCATGGTAAACAGTTCTTACAACATGTAAACTAGTTTGGGGAAAAGGTTAAATATGCATAATTGTTTATGAATATGCAATAGGCTGATGCAATAGAAAAGGTATATAAAGGGTGTCTCTGAAATATCATGTGTGCTCTTAGCTGAATGACAAGCACCCAGCCGCTAAACTTCGCATTATTATCTCCTATTGTCCTTTATTAAAATTTTAAATTTTACCAGGAGAGTGAGCCTCATTTTTCACACCTTTTCTTTTGATTTTGGTGTTATCACAAGCTGTTTGGAATATTTTTTCAGGGAGTCTGTTGTTTTCTGCAACTAAAACATTGAATCAAGAACCTCAATCTTGAAAGGAAAGAACAGTGACAAATTGAAGAAGGTTCTATCCAAGGAAAACAAGCATGTGTTTAACATTTAAGGGGACTAAAACAAACACCACAGCATTTAATACAGAGGAAACCACAGTTGGTTATAACACCAAGGGATGTGATACACTTGAATACATATCAGTACCTCTCTAGAGAAAATAACAATTTAAAATATTAGATAATGCCTTTTCTGCTGCCTGTATCTTCTCCTCCTGTATTTAATACCAGAGGGCTACTTTTCAAGGAAAGTTTGTAATGGAGGTATTTCATTACCTGGAATTTATAAAGGGGAATATTTTCACCAAAAGAGCACACAGTTGCTTATGATAAATGACAGAATTTTGCCTTTTCATAATACAGTGTTATTTCTTGTAAAACCTAGCTTGGTCTCCATTATCTTTATCTATATACTTTTAAACAGCTCACTTCTTTCCCTCACATTCACTTTTTTGTGCAAGTCGTTAAGGTTTTGGGGTGAATTCTGAAATGACTTGCTGTTTGATTTTACATTTGAGCAGTTTGGTGCAATTTTCCTGCCCCAAAGAACATTCAAGGAGCCACCTTTAAAGTTCAACTTAGAACAGCAAAGAAATCAAGGAATTAGACAAATATTTTAATAAGAAATATAATGCTGTGCTAAACCAGAAAAAAATCTTAAAACAGTGAACAGAAGTCACAAGAAGTTTAAGTGCACAAAGATAAATTTGTTTATGTGTTGCCTGTTTTTATGAGAAGCACTGAATGAATGGCTGCATTGTACAGCTAATGTCATAACTGGCTCTCCTTAGGACATGGAATTGCTGGGACAAGTCCAGTGAAGGCCACCAAGTTGATAGAGGACTGGAGCACCTCCCCCAGGGAGACAGGCTGAGAGAGTTCAGGCTGTTCTGCCTGGACAAAATAAAGGTTGAATGGAAAGTTCAGAGCAACCTTCCAGTATCTGAAGGGGCCTACAATGAAGCTGACTTTTCATTGGGAACCTGCAGTGACAGGACAAGGGGAAATGGCTTTGCACTGAATGATGGGAAATTTAGGTTACATATTCCTATACATATTCCATACAAATTTCTTCCCATTGAAAGTGGTGAGGCAGTGGCACAGAGAGGTTTTGGATGCCTCATCCCTGGAAGTGTTCAAATCCAAGCTGGATGAGGCTCTGAGCAACCTGTTCTAGTAGAAAGTGGCCCTGCCCATGGCAGGAACTGGATGATTGTTAGGATCACTTCCAACCCAAACCATTCTGTGATCCTATGAAATGAAAGAAAAAAAAGATATCCTGGAATTACTGATTTCTGAGTCAAAATATTTAGTGATGAAATTATTCATCCTCAGTTATATACCCAACCAAATTTTGGGTATACCCAAATTTGTTGTTTGAGTAAATCTAACTAACATAGTCATATAACTCATTGCAGTAGTTTGAAATCTCATCAGACAGCAATTAATCAGATAGAATTCTAATTTACATTTCTGAAAAGATTCTTCTAGGAGAGTATAATGCATGTTTGGGCTTTTTAACCCAAAGAAATCAATATATTTTTCAAAAGTTCTTATGCATTTTTGATAGATAAAACCTCTTTATTTCTTGGTATTTACAGTCTGCATCTCTCTTGACTCATTAAAAGAAATATACTTGTTATTCTGGTGGGTACACACTGATTATCTCCATCATGTATGAACAGAAGAACCATGAAGAAGTAAAATCTCACAAATATTTGTTCCTGTACATTTTTAAATAAGCATCTGATATAATCCTTAATGAGAAAAACAAAGGCTTAAAAATTACTGGAAGAAGTGAAGTGCAGTACCACTGGAGTTCCTCTATTAGCACTATTTTATCTACTACACTGTCATTTGCTTTTTCTTTGACTCAAAAGAAAACAGGGCTTTTACAATGTCTTGGTTTAAAAGACAGGTGTCTGCCGAGGAATGCTGGAACCTTCCTGGGACAGAAAATATTAACTACTTCCCTCCAAATTATTATAACTTTGAAATTACAGGGCTTTCAGGCAAAGATATGGGAAAGGGAATAACAGTTCTTTACTAGTGTATATATGTACAACAAGATAAACAACAATTATGGCAGCAACAACAAACAAAGCCAGAAACCCAATAAACAGCCCTCTCTCAGCTGTCAGGCACTTTCACTTAGGTGTAGTGATGGTCAGAGCCAGCCAGGGCGCTGTTGGCTCCTGGTCAGTCAGGGCAGGTGTGATGATTCCCCCGAGGCTGCAGGGGCGCTGTGGCGCACATTCAGCTGCCTTTCCACACGGCAATGGCAACTCAAGCAGAGAAAGAGAGGGGGAAAGGAAAGGGGCTTCCTTTGCAAACTCAAAGGCAGCAGCCGGTCTCATGGCCACTCCGGGTGGCAAAATGGACTAGTAGCAGGAACCTTGGAGCAGCAGAGGTGAGTGCACCCAGGGTAGCAAAACAAAGTGTAGCAAAGAATCCAAAGCTGTGACAGGAGCTTCAGGGCTCTGGGAGGACATGGGTGTTGAGTTAAAAGTGTAGCAAAAAGCCCAGAGCAGCAGCAGGGAACAGCAGAGCTGGGCAGTGACAGACAGGCTTTTGCAAGCTGCCTGGAGATGCTCCCTCCAAAGAGGGGGAGGGGGTCAGGGTCCCCTTCCCAGTGAGGCCAGATGCTGAAAAAGTCCCAGTTCAACAGCTGCTCTTGCGAGCAGAGGCCAATCCAGAACAAGCAGTGAAGAACAAAAACTCCACTGTGGCAGCGAATCCCGCGGGCAGCAGCAGTCACCAAAACCACAACTGTCTCCATTCCAATCCTGAGAGTCAAACAGGGAGAGGGGGCTGAGCCCAACCCCTGACCCCTAGCCAAAATCTCTGCACTTTCTGGGGAAAGTCCCCCAGATAAGAGACAGTAGCGAACTGCAGCCTTCCACCTCCTCCCACTGCCAGCCACGTTTTGTGTCTTAAGTACCCATCATTCCATCACTTAGGCAAAAAATGGGAGAAAAATTCCTTTGGAGAAAGAAAAAAAAAAATAAAAAAAAGGAAAAATCCTAACCTCCAAGAGACAAGAAATAAGCAAACAGTGTAAAAGATTTAATACTAATAACAAAAAAAAAATCTGCTGCATTTTACCTGACTGGTAAATTATTAGACGGAAAGGAAAACTACAGAGAAATCTTACATATTACAAAGTAAATACACTGGTTTGATGAACAGCCAAATTGAGAAGACCACGCATCCTGGTGAACAGAACTGAACTCCACCAGATTTAAAATTTTAAACATAAATTAACAGCGTATTTTATTTCACACAGTAATATAATCTAGGTATGACTCTCCATCTAAATTTAAAATCATCTGCAATATTCATGGGGTTGAAAAAATGAGTAGAGCACATTCCTCAAAACTGTAATATGTGTGATTTTCCTTCTGAGTGCATTAGCAGAGAAGGCTCTGGACTGGAGGAACAAGTGTCTCTTACCTATCTCTATAAGTACTGGAAAACTGGGTGCCAAAAAGATGCAACTAAGCATTTTCATTTTCCAGCTAAACTTCAAAGTATACACCTGTTACCAACTTTCATTCAGGTATTTTCATGACTGAAAATATGCACATCAAGTCTTGTAGGAGAAAAATGCAGTACAAGACATTTCTGGAAGATCTCTGTATCATAAATTTTGCTAATTGAAGAGGAACACTGCTCAGGATAGTCACTATATTGCAGACTGCCTTTCTTACACATTTTCCCTTCACTTTTCTATAATCCATGCACCCCCTTCTCAGTTTCCAGATTGCTCAATTGCTGCCGATTGCTCAATCCTCAGATTTATAAAACTAAAGTAAAGTCACTAGTTCCAAGCATGTCAAGCTCAGCTCTGTGTCTGTATTGATAGCAGCCAAATGCAAATCACTGGAGATACAGAAGTTAATGAATTCTGCTTTTACACAAGTAAAATCAGATAATCTGCCTAGCAACAATACCAGCAGGTTATCATAGAACTGGGTGAAAAGTCCATGTTCTATAGATGTTTCCAACTTCTCTTTCTGGGAAGAGAAAAAAATTTAGTTACTTGTCCTCTTTATCATATCGAGCCTCAGACTTCAAGAACACAAATGACTGGAAGTGATTTTTCCTTCTAAAGCCCTTTTACAATCATAGAGTATCAAAAGATAATAAAATTTTTATTTTCACATCTGTAACAATCTTGACACTTTAGAGAGAGAAAATTCAAAGGCTCAGTTTCCATAGGATTTTTTTTCAATATTCTGTGTATGAAATATTGGTGAAAGAAGAAATTTTTCTTACATATCAAATCATGCTTTAACTTCCAAACATTGAAGGAAACATATTTACAAAAAATCTCTGTCTCAGAAAAATTAACTTATAAAGGTAAATATATTTTTAATGAAAATTCTGCTCACTCTGTGCAGAACAACCTCACATTGAGACAATCTCAATTTCTAAGGATTTTTTTGTAGAGGTGTGCATATAATAGCAAAAATATAATTTCAGACAGAGATTTCTGATATACAGAAGTGAGACACAAGATTTTCTTTTCTTTAAACCTAACAGATGCAAACCTCTCCCTCTTTTAGAAGACATAAGATAAATACTAAATCCCTTCACTGTTACAGGGATCAAGAGCAAAATGAATAGCAGGGATTGGGAAATGGGAGGACACGTGCTCAAGCAGTCCTGAATTGGCCTCTTTGAAATATAGGGCACCAGGATTATTGTATTGACGTTGTGGGCTGAAGGACCTCTGCTCTGTTCACTCAGTTCTACCTTTCTGTAAGATAACTACTTCAGGATTAAGGACATAGAATCATAGAATCACAGAATGGCCTGGGATGGAGCAGACTTTAAAGACCATCCAGCTCCTACCCCCTGCCACGGGTAGGGACACCTTCCACTATGCCAGGTTTCTCAAAGTGCCATCCAACCTGGCCTTGAACACTTCCAGGGATAGCACATCCACATCATCTCTGGAAAACCTGTTCTAGCACCTAACCACCCTCATGGTACAGAACTTTTTCCTGTTATCGAATCTAGAATCTATAATCTAGAATTATAGAATCTCTTTCAGTTTGAGGCCATTATCCCTTGTCCTGTCACTACATTCTCTTGCAAGATGGTCAAACACATTAGCCTTTTCCCTTACAATGGCTTTCAGCTCTGGGGGAAATGGGAAAGCTCCTAGAGAATGACGAAGAGCAAGCCTGCCATCACAGCAACTACTTGGTACAGAATTATTTTCACCACCTTTGCAAACCAGTAGTATAATTCAGCTGCAAATGTACTACATAAAGATTAAGATCTGTAATTATTGCGAACAAGCACTGACATTAAAGGAACAGAAATTACCCATGCAGATTGAAAGAGGCAAAAATAAAAAACAAAAAAACCCCTCCCACAACCACAAATTTTTCTTGCACATTATTTAGTTCTTTGAAAGAGCACATTAAAAAAATGGATTTTCATTTCTTGTTCTGACAACTATGGAAAAAAATTATGAATGTTTTTATAATTTCATGCCATAGATGTATTGGACTCTTAAATGTACCTGTGATTACGGCTGTATTTTTCTTTCATTGCAGATCAATATTAATACCCTAGATATGCAGAGCACATACTGAGAGGATAATTTGCCCCTTAAATGTACAAATCCTACTATAATATTTGTCTAAAAACTGGATTAATATTGTGTTGGTAGTTTTGCTAGCTCATCATAATTTTATCAGTACATATACTTGAACTATGAGAATGCTGATGACTCACACATCAGGCATTTCATGTTTATAATGGAGCCCAATTACTTTAGACAATTCAAACATGTTGCAAATTTCAAAGACAGTTCCCATCTGACTACTGCCTTAATCTACTTTTAAAAGGAAGATTTTAAAATCCTAAATAGTAAACCTTACCTCATTTCCTATGTTCCTAATTGGACCATAATTATTTTTCTTTTATTTCTCACATAAACTAATTATTTCTAAATACATTTCTTATAAAAAAGGATCTACAAAACTGTGTTGATTATTTTGATAAAGAATTCCACTTTTTCAGTTTTCCTTAATGGATTAAAAAAGAGAACTTTCTCTACCAAGATAATTTTCCGGAAGATTCAGGATGTGTTTTAGTACTGTATCACTGGATTTATTTACATACTTCATGTTATCCGTCGATTATGGTTTCTACTACAGATAACAAGACTGATTCCTGTTTTGGCACAGTATCAGATGGGTCAAGAACTGGGAGAGACTTTAAAAGACTCATCCAGTCTGTTGATTTAAATTAGCAGCTGAAATCCTATTTTGCAAACTAATGACCAGTTACATTTAGAAGTAAAAATTGATAGGGACTTCTGTGAAAAGGTAAGGACAGGGAGGATACAGAAGTTCTAATTCTAATAATATTCTTAGCATCTTGATGAAACTTCTGCTGAAGATGAACTATCAAAAATTGCCTTAGTTCTGAATTTCAAATAAATAATTTTAGTGAAAAAAATCATAATCAGTGTGTGGAGTAAAGTAGTTTCTGACATTGCTACTTAATATAAATGCAAAATACCAAATGTATTCATTTGTACAAGGGCCATTCAATATTACTGAAATTTATTTGGAACTGAATCTGGCACTGTCAATAATATAAAAGTACTGGAACACAGAGCACGAGGTAGTCCTAGTGCTGAGCAAACACATGACAATACAGTACTTCATGTAAGCAATTGATCACAGTCCTTGGACTGCAGTTTACAGTAGTTTACAGCAGCAGTGTCTTCACTACAATTTACTGCACGTCATTAACATTACATAATATTAAGACACCCTTAACTCTCCTTTAAGTATTCTCCAATTAACAACTCATTACTAAGCCAGATAGATCTGCATTGGCTAACTCCCATCTGCTGGGAAGGCTCTTTTACATCAAGTCTGCCACAGTAATATATCTATGCATCCTGCATCTATCACAGTCATTTCTCCTGTATCCTTGTTTTGTGTATATGTTACAAGCATGTGTCCTTTAGGGATGCTACATATTCATGAATAACAAATATGGATGAACCCACAGACATCACTATTAATGCTCAGTTTGCATAAATATAAATATAAATATAAATATAAATATAAATATAAATATAAATATAAATATAAATATATAAATTGAAATAAATTATCTTTTTGTAATTATGACTTCATAGTTTGTTGGGGAATGGTTTGAGGAGTACACCAAATATATAAATATTCAGTACCAGAATACTAAATTTAACTAGACACATTTCACTTAAAGCATAGAGCTTGACCAGTGATTTTGGCAGTGAGTAAAGCTTTGTTATATTGTATAGAGCAAAAACACTGCAAAAGGAACAATGACTTCTGAAACCTGTGAGTGAAGGATACATGAATTTGATACACTCAATGAATAGCTGATAAGACAAGGATTAATGGGTGTGAACAGAAAGAGCGTTCAATATTAGGAAGAAATTTTTACTGTGAGGGTGTTGACACAGGAGCAGGTTACCCAGAGACATTGTGAATGCTCCAGCCCTGGCACTGTTCAAGGCCAGGTTGGATAAGGCCTTGAACAACCTGATCTAGTGGGAGCTGTCCCTGCCCATGGCAGGGGGGTTGGGAGTAGATTACCCTTCAGGTTCATCCCAGCCCCTTAATATTCTATGATTCTGTGACTCTAAGTTTCATGTGGTACCCACATACTTTCTTTAATAATTAGAGTATTGGGGCTCTCTCTATGGGAATAAGAGGAAAGGTTTAGTTTGTTGGGGTTTTTTTCCTTTGTTCGATGGTAGTGCTTTGTTTTTTTTTCAGAATAGTCGGTGTTATAAGTGTTGTAAGTAAACATTATTGTAACATGTTAATTAATTGGTAAGGTTGAGTTAAAAGTTAGTAGTTATTTAATATAAGATGTTCCTAGATAAGAGTTAATATTTGTTGTTAGGGAATTAGGGTTCTCGGGGGTTTATAAAGGAAGTGGGCAAGGTCCGGTGATTGGGGTGTGGGGCAATCAAGTGGAGATGGGGGTGGCCCAGGGCTGGTAGGATGTTGCATGGTGGTAAGAATGGTTCAGAACACTCTAGAACATGACCTCCAAGGAGTGACATCTGCACCAGAAACAACCATTGGTGCAGAAGACAACCAATCATTCGATACCCTGGGTCTGCAGTGCACCACACTAAGAACCAATTGAGAGCCCTGGAAATGGACCAGTCAGAGGATGGATCGTAAATGAACCAATTCTGGACAAGGGGGGGTGTCTATAAAAGGAGCAGTGGGCCTTCACCCTGGGTCTTCCTGAGGAACTCTGTGTCTGAGGGGAGCACCCAGCCTGTCACACAGCTGTAATTTTTTTATCCAGTCTGCTGTTTGGGGTCAGGCTTATCTTGTCCTCAGCCCACAGTGATTTCTGAGGAATGTCTGGGCCTTGTTTACCACAGTTGAGTTAGTCATTTCCATGTAGAAATATGAAGAAGTTGCTAGGTAGAAGGCATTATAGTAGATGTACCACAGAGTGGAATGTGTGTCCTCTATACTTCTGGCATTCCTGTGAGACTACTCAGCATCTCTGAAAAGGAGCATTAAAAATACCAGGGAAATAGAATTTCACTGTTTATGAGGAAAGTTTCTAAAAAAATATTTCAGCTAAAAGGTAGAAAATATTAGTCTCTGCAACCATTACAAGGCTGTTGATATGTAAACCAATTGTTTATTAATTTAAAAAACTACTGTCTTTAATTATACTCAATTAAAGAGTGTAAAGAAAAACTGAAACAAAAAGCGAAACCCTCCAACAAACAAACAAAACTAACACTTACTATCAAAATTGGAAAATATCCTGTATCTTTTTCCCTCTTTCAGTGAAACTAGCACTAATGGCTGTGAACCTCCATGAGAGATTGATATTGTGGCTGACTCTCAATCTCTCGCTTGCTCTGGCAAGAGGCATGGGAGCAATGCTGAAACCTCAGGTGAGTCTGTTGCCAGGATCAAGGTCTGCTGAAGCAGAAGGAAAACCAAATTCCCCACTGGAATATACACATAGCTGCTCAGGACAATGAAGGTCTCTGCCAAGAGAGACCATGGCAGCCAGCAGAGGACTGAAGCCCTGCCTACATTTGCTTGCAACGGATCAACTTCTTTCCAGTCACAAGTTTTATTGCCAGACCTGAGAATGAGGTTCTATTAATCTCACATTTAGTTTGAAAGGTTAATTATAATTTGATTTGACTGTTTAAGGACTAAATGGTTGGCTAATGAATGAAGATGTATTTTTAAACATAGTTAAGGAAAAATTCCCAGAGAAACAATTTCTTAGTAACTTATTTATAGAATGATTAAAATTCTAGTCTGTGAAAGATGAAATCCCAGCATACTCAGATATGCTTTGTTATTTCTGAGAGTAGAGAAGGATTGTATATACCCTTCCCATTGTCCATGTGTGAGAAATGAACTTGTAAAAATTCGTAGAAATCTAAATAAATGTATATAACAATAATGATATAAAATATAAAGTACAGTGTGGCCCACAAGCCCTTCCCAGATCTAGTCGCGAATTCCCACTCAAAGGATAACGATCCTAGCCGGCGCCCATCAACGAAAAAGAATAGACAGGACAAGGATCATCAGGCTAACAGGGAAAGGCTCCGACGAGATACTCATCACCGGACCTGAACACCCCGCCTTGCAGGCCACCGTTGGGGGAAGCCATCAGGTAGACAAAAGGAAAAAAGTCCAGCCGAGATATCCATCAGCTCCAACCCGGATCCAACCATCCCATCCAGATGGCCTGAACCACAATGAAATCAAGAAACACCCAGAACTTCTTTACATATGAGGAGACTCTGTCCGGACGTCCATTTGACTCTATTCTCCAACGCCAGGAAATCAATTCATACAACAATCAAGGACCGTTGGTGAATGGTGCCTGCCTGGAATTTGGCCTCAAGGCTAAAAATCCCTATAAAAACCCCGGACAGTCTACCCTCCTTCGTGGATTTGGGAACACCTATACCTTTGGGTATAGACCCCTGTCCACCCAGCGCTGCGCTGTTTGTTTTATTGTGGTTTTTCCTCATTGTTTATTTTTTATAGAAATTGTTTTATAATAAATTGTTTTTTATTTAACCCAAATCTGCCTTTGCATTTATAACACATGTATGTAGTAGTTTAGATTTGCCAATTTTGTTTCCCAGCTGGTGCACTAAATAATGTGGTGGTTTAAAGCATTAGCTAAAAATCACCAGAAAACTTACTCATTTTTTGCTATGAGATATGGATTAGGAGAAGGGCAAAACAGGCTTGAAACTTAAAAGGAATAAAGAAAGTTTATCAACAAGACGACAAGAATAAGAAACCAGACTAAAATCTCCAGAAACCCTTCTTCCCCACCACTTAACCATTCCCTTGTCTAACTGACAACTTAAAGACAAAACTTGGTGGTTACAGCAGTCTCAACTTTGCAATAGTATTTTCTTCAGTCTTTGTAGAGAAAAGGAGTCCTCTTTTGTCATTTTATTGTGGATGCTAGCTCTGGAGCAGGCTGCAGGGAGCCTGCAGAAACTGCAGGCCGCATAGCTTTCTCAAGTCCAGCCTGAAAAAGTAGCCTGGGAAGTTTTAGGGAGGAATCAAAACAATTCTTAGAGGCAGAAAACAGCCTTGACAGGTGCTGTTTGTCTGTCCCTTGTTTTCCTTGCAGGAGAAAGTCAGGGGGTGGTGTGCACCACTGACCAATGATGGTGATGTAGTGGTTTACTGACCAATAAGAGTTTCCTTTCTATACTTTCCACGAACCATTCTATAAAACAAGCCTGAAGTAATAAACTACGAGATATTCTCCTGATTGACTCTCTTGAGAGTCTGTGTTGTTCTTCCCAGCCGTTCCTAATAGAGCGACATTTTATGGAGCGTTTTCCACAAGAAAACAGTTTTCTCATGGCTTTTCATTCCCCTGATGCCAGCCACCCGGAAAACTCTGCCATCATGCTTTCCTCCCATTTCAGGCCACTCTGAGGTGTGTTCATGGGCCATGAACGGGGTCCAGCCAGACTTGTGTTATCTTTCAAAGCCAGAAACAAAGGGAGCCAGTAATTCCCAGGCTTAGGTTTAAAAGGTGGTATTCACAGGTTGATCTCACTTTTCAATGATTAAAAAACCTGACAATTTTCAGGGCTGGGCAGCTATTAGCAAGTTCTCAGGCAGAGAACTCCCAGCAGTTGCCAGCAGCCTCTCTCCAAGCTCTAACTTCCATGGGTGTTCTTTCCTTTTTTTTTTCTTAAATGCCAGTCTATCACAATGTAGAATACGAGCATAGAAATCTTTAGAGGAGACATGAAATAATAGTTTTTGTATCAGATGTTATCAGATGTGAGTACTAATTCTCTGAAATGTGATTTCTATAGCTATTTGCCTTCTATGGAACTGACAGTACAATTAAAGTACTCCAAATAAACTTGATATTTTTAAATATCACCTTAGCATCTGCTTCATTTATTGGCTTGTTTTTGAGAATAATTTTTTATTTTTTTTTAAAGAAAAAAGTATTTCAGTTATTTCCGTTACTTTCCCTGGCTCATATTTTCAGTAGTCCTATCAAAGGCACCTGAAACCAGTGGAGTGCCTACTCTCTGACTTCAGCATTTTTATATATATAAAGAAGTGTTTGTTTGTTTATACTATGCAAAAAAAATAAATGGGAGCAGGGAAATACTTGTCAGTGCAATCCTCTGTATCTACTTTCCCTTATAGTGTGCAGAAGTTAGCAGCTGCCCTGACGGGTAAAACATTTTCTCTAGGGATGTCAAGAGAACCATATGCATTAAATAGACAGGGTACAAAGTTAATAAGCATTGCAGTGGTAGAAAGGGCCTATCTCCAATCTGTGTTGTTGAAGATTAAAAAATAATTAATGACATTCAAATCTAACTTACCTGCAAATTTAATTATGTTGGGATAGGAAGTGAAAACAAGCCTAGCTGCACATGCACAGAATTAAGCATGAAGTCGTTGCCAGCTATTGATCCATTAGTATTAGACTTTTTAACTATATTAAGCAAGTATTAATTTAATACTTCAATAATTTCCCCATCATTCACCATCCCATCTCATCCTCCAGAGTTCTAATTTATTCCCTGATTAATTCTTACTTTGATAAAATTGCAAAATCTTTTGAGTTATCATTTCCATTTCTATCTAACAATTCACATTCTTCCTTCTTATTTCATATACCCTTTGATTATGTTGATTGGTAACTTCCAATTTTGAATTATGTTTACCTGTTTCAAACTTGACATTAATAGTCTTATTTTTAGGTATATTCCCTTATTGATGATATATCATTTATGAGACTTCTACCCAAACATTTCCATTTATAAAGTAAATAAATTTTTAGAATAAAAATATAAATACACGCACACTTTCCTTTGATTTATATTTAAGGGAAAACATGTCATCACATATTACCACATAATATTGCAAAAACATCAGTGGGTCTTTTTTTGCTTTCCAAAGATATTTAAAAATCCAGTTCTTAGTTTTTAACTTGGCTACTAAATAATTCAGGCTAAAAGGTATTCAAATACAAATTTATATTTCAAGGCATCCACTGAAAAAATGTGTCAAGTTTTAATTATTTTATTCATTTTATATGTTAATACTTATATTGCCTTGTTCTCTTCCCTCCCCATCCTGAAAGATTATTTTCAACAAACATTATTTTCATAAAAGTATGATTTAAATGGAAAGGCAGTACTTGTCATATTTTTATGACTTAAAACATTTCTGCTGCTAGCTCCACTATTCCTACCTCTGTATTCTTTAAATTATCTCACTTTACAAGATTAAATGGGTAAAATGTGATACTAGATCAACAGTAAAGGCCAAACAGATGAAAGCATTAATACTCATGTCATTAAATGCAATAAATCAACAATAAATTAGATTATATAAATTTGTTAAAGCAGATCTTTCTCCTCATCCAGACATCTTTCTGTATCAAATAGTTGTGTTATAAATGCAAAGGCAAATTTGGGTTAAATAAAAAACAATTTATTATAAAACAATTTTTATAATAAAAATAAACAATGAGGAAAAACCACAATAAAATAAACAGTGCAGCGCTGGGTGGACAGGGGTCTATACCCAAAGGTATAGGTGTTCCCAAATCCACGAAGGAGGGTAGACTGTCCGGGGTTTTTATAGGGATTTTGTGTCCTGAGGCCAAATTCCAGGCAGGCACCATTCACCAAGGGTCCTTGATTGTTGGATGAATTGATTTCCTGGCGTTGGAGAATAGAGTCAAATAGACGTCCGGGCAGAGTCTCCTCATATGTAAAGAAGTTTTGAGTGTTCTTTGATTTCATTTTCGGTTTGGGCTCTCAGAGTGAAGTATCCAAGTCCGGTGTGGAGTCGACAGATATCTCGGCTGGGCTTCCACTTATGATCCGGCCTGTTTGCATCTTCAGTTGGGGTTTGCAGGGAGGGGTGCCCAGGTGCGGTGTGGAGTCGATAGCCATCTCGGCCTGGCTCCTTTCTTTGTTTAGCTTAATCATTCGTGTCCTGCTTTTTCTTTCAGGCTGATGAACGTCGCCTAGGGTCGTTACCGCCTGAATGGGTAGTTACTGCTGGGTTTGGGGAAATTCTTCGGCCACACTATATTTTATATACTTTTTACATTGTTATAAATCTAGTTATATACTTATTTATTCTTTCACGAATTTTTTATCCAAGGTTACATTTATCACAGTCCCCCGCCTAATAATCCATCACATTAAAAATTCGTGTTATTTTATTCAATTTTATGGGGGAAGGACTATAATTTTCACTTACATTCATTTTCTTCCCAGTCCGTTAACGAATTCTCACAATATTCTTGTGACAGGTTATGTTTATTTTGTTTTCAGGGTCCATCCCTTCCTCATTTCTGTAGAAGCAGAACACTTGGTCGAATTGCAAACATACTCGGTCATCATCACTTTTTAACAAATCAAGAATTATCGGTTCATTATTAAAAGAGGCTTTTTCTTCATGTTTTAAATTTTTACTTTCTCAATACACTTTCTCCCCATGGTACACATTTTTAAGTTTGCTTTATTGCAACATAAATGGTTAACTTTATAATATGCTAAAAAGGTGGATTGTCTTTTTCTTCTTATCCAGACAGTTTTGTTACATTGGCTGCAGATTGGAATTGGAGGGAGCATTCCCAGTTCTCTCTTATACCTGAAGTGGGTAGCTTTAGTTTTTTTTCTCATAGGAGTTTTAGACTGCTCGTCCTTAAAACTTGCCCCTGAGTGGTAACACTAGACCTCCCCCTTTAATTCACAAAGATTATACTGAGTGCTGTTAGACAAACAACGTTCCGGAGGACAGTTAACTATTCGTCTGGTATCTGTGGCAGTCTGACACTGCTCACACTTCCCCAGGAGACGCTCCCCCGGAGGTACCTCGGGAATCATTCCCTCGGCTAAGCACACGGCTAGACTCAGGACAGTCAGGATTCCCCACCGGTGTATCCCTCTGCCTTGCCCTTCGCCCGTGTAGAAATATACGGCGGGGATTACCATCTTCTCGGCAGCAAGGATATTCTTCAGGGGCCCTTGTAGTCCTTATGGCGTACCTTCTCTTGAAAGCAGCCCACCGAGACGACTTAATCTTGTCTGTCCTGCACGGTACTTTTACTGTCTTTCTGCACTCGATTTCTAAAGTTTCTGCTTTGGAGTTTAGTTTACTTCTAATCCCCTTTTGAAAAAGCAGGTACCACTCAGGAGAGTCAAGTTCTAAAAACCCCGCCCGGGTGACAAGTATTAAGAAACGGCTAGTCAGCTCCTGTTCTTTAGTCAGACAATCGGTACACAATACTTTAGGTTTGTACTCTCCCCAACAGTGGGTTACTCAAATTTGTTTACAATAAGCACATTTAAAATGTATAAATGGAAAACAATCACAGTTTGCGTTGATGTAACTTATCTGGTCTGCAGCTCTACGATTTTAGAACAATCATGTACTAATTTTTCTGAATAGAAACTGAGCAGGATTTTTGTGCAGTGGTTTTCAATTCCAAACCGGGTGAGCTGATTAAGATGGCTTCATATTTTAGAAGCCTGGAATCAGTCAGCCACTTCTCTGCTTTTTGCTGCAATATGTTTCTCACGTCGTGGGGAGTGTAAACTACCAGGGGAGGAAAAGTTATTTTCTTTGCTTCTCCCACTAACAGAGCCACTGCTACAATTGCTTGTAAACACGTAGGCCAACCCCGACTGATTGGATCTAAGATCTTTGAAGCCTATAGGCTTCCTTTTGTCTGCCCATTCCTGAGTCAGGACTCCCTGTGCTGTTTGTTTACTCACATTCACAAACAATTGGAATTCTTTATTCGTATCTGGTAGAGTTAGTACCGGGGTAGTCATAAGAACAGTTTTTAATTTCTGGAAATTAGACTCATCTTGTTCAGTTCACTTCAGCCTGTCAGTGTTTAATCTTTCATACAAAAACTTCACTTTTTCACTGAAACTCTCAATCCACTGCCTGCAATATCTCAAGAGCCCTAGAATTTGTCTAATTTGCCTTTTTGTTTTTGGTGCAGGCAATGCAAGGATGCCTGCTACTCTCTCCGGGTCTAATTTTTTCCCTTGAGATATCCAATGTCTGAGGTATTTTATTTCAGGCTCTGTGAATTGCAGCTTGGATTTTGATACTTTCAAACCTTTCTTTCCTAGAAAGTTTAACAAGGCAATCGTGCTTTTCCTCACACTCTCTTCAGTCTGTCCAGCTATTAGCAAGTCATCTACATACTGCAAAAGCTTTGTCCTGTCCTCAAGAGCAAATTGGGTTAACATTTGTTCTAAAGCTTGTCCGAAAAGGTTCGGAGACTCCACAAACCCCTGGGGGAGGACCGTCCACCTTAGCTGTTGTTTGCGGTTTGTATCTGGGTCCTCTCACTGAAATGCAAAATAATCTCTACTCCTTTCGTCCAGAGGGCAAGTCTAAAAAGCATCTTTCAAATCAATCACATTATACCACACATCTTCTGGTGTGAGCCTATTTAGTAAAGTATAGGGGTTGGCCACCACCGGGAATCTAGTCCGGGTCCTAGCGTTTACCGCTCGTAGGTCCTGGACCAATCGGAAGCTACCATCCGTCTTTTTTACAGCCAGGATGGGGGTGTTGTGTTGAGACATGCAAGGCTCTAAAGTACCCACTTTTAGGAGGTCATCAATTATTTGTTTCAACCCCCTTCTCCCTTCCATCGGGATGGGATATTGTTTAACCCTTATGGGGTCCTCAGAGTTCTCGATTTCTATTTTGATAGGTTTGATATCTAGCTTTCCTACCTCTCCTTTTGAATGCTATACTTCAGGGTTTATTTTCTCCTCATCTTTAGGAGTCAACTTAAATATTTTCACCACCAATTCAGAGTTTTTAATCATGATATTAATTCTTAAAGCGACAATCATGTCCCTTCCCAGCAAATTGTAATCTGCTTCTTCTACTAATAGCAAATTCCCTAAGCAAATTTTATTTTCAGATTCTATTTCCACATCTTTTATTATAGGTACTTCAAAGGGGTCTCCCTTTGCACCGATTACAAAAACTTTTTCTCTGCTAGCCACACATTCGTATGGCAATTTCTGCAGGGTACTTCTCTTTGCCCCAGTATCCACAAGAAAACTTACCTCCTGTCGTTGGGGTCCCACTTTTAACTTTATCAAGGGCTCCTTGGATGTTCTGGTCCCCAAATTAAAGAGCCCCTGACACCCCTAGTCTTCCTGAAAAATTTTCTCATCTTTTATTCTTTGTTTACAATTCCGCTGAACGTGTCCTACCTGTTTACAGTAGTAGCATTCAGGGGGCTCTCTCCGTGGGGCCGGGGCTGCCCGGTGAGAACCTCGACTTTTTCCGGGTAGTGTTTTAAACTTACCCTGCATCTGCTCTTGTTTCTGGACCTCTTTTACCGCAGTTACTAAAATCTTAGCTTGCAATTTCTGTTTCTCATCTTCTCTCCTCATGTATACTTTTTGAGCTTCCCTTAGGAGCTCCTGGAGGCTTTTATCTTGCCACCCCTTGATCTTTTCTAATTTCCTCCTAATATCTTCCCAAGATTTAGCAACGAATTGTGTTTTTAACAGAACCTCCCCCACAGGAGAGTTCGGGTCAGTCCCAGAGTAAATCTGTAAACTTCGCTGTAATCTCTCGATCCATTCAGTGGGTGATTCCTCTTTTCCTTGACACTCTCTAAAAATTTTGCTAATATTCTGGCCCCTAGGGACCGCTTCTCTTATACCTTGTACAATCATGCTCCTTAAATCCATCATGTTCCGTCTGCCTTCCTCCGTCTGTGCATTCCAGCTCGGGCTTACGCTAGGCCATTTCTGGTTACCTGGCGTCCCCTGTGGATTGCGTCTGTCCCAGTCTCTGATCCCGGCTTGTTTAATCATCTCCCTTTCCTCCTGATTAAACAATGATCTCAGGATTGCCATAAGATCATCAAAGGTATAAATACTGCTCCCTAAAAATTCATCTAACCTCTCAGCCACCCCAAGAGGGTCATCCAACAACCGCCCCATTTCTTTTTTAAATGCCCTTACATCTCCAGAGTTAAGGGGTACATTCACAAAACCGATCACTCCCGGGGCCGTCGGTACTTCCCTAAGAGGGAACAACCGGTGCCCCTCTTCACTCTCTCCCCATTCATTATCCGTCATTCTCGCTCTCAAACGGGTTCTACTTGCGGGAGGGGAATTGGTGATTGTGGGTTGCCTCCCTGTTATCAATTGTGGGAATTCTGCCGCCACCCGGCTGAAGGGAGGAATCCCCTCCGTTGTATGGGAGGGTCCCGGTTGTGGCGGCTGGACCGGCAGGGACGGATAGGGTGATCCCCAGCCTTGTGCAGGAAAAACCTCCGAGGAGGTTGCCGTGGTTACGGTGTTTACAGGCGGGGAAAGGGGAAGGGCTGCCGGCATCGCTGCTGGCCCCGAGTCTCCCGCTTGAGACACACATATCTCAGTGGGTTGGTCTCGGGGGCCCAAGGGTGCTGAAGGCACCACTTGATCTGCAGAGGAAGGTCCCGCTGGTCCTCGATACGGGGGTGGTAAGTGATCGAGGGGTTCCCAGGACTCAGCTCTCGACTCACGTTTTTCTTTTTGTTTTATTGGAAATAGCCCTACTCTGACATTTACCCAGAGCTTAGCATATTCCCTCTCCTCAGGATCTGAGGGGACCTTGTTCTCCACATAGGAGAATAACTTATTACACGTCCATTTTTCAAATGTGCCTAACACTGGCCAAGTGAGGTGACTTCTCAACTCCTGTCTTCCCCAAACCTCCATACAATAATGTATTCATTTCTCCTTTGATTTCCCCTTCCTCTGGGGACAATCTTCCCAGTGTTTTAGCATCCACCCCAAGGGACTCTCCAGTGGGATGTCTGGTGATTCCTCCCCCTGATCGGAGGAATCTTTTCCTGTGCTTCTTCTTTGAAGCTTACTCTTTTTCTGCCCCATACTTCGCAAATATATTCTTACCTTTCTTCGACTTCTCCGTGAGTCGATATCAGTTTCTGCGTTGTGTACTTAGGAATCAAAATTTGCCGATACTCACCTTTCAGCGAGCTGAGCTGAGGTCTCTTGTAATCGGAACTTTTGATCCTTTCCTGGACCTCTCCCTGGGTCCGTTTACTAAAAGGGTTTACCAATTCTCGAGCTCGACAAGACGTATCCTTCCCCTTTTAGTACCTTGCGATCAGTTCCCGAGACACCCTTTGGTCTCAGGTTTTACGAGTGTGTGTCGAGAGAAAAAAAAAACTTTCACTCTGTATCGCTTCCTTCGCGGCCGGCCAATTCCCTCGCAGGAGGATGGAAACGCGGCCTTGAAGTCCGCACTCGCTTCGTGATCAGATCACGTCTCACACACTCGCCCGATCGCCCACTCAACCAGCAGTACTTACAGCTATTTTCCTGCGTGGGTGTCTTTGTGCACACTAGACGTTTTACGAGCAAAGCAAGCCGCGGCTTCCCGAAGGCTCCGTGCCTTCCCGAGCTCTCCGATCCGGATCCTTTTCCTTTTTATTGTGGTTTTTATCTCAGCCTAAATTTGGTTCGGATATCGGAATGAACTACGGGGGCTCTCAACTCACCAGGCCGCCAAAATCAGCAGGGGTACCCGTCCTGGGCAGTGAGATTCCCCGCAGTTTCTCCGATCCGAGTTCACGGCACCAATCTGTTATAAATGCAAAGGCAAATTTGGGTTAAATAAAAAACAATTTATTATAAAACAATTTTTATAATAAAAATAAACAATGAGGAAAAACCACAATAAAATAAACAGCGCAGCGCTGGGTGGACAGGGGTCTATACCCAAAGGTATAGGTGTTCCCAAATCCACGAAGGAGGGTAGACTGTCTGGGGTTTTTATAGGGATTTTGTGTCCTGAGGCCAAATTCCAGGCAGGCACCATTCACCAAGGGTCCTTGATTGTTGTATGAATTGATTTCCTGGCGTTGGAGAATAGAGTCAAATAGACGTCCGGGCAGAGTCTCCTCATATGTAAAGAAGTTCTGAGTGTTCTTTGATTTCATTTTCGGTTTGGGCTCTCAGAGTGAAGTATCCAAGTCCGGTGTGGAGTCGACAGATATCTCGGCTGGGCTTCCACTTATGATCCGGCCTGTTTGCATCTTCAGTTGGGGTTTGCAGGGAGGGGTGCCCAGGTGCGGTGTGGAGTCGATAGCCATCTCGGCCTGGCTCCTTTCTTTGTTTAGCTTAATCATTCGTGTCCTGCTTTTTCTTTCAGGCTGATGAACGTCGCCTAGGGTCGTTACCGCCTGAATGGGTAGTTACTGCTGGGTTTGGGGAAATTCTTCGGCCACACTATATTTTATATACTTTTTACATTGTTATAAATCTAGTTATATACTTATTTATTCTTTCACGAATTTTTTATCCAAGGTTACATTTATCACAGTTGTATCTGATGATATTGTTACAGTTTCTCTGGTCAATGGCAAGAGATTCTTGGAAGAAAAGGAAAACAAGGTCAGAGATTTTATCTCTTTGGGTTTGGGCACTAACTGTTTACAACTCTGGCTCTCCAATTTGTCTTAGCACACAGGGTAGAACAGATAAGTTAGCTGAATTATTAATATTATAGAATAAGACTACTGGTTTGCTGTGAGTTTGGGTTTTTTTTATATTTTATCTCTGGGTAAAATATTTGAGAGTGGTTTGTGTGTACTTTAACAGCAGCATTTACAGATATTATTCTTTTTCTCACTCTAAGCTCGTTAGTTTTTCTTGATTTTCCTGCCTTTTCCAATGGCAGGCTCACCTCTCATCTCATGATGGCAACCAGCTTTGTATAAATTTGTGATTATTGATTCTGATTTCTCATTACTGATGCATTTAAAAATGTGCTTATCCATCTGTGTTCTCAGACTCAAAATATTCTCACTTTTCAGAGCTTTCAGAGGGAACACCTACAAGGTTTCTTTCCTCTGCCTGACCACCTATTCACATAAATTGTAGAGGAAATATTTATCTCCAAGATTCCTATATCCTGCATACATATCTGAATAAAACTGATGAAAAATCTAGGAGAGGGATAAGCAGGAAAGTGGCAGGAGATAGGCAGTATGACCACATGCACTTCATTTCCTAAAGAAAGGAAAAGGAACAGCAGTGAGTGAAAAAAAAGTATCTGATACCTCAATCAAGTGTTTGAGTTATAGGACTTTGAACTTAAATTCAACATTAATTAAGTAATAATTCTTATGTGTAGATTGCATTTCACATATTTTCAGGCTTCCAATTTTTAATATAACTGCCATAAGATCAAGAGAAATTACATCACTTTTTATTTTCCAGCAGTCCAGACAGAGAATACACTTTGAATATCTCTTTTCCATCTGCAAATTCAGAATTCTTTCCAAACTGCTCTGTTCCATTTACAAAGACAAGAAGCTTAATCTGACACCAGAAACAGAAAATCAACTAGATTATTGTTCTTTGGAAACATGGCTGAAAAATAATTTATTACAGTGTGATAAACTAAATAACCATTTGCTGTTCTCAGAAAGACATATAAATTTACTATAAATTTTAGCATCTGTTATAGTGGTCAGTAGCCAAAGGAACTATTAATAGTTATAAACCACTCAACGCAACTTCCAGGACCTACTAATTGGAGCAGTCATTTTTTCTTCCTGCTTTTGAAGACACATTATACCTCTCAAAGTCAAAATTCAAAGAAGTGTTTTACCAAAAATGGTTCAGAAAGGTGAGTACAACCATTTTAATTAACTAACCTCTATATTTTAGTTCTTCAACATGGTTTCAGGATTGCTGTTGCATCTGTCTTCTACTTTATCTCCTGGAATGCAGAACGTGTTGGAAATATTCTTCCAACTTATACATGGACTTGGATGTCATTCTCCAGGACACTCTCCATGTATAAAATTCTTGATTTTATCTGATTAGGTTTCAGCTACATTGCTTCTCCTTCCAAGAAAAAGTGTTTAAAACAAGCAATAAGCACAGAATGCAGTTAATTTTTATTTAGCATTCAGAAAATACCATTTTCAATTAAAAAGAAGTTCAAGTTAAAAAAATACTATGTTTCTCCAAGTTATTTAATAGTTTTTAAATCTAAGTGTCTTAAAATACAAGTTATATTTTGGCTAGAGATTATTTTATCTCTCTAGAAGTCCTGTTGCTCAATGCTCTTACCTGGCTTAACCAAGTAGAAATTTGCGTTCTGTCTCAGACTGCTTTGCCCAATCCTTCAAATGAGAGCCCTAGAGGAAATGCTTTACTGACAGACTCATTAAATCCTAATTATCAGTCCTTAACACGTCTGAGACTGAGTTCATCAGCTGGGACAGCATGCTGGAGCTTTCATTCCTCCTGTGGACAAGCCTAAACTGCAGCAGAATGTCCCTGACATTGAGTCGCTGCAGCCTCACCTTTCCCCTTTGACTTGACAAGTCTTCCTGTCTCTTCTACCTCCTGCTGTTGGATGGTTTTTCTGTCATCCATATGTAACTACCAAATGCCTTTCAGTAAAATTCTCTTATTAAAAACCCCTCAGATTTGGAGTAAGGTTTTACGTTTCTAGTACAATCTTACTGATGGGTGGAAAATTTCCAGTAAGAGTTGTTTACTTCCAGACATGTTAGGATGCAATACCACTAAGACAGCAGTTCTCATTTCTGTATTTTCGTCTCCTTCTTTACTAAGAAAAGGAAGGAGAAATAAGCTCAGTGAGACTTATTATCTTGTTTAGGAAGATATTATGCTAGTCTTCCTGTTAATCCTGTCCATTCTTGCTTTACCTTGATTTTATCTAAGCTCCACTGATACAATTTAGGGTGAAACTAACCTCCATAAAACCCAATAGCATAATGTGCTTCTATAAAAAGGATAATTATGTTATCCTTTTGTTACAGCTACAAGGGTAAATTTATGACACATGCAGAACTGAAAAATTACCTTTTCAACATCATCTTGCCAGGATACGCATTCTGGAATAGTTGCTCCCTTTATGCTCTAAGGCCAGAGTGCTGGGTGTCCTTTCCCCACCAATCTTTGTGGATAACATACTATTAAAGACAGTATGTTTGGACTGCAAAGTAAAGGAAAAAATCCAACAAAGCTCTTTTATTGAGCTCAACATATCACAACACCTAGTACCTGTGTGTCAGGGACTGAAATGGTTCATGCCTTGTTACAAAGAAGTTTTGCCTATTATAGCAAAAACAAAAAAACAAAGAAGCTACAACCACAGAAGCCCACCTCTCTTTGAAGATGCCTGACTGGAACCTCGGACGTAAGTTAAGTCATGTAGATAAGATAAAGGTGACAATATTGCTCAATCATCTCAGGCTGAGGGAGAAGAACGCATCCACAAGAAAGCCAAACCCAGCAGTTGCGCTGAAAATCACCCCTGGCTGGGTTTGGGCTGGGGGTGACCACAGCCCACAGAGGCCAGGTTTACAGAGACTCCCTGCCAACCAAGGGGTGGAGGAGGTTTCAGATGTGTGGTGTAACCTTGGTCAGAGGCAGTGAACACCCATCCTCCTTACACAAATCAGCCCATCTGTGAAATCCCCAACCCCAAAAAGGCCACATCCACAGGACATTCACATGAGAGGCAGCTGAGAGGGTGTCATAATTCATCAAAGACCCCCCAGAGTTCTCCCCAGACTCATTTGTGAGCCCTTGTGCCACAGCATTGCACAGATCCAGAGTCTGCTGCAAGAGACTGTCAAGCTGTCCCCTCACGCTGGTGGGGAAGGTACCTGTGCATTCCTACTTGGTCTGAGCATATATTAATCCATTGGATTCTGTGCTTTTCAGGAACTTCACCAGCAAGAAGACCAGCTGGAGAGAATCATCAGGATGCTGGTGGGATCCATGGATTGGTGATATTTTCTTTATTCTGTCTCTGTCATTCTCCTTCTGTCCCCTCACCTCTTTTCTATTTCTTTCTCTTCCTTCTTCTGTCTGTTGGTCTGTTTCTCTCTCTCTCTTATACTTACTATCAAATAAAACCCATACTGTTGACTTTGGAATATGGTCTCCTTTGCACCTTAATTCAGGCAAAGTCATTTCTAATAGATTTAAAAACTGGACTGTAACACTGTTTATCATTGTTTGGAGTTCTTCACCTTTTTGCAGAAACAACATTACAGGCAAATCTTTAGTCTCAGCTTCTGGGAAGCATATCATCAGCTTGGCATCTGCTTCTATAATAGCTTGCTTTTTTTGTTTTTTTCTGCTAAGAACATTAACAGTTATATCTCTCTATATTTAATCCACTATTTTATCCCATTGACTGCTTCTGGGAACTTTCAATGCATCTTTTTATATGCACACTGTAATGTGGCAATTTAGTTCAATTAGAACATTCAATAAAATATTCATGAAGGTGACCTGTTGTTGAGATAGACCATCCGTTTATTCAAAGATAGGGCTACAGCACTCACAGGTATCATCTATTAGGGAAGCTAATTGACATTTTGACCAATAGATTTTCCATGACCTCTCCCCATGGATCCTGACAAAGATTACTGGTCACAGTATCAATTCTCACACCCACTGGGTGACAACAACAAGTAAATTAAATGTATTTTTAATAGAATTCTCTGTCTAAGTGACCCTATCTCAATGAGTATACATTTCCATGAATATTTATTTAGTACTACCTTTAATGGAACCTAATACTGAGGGACACTTACATTACAAAAATGTCAAGCCCTCTTAATTATCCAAACCATCACTTCTAATAGATAGCTGGGGAAAGAAATTTGCTACAATTTCTCAGATTTTTATCTATCACCAGATGATTTATTGTTATTAGTAAAATGAACTACATACCAATTTTTGTGGTACAAATATAAATTATATGCCTGGCAAATTTCTTATCTGAGATCAGGTTTTGATTCAGCAAACTCTTCCTCCTCTTTCCATGTTTATGAATATGCAGCCCATGAAACAGCACATAGGAAATTAGGATAATGTCAGTATAGGTGTGGATCAGGAACTTGGATTGGAAAGTGTAAAATCTTACCAGGGTACTTTGGCTGCACATTCTTAGGAATCATAAAACAATCCATTTAATCAATTAGAGAAACAGTCACCCACATCCAATTGAGTGAATAATCTTAAAAAATAAATTCTCTCAGTCTGAACTGATTATAGTACCTAGCTTTCTTTGCCAAGAATAGGAGGATATCATTTCTGGACATATCTGGGAATGAGTTTTTTAAAACTTTAATGACATGTTTTCCTTATTGTTGCATATACCTTCTATGCCAAATCATTAGTTTCATCAAACACTTATACGGAATCTGGATATTTCTCCAGGGAATATTCTACAGGAAACTCTCTTGAATTAAATAGAAATATAAAGATTAACTTTAAATGTCTTCCCATAAAGTTTTTTTTAAATGTAAACAGAAGTAAGAGCAAATAAAAAAAATAGTCTTTCTTAATCCTAAAATTCTGAGTGGTGCAGTTTGTCAATACTCAGCATTATTGCTCATTTGAAATTATGTTAGAAATATACACTTTCTTTGATTTAAACTGCCTACTGAAATATTACTTATTCTAGTTCATGCCTTATCCAACTCTGTAGCCCAAAATACTATAAAAGACAAACTAAAGATTATGTCTGGACAATTTCAGAAAAATTAACTTAAAAAAGAAAAAATCAAGCACTTACAGCTTTACAAAGAACAAAGATTCTAGATATGTTATGACAACATTTAGAAAGCACACTTGTCATGTACTTTTAAGATGTTTATTCTCTAAATACTGATGGTAAAACTCCATGTTATATTTTTACCTCAAGCATTCTTTTGAAATATCAATAGTGTCCCAACTTTTTTTCACATTATATCCCAAGATTCCATTGTCCTGGAACTTTTTTTCTTCTGTGTTAAACCTTTCTTCTTTTAGAATGCTAGAATGCAGGCATACCTTTCAACATCTGCTTTGCCAAGAATGCCCCTTCACAGGCTGTTGAGCAGTGGTAGTTCTGGAAGACCACTGAGTTTGAAGTTTATCTGGGATTTGAGAATTTTATCAGCTGACCTAGAAAACTGAAAGTTGTGGTCAGAATTTGCTGCATAATGTTACTCCTGAGAATTAATACTAATTGCACAAGAAATACCAGACAATTTGCAGGTTTCAAAAGAGTGAAAACATACTTTGAGAACACCATCAAAGGAGGAGAACGTGTACAAGGAAATATACATGTTTTGAACTAGCACGTAAGTTAAATTTGAAGTCAAAAGTGTTGTGCATACTAAAAATGTTGGTTTCTTTCCAGTTATTACTTAGTTGTTATCATTTAAAGACTTTTTTTTATTTTTGTACTCCAGTAAGTGTACTTTTCTTTGCTTCATAAAAAGTAATGAAACCTAGAAATATAAAACCTCATTATAGATCTTTTCCATTGAAAGTTTGCTGAGATGTTTGAAGAAAACACCCATCGCTGTGGGCAGATTATGATGTCAATGGCTCAGAGAGGTTTCACTGGATACACCTGAAATCCACTCTATTGTTGCATCATTTACACTGAAGAAAAAGATGAAGCTGAAACACTTAATGAGAAGAAAAGTTAGTATCAGTAATGGAACATTTTGCTTTTTTACTTTTCTATTTAAATTCCCTATTTTCTTTTGTTTCTGATTGTTTTTGTTTTCCTGCCTGCTCTTTTTCTTTTAATGTTTAGGATGTTTCTCCAGAACCTTTCAATCTTAATGAATATTTTAATTACACATTTTGGTTTAGGAAACATATTCATTCATCAGGCAGCTACTCCTACATACAGATAGCCTTCATTCTAACTTTTTTCTTTCCTATAAAATTGGTCTGGTTTCTTGGAACAAAAATTATTCAATAAATTGTTATATTTTCCCATATCAAAGGCTTATAGATAAGATACGAGTATATTACATATTTTAGTCTTAAATTGTCTTATGCTCTTTTGTCAGCTGCCATCCTTATTATAGGAACTTAATTTGTGAAATGAAACTGCAATATTAAGCATGACACATCTTCTGCTATTCATCATTACTCAGGATTTAGACACAGTTTGAACAAACATCATTTGAACAGAACCATATCTAATTAAATTGGAGATGAAAAGGATAATACAGTCCTGTTTCTAAGAAAAAAAGAAAAAAAAAATCAGAAGCAATTCTCACTGAAGCTCAGTTTAATTCCCTAAGATAATGATCAACTTTGAGTACTTAATTTTAAAAATTCACATTTAAAATATAATATTCACTTTCTTTACTAGTGCAGCTTTTCCTTCATTATGGAATGACATTTTGGCATTAGAAAAACCTTCATACCTAACTATGCTTGAAAATAATTCTAATTCCTACCAGTTAATTCATAAATGCCAAGTCCTTATTTTAGAATGGGGCAATAAAAGTCCTCTATTGCCCTTGCAACATCATTTCCAAGTCCTTCACACTGCAGTGAAAATTTTTCCACACAAGTTAATCTACTATAGTGACTGTCTATCAGATGTTTGAGACTTTTGTTTCACTAAAGGACATTTTCTGCTCAGAAAGTTGAGGAACATCCTTTTAATACATAATTCTATTTTTAGTGCTTATTTTTCTGATCTTTATTGTGATCTTTTTGATTTATCATAAAGACCACCTTTCTAAAAAACTGCATATTTGGTTTATGTAATGCACCTGAATAAGCCATCAGAACACTTCATAATGGGAATGAAATAAGTAATCTTTTTCTTTACTTGTGCTGAATCTTCTGAACAGAATCACAATTTTCACTTAGCTTTTGGCTTCTTTTCTGTTGTAGATCCTGGGAACTAAAGCAGAAGTAAAAGTTACTGCATATTATAAGGAAGTGGGTATGGATGGAAAGATTCATTTACAGTTTTGAGCTAGGAAACATTTGAAATTACTTTTGGATAATAACTGTGAATTATCATTACAGTTTAAAATTACATGATTTCATTGTAACATGGGAAAGTTCCAGTTTTTGTGTTCTTACACTCTTTCCAGTAAGGTTTAAGTATTTGTTATAATTAATAGTCTGAAGATCTGGGAAGTTAAGGCTCTCTTTATTTACAAAACTAGCTTAATAGATGTAGCACAAATGATTTCACTGTTGCTTTTTTACCTTTCTGGATACTGGAATGAAAAATAATTATTTTTCAGAAAATTCTGGTTAGGGGAATTCCATCCATACCATCCATACCTATTTTCTGGTATTGTCCTATTGTCTGGTGGACAGTAGGTGACATTGTATGATGTGATGCTGACCCTTGACTAAAATCCTATCAAATAAACAGTAATCACTGAGAGACAAAGCAACCAACACTAGTTCAAATGGTAATTACTAAGACTCTAACTTTTGACTGTTGAATTCAGATACCTCCAAAAACCCCACTGATGTACCAGCTTGTATGTACTCAATGATGGACCAGCACTTTCATGAAATGTTTTGGGGGGGGTTGCTATTGGAAATTTTTCTCAGCAATTCCTTATTTTCCTGTTCCTGATGCTATATAGGTTTTCTACTAGTTCAAATCACTCAGTCAACTACTTCTAGAACTGAGAAACGGTTCTCTTTTCCTCTCTCTTACAAACTTGCACTCTGCAACATCCAAGCAGAAACAATGGAAACTGAAATACTAAGAGTCTAATATATATTAAAATAATATATTAAAAAAAAAAATTCAGGAAATATTTCGTGGGCACAAAGCTAAAACCTTGAACACAAATAATCAGCTTATTTGTTTTTTCATTAACTTTCAGTTTTCTATATATTAAAACTGATTCATCACATAACAAGACAAAAATGCACTGAATTACTACTTAATCCTTATGTCCTCATATCACAGAATTGTTTCTGAATAATTTTACTGTCTTCTAAACCAGACATGTATAATTGACAATTTTTTCATTAGCAAAAATTGATTTCAGTTACACTTCCCTACTCCACTTTAACTTTTTTCCCTTAGTAATGCAACTTCTAACATATCATACTGGAAATGCAAACCTCTGTGGGAAACAAGGCTGCTTGAACCCATACAGTACAGTGTTTTTCCTGACCACAGGTGGACATAATTCCATTTTTCTGAACTGTTTGTAAGATTTTGTGTTTCTCTCTGAAGAATACAATAAAAAAAAAGAAGGAAGCTTGCTGCTCATACTGATAAAATTGTGCAGGGCCAGGTTATTAGAGCAAGAGTGTCTAATGTGTCAGGAATCAGACAGATGTAGTTTGATTTTACTTCATTAGCACCTGCAAAGGTGATTCAGAATGACAGACCAGTCTGTATCTCTTGTACTTAATACTTCAAACATGTACTGTCTAGTACAAGCTTTACAAAACTATACATAACATGAAAGCATATGAGAACAAAGCAAAGGAAATGTTTGGCATTTCTGCAGATAATGAGCTGCTTAGTAAAATCAGCTACAAGCATGGAAACATCTGTTTTCTTTCTGTAAGAAATTAAGATTCAGGCTTTGTAGCAATCATTTAAAAATTTAAAGAAGCAAAAAATTAGAGCTCTTTATTGAAAAGACTCTTTCAAAATTGTCATTTGAGAAGTAATCATCATGATATTAAACCAAACAAATATTTATCACTATCTACTTAGAAACAACCTTCACTGGCATTACCCATGGTAACAGAAGATGCTTAACAAGTCAAATAAGAGATCAGTAAGTATAACTGGAATGAGAAAATATTTAACCTCCTTATGCATTCTGAAGGTGCTATCTGCCAGTCCTGATCTGAATAAGTTACTAATGTATAAGTTACAGCCCTTATGTAAGAGATAAGCATACTCTATGACTCTACATATTGCTTATCTTTTTACTACACTTTATTGCCATGAATAGCACTCTACTCAATTGTACGTGGATTTTGAAAAAAAAAATAAAAAAGAAAGGAAGAGAAAGAAAGGGAAGAAAAAAGAAAAAGAAAAAAGAAAGAAAAAGAAAACATCACATTTCTGTCAAGGGTTCATAGTAGAGAATTTAGAAATATGGCTTTTTATTATTTCCTTATTTAATTTCTTTCTAATCCTTTTCTCATTTCTGGTTGTACCATACCACATTTTCCCATCTGCTCCCTTGTTTTTTGTCATTCCAGGAAAATTTGCCCTCAAAGGCTACTGTCTAACAGCAGACTTATCAATTATCAGTGTGGAGATGCGAATTAGCACAAAAATACTGCCAGGGAAAGGATATCTGGGCTCCTTTTTTTTTTTATTTTTCCCTGAAGAAATCAGTGTGATTTCTGGAGAAGCAACTGAAAATCAACAACTTTTCCCAATGACTTCTCTTTTTGCCAAGATGACAAATAGAAATGGCTAGTTTTACATTTTGTTTTGGAAAAGGGATAGAAGTAAGTAAGCAAGCAAAAGCCCTAAACAACTTGGAAGCAAATGCAAATCAGGAGAGTGACAAAATTCTCCATGTCTCTGCTGTTTATGATCCTTATTTGTAGGTTCATATCACTGCAGTCTAGTTGTACTTGTCATGTGTGAAAGTATTCATTCTTCCTCAACCTGTTATCTTCAAAACTTTTCTCAAAGTTCTAATCAAAACAACATAGAATCACAGAATGGGTCAGGTGGGAAGGGACCACAGTGGGCCATCTAGTCCAACCTCCCTGCTCAAGCAGGGTCAGCGCAGAGCATATTGTACAGGCTTGTGTCCAGATGGTCCTGGAACATCTCCAGTGAGGGAGACTCCACAACCTCTCTGGGTTGTCTGTTCCAGTGCATGGTTGCCCTTAGAGATCATTTAGTTCCAACTATCCTGCCAAGGGCAGTAACACCTTCCACTAGATCATGTTGCTCAGAGCCCCATCCAACCTGACCTCGAACACTTCCAGGGATGGTGCATCCATGACTTCTCTGGAGAACCTGTGCCAGTGCCTCCCCACCCTCATGGTAAATAATTTCCTTTTAATATCTAACCTAAACCTACTCTCAGTTTAAAGCCATTCTCCCTCACCCTCTCCCTCACGTGCACTTGTACACAGTCTCTCCCCAGTGTATATTGATAATATGTGAGGTGCGCACACCACCCCCGGCCAAGGAGGCAAAGATTTAGTGTCAGATAAGCATTGTTAAAGTGAGAGGCGTGGCTGTAAAGCCCAGCTAGTGTGAATTCTAAACTTCTGCCTCGGGGGCTGCGCCCTGTGAGCCCAGGAAGAGTTGCCCCACCCCAGAATCCCTTGTGGGGTGTCAGCCCAGGGAGTTCTGATTGGGTTTGAGCCCCTGGGGTTTCTCCCTTGCTGTGTTCCGAGTGGTCCCTGATCTTGAACTCCACCCTGGTTCTGTCCCTCAAAACCCATCACTCTGCCTCTGTTCAGGGCTCTCTGTCTCTGGATCTGAGTTTGTTCCTGTGCTGAATAAATGGTTCCCTGAGCAGAAGCTCATCTTGTTGGTGTCCCATGCCGGTTCCTGGTAACTGTGGCTTCTCTGGACAAGATCCTGCAGCTGCGGAACACAACAATAATACACAAAATATATTAATGAAACTATATCTTCTGTTTAAGACAGAGCAAAACCACAAACACTCTGCAACTTTCTATTCTATTCTATTCTATTCTATTCTATTCTATTCTATTCTATTCTATTCTATTCTATTCTATTCTATTCTATGCTATGCTATGCTATGCTATGCTATGCTATGCTATGCTATTTTGTTTTCTTTCTGTTCTATTATATTCTATAATTTCTCTTCTCAAAACTGAAGTAATGTAGGAGTCTTAGTGTCAGGTTATTTTACAGACTAATTTTCTAGTTATATTTAAAAGGCTTACAAGGGTAAAAAGTAGTGCTAAAAACAACACAACTAGAATTGCCATTTAAAACTCACATGGGTTGCTAGATGCAATTTAGAAGAAGAAGTATCATGGTGTCCTGGGGTGACTTTATGATGCTTGTATCCCCAAATGCCTTGTTTATGTTACATATTAAGTTCTTCACCTTTAAGACTGGCTCTGAGAGCGAAGGTGGGGAAGAAGAAGCTGCAGTTTGTGTTGAAAAAAAAATCACTCCCCTGCATCCTGCTCCTGGACTGTGGTGTCTGCAGCACAGACAGACAGTGGGACAGAGCTCTCCTTTGCTTTTAGTTAGTTTTTAGCTAGCTGAGGCAGAAGAGTTCCCTGGACTTTACTTTTCCTTTTTTTTTTCCTTGGATCTGTTCAAACCTGCTCTGGACTGAGAACCCAGACAAACCCCAGGAGCTCACACCTGAGGTCCATGAAGGCCTGGGCCTTGGCACTTTCCAGCGCTGGAGGGACTGATAAGAACCAGAGTGAGCTGAGCTAAACCACATGAAAAGGACATTTTCCTGGATTTGCCATTTTATCAAATAGTGAGAGGTTTTATTGTTTAATATTATTCAATTTCTGCCAAATAAACAGGTTTTTTCCACTTCTCTCCAAGGAAATCTCCTTTCCCAAACCATTTGGGGGGAGGGGCTGCTTGGATTTGCTTTCTGAAGGGACCTCATTTGGAGGTTCTCTCTCAAATTTGTCGTAAAACAGGACACGTGGTAAGAACACTCAATTTCTTTTTCTCTGTCATGACTTTGAACTGAAGAAGAAAAGCTGAGATTTTAACACTAGACTTTCAGACATTTGACTGCATGCTGGGTTTCTCCCCATCACACGGATCTAAGTGGAGCATTCTCTTTCCTCATAATGGCTGGCATTTTAATAATTAGGTTGTCATCATCATAAAACAGAGAATACCTACCTTAAGAAGCCAAGACAAAAGAGAATAGAACAGTGAAAAAGGGTCATGCCGGAAACATAATGTGTGTAGTGGTTTAACCTTCCCTCTCACTAAGACATTGTCACTCCCCTCCTCAAGATGATAGAGGAAGAAAATCCAAAGAAAAATCTTTAGGATCAGTATAAGGACAGGAATCACTAATTAATGTCACAGGCAAAACAGACTTGACTTGGGGAAATGAATTTATTGATAAATAAAAACAGAATAGAATAGTGAGAAATAAAAAGAAAGTAAAACTGTTTTTTCTCTATACCTCCTTCTTGCCAGGCTCAACTCTTAACTTCATGCATAACTTCTACCTCCTCACCATAAGTGGTGCTGTAAAATCATAGAAAATTCAGTTAGAATAGCAAGTTAGAAAGAAAGTTAGTCTTGGCAAGCTCTAGGAAAAGTGTTAAAAGTAGGCCCTGGGAAATGTTAGGCCTTGTGCTTGATCATGTGAAACTGCACCTGTGTAGTCAGTATATGATAAATGATACAATTGTTAGATGTGATTAGATGTAATTATTGTTTAAAGAATCATGAGAAACTATGTTAGGGGTTTTGAGGGGGATCACAAGAAATCCATGCTTGGATGGAATCAATGTATACAGTAGAACAATGTAAGTTTAATAATTAATATGCAAGTTACATAATGATAGAATATAAAACATGTTCAGCTCGAAACCAAGTCAGGTCAGATTTGGGTATGTGTACCCCTGACGCACAGAGCTCTTCCATAAAAGCACCTTCATGTAATCATTCTGTGATTATGTGTTCCTGAATGCTAACACTGCTGCTCCTTCTTCCCCATGCTTTTCCCCTGCTCCAGTGTGCTGTCCTTCCCATGGGAAGCAAAACTTCATGAACTGTTTCAGCATGGGTTCTTTCCATGGGATGGGTCCTTCAGGAGTGGACAGCTCCTGACGGATTTCTCCACAGGCCACTGCACATGCAAGAAAGCCTGTTCCTCTCCACAGCGCACAGCTCCTGCCAGAAGCCTGTTCCATCACAGATTCCTCACAGGCTGTCGCTTCCTTCATGGTGTGTCCATGCTCTGGTGTGGAGTACTCCATGGGCTGCAGGTGGATGCCTGCTCCACAGGCTGCAAGATACCAACCTGCATCACCATGGTCTTCTCTACAGGCTGCAGGGGAATATTCTCCAGCACCTGGATCACTTTCTCTCCTTCCTCCTGCATTGTCCTTGTTGCCTACATAGTTGTTTCACAAATTCTCACTCCACTCCCACAGCTGCTGCAGGGTGTTTTTTACCCTTCCTTAAATATGTTATCACAGAGGTGCTATCAGTGCCAAAACTGATGGGCTCAGTTTTGGCCAATGGTGGGTCTGCCCACTTGTGAACTAACTTTAGGAGTTTAATAACGAGTTTTGCCTCGTTAAAGCAAATAAACTGTCAGTGTTTTCCTACTCATAAATTATTATCTATTTGAGTGTAATGCTGCTGTTTCCATGTCAGTATTGCTTCATATCTATGCACATTTATGACATGTAAATTCCATTTTTATATATGAGTTGCACTTATATATCCAAAAAATACTTTCTACCTTTAAATATTAAATGCTTGAGTAACTCCCATAAAATCAAAGGCTTAACCTTTGGCTTTTTCCCATTAGTTTTCTAATCCAAGTGAAGTCATGCATCCTATTTCAGTGATTGGATTGTAAACAGATGGGAACTCTTGGCCCTCTAACCAATAGGCAAAATTACCTTTATAGAAATTTTATGGTCTTCTAACTGAAAGACAACAGTCTAGGCTGCAGACTTTTCATAGATACAATAGTTGCTCTTAATCATTAAGCTAATAATTTCTGAATTTGATTATCTCTGGTATGGTGTATTAATTGCCCACTGGCCTCACACAAAAAAGTTACCTAGCACTCTCTCAAAAGTCACAATGTCAAAGAGAGTGGAAAATAAATGTCACTTTCCTGAAAACCTTTAGTAAAACAATTTAACTTAGTAACATTTGCTCCAAATGTTTATTTTCCCTTAAGTTAATGTAACATTAAATTCTTAGGTGACTATACAGCTATTCACATGATGATCTATTAGTAATGTAAAAAGTCTTCAAAAAATTAGACTCATTGATTCTTTGTACTACTAGTAAGGGAAAATTAGCAAGTAATATGACCTGAAGTTTCACACAGAAACAGCCTCAGACAGATAAAAAACAGTGCACTTAAAGAGTTAATACTTTCATAAACTTCAAGACATTTCTTTATTCTTCCAGAAAGTCAGTGGGTAACTCTGAGTTATCTTCGTAAATCAGGATGGATAAACTCATCAACAGCCAAAATAAATTTCAAGTATTTTGTACTAAGTTAAACAAATGGAAAAAAACATATGTTCCCTTACATATATCCTGACATTCAGTATTTTTTTAAAAAAATTGTAAAATTTTTCGGTGTGGGCTTGTTCCATCATTTTTGAGGGAAACTTTCAGATCATTCAAAGGAGAGTTTCAGTGGAAATAGTTGGGTTTTTTTTTTAATATTTTCTTCACAAGTTCTTATAAAGATTTCAAATTTAAGAAAAACTGTTAAATAACTTTAACAGCATTTTTCTGTAATACCAGAGAACACAGGTTTTTCACTTTTCCTTGTCTCCTTTGAGTGTTTTCATAAGACAATGTTTTGACTATTTAGGGAGTAATTTATTATTCTTGAATATGTTTAGAATTTTTCAAGCCCTTCAAAATTTTTTTCTATTTTTATAAATACATTTCATTACTAGGAATTTATAATGCAAAATAAATCCTGTTTCCAGTAGAAAAAAATATTGTTACAAATTCTCAATAAAAAACTATAATCTAGTGTATCAGCTAATAAAGCCCTTCAGGCTTGTTACATCCAGACAACTGATTGATTCCAAGTAGAAGATAATCAATTATTGTCATATAATAGTAATTTTCCATTTCAGTTGCAAGAAACATGAATCTTGTTTTCCTACAGTCCATTTCTTTGGTGCTACAAGTATCATGGTCATGACCACCTAATGCCAAGCCTGCACAACAATGAGGGACATGTATTAAAATATTTATTACAGTGACATTGACAAGATGCATAATGAATTTCTAAACTGCATTAGCATTTTATCTGGTCATTCAGTTATTTATTTTGTCTGATTTTCTCATAATTTATGTCATGATTTTAACATGAAACTTTTCCCAAAAAATCTGTTGGGACATGCAGGCAGATTTTAAATATATAGCAGACGAATTACTGATATTCCTAATGTGGCTGGAAATACTCAACTAGTTTTCATTAGTCTAATTGAAATTGTTGTAAATTGGAATTTAATCACATATACCATCATTTTAAACAAAAAATTAGTTACTGAGAGAACAATTGCATTTTTTGAATGATCTTGTATTCCATAATGGTTAAGACTAAAATAATTCATTTTATACAGATAAACTATTTTCCTCTGATTTTATATATGGAATATATATACAAAAAAGATGAGAAGCACACTCCATTATTCTGTATGTTTATTTGGATGGAGATTTGTGAATTGCAAATTAAGTAATATTTGCTGATATTAGTTAAGATATGATCGAACAATATTTTTCTGAAGGAAATGTACCCTAAAATCATTACACTGTTGGATAAAAGCTTGATAAAACAATTGCAGTTCCAGACTTTAATATGTCATGACAAGTCTATTAAGAAGTGAAAAATCTACTGCTTATTAGTTTTCTATTTACAAGTACCATTTTTCACTGGAATTTGAGTACATAGAAATGGGAAGGGAAAGATTCAAAAATAAATTCATAAACCAATAATTTAACTAGATTGCTAGTCTATTTTCCATAATTTTTTGGAACTGTTTTGTTGACCATAGGTTTAACTTTGACAATTATGCTATACTAGGCCTTTCTACAATGAAAAGTGAGCTGTGGTACCTTATTGTTTCTAAGATTTCCTGGAAGCATTCTGGGAAGCCCACTCCAACTGTATTTATTAAGGAGGGAATTCACAAATTACATGACCATTAAGCCTACATTATACAGCACTTTTTTATTTAATATCTTTTTTTGACATTATAAGCAACTCATAGCTTATAGGACTCATTGAAAGTTAATAAAAAATATGCATGAAAAGATTGGAATTATTGTTTTACACAAGGTACTCTGGAGAACATCAAAATATTTCCCACTGCTGCAGTTTAAAGTTTCTTAATTCTTTTAGAATACATGATGTAGCTAGTAAGAGGAAAAATAACGCTTCCCATTTGAAAGAAAATGTCCAAATGAACAAAAGCAGAAATTTTAAAAAATATATAATGTAAGTAAACACAGTGTCGTTGTTCATCCAACTCAAAATTATTTTGAGCAGTGAGTTGAAACTTGATGACTGGGTGAAACCACCACTATCTTGTTTAGGTCTGCCTTGAAGAAAATACCAGTGTGTAATTCCTTCTCCTGATCTCTCTTCTCATCAAATCCTACTGCAAAAATGTTGTTTTCCATCTCCTCCCTGGGCCTAATAGTCTCCCACAGTTCAGTCTCAGGTGCACAACTTAACAAATTTAAGGCAAATTGAGAACAAAGTTCAACTGCAGCATTCCTGGGGCAACAAAATCCATCTCAGTAGAGTTTGATAATCTCAAGGAGTCTGTTTCACTTTCTCAGAAACTTCCTTATGGCATATTAAACACCCATAAACAGAGCTGTACCTCCATAAATGCTGCATTAAATTGAGTTCTACTGTCTTTGTGCTGAGACATATTAGAAAGGGATAACCCAAAAAACAGTTGCTCTAGACCTGAAAGAAAAATGGATCCTCATCAACATCATTTATTTGTGTTTCACGTATAGTAAAATACTTCCTAATCCTGGAAGGACAGTATTTTCATCTTAAAGTTTCAAGGTATTTTTCAAGTGTGTATTAATATGATTTCAATCTATGAAGTAAAGTAAGCTATCTCAAATTTTGTACTAGATTGTGAATAAGAAGGAAAAAACTCTAAAATCTTTAAGTCCAGACTATATTCATCATGACCATCAGTTAACCTGATATGTTTGGGAAAACTTTCTGCACAAGTAAATTAAAACAGAGAAGCTGAACTTCAAAGAAGAATACTAATACCAGGTATTAGTGAAATATTAAAACTGAAAAGAAAAAAAAAACAACAAAAAACTGTTCTATAAAACGCACAGAAAACTTAATTTAGCTATTCATGCTATTTTGGTTAATCCATAAATTATCCCCAGGCCTCCCATCCTTCTGTAAGTTTCACATCAGCAAAGATTCTTATAAGCAGGATCTGTATTTCTAAATACTCTTCATTCTGACAGAAGGTAATCTTCAATATTATTTGTATTCAGACGAAATATATTAGTAGGAATGCTGGCTGTAGGCCAAGTGTACTATGGCCAAGTGTACTATTTTTAGATACTTCTATTTGTGAAAGTCTTCTGTATTATAAATTAATTTTGTGTAATCTGCAAGAAAATGCATTATTCTTCATTATATAGGTATAGGATTGTTGCAGCAAATAAACCAATTTCTCTGTAACTATTCTGAATGAAAATGGCCTCTAGCTGAAGGGTTTTATCAGTCAGAATTCAGGAATTTATGTAAGCATTATACAAGCATTATAAACAGTGATTATGCCATTTGAGACATTCTGATGTGCCGCTGCTCTCAGAACTCTGCACACATAGTCCCCAGAGTTGTCTCTGTTTTGGTCCCTGTCCTGTAATTCCACTAAAGCCAGGAGACTAGACATAACATAATGTAAACATATACTCATGCATCTTAATGCAATTTCCCATCAACATTTATCAGAATAACCTATTTTTAGTTGCTAACAATGGCACCAACTTACACTGTTAAGAGTAATATATGATAAACATACAGATGGTGTTGAAATTCCTTTGCTGTCGATGTTCATTTCTTCTAAAATAAGTAAGTAAATAATCTATATTTGTAGAGGGAGGCAGGGTAAGAGTTCACCATCAATGTTTCAAGCAACATGCCTACACTACCTATGCATCAGCTGAAACTAAGAGGAATAACTCTTGATGATCAGTTGTATTGGGTTTGCATGCCAGTTCTGGTAGCAGCAGGGGAGCTACAGGGAGAAGTTGCCAGAAGCTTCCCCCATGTCTAAGAGAGCCAATGCCAGCCAGCTGCAGGATAGACCCACCACCGGGCAAGGCTGAGCCCGTCAACAATAGTGGTAACATCTTGCGATTAACAGATTTAAGAATGGAAAAAGTTCCTGTGCAGAAAGTAGGCAGAGATGAAGAATCTGTGTGGGAGTGCCAAAATATGCTTAAAAGTAAAGGCTAAGATGAAGACCTGGAAAGCAGGAGACAATGAGACAGCACAAGGAACCACAGATGAATGAAGGGAATCATGGAACTGCCAGACATGAGAGACTGGACTAAAACTGGATGGTTAAAAAGTCTGGGGAAAGAAGAGTGGGCAGGGGAGGGAAGTTGCAGTGAGGTATTAAAAAAGAAAGAAGCAGAATTGATTGAACTGAGGTCACCAAGATCAGAAACATATTATGAAATGGAGGAAGTAACAGAGGCATAATCAGAAAGTATCATAAGGAGGTACTGGATTGAGGCAAGCAGCTAGTAGACAGGAAGATCTGAGTCCAGTCAAATTCGAGTGGCAAAGAGAACATAAAGAGATGGAGCTAGACTTTGCCTTTTCTGGAGTGTACACCCTCAGGAACTGAGGCTGGGACTAGATCCTCCCCCTCAGTTCCACCTCCAGCTGGTGGAGGAGACTTGGACAGGAAGGAGCATTCTACAGCCTCCAGGTGGTGACCTGCTATGGAGTTATTTTAATGAATCATATTCTCTTCTGGGAATCATTAAAAAACTGAGATCAAATTCAGCAACTTACCACATTCATAACCTAATTAATTATTTTATTAGTACAGTTTCACCTAGCTCTCAGCTATGAGTGCAACGTGTTCTATTGGTGTCCCTTACTTGCTGCATCTCCAAACCTCTACAAAGAGTTATAGAAAAAAAGAGTGGAAAGTAACAACCTGTAAGAGTGTAATTGCTGGGAGGAGACATGGTTACAGAGACGTGTTTCAAGGTAGAGAACAATGGACAATGAAAAAGATGGATTTTAGAGCAGCTAGGAGAATAAGGAGAATGGATATTGGAATAGAGTAAAAATTATGGGTTCTTCTATAAATTTTGAAACAAAATCATTGTTTTGTATAATTTGAATTGGGGAAAGAATGTGTAATTTACTTATTGTGGTTTAAAACACAGCCCCATACAAAGCTACTATAAAGAAAATTAACTATATCCCATCCATAAGCAGCACATTCTTCCATCTTTTCCTTCATAACATCATTTAAAATTTTATTTCTCCATCACACTAGTATCCAGCAGGGTTAGAAGAAAAATAAGAAGAAAAAATGTGTTAAGCAAATTGTTTTGCTGTAGAACTGAAATTAATGTATGCAGAATATCTATTAATTGCTCAAAAGGACTCACAGGTTTCACTTAGGTTCATTTTTGGTAACTATTGAGAGGTGAAATGGGAAAATTTATAGAGTACAAGACTGATGTAATTAAATATAATATAAAGTTGATGGGGAATGCTTAGGCATGACTTCTTGCTTCCATTTTTTTAATCACTTGAGTAGCCAGAGCATGCCTTGTAACTCATTTAAATATTTAAAATTAAAAGTACCTCATATTTAGATATTTGTTCATAATAGAACATATCAAATTATGACATACTTTGTATTCAAATATGAAAGAGCAACAAGATTTTTTTCTCTTGCATAAATTTCTTTAAATAAAACACTGACAAGATTCACTGCCAAAATTTCATTGCCATTGTTCTTCTCCATGAAAAAAGATTTTGCACCATTTCTCAATTTTTGCAAGTTCTCAGCCAAACTTACTTTATAACCAGGATGATGTATTAAAAAAACCCAAACTCATCAGTTGTGCATTTAAATTTTTCTCATGGGGTTCTGTATTTCCATATTTGAGCATCCTTTTCTCAAGAATGTGATGAACAGTTTGAGACTGATTAATATTGAAACCAATATAGTTTTATTGACAGCGCTGTTTTATCATTTGTGTGTGGCAGGAAATGTTGGTTTGGGGTTTTTTCCATGGAATTGTATGTTGTGTAGGACATTCACTCCAGAGCTGGACTCAAGATCCCTTCCAACTCGGAATATTCTGTGGTAATATTCTATGGTTCTGTGTAGCAGAAACAAGGGGAGATGAAGAGTGTGGTATGCCTTGTAAAAAGCTGATAGTCAAGTGACTTCATTACAAGTGAAGTAGACATCCAAGATGTATTGTTTTTATTGCTTATAAAAGAGTCTACAATACTAGCATAAACCCAAACTCATTCTGGCTTTTCCCCTTGAAGCCAAAATAATTGCAGAGGGGTTTCACCAGTATTCAAAATGCAACAATTTTTCTGATGCACTTTTGAAACTTAAGTGGTCCCAATTCTCTCATGATTTAACTTGGTATAATATCATTGCAGTCAATAGGCTGTTTGATTTACATCAGTAGAAGACACAGCCCATTTATTGTCTCTCTCAGTTTACAATCAATTTGCATACATTTGCAAGAAAAGTATCAAACACTGTTTATGCCTTGTCAAGCCTGGCTGAAAGTTTACAAATGTTATCTGTGTTTATACATATAGTATACACATAAATACATGCAGTTACAATTACCAGACTTACCTGGGATGAAAAAATTTCCAACAATTAGGGATTCAGGTTTCAGGAATGGAAGCAGTAAAACCAGGAGTCTATGATTTTTTTTTACTCTTCTCTTTGCTCTAGGCCATATGGCATTTCTCTCCATTTCTTTCTATATTGGCTGTACCTACACTCAGCATGTAGTATTTTTGTAAAGATCCTTCTGTCAAGAAAAATTGTGTATCTCTGTGAAGAAATAAATGGAAATAATTAAAATCATTTAACAGAACATGGCACTGTAATACTCAAAAAGCTAAAATTATTTCCCTTTGCATTACACAGATCTAACTGCTCTCTCATGGGCAGCCCTTGCAAAGTGATTTGTAGGCAAATTATATGTGGGCTAATCATATTCGTAAATTCAAAGCACATTTAATCAATTAGTTATATTTGATTCACTTATAGTTTCAAAGTTTCCTTAATGATACCAAAAGTAGAAACAATGGATCACAGATTCCATTTTTTCTAAATTAAACTGATGCAAACATAGTTTGCAGTAATTTTCCATATGTGAAAAAATGAATGAAAAATTCACTTCAAGGAAAGAGCATCTAACACCATGTCCTGGTTCTTCCATTCTGTAATTTATTTTCCAAACCAGCCGTTACATAAGATAAACATTTTTCTTCTCTACAGATAATATTTTGTAGGAATTAATATACTTCTTTCTAGATTAAATATAGAAAGCTACTCCTTATTCAAGTCCTTTCAATATTAACAGATCTACCTTGTAAATATAATTTAACATTCAATTAAAGTACACAATCATTTCCATTAAAAGAAAAATAATTAATATCAGGATAGCTACATATTTTCCCTATAATTCTGGGTTTGGACTTTTTACCGTCCAGTTCTCAGAAGTATGCAACAAAGCTGTCTTAGTGAACTTCTTAAAATAAAAAGTCACCACTCAACCCTTTTGCATTCCTTATGCTACCATTCAAAATGGGTAGGTGGAACATGTGCAGAAGAAATTCTTGACTTATACAAATTTAATTAAACAACCAGAATTAGAAATCAAACACTCAGTCACAGGTCTTATCTAGTTCATATCCCCAAGGAATTATCAAATTTATCTCACTGTGGGTTTTTTTTGGAGCCAAATGTTAATCACTGGCTCAAAAAAAAAACCCACAGTGATGTCACCCTGAAAATTAAACCTTCTGATAATGTTTTCATAGTTTTAGTTACTTTCCCGTGAAAGTCCAATAAACATAAGTTGTTTATGTCATTCCTTCTAAGAAACATCTTTTGATGGATGTTTTGCATGACCAGAGTGCCAGGGAAGGTGGTAATTTAATTATCCAATCCCTGGTCGTTTTTGAGAATCTATAAATACTGGAGTCAGAGAATAAAAGACGGTTTTCTGTTCTGACACTGAGTGTTTGTGTGAATCATTTTGTGTCCTTTAGTGACACAGTGATTACACAGGATCTGTGTCACTACACAGGAAATCTTTAGCACAGACTAGCTGCTCTGCAACTTTAGCACTAGAAACATAATATCTATCCCCAGTCATGATGGTTGCAGTTTAAACCCATCGTTATATACATAAAGAGAATATTCTTTTTTGTTTGCATTGAGTTTATATATTAGAAGTCTGCTTTAAAGGTCTGTACAGGAAACAGCCCTCATTTGTCTCTTCTGAAGAACAACCTCAGTTCGTTCAAAGTTCTTAAAGGTTATGTTCAGGAGGCCTCTTTTCACTCCTGTTCTTTCCCAGCCTGAACAGGCCCACATAATAGCTGGACCAAGTATTCCATCTGAGATTCAGTGAAGCAGAAGGATTACTTCCATCTTATCATTTATACTGTTTTTATCGATTCTTCAGATGTCTTCCCTTCTTAAGGCAGCTTATAGAACTGATGACGAGCATCCACCCCAGTTATGGTTCTCTGTAACCCATAACTCTTGGTGTTTTTAGACAAACAACATTTCTATATAGTACTCCTCAATATTATGAGCTCAGGCTTTCCTAACACTGGGCATTTGTTTGTTTGAGAAACACTTTTTTTTTTTTCAGACATCCTTTTATAAAATGCATTTACATTGTCTCTACATTGTCAGTTGGAAGAGAACAGAAGTTAGGCAGGGGAGGGAAAGTGTTCTGAAAGTTTTATTCTAATTGTCCTTATTCTTTTAGTTCTATTAATGAAGTTTCTTTATACCTTTAAGTTTTAAGCCTGTTTTACCTTTCTCCTGATCCATATCTCACAGCAAGAAATGAGTGAGTTCACTGGTAATTTTTTGGCCAGCGCTGAAATCCACCACATTATTTAGTGCATTAGCTGAGAAACTCAAATTAGCAAATCTAAACCACTACAGTTAATAATTTTCTTCTGTATAGAACACACAGTAATTTTCCAGGCTGTTTACCTTCCAAAGAAAAAGAAGCATTAAGGTATTTATTTTCCTCTTCCAAAAATTTTACACTTTCAATTATGGGCTCTCCAAATCTAAATTAAGTTTTGTTCAGAGTAATTTAAATTGTGCAAACATCTTATTCAAGGATAAAAGCTATTAACTATTTGTGGTTTATCTGACAAATAACATATCTATACAAAACCAGCCAAGCTTACAAATAAAGCTCTAAAGCTCAGAAAGTTATTGAGACAACACCAAAAGGAAATCTATTAAAATATGATTTAATGGGAAAGCCTTATAATTAACATAGTAAGTTTGGAATGTTTTTCCCTGAATCTTCATAGTAAACTGCTTCTGAAAAGGACTTATCCTGATGTATACACTATACTCACACAATTCGTGGTAATAGTTACCTGGACTTCATCACTTTACAGTGTTGATTCTTACAAGTGCAGATACAGATGATGAAACTGGGTATCTGACTTAACACACTTTGTAATAACTCTGGATAATGGCAACATAACACTTAGCTTTATCACCTTCAATTTGATTATTAATCATAAATCCTTCAGGGAAAAGAATATACCATGCAGAGTAAAACTCAAGGCATGGACTTCTGGATCTCTGTGCTGTACCATATGTCCCCTGCAATTGCCATCTGCCTACAAGGATAGGCTTGTTTGGAGTCCCAAAATTATAAATTGTGAAAAAAAAGCAGATTCTGTTGAAGTATGAAAACCTAGAATGAAAGTTTGAATTAAGTCCAGAATAGAAAAGACTGCTTTGTTCTTGAATTTGACCTTTTCTATTATATTTAAGCAATTTGTATAGTTATTATCCCTAAAGGCCATGTAAAAGTCTTAGTATTCCAAAGTCATGAATCAAAACATAAGATGATTTCATACGAAACACAAAACTGCTGAATTTTACTTTCTATCTGCATAACACAAATATTCAATGCTGAGGACTAAAAATTCATTAAGGGTTTAAAATTAGATCAAATTTAATTTATTGTGGTATTGCCATCTCTGGATTGCAGTGTCTGGAGTTTTAATAAGGAAGGCACTATCATATCACTTTAAAGGAGGTTTTCTTGCTAAGAAATAAAGGTTATACCTTTATTCCAACCACATTACCGATCTTTTAATACTGTAATTCCAACCATATTATTAATGTTTCCCAGTTATGAACTTTCTATAGCAGCTATCCTATGTTGCAGAGGTACTGCTCTTTATTATAAGTTTAATCTACCCTGTGAGTGACCCAATCAATTTCCCAGTGAAAAGGGGTGGCATACATAGTATTGCCAATCCCTTTTTGACAGCCTCCTGCTAGCTTCCACATCAGACAGAAGGCAACTTCACTGAGACATAGACTTCCTTATTATTTGTGACATTCTAGAACTCAAAAGACACTTGTTTAAAGATCCTGAAAAGAACATTCTAAGTTCATGAAATCAAATATAGAGGTACTCATTTGGTTTAGGAGAGAAGGTGTTCAAGCAGTTGGACAACAGGTTGCATGTTTAATGTCTGGGTAGATCTGTATGTTTGCGCTCACCTTGTTTGAGACAATGAGCACAATGTGACCTGTGCATACCTGGCACCATAGTTTAAGACTATATGCCCTGATTTAAAAGAAGGTGCAAAGCTTTATTTGCAATCAAATAAACAGTTGCCTTGCAAATAGATTGATATAGAAGCTTAGTAACTTTTAAGGAGTAAAATCCCATGGTTATATGAAAAATGCACATAAACTTTTCACTGCATTATAGAATTTTCTTTGTCATAATTTGATTTTTCTGAAACTTGACTTGTGAACCTGCAAATACATTCTATGGGTCTTGTTAAATTTATTTCAAAGGTACCTCAGACAGCAGGATGAGCAATAATATTTTGCATTTCATTTCAATAGTGTTTGTTGGTTTCTTTTGGACATAACTCCTAGGCTACTCGTTGCTTTAAAATATGATTTAATTTAAACTGAGGAATGTTATTGGTTTAGTCTACAACTATTACCCAATACTGAGTTTTGCAAAAAGAATGCTTATGGAAGTGCTGATTTGACAATCTTAAGTACTGCAGTATTTAAAAGGGAACAAAGACCCAAATCAAAATAGATGCATTATACTTGCTTATCTAATGAGGTGTTATCAATTAGGGTAGACTGAAACCAACATCTGAAACCCTCTCTACCAGATATTATTGACCATATTTAGTTAAACTAGCATTGTGTTTACCACTTTTGCCATTGACAAGGATTATGTTAAATTATTATCAATTCCTCTGATCCTTTGACTTCTGGAGAACCTGCAGTGTGTTACCTCTTACAATGGATAACTCAGTACAAAAGCTGTGTAAATAACTTAATTCTCTCTGACTTCAAGAAACAACTTCATAGATGTCCTTAGATAACAAAATGATTCAATTTTGTTGACTCTGTTCTGTAATGCTGCAAACTATCTGTATTTGTAGAGACAGACAGCCCAACTGATTTGCGTTATGTTTTTGCTATTGTGACTATACAAAGGGATTCTACAAATACAGCTGAATGATGTTATTAATGTTGTATCTACCCATCCAGTAGTAAGCTAAGATCACAACCAAGTGAAGAAACCTTCACAAGGGAAATCCAAAAGTTCCAAATATACACCTTAAACCATCTATGGGACTGTTGGAGTGACAATTTACTTATGACTTTACTCGAGGATGTCAAGAGCCAAATATTTTAAGGACATTACTAACACAAGGATGTGTCACATATACCAGGATGTGATGTGTAAAACCTAACTGAGATAAAGGGATGCTTCCTCTGATAGTTTAGAATTGGTTTGTGTGTGACAAGAACGTAAATTGTACTTTCAAAGAGATTGTATACCTCACAAAACACATGACAACTCCTACAGCTCTGGGGTGTGTTACACCACACTGGTATTCCCCACTCACCAAGAGGACAAGCCATCGTGGAATGTGCTCATGGCACTTTAAAACATATATTTCATAAACAGAAAGGGGAATGTCTGGTGAGACCCCACAGAATAGTGTGGAAAAAGCTATTTACACCCTAAACCATTTACGAGTATTAGAAAATTCTCAGAATCCAGTCATCTTAGATCACTTTTTATCACTTATTATTACATTGTGTCACCCCAGGACACAGTCATTCAGTGATGCCCAAACCCAAGGTACTCATGTGAGACATTATCACCAATAAATGGGAAGGTCCTTGCGATCCTTGGGAATGTGGGTACGCTTGTGTCTCCACGGATATCAGAACACGATGGGTACCTGCCAGGTGTGTACACCCTGCTCTACGTCCTCACTGGGACCAGAGGAAACACCTTCCTGATGGCTCCTTTGCAGAAGTCATGGAGCAGTGCATGGAGCAGTGATTGAAACAACTTGTGCACCTGCTGCACGGAAATCTGGGATTCTTGAGGTGACAATTTATTTAAGGATTTTATCTATTTAAAGACATAAAGATTTTATATATTTAAAGATATGAAGACTTAAGGATTTTATCTGTTTAAGGACATGAATCACAAACCTGAACCAAATTGTTTAGCCTATTAGTTGGTTGTCTCATGCCTCTAAAGTCGAATTGTTTCCTGTTTGTAGTGTTAAGTTGTAAGTTGTAACTTCTAAGTAATGAGCCTTTGGTATGCCATCTTGAAAATGTGTATTTCTGGTAATCCTGTGATTGACAGCTCCTGGATGTGAATGTTGCAACTCCTATTAAACATGGGATATATCACTGGCAGGGGGTGGTGGAGGGGGGCTAACTTGACAACAACTTGTAATCTAACACAAAAGTATAGATAGGAATTATTTTATAATTTTTTAAACATATCACCGCATTTCTCATCATTAAAAAAAATAAAAATGCTATTTTTATGTCTAAAATGTAATGACCAAAGAAAACTCTTCATTTAAGAAATTATTTCTTCTTGAACCTATGGACACATGAACTGGAAAGATATGAGTAATACATACTCAGAGGTATTTCAGACACATATCGACTCAAAGTAGAATACTTCAAATACTTAGAAGTTTATAAAGTTAACTGACACCTCCACATTGTCTGCAAGACAAATAATATTATTCAGAACATGGATTAGGAATTAAGTTGTGCAGTCAGGCGAATGAAAGACTCAAAAAAGACTGACTGCAAGACTAGACTTGGAACAAAAGGTACAAAACATAACAACTGCAAAAAAAAACAAAAACAAAACATCATAAAGCAGGTAACTAAAGAAGTCCTTCTAGCTCACTAAAAACCTTCAGAGCCTGCTGGTTCCTACATATGTGAGGCCTCACTTCAAAACAAGCTGTGCTCTTCCCTACAGACAGATTTGCTTAAGCAAACCCAAATGACTGCCTGTGAAGTAGGCACACACTAACTGAGAGTCATGGTAGTCTTAAGACACCTTTAGATCTGCCTAATCCTAATCAATATGTTCCAGTCTGCCTTATCCTGCAGACATAAGAGGTCAAAGTCCTACTGAGAGCAGTAGAGATTAAATTTTATCATATATATACGTGTATATTATGTATATATGTGTATATCATATATATATATATATGTATATGAACAATGAAAAACAGCAGACACTCTGGGACTCTAAGCTATTGAACAACATTGTGATGCATTCCAGCATCTTAAAAGTGAAGTTATCAAAATTCATTGTGGAATTCTTCAATTTTTTATTATTGTTACTAAAACTACTACCTACCTGGAATGTTGTGAATTGTCTTTCACTCAAAGTATTTCTTGTCTTTCAAACAAGATAGGTTATTTTAATAGAATGTATGTAAGATTAATGAGTAGAGGTACAGGTTAAGATTGAATGAAATAATTTTAGCATTTCATTCCATGCAGCCCAATAATTTATGCAGACTAAACCATATGTAAAATTCTAAATGTTTTAAGTTATTTCTATTGGAAAGCAAGATGTGAATTTGGAAACTGAGTTACCCTTTAACCTTCTCAAATTGTACAGGGATGGCAGAAACTCTCTTCTTTTCATGGAGATCCATGACTCCATCCACACTTCCAAGGCAGTCATTTGCTCAGCACACATATGCAAATTCACTGAGGTAATACTTTATCCCCAAAATTAGAGCATACCAATTTGTTAAGCACTTTAGCATCTTTGTCTTCTGCTGTGCATTGAGTCTTTCCACTGAAGCCACCCTACATAGTATAGATAAATGCAGATAATCCTCCTAACTGGTACCAAAAATGTTTCAGAGGAAAAGCAGATGCTTTAGCAATAAGTAAGGTAAGTTTCTAACATTTCCTGTAGTGTACCTCTACAGCATCACATTGTGTTTTGCTAACATTCAAGTTTGTACAAAGATAATTAAGGAGCTCTGACCTTGTGCTAAGAAGTGTCACTTAAATATATATTTCCCCAGTATCTAGTAACTACTGAGTTGTTGCATTTTTACCATATGAATATAAATTCATGAGGTCCAAATTCTTTTAATAAATGCTGTACATAAATATACATCTATATTAACATACATATAATAAAAAATTATATGTAATTTTTATTTGGTCACATTTCTTCATTTGACCAGCTATTGGTTATGTAATTCTTGCCATGCCTTATTATTCTTCCCTATCATTCCTCTAAGTTTTGGGTTTTTTCTTTCCAAAGACACCATATCTTATCACATGTAATAGTATCAAGTGTTTTCACGGTATGACTTACTTTTGGATTTAGCACAAAATAGACAATTCCTAAGGCAAACTATAATTCCAATCCATTAGGCTAATGTATTGCAGGTGCTGTGAACAGCAGGCATGTCATCTTTAGTATAATGACATCTGTTACAGCACGGAAGATCTAACAAAATAAGCCGATAAATTACTCTGCATTTAAACATCACAGTTATTTTCACTCTCTTCCCTCATCCCCATTCTCAACATAGTCTGTTGTATGTGCAGGTAACATTTTGTGGGGTTTTTAAGTGTTTCTTTTTACAACTGGTACAACTCTTCTGTTAAAGAGTTCTATTTCAGAACTCTATTAAAGAATTCTGGCCGGGTGCATAGAGCTCACCTGTAATGTATATATAAGTAATTCAATGGTTGCCAATTAGGGTGGGTTTTTTTTGAGAACATATTAGAAATTGACATCATTTATTAAAACCACTTATTGGGATTGTTCAGCCTGGAAAAGAGAAGGCTCCAGGATGACCTAACTGTGTCCTGAATGGAGACAAGATGGACAGAGACTATTTAATGAGGGCATGGGAAGGGAAATAGGGACAGGACAAGGGAAAATAGCTTCAAACTGAAAGAGAGCAGGGTTAGATAAGGTATTAGAATTTCCTGTGAGGATGGTGAGGCCCAGGTTGTCCAGTGAAGATTGGCTGCCCCAGCCCTAGAAATGTTCAAGGTCAGGTTGGACTGGGCTCTGAGCAACATGGTCTAGTGCAAGGTGTCCCTGGAAGCGGGTGGAATTGGATGATCTTTAAGGTACCTTCCAATCAAAACAGTTCTACAATCCTTAATTTCTATTTAAAAGAAAATTCTGTCACAAAATCTGTGACATTTCATTTTGGCAGAAGACGGACCATTCATGAATTCATTTGGATTAATTTTCACTTCTTTGTGCCAAAAGAATCAATATCAACATTTTCTACCTTATTAAAAAGTCCTTTTGATAGACTATCAGACTATATCTCCAAACGGTTTTGTTGATATTTATTTTAAATGGTGCATTATATATTCTGAGAGACTGAGGAAAAAAAAGTGTACCTTCCTAATCTGCTATGTAAGGTATCTTCACACTACAGGGGCTACTTCCTACATTATTTCAGCAAGGAAAGGCCCTAAGTCACACACAGACACAGTGAGTGCTTACATCAAGATCAGGAGAGCTCCTGATGAAGCAGGCAGTAAAAAAATCCAAATTCTGAGTTTCAACTGCTGCAACAATTCATTTCCATGCCACTATGATAGATACACAAACCTAAACTGTGCTTGCATTCTCTGATGTGTTTCTGTAATAATATTCTGTAGTAACTATTTATGTTGTGCATAAAATATTCACTTTGTTCCTATGAAAGCAATACACCCCTTCCTAGGAGCAAGGAAGCAGAACTACGACTGAAGAATCCTGGTTCTGCTATCTCAGTTTAGAGATAAAACAGGAGCACCCAAAATAAAACCATACCTATTGTGAGTATAAAGTAGAAAAGATTATTCATCTCTGAAGGGATTCATTCATCAGCATTTGGCTCATATCCTAGAAATTTTTGTCAATGTTACAAAAGGGAAATACAATGACTGTGTCTGAAGTTAGATACCTATTCAGAAGACCTGGGTTTTCTGAGAAAAGCACAGACTTAAAAAATCTTGATTTTACAGTGAAATAATTAAGTTAGTAAATACACCTTCAGATCCATGAAAAACAAACAGCACAGGTTACTACCCACAAGAAAAATCATCTGTTGCCTGTATTCCACATCATTAGAACATTACAAATATATGGGCATTTTTGGAAATAAAAGTCTCTCTAAGCAGATGAAATTGTGAAAAATGGCTTCTTGAGACACAGAGATTGAGTGCACACAAATGGGTCAGAAAAATTCCTGGTCAGACTCTATATTGGAGGGGAAGGAGGACACAAAGAGGTACATCCAAGTCTGGAACTGGAGCACAGGAAACTGTTACCATATTAAAAAAACCTTTTCTCAAGGAGGTTCCCTTATCACCTGCATCTTAAGCATGACTGAGTCATGAGGTATCCATGATAGATTTGAAAAGGAAGGGAATAAAACAGGAATACACTGGTATGAAGTGTCCCCTAAAAATAAGGTTGAACTGCACTGAGTATGTTATTCACAGTGCAAGTAATACAGAAAGATGTGTTACACTGAGACACGTATTAATAAATGTCTGCCTGTGTCAATACACAAGTGACAACATGACTATAGTCCATGGTATGATTCTTTTATGATAATGAATCTCACTGCCTTTTGGTCAGAAACCAGAATGTCAGTAGAGCATGTAATATCATGCAGGCCTCTGCTTGCTTTGATTGCTGATCATTGTCAGATCACTGACTTGAAACTGAAGGCCCTGGCTGCCCAAGCACTAAAATATTCTTCTGTCCACACCCACTTCAGCCTGACTTTTCACTTACAGCCCCTTGAAATATATCTGCTGAATATGCATCCTTACAGTTACTGCAGAGGTTGAGGAATATCTTGACCCAAGGAATTATTTAACAAAGGCAAGGCAATTTAGAAAATAAATGTTTTTTTCCTAAAGCACATTTTTCTTCCTTGTACAAACAGTAATGGTTTACAAGATATTTGCATGGATTAAGATGTCACTGATGGGTGCCATTGTATATACATACTAGTAACTTTTGCCCTTTTACATTAATAGAGCATTAAGACTAAAAAATGTTCTCTTTTCTAAAGTATGCAGTGGAATAAATGTCTCACACAGCATCGTATAGGTACAATTCTATATAACCAAAAAGCAAAAACAAAAAAAATAGTATCTTTTTAGCTCTCTTTCCTTTTATTCCATAGATAGGGGATTTATTCTGACCATGGTAGCAGGTGATTTATTATTTTGTTGCTGCAGAAAGAGCTGAAAAGGAGTTTTGAAATGGAAATTGTGACATTTACTGAGTGATAACCTCATACCGCCATTTATAGGAAGCAGGTGGTAGCTGTTTACCATTGGAAGTCCTGTGGTGGAGAGTGTTAGGTTGTTTTTTTTCTATTGGAAAAATTAGCTGAAATAATTCAAGCACTGTTCCCCTTGCCTGATTAGTGTTTTGTGCAAATTTAAGTATTTAAAGACTGGTTTGTTATTGAGCAAAATGTTGCACAGCTCATGTTATTTTTCCTCTTTGAGCCTCCATGAATCACATTTAGCTTTTATAAAGGATATAATAACTATTTAATATCCCCAAAGGAGATGCTGTGTGAGGGCAAGTAGCACCATGAAAAATTCCACTCATGTTAATGTGGAAAAAAGATTTTCTTCCAACTGAGCACACTTCCATAGAACTCTACCCCAAGTGCCACAGCCTGTGCATGGCAGCTGGGAGGATGGATAAGTGATACAACCACACACCCATTCTTTGCTGTCTCAACCCTATGCTTACCATTTCCATGGATGAAGAATTTTAACCTCTCTGTTTAAACAAACAATTTTCAAAACACAAATCCAGTATCTCCAAAGCTGCCACACAGCTTCTAGCAGACAGACTTCATAAGACCACCTCTAATGTCTCCAATGTTTATAAATATGTCTTATGTTAAAAAAAAGTTTTGTAAATCAGAAAACAATTTGCTTGGGTTTTTTTTTTTTGTTGTTGTGTTTGATATTCTTTTTCTTGTTTACTCATGGGATTTTTTTTCCTTGAAGAAGGCTATGAATGGAAGACAGACAGAATGAGAAAGTAGAAATCACCTTTTCATGGAGTTCTACCCTGAAAAAGAAAAAACTGAAAATAAAAAAGGAAGACAGAAAGAGAAGAAGGAAAAGGAAAAGAAAACAAAAAAAAAGAAGAAGAAAGAAGAAAGAAGAAAGAAAGAAAAAAGAAAAATCAGAAAAAGAGAAAAGAAAAAAGGAAAAATAGAAAGACAAAATAAAAATAATAATAAACAAAAGAAAATAAAAAAGGAGAACAAGAAAAAGGAAAAAGCTTTTGATTTAAAATTTAGTTATTTTAGCCGATCCAGAATAATTCAAAAAGGGACATGAACTTCATCATGTATTAATAGGCCAGACGTCAACAAAATACTAGAACAGTAGTATTTATTACACTGAAATTGAAAACACAAAACTTGTTCAAATATTATATGATTTTCCAGGAATACTATAATATTTGAGGTACTTAATGGCAATTACAAATATAGTGAATACTCAGTCGATTCTATAAATGTCTTCAGGTAATTGACAGATATATACGCCATCCAATTCTTGTCAGGCATTCAGTGGACATTATTAATGCGGGCAATTGTTGACAACTATAATTTCCATAAGTATCTATCTTGTCAGCACTGTTGTCATGAATTAAATCACTGGCAAGGAACACGTTGTTGAATTCCATCAATAATTCTATCACATGGGGAACAGCTGTGGATCCCATTGAAGTCAGTGCAAAAATTCCTCCTATTTTCCTCTTGAGGAATCCTATGGGAGCAGGATTTTATCCCATGATCTTAAAAAGATCAGGTTAAAAGCTCTACTAATTTTAACAAAGTTCTACTTCATTTTTATGAAGTTTGTAAAAGTGACAAGTCACAGATTAATCTAACATAGAAAATTTAATTGCTTTAAAATATGGAATACCATCATTAAACATTTAACCAACATAAAGACAAATTTACATCATATTTTGCAAAAGTGTTTGACCTTTCAGTGGGTGCTGATACCTATATCATTTGAACCATTTGAAAAATCTCAATCTGAAGAATTAAACTAGGAGTATAATTCAAATACTCAAGCAGGTCCCTCACAGATATCTACATTTTAGAATTGCCTATCTCAGGTTTAAATTGTTTTAGAACTGAAGGCAAATAAAAAATGCCTGAAGGGCAAATAAAAAAATATGCACTTTCATCTAAAGAAATAAAATAACTACATGTTTATTCATCTCTCTCATTATGCTAGCACTGAAGAGCTCTGCTATCTAAGCAGACATCTAATCTTAAGAATCAACATGTCATCAATTACAGCCTAATACCAAATTTCCATAGGAACTAGGATTTGTCTGCAATGTTGTCTAGATCTGATTGACTGTTTCACCTCTTCACATGAACTTGCTAAAACTTCTGGCCTAGATAATCCAAAATATTCAGCCTCCTTATGGAAATCTAACTAACTGATACAGACAGCATTTTCATTTTTACAGAAAAAAATGGCATATTTCAGCTCTCTTTTTCCTTTCCTCTTTTGTGGGTATTTTTCTCAAGCTCTATGGGTCATCAAGGAGAAGGGTTTTGGTACATTTTTAAAGAAAGAATATACTTTTTTTGCATTACTGTAACAGATAAAAGGTATGGGCTATGTTGCAGATGCAGTTGGTCAAGAAACATATTTATGCCAATAGAATAATTGTTTTCTTTTGGTACCCTGTCTACAATAGTTTTATACCAATCTTAGGCATCCCAGATCCTTCAAATACCCAAGATGGATTTATTTATTTTCTAAACTTGCAAAATCAAATTATTGCTATGCAGACTCTCAAAGAAAAATTTCTCCTTCTATTTTTGTTCACTTTAGTCTTTGGCTGAACGTAACAAAACTTAAATATTTCATTTTGAGTACAGAGTAACAGAGAATATAATGATGAGGCATTTCTGAACAGATAAGATTCTTGGTGGCTTTGGGCCTATAGGAATGAATACAGAGATTAGATTAGATTAGATAAGAAAAGATAAAAAATGATTGCTGCTTATTACATTCTGCCAGCATGGTTCTTACATGGGTGTTTCAAGGGTCTGTTTTCACTAGTGCTATCATCTCTTATAGAAAAACAGTGCTAACAAAAATATTTTACTTTTATATCTGCCTGTGTGTGGTTTTGGTTGGGTTTTTTTTTGTTTTCTTCAGTCATTGCCCTGTGGGTTAAAAAATGGTATGCAGCCATTTGGGGAGGACCAATTGGAGAAATCCGTATCTCTTACAAAGCACTTAGTGACTCCTTTGTGTAATTTATGAGCACATTCCTCCAAGGGGGAGGTCACATCCAGTGTTCCTAATGAAAATGTGCTGAGCTGAGGAGGGCATGTGTCTGGGATCCGGGCTCTTCAAGAATCCCTTCTGAGCTTCAGGGGCTTTGAGACTGTTGATTAAAAGAGCAGTGCAAGAGCAAGGAACAAGTTCCCTGCTTTGGGGTAGCTGTTGCATCCTCTTCTGGTTGCAAAGCAGGTGCTTTAAAGGATGTGGTTTCTGTGTTATGGTTGGATGTAGGCTACAGCTGGCAAAGCTTGATGCCTAACCTGCACCTTATCTGCCTCCTCAGCCTAATACTTCATTTAAAGTTTTCCTTGCTCTCATAGCACATATTACAGAAGAGGTTTTTTACACTGTTTTCCTTGAGGCAATGTATCTTCCTCCCTAACTGTCACAGAACTGTAGAATGCTTTGGGTTGGAAAGGCCACTAAAAATCATACAATTCCATCCCCTGTAGCAGTGTGGAAAATGGATAGTGTTGCTGCTACCAATCCAAAGCATCTCCTGAGAAAGCTGCTTGGGTGGCCAGAGACAGTCACTGGATCCAAAACTCACACACATCATGGATAGGTCAGGGAAGAAGGACAGGAAAGGGTCTCCAGTATAGAATTCCAGAAAGGTTTATTGCAAACTCCTACTAAAGGGATCCCGTGACAAAAGACCAGGACTTCCTGCAGGGTTAAGGTTAAGTATGGGGTCAGGAGCCAGTGGTCTGGGGACACAGAGGTGGCACAGGGGCAGGGCAAAGGGCAGTGACCTATAGAAACTGAGGTAGATTAACCCAGTGTTGCAGAGCACCATGGGGAAGCCTTTTTGTCTCATCCTAAGCACTCAGGCTTTCTCAAAGCCACCTGTGGCAGATTCTTCCAGGGCATCCCCCCAGAAGTTCCCCTAATAGGCTCAAGGGCCTCCACAAGGCAGAGCAAGAGGAAAGTGGGTTACTTCTGCTCTTTTATTTTAAGCAAAATGTCTTTTTTTATGTGCTTGGTTCCCATCAAGTAAATAAGAATCCAATCTGATGAAGTGCCAAACATCCTCAAAATCCCCTTAAAGTTTGAGGACAAAATTCTAGCTATGTAGAAGTAAATGGGGAAAAAAAAATCACCTGGGCAGGAAATTGCCTACCATTATTTCTTATTTACACAGTACCATGGACTATGTTGAGCCATGATTAGGGGAGTGGATTTTCTCAGCAAGATACAGCAATACAGGCTACCAGGAGACTCAACAAATACTCATTCCTGCATGAATTCTGAAAAGTTGGAATTTTCAACTTTCTACTCCATCTCTTGGCTTCATTTCAATAATGTAATTTCAAAATCACAATCAATTATCTACTCCAAAAAGATACTTGTGACTAGAAGGTATCTTGAGATATTTATTCGTCAAATGAATAAAGGCCAGCTGAAATCAAATAATTTCATGATAATATCAAAAATGTAGGTGCAGTGACTCTTCAGCTGTATTTCTAAATAATTCTAAATGCATAATAATATCTCTAAATTTATTTTTAGATTAGTGCATCTGTAGAAGAACAGAAGTCTATTTATTTTCTGGTACTGAATGTAGAGAACCCAAGAGAGGCAATTCATTGCTGTCTAATAGCCAACCACTTGTATCATGGTATACATCTCTGGGGAAAACATACATTCTTACAAGACCTCTTAAATGAAAAAGCAACACAGAAGGTACATCAATCTGATGCCCTCTGACCATCACAGCATTATGAGGCATGTTCCTATTCCTTCTCTCTCTCCTTGTAAATCATCACTGGTACCTAAATGACTTGGTTGTGCCAACACTAAGAGGGGACAAGGCTTTTTTGCACATTAAGATCTGTGCTGTTATGTTAATGATTAGAAGTGCCTTGTTAAAAAGTCTTACAAACCAAATATTATGTACTTGAATTTCATAATATACTTCTCTGTATTCTCAGCTAAAGCTGTATAAAAATGTTCAGATGGCAGAGTGCTGGACATTCTTTTGTCAATTTCTAGGATAACCCTGAACCAAAAAGTGTATTAAAATATATTTGCTATTCTGACACACTGTAGGTCCTGCAATACCAAGGGATCAAAGAAGTCTTGGAGACCACAGATCAGAGATACAAACTGCTTTCTATTTATGCTTTGAGAAAACAAAGTACACCTAAAAGCAGTGTAGAGTGTTCTTTATCTTCTGCAATGGCCTGAATCTGTGCTTCATATTAGAATATATTAGAGGGAGAGAGAGAAATATTTCAAGCTCCCATTTAGCAATTGACCTCAGCAATCCAATAAAAAAAATATGCAGGATTTTTTTTTTCACATACCACTTTATTTTTTTAAAAAAATGCACAGTTTCTACTGAAAAAATATAATGGGATAAGTAAAACTACACTGACAGAAGACCTAACATAGTCCTTTGTTCTGAAGTACCATCAGGAGGAGCCTTCTTTCTGCAGCAATTTAATGAAAATTGGCTCTTAATTTAGCTGAAGTAGGAGCTGGGAAACAGTGAGAATACTGGCCTCTGGTTTCTTTCTCTTTCACATACAGTAGTGGATACATGTGGAAACAGCCCTGACATTTTTAGTGAAGGCTGGGTTCTCATATCATTTCTAAATGTTCCATGATCAAGGATTCTGGAGAGAGTCAGAAACGGCAAATCAACAGAGCTGTACACCAGTAAAAATTCAGCTCTTGAACCATACCTGTTTGTGACACATCTGATCAAGCAGGAGTAGATGAGCCTAAGACATATTCTAGAGACTGCTGCTATGCTGAAAAAAATTAGTCAGATTTCACCCTAGGAAATGCCCAGGGCTCAGAACACTATCACAATTCTTTTTCTCCTTACATCTTAAAAAGTTCTAAATTAACTTTTGAAGTATTTGCAGGATTCAATGGCTGAAACACTTCTTCAAAACTGCAATTTTTTTCAGTACTGAGGAAAAAATCTTTTGTTTCTTGAAGGTTTAACTTCCTTGCCAGATAAAAATAAATGTTTTCATCCCTCAAACACCAAGATTGATTCTGGAGGAGCGCTAAGTGGTATGTTTTGCTTTATTTTGCATTCAGAGGCAAAATGGCAAAATTGGTGAAGGGGTAGGTGATGAAGGGGTGTCAGAATACACATATGAGGATTGCATGTGGCACACTTTGAAACTTGATTAATCTGAGTAGACTGAGACTGGACATTCCATGAAAATAATAGTTCAAACACAGTATATTTACAATTCTTTTGTCTGATATCCCTGCAAGTATAAGTGTCTTGGTTTGAAAGACAGGTGTCTGCTAACAAAGGCAGAAGCCTCTCTTAGAATAGAAAATATGATCCCTTCCCCTCCAAATTATAATTTTGAAATTAAGCAGCTTTCAGGCAAACATGAGAAAAGGAATAACAGTTCTTTATTAGTGTGTGCATGTACAACAAAGCAAACAAACAACAGTGGTAACAACAACAACAAACACAGAACAGAAAACCCAGTGAACAGTTTCTTCCCACTGTTTAAGCTCCTTGCCCTTGGTGCAGTTCCAGTCACAGCTGGAAGGGGCGCTGGTGGCTCCCCAGCTGGGCAGGGCCCATGTAGTGACTCCTCCGTGGCTGCAGGGGCGCTGTGGTGCACGTCCGTTCATCTTCCTCCACCTGCATCTTCCTCCACCTGGATCGTGGCGGACAGAGCTGGCAGGAAGAGATGGAGGAGGGGTTTCCTTTCCGAAACCCCAGAGGCGGGTGATCCCAGTGCCCCCTTTAGATAGCAAAAGGAGCTGTAGCAGGAACCTCAGGAGAAACAAGCTGGAACAGCAGGACCTCCCCGCAGGCAGAGGGTGAAAAGCTACAGTGTAGCACAAACCTGGAGCAATGGTGGAGGTATGGTGGGGGTTAGGAAGTAGTGAAACAGAGAAATTAAGAATTAGGAATTAAGCATAAAGAAATGCTTGACCAAAAGAGGGGGAGTTGACAAAAACCATACCCTGCTCCACAAGAGCAGGGAAAGAGCAAGACTGCAAGATAAAGAGCTAGAATACACAAACAGAATGCAAGGACAAAGGCACCACAGGATAGGGGGATTCTTTGGATCCCTAAGCCAGAAGGAACCGTATCAAAGTCCAAAAGATGGTCAAAGGACTGAAAGGAGCGTGTGTGAGAAGACAAGGTGAAAAGTTCAGCCGAGAAGAAAATTGTTGACCTCATCCCAAAGACCCCCCAGATGACCACCGAACTGACCAGAAACAAGCAGTGTGCAGCCACAAAGGGGTGTAGAGCTAATTTTAATATGAAGCAAGGATAGGTGGGGTTAGGAAATGAATATGTATGAGGCATATTGTGCAATCCTAGTTCTTAAAAGATAAAAGGAGAAAGCCAAATCTCAAAAGTCTGCATGCTTTCCAAGGGAGATATCCCACATGCATCTCAGCGCTGAATAAATTCATACCTACTCTTGTAACTACTCTGCAAGTTACAGAGTTTTTCCATCCGTATATCAGTAGCAGTCTGCCTCCCTAACACAGCAAAAGGTTCTTCAGGATCTTCTCACCTGTGCTGGTTGCTCCTTTGGGTCCAGGCTGTGAGGAGGGTGGGGGCAGCTCCCTGGCAGGAACCGAGGGCAGCCTCAGATCCCTCAGCGGAACACTGGGCTTCCTGACAGCAGAGCAGCAAAAGAAGCCCATCCAGCAACCTGTTACAGTGTCAAAACAAAACAAAACAAAACAAAATAAAAGAAAAGCCAGAAAAACCCACAGAAACAGCAGGATCTCTGGTCAGAGATACCGGCCTTATGTGTCTAGTCGAACCACCTGCCAGAAGAGAGACTGCCTCTCACCCAGTCCCCAACTCCCCTGGAAACTGCAGCTCAGCTCCCCTTCATCATCACAGCCCAGGAGCCAAGGAAGATGGGATGTAGGGCAGGGACAGCTGCCACCCCTGGGCACAAAACAAAACAGATCAAAGATCCCAAAAATGGGATGGGATAATAAACTATCCCCAAGACCATTGGAAAAAAAGACACTGGAAGCTATGTGCAACTTGGCCATTTTCTTCTGTCATCTGCTTGCTGTTCACATTTTGTTTCACAAACAACCACAGGTTGTGTCCTGTGAAAAGTGATCATGCCTCCTTCCAGTTGTAACTATGATTTCAAGGGAATTAGTGGCTAGTATGATAAGCAGCCTATCCTATTTTGTGTTTAAGAATGTACACACAGAATCAGACTTATAATTACATCATTAGCAAACATTTTCATTATTTCTGAAGCTTCTGAAGCAGATTGGTTTTGCTAAGCTTCTCTTTTTTTCCTACACCTTGTTGCTTGGCCACAGTTTGTGCTAAATCTGCCTTTTGATTAATTTTATTGCAGCCTTTTGCAGAAGGTAATTTATTAGGTAATCACTTGTCTATTGAAAAGCCTAATTATTCCATGTTTGCCAGAAAGAGGAAATAGTACTACATTTGAATACTGAATGGGTTGAAAACTACTGTCCAGATGAAGGATATAAAAAATTTCAGCAACTTTACTTATTGCTGGTGAAATGAATATAGCGAAATGAACCTAGACATTCAGGGTTAAAAACAGGCAAATACTCTGGTGCAAAAGGATGCAAAAGCATACAGTTTACAGTTTTTACTTTAATTCAGTTCTAACTTTGGAAAGCTTTCCTAACTTTAATACAGCTCTAACTTTAATTCAAACACAAATACAGTTCATAATTTATTATTGCTGCAGTACTTTATTAATGGACTACTACTGCCCTCTAGTGGTGCTTCACACAATGATCTGCATTTTTGGATTGCTAAAAGCTGCTCAGGGCTCATTTTCTATTCCTTTCCAGAGAATGGAAAATAATTTAGCCATGATTGAGTTTTCCTATGGTTCACACCTACCAAACACACATCTGCAGGAAAGGAGCTTTTGTCTGGAGTTTTATCTCCCAGATACATTTGGCAAGTGCTGTTTGCTTTTCCAAATTCATAGCTGCCTTGGAATTATTGACTACAAAGAACTCATGAACTGATAACCTTTCTTTAAACATTTTTTAAGCTCTTGTCAATATTTGAAAGGAAAAGCATTCAGATTTTCATGAAAAATGACATGGAAACAAGCAGCAAGGTGGTTAAAAATAAAGAGTTGTTTGTAGCTAATGGTCTCATGAAGATTTTTATGACAAGCCAAAGAGGCCCAAGAGGCCAACGCTATCAGTTTGTGTGACATTTGCCTTGATTTGTTCACGTGTTCTGAAAGTCTCCTGCTGTTGCATCTAGTCTTTTGCTTGATAGATAGTTTAATGAAAAACAAATTTGAAAATGCTTGCTCACCCATCTTACAAAGGACATGAAGCATGCACATAATTTTTGGGTCCTTAGACCCAAAGTTATCTCCCAGAGGCCTTTGAAGCCACTGATCAATTTTCAATTTGACACAGGGACAGGGGCTCAAGGACCTCAAGTCTCTCCAAAGACTGTAAGTAGCAGAGATTGGGCTCCCAAAGAAAGACAGCAGTCTCTCACTGATTCACATTTAGATGGAAAAACAGCAGCCGCAGGCTGGCTGGCTGGCCAGGCAACATGCCAGTGCCACAGAGTGACTGTGCCTTTTAACAAGAAGATGGGAATAATATTGGCCAGGGAGCGGAGCAGGACAAATTACAGAGAAATAGGAAGCCAAACTTCTCTAGTTCTATGCCCCATAAAACAATGTGCCTTAAAGATTGCTGCCAGTTGCCTGGTAAAAGCTACCATTTGACCATCTAGACACGAACAAACATTCCTTACCTGCATTTGCTTATGGATGAAATTGCCTCCTCCACATGATCATCACTTCTTTCTCCCAGGAAGAGCCATTCTCTCTGATCTGGCAGCTGAGCTGCTCATGTGAGTGCTTTCCAAGTTTTCTCATGTGAAATGGTCAAAGCTAGATCAAATAGTTTAAAATAGTTGGTCTTTGCTGATTTTGCTCAATTTGTTCAGATTAAACTCAGCCTAACATTAATAATTACCTGTGTGTTCCAGCTGGATGTGTTCTGAAATACCAAAGTCAGTCATCTTGTCTACTCATGAGAGCAGAATGGGAGCTGGACCCAGGCTGAGGGAAACACGACATGAGGCCAAACATACCAGAGTCTTGCTGAATGCTGAAATTGATAAGGGAAATGAGGCACTGCAGATCTGTGCAGCACCAGCTGGGAAGAGCAATTAGAGATGGGGGCAGCCACTGGAATGTTTCACTGTGGGGTTCCGAGCTGTAGGATCCAGGCTAGGGATACCCAAACACCATCAAATATTCAGAGACCTTTTTTAACCATGTGTCTGCAATAACCAAGCTGAATGGCAATCTCCATAATCCACTGCAGTTCAGAGACACATCCCATGGTGAAATCCTCAAAGTCATTACTTCAGATTATTAGGATCACAGTCTAAAAAGCATGTTAAGATACACAGCACTATACAGCAGCACATTAAAACTTTAGACAAAGCTCATTCCAAATATCAGCTCACAAATTTGGCCTGAATAAGACAATATAAACAATTACTAACAATCAGATCTGCCTCCATCCAGGTACTAAATACAGTGGGGGTGTGGCAGAGCTAGACAAAGACACATTGAGCTATACAGCTGCATTTTCTGTGAAGATATTATTTGAATTTTTAAATGGGCAAATCCATGGAAACAAATACCTCTTTTAAGAAGTAAGAATATTTTCCAGTAATATAAAAGAGATAAGATACCCAAATAATGGAAGTAGCTAAAACAAATTACAGGGACTGGATAAGCATAAATATGTCTTTAAGGTTTCTTTCTGCACACTGCAGGTAACCTGGCAGAGGAGGCATGTATCTACAGTGCTCAAAATGTCATTTATAGGAACACATTCCTTTAGATGATTCTTTTTCTATGTAAAAGCCTAATTACTCAGTGGTTATTAGACAAGGAAAATAGTGTTCCTTTTAAATTTAGAACTGGAATTCCAACCAACTTCCAGGGGAGGAAAAGAAACATTTTACTGGAGACTTACAATCTAACACAATTAGGTAATACAAATGTCTCAGAAGAGGACAGAAAATCATGGTGCTATGATTAAAGTCTCTCCAATGAGAATTAAGAAATCTGAACCTGTCTTCAGACAAGACAGATTTGTCACAGTTGTGGAGAGACATTACATAGCCACATGAGAAAATGTATTCTTAAACTAACATACACCTATTTAGGTGTGTCAAACAACTAATACAAGGCAATATTTTTCACAAAAGCTGAGCATTCAGAAGGACATATCATACAAATAAAGTTTCTAGCAATATAACTACCACTAATACTAGCATAACCAGACAGTTCTGGCAGTCAAAGCAAAGTAGGGTGGTTATGTACCAGTTGGTTAAAAATAAACCCATCTGGATAATCCTTTCAAAAACTCTAATCCACCCAGAACTCTCTTAGAAAAGTGGTCAACTTTTGCAAAGTTATTAAAGTGATCAGTGTTGCAGATAAATGCTTGATAGGAATTTTTGATGGATAAATGGGTAGGTGCTTAGTTCTCATAGATTTCAACAAATCTGCTTTTATGTGCTTTGATTGCCTGGATTTCAAAGGTGATGATCAGATTCCAAGCTCCATAAACATGTCAGCATTTTTTGAAAACAGGACAGTGAAGTACTTTTGACACTTCTCTTTTGCTCCTTGGGTAGGTTCTCTGCTCTGTCATCTGTCATATAATTCTCCATCACTGATGCAATTTCAGTGCAGAACTGTTATGATTTACTCTGCCTTATCCTTTTATTTTATCATTTCTTCCTTTTCTTCCTACCCTCACCAGTTGCTCCTGATTGCAGAAAAATATGCTCTGGTAGGGATTATTCTAATTTTGACTGTTAGTTTGCTTCTTCTTTTAGCACTGTCAAATTCTGACAGTTTTCTATAGAATCAGAGTGAAGTTCTCTAGAAGATAATTGGGATGTAACACATAATTCTTTAACGTGAAAGACAAAAGTGTTAAGGACTAACATGATACTCTTATCTTCATAGAAGACCATGCCATATCATCCCAGTTTCCCTATTTAGTCCCCCACATTCATGGATGAAAGAATTTCAGACAATGTCACAATTGGGATGAAAATTAATTCAAGGCTTTTGATATCTGTGCTATTCAAGGGCACAGGTTTCAAGAGGGAGGGAAGGAAAGGTGAGGAGAAGGTGTGGACTCTTTTTCTAAATACCAGATTGGAACTGCCTCCTTTTGCACAAGAATTAATTTCTCTGCAAATTCTTACTGCATGCTTTGACCACTGAAGTTGCATTTCTGGCTGCCTTGAACATAACATCAGAGAGAATCTCAGACAAGCAAGGAGAATTATAGAATCACCAGCCTAAGCTCCTGTCCAAAGCAGTTCATCTCAAGGACCATGTTGTTCAGGGTTTCATCCTTGAAACTTTGAAGGATGGAGCCTGCACAACTTCACTGAGCAATCTGCTTCATTGCTTGTCTGTCCTCATGGAGAGACATTTTTCCCCTCTGTCTGTTATAAATCTCCCCTCTGTATTCCCATTGTTGTCTTCTTGTCTGTCCACATGGCTGCAAAAACCTGGCTGTGTACTCCTGATGACTTCTCTGATGACTCATCATCTGTCTCTTTTCCTGATGACAAACTGATTTTTGTCTTTTTGCTTTTATACATATTATTTAGATTCTTCACATATATTTGTAGGTCTGTAGCCTATTATTGTGTAACTACAGAGATTCATAGCTAGCATTTCACCTTCTCTGTTAAATAGAAAGACAGAATAAATTCCCTAAAGGCTTCAATCCCTGGGGGACCAAGGTTAAATTCTCTGGGAACCAAGGTCGAAACAGCTTCTCAAGATACTTCCTCAGAAACAAAGTTTAGTTCATATCTAAAAGGTAAGTCTCAGAAAAGGGTTGAACCATGAGGGGAAAATTACCTCATCACCTGTGTGTCTAACTGGGGATTCCTGTCACTTATGCTAATTTCCTAAACATGATATTGTGCCCACTTCATGTTATGGTGTGCATCTTGGGGGCATTTTTGGAATGTTGTGCACCATAAAGGATTCCCATAAAGGTAACTGCATTTTATCATCTAACTGTGACTGATTTGTGATTTTACGACTAGAAAAAGGCATCCCCTCTTTATTCCCATTGTCTTCTTGTCTTTCCACATATGGCTGCAAAAATCCTGGCTGTCCTCCTGATGATTTCTCTGATGACTCATCATCTGTCTTGTTTCCAAGCCGTTCCTTTTTAGCCTCCTGTGCACTAGGTATGCCCAGATCCTTTTCCACAGAGTTGGTCCTCAGCTGGTCAGTGACATTCCAAAGGGCTATCCCATCTCTGGTGTAGTACTTTGTGTTTGTTCTTGTTGAAATTCCTACTGGCTCATTCATGCAGTGCACGAGGCTCATTTTAAATGGTCACTCTGGTTCTATGAGAAGTTGGATAGCATCCTAGAAGTTGCTATGACCCACAAACTTGACAAGGGCAATGGCATTTGTAAAGCCATTAGATAGGATAGGCCCCAAGACAGATTTCTCAGGATCTCCACTCACAGCCAGTCTCAAGGTACAGTATGATCCCGTAAGTGCTGCTTTAAGGCCAACAGTCAGTCGGTTTCCCACCTCTCAAATAGTGTGCTCATCTAGCCTGTCACATCCCAAACTGGCTAAAAAATGCCATGGGAAGCAGAATATCAAGAAAGACAATATCTGCTACTCAGCCCTCCTCCACAGAGCTCATTTCTTTTAAATTAGTTGTAATAATCTAACATTGGTAAGCACTAATCACCTTCTTCCATACATGTTTGCCTTGAAGAATTTTGCCTTACAGCATAGGTAAGTGCAGAAAAACACAGCCAAAAAAAATAGTTTGAAGTAGATTTAAAACAGTTTAAATAGATTAATAGTTTAAAATAGATTACAATTACAGTATTTGTGTCCCTAGTCACTCAATAATAAAAATTAAAAAAAATTAAAAAGAAAAAAATCTAAAATACAGACTTTCTATCCAGAAAAAAAAAATCAAACCCCAGGTTTTAAATTACCATACCTTCTGCATTTATTGAGGAGAAAATTCTGGCAAAATCACATATCATAAGAAAATCGTTGGCACATACCAGTGTGTCTTTGCCATTGACAAAATTAATTTGTTGTCAATACAGGCACATACTGTCATACATGAGGTAAAGCCAATGCTGGAGTTTTTTCCCCAACTTTTTACAATGTCATTTGAAATATTTCTAAGTCCTAAATGTAGTACCTGCTCCTGTAACCTGGACTGGCATGTAACAAACCATGCACATATGTCAGCATCCAAACCAGTTGGAGCAAAGCAGACTGGGTGTCAAGGAGCAGGAAGTGCTGATGGTGGAATACATTACTTGAAAAGTATGTGGTAACATTTCTTGACATAAATACCATTAGTCTTTGACATTTTCATTAGCAATGTTCACATATTTTTACTAGTAATCCACAGAAAGGGGGTCTTCTGTGGATCAGAGAAGTATTTTTAATTCTTTATTGCACAGAGAGTACCATGTTTAAAATGTATGTCAGTAAGGTGGTCAGGAATGTTTAAACAGGTACATTTTCAACACGAGGAGGTGTTGTTGACACTCAAATCTTTGGCACAGATTCAGTCATGCATCAAGACACAGACTGATAGATTTGCCAAAAAATTCTGAGATGAGCATTATTCCCCACATTCCAGGATGAAATGCTGCCTCTGTGCAAGGGAACTTGTGCTATGTTATAAAGTTCATAACCTTTAGGAATAGGCAAAGGTCTGTACTACATTGTGCACAAATATGTTTCTGTAAGACATTTATTATCAGAATTCACCTACAAGTTTCCAGTATTTATGAGTGGCACTCAAAAATTCTGGGGGTAGCATTGCAGGGACTAGTATTAATAGCCTAACAAGCACTGTAAGCACAAGATGACTAAGAATTAAACAGATTAAGCGTTGATTCAGCTTTTATTTTGGTAGGGAATGTCCTATCACAGATTTGCATTAATTTGATTCACTTTCAGAGTATTTGAAAAATCAATTCATTATGGTGTAAACACAGAACCTCCAGGCCATCCAAATTTTGCAAATATAAATATATTGAATCAAAACATTTGTTGTTTAAATCAGGCAGGTCTTCTAAGCAGGTTGGTGATACTGTCACATAATGGTTATATAAAGCAATAGATAGAGCAGATTTTCAGATCTCCATGACTGACAAATCCATTCTATTGTTTAGAAAAATTGAGAAAAACATGTGATTTTCAGATGTGAAGGGCAAGTATAACTCCAAATATCTTTGGCACACTAAAATAAAAATATATTGGCCCAACAGATACATGACAGCAAAAATAAATAATTAAAATGAATGAAAGGATGACTGTGATAAGCTATAGGACCCGATTATGAATATATACTGCAAGGGATAAGTAAAGTCTCATTTTTATAGAGGAAATATGAAAAAAAAAAATTACAATTTCTATAGGAAATGCTGATACTGTACTTTTCTCAGACTCCTGTTCCTCTCCAAAAATTGTACATCATATTCTTGATATGATATTTTTCCAGTGCTGGTTCCCATCTCCCATAATTAAAAGTAAAGGCAGTTACACTATAGGAGCTCCTAGTCATGGCTCTCCTTCAAAGATGCATTTAAGAGCATGACTTCTTGAAGTAAATGGCCCCTAGAAAAAAAAAAATTCATTAGCTTTTCATTATTTGATTTGTCCATGTTTCAATTTTTTAATTGTTTGTAGTTTTTTAAGAAACACACATTTTAAAAGTAGTATTTATATAATTTATTCACCTTTTTAACTAGAATAATGCAGCTGACATTGTAAAGGTGCTATTTGCTCTAGTCCTTTGTTACTTTGTTACATACTGCTGTGAAAAATGTTTGAGCTTGAAGGGAATCTTTATGTTGCTTTCATCTGTCAGCTTCACAAATTAAGCCCACTTAAGCCTTTCCACTCAAGGAGACAGCAATAATTTTCATTTTACAATGCCACGCAAGGTAGTGGAGTCTCTCTTCCATTTGTACATTGGTGTCCTTTCCTTACCTTGTTCTGTCAGAACATGAGCACAAAAAGTCCAGAAAACTTGATTGGACACATTAGGATTCACAGTGGGATCCCACCTGCAGAGATTGAGCTCTTCCCTTCTCACAGGAAATTTCCAAAGGAATTTCCAGCTGAAGAAAGCAGTCTGTTCTACACACCAGAAATTGCATTAAAGGGGAAAACACTGCTTCAGATCAGCACCTTTAGCATTTATATAGTCAAGTAATTTCAGCAGCAAATTTACTGAAAACCAAATCTATCTTCAAAACACCTCGCCGAGGTCAAGACATTCTATTGTCATGCAGCGAGGGAGAGTTGTGTTCTGTGACATACCTGATGTCACCCACTAAGTCCTGGGCAGAATGTTTTCTAATAGAGGGGGAAATGAATGACTAGAGAAAGTGTTTGCCCTTGTTCTGACTCCAGCAGGTCTTACTGCCTTTCACAGCTGAGGGCCAGCTGGTTTTTCTGCCCACTGTGTATCTTGTCTCATGCAGCTCAGTTGTTCTTGGTAGATTAGATGTCCTAGGATCATCTTAGCAAAAATTCTTTTTAGCAAAACGTGACCTTTCAAATCAAAAGTATATGGAGGGACTTTGGGATGACACATTAACTAATTTTATGGCTGAATCATTCATGGGCTTTTTTACTTGTTTCTGAGCCTGTACCTAAAACTGCAGTAATCTGTTTGGCACTACTAGAAAATAGCTTTTCATCTCTTGTATGTTTTTATCCTTTAGGAAAGTATTTATTATACTTCATACCTTTATATATTTCATACCTTTTTGTAGAAAATTCTAGCAACTCTAGTATTTGGAGGACTAACAAAGACTTTGGTGATCTTTGCAGAATGTCTTTATCAAGAGATCATAATTCATTTTAAACAGGAATCTCAACATTACATTTAAATGTTGTTCTTCCAGTTTCATTTGAAAGTGATGTTCTCTGCAGAGAAAAATTTCTTATCTTTTCCTGAGATTGAATGCTCACAGCCAAACTTTTTAGTTGCGGTACTTCCATCTTTCACCATTTTTTCATGCATCTTAGGATTCTTGTTTCTTAACTCTTGGCATCTGAAATCACAAGGGCTTGGGAATTCTATTTTAGTTTTGAAAAGTGCAATTTTCACCTTCTACTGCTCTTCCAGAAAGTTGGAAATAGGAAATCAAAGTACTTAAATTAAAAAATTTAAAAAATAAAAAAATAATAAAAAAGATAATTTTAATTATTATTTTTTAAAATATTTTAAAACCAGTTGCATTACAGAGAACAAAAGTGATGGCATGAGGCTTGCCAGGTGAAACCTTTATGCATTCATTTATTCTATGATACAGAATTTTCTGAATTTGCAGGAGAATAGAGTGTTGACCTTGCAGAAGTCCTGAAGAGGAGAGCAGGACATCTAACAATCAGTGTAAGTAGGCATTTTTGAGTTATGTTCAGATGAAAAATTCCAGTCCACTGGCATTGCAGTCTTTCCATGGACACCTTCAAGCCAAGGTTCCCATGACCTGCAGTCACAAAGAGACATCTGGAAAGGGGTAGACATAGGATAAGGATCTAACAGAGATTTAAAATATTTGCCATTCTGCAGTTGTTAATCCTATCAGATTTACAAAGAAAACTCACATCTGGAAAACAAACTCTGTTACAAAGACTCAAATCTCAGACTAGCACAACTAAACACTGCAACAATGTAAATAATAGCAATTTAATGATTAAACTGTTATAAACGAGGTTTGAGACTTTTTGATGTAATTAAAGCCTGGCCTGTTTATTAATACTGAGCCCAAGGAGAACACAGGCTAGTCCTGTGTGCTCCACAGGGGGACAGCAACAACATATCTAAACAAATTCCCGAACAGAAAAAGCCCCCGCTAACACGTAACACCCTGTTTTATACCCTTCCTTAGGCTTGGATTGGTCTGTTTTGGATCCTTTCTGGGATTGGTTGCTTTCTTAGGCTCTGATTGGTCCATAGCCGCGTTCATCCTGGTCCAATCATTTTCCCAGGGTGTTGAATGATTGGTGGATCTTTCTTCCAATCATTACTCGTGGTGCTGATGACACCATGTTCTTGAATGTTCTATTCCAGGCCCCCATAAGCCCCCTTATATCTCTTACCAATCCCCCATTCTATCCACCTGTCCCCAATCCAGTATCAACCCCGAACACTCCAGAATCCTTAACAATCATCTTAACAATCACTTTAACAACTTTACAACATAATTAAACATAGCTGACTTTTGACATAACATCAATTAATTCTCCAACAATAACAACTTCAATTAGCCTCCCAAGTTCAACAAAAAGATCCGTTATAACAATTTCCCCCTCTAAAACTTTGATTGGACTTTTAGCCCCCATCAACAGTCTATTACACAGTCTCCTTATCTATTATCTAGTAAAGTTTTCGCAGCTTCTGGTAGTTTTCATATATTTCTTTCACTGCTTCCGAGCCTTGGTCTTCTTCTGGGTTCTCAATTTTCATCACCCGGAGGTTTTCAGTTCTTTCATCAGTCAACTTCTTTTGTAAGCTCAGTTCAAGGGAGGTTTGGACAGCATTTGTTATAGTCCAGATCATGCAAGGAATTAGACAGGGAAGGAAAACAATACTTATTAGTGCACCACCAGCAATTACCAACCATTTCTTCCACCAGTCCCCATTGAACAAATTGTCCCACCAATTCATTTTTATCAAGGGTGTCCATTCTTGAGCTGGTACATGGGCTAATTTTCTTATGTTAGTAGTGATGTAATTACTTCACTATGGTCATCGATTTCAATGCAGCACTCAGATGAATTAAATTTCCCATACACACCACCCTCTTCGGCTAACAGATAATCCAGTGCTAACCTGTTCTGATAGATCATTGTTCTCATTTGCCAAGACTGGGCTGAGAGTAAATCAATGGCCAAGGACGATTGGTTTGAAATAATTTCTACTAATGCCTGTAGACGAATGATGCAATTCAGCATGTGTATAGGGGTCCTGTGTCCCCATGACCCATCTTGAGCCCATGTAGCAGGGCGCACTGACATGAAACCATCTGTTACGGGAAAGAAGGAGCAATACCTGTGAAAAGGCCCAATACTGATAAAAATTAAAATGTTGTAGGATTAGATGCTTTCTATACCAGACTTCATACTTCCAGAAACAGACTAATGGAGCAAGTGCCCACGGCAAAACCTGGACAATCACATTTTTAAAAATAATACCATACTTTTTACCATGTATATGTAAGCAAAAATATATAAATACACTTTAAATTTGGGAAATCATTTCAAGGGCATTTGAAGTGTCATTCTTCTTAGATGAGTATTGAATGAATTCACTTAAGTTATGACAATGCTGAGGTACTTTCAAACAGAAGAAAGAGACAGTCTGGTTTGGAAAATAAATGTTTTTTAACTTGATGTAGCCTTTCAATCAGATGTTTCTCACGCAGGCTAGATAGTCAGAAACATGCATGAGATACAGAGGCTTAAAAGCATTTTTTTTCTACAGAGTTTAATAACAATGTATATTTCTTCATTGAAGATGTAAAGTGGAATTTTGAGCAGAAAACATGTTTCAAGATGTAATGAGGTTTTGAGGAATAGAAGCATCCAAAGCCAATTACTTTGCTTTTAATGACAAAGTTAGTTAGACTGTAGTTAGTTAAAAGAAGCTGAAAAGGCTAGCACAGTTGGGGCCAGTGGAAGGAGGAAATTAAGGACATACATCTCCATAGTCAGCTTCCTGGAACAGCTCACCTAGTTATTTCAGATCAAAAAGTTGAGAAGCAAAACACAGTGTTTCAGCTCCCAAAATCCTACTTTTGATTACACAACAGAAACCTTTCAATTAGCTGTTAGAATGGCACATCAGGAGAATTTGGCAGCTCTAGATCAATAAGCTGACCCTAGTTTTGTTTTTTTTAAATTTCCCTTCAGACTATCAGGAAAGAAAAAATAATAGCATCCAAGGGGAGAAAAAGTACATCAACATAAACCATCTGCACAAAACAGGACAATGGTCACACAGATTTTTCAGTACCTTTCTGTAGCTGCTCTTCCTTGACCTTTATTGACCTTATTTCACTACTTTTAAACAAACAAAAACATTCCTGTGGTACATCAAAGTCAAAAGCAGGTTATTTTGTCTCTGCCCATGGCAGGGAGTTGGAACTAAATGATCATTAATATCTCTTCTCACGCTGTGATTCTATGATTTTTCAGCTGTTTCCTGTATCTTCTCACTGTGGTGATCTTCTAACTATAAAATCTTCTCTATATGTACCTTACAGCCTTTTTTTCTCTTTTCCTTTTCTTCTTCAAGCCAGAATGAGACTTGACTGAAATAAAGCCTAGCAGCTGCCTAGGTCCTATGGATCTTAGAGATTGTACTGTTGTCTCTCCAGAGTTGTTCCTTTTCTATCAGCACAGACTTCCAAACAAGTTGAAGGCTTTTCCTGTGTGTCCCACGGCTTTAAAATGTAAAATAATAATTCAATAATATGAAATTAAACAAAAATGCATCCAAAACAGAAAATGTAGTTTTTTCACTTTTCTTCCATCACTTCAATTTGTCTTGACTCTGAGTAAATTAATTCTGCAAAGGGTTTCTCTGTTCTCCTTCTAGTCCATCCAAGGCTAACAATTCATAACAGGCTCAGCTAGGAAAACAATTCAGGAATTAAAGTGAGGACCTGTGCTAGAGCCACTAGAAAGTGTTAGATACAGGGATGAAAAAGTGTAAAATCTGGGTAAAATCTAAGCTATTTATCAGAAGGTTCCTCTTTTCCCCACAGCACAAGCAACACACCAAATAACAGGGGAAGGGAGACTCATGCCAGTAGGGAGCACATGCCACGGGGTTTGACCAGAGGTGACCAGAGAGGACACCCTGCCCAGGAAGGAGGTTATGGCAACATCAGGCTGTACCACTGTCCAAAATCCACACATCAAAGACTGTACTGGCAGCTTCTGTGTGAGGGCAGGGATTGCTGGCAGGCAAGGACCAGTAGGACATCTCTCCTGAAAATCCTAAGAAATGTAGCTTTTATGTGATCAGACAAAAGTACAGGCTTCCTAATTTGGAGACAAGGACATCCAAGAGGATGTGAGAAAAAGCCAAGGCAAGCCTTGATCTTGAATGTTGGACCAGCCTCCAGCAAAAAGATGTTCAGCCTTTGTGTATACAAATAAGGACTCTAACTACAACTTCCTCAGAGGAAGAGAAGGGACAGACACTGATCTCTTCTCTGTGCTGCCCTTTGACAGCATCTGAAGGCATGGCCTGAAGTTGTGTCAGGGAAGGTTTAGGTTGGATACCAAAAAAAGTTCTTCACTCAGAGGGTGGTTGGGCACCAGAACAGACTTCCCAGGGCAGTGGCCACAGCACCAAGCCTGACAGAGTTCAGTAAGCATTTGGACCATGGTCTCAGGCATATAGTGTGACTCTTGAGGACGGTCTTGTTCAGGGCCAAGAGCTGGACTCAGTGGTTCTAGAGGGCCCCTTCCAAATTAGCTTATTCCATGTTTCTGTGATTCTGTGAATCTGTGATTCTGTGATTCTGTGATTCTGTGAGTCTGTGAATGTATAGTAGGTTTTAACATTTTTTTGCTTACAGCTCCAAGCTGTGTCCAATTTTGTGTCACCCTCATTAAGTCCCAACTTTGCCCTTTCGTGATTCTCCAGTAAACTTCCCTGATCAGGGAAGACAGGCATAGAATCCAGAGCCCTCCTTTTATAAGTGTGTGCTGAGAAGCACAAGAGAGCTGACACAATGCACACCTGTACAGCACAGCCAGGACATGAACCAGCCTTCAAATGCCATGCCAGCAAACCAAGCAGCTCCTGGGCCTACACCTGCACCAGCTCTGTGGAGCCTCCAGCTGCAGCACACAGCCCACTCCACAAAAACTCCAACATCCATCAGCAGACAAATGTGAATCTGTATGCTCATACTGGCTCATCAGTTCCTTGCAACCTCCAGGTTAAATTATTAGCATTGCTTCCAGGGCGAGGATAGAAAGATAAATACCATAGGTCATTCCTATCTTAGGCCAGGAATTTCAAATAGGCAAAAGGGATTATTTCCTTTTTAATGTATGTTTTCAAGTTTGAAGGTAGGCATAGGAGAATATGAATTAGGGCCACAGAAGATTTCCTTCTAGAGCTCATTTAATGATAACAGTGCTATTCAGCTCTCACTAATAGGTTCTACATACAAAAAATATTTAAAATCTCATTAGAGTGTGCCAACATAATGCTATGGCATATCCTATATTTCACAGCTTAAAATTACAAGCAGACTTGCCAAAAATAAATAAAAGCATGAGACAAAAGGCAGAGTAAACCAGAAGGAACACTGTCAGAAAAATCCTATAAAAGCAATGCATTATATACCATGGGATTTAAGCATCATAGCCCCATGAAACAAGAAGTTCAATTGATTTTGTCTCTCATGAGTGGGGTCCTTTACCAAATGCCTTTAAAAGTAAGACCTCCTGCTGGGTTTTTTATATTAAGCAGGGGAAAACCACATTCCATTTTAAGGGTTGTTGCAAGGATGTAATCAAAGGTTTGACATCCCAGCTCACAGACACCAGGCAACTTGGAAAAAAATCACCATACTTAACAGTTGCCATTTTTCTTTGCTAATAGAAGGTTGAATATTACTTTAAAGCTCAACATCAAGAGTAGATAACATTAAAGCAAATTGCCATTCCTCTAACTACTCATTTTCCTCATCATTGTGATAAAGTGATAATTGCCTGGTGATTGCTTATTGTAAAGGCAAGGTCTTGTTACTTACAAATTTCCTCTTTAGGTCACTCTCCTGACAAGCAGATTCATTTACAACATTGTGGTGGTTTTAAAGCACCAGCTAAAAATCACCAGAAAACTTACTCATTTTTTGCTGTGAGATATAGATTAGGAGAAGGGCAAAGCAGGCTCAAAATTTAAAAGGAATAAAGGAAGTTTATTAACAAAGCTACAAAAATAAGAAACTAGAATAAAACCTCCAGAAACCTTTCCTCCCCATCTTTTCCTTGCCCAGCTGACAACATAGAGACAAAACCTGGTGGTTAAAACAGTGCCAACTATACAATAGTCTTTTCATCAGTCTTTGTAAAGAAAGGAGTTCTCTCTTGTCATTCCATGGAGAGTTCTCCACAAAAAAACAGTTTTCTCATGGCTTTTCATTCCCATGATGGCAGCCACCCAGAAAAAATTCTGCCATCATGCCCTCCTTCCATTTTCACACCACCCTAAGGTGTGTTCATGGACCATGAACTCAAGGGGTATAATTTTAAGAATGAGTTATTCTCAGGCAAAGGTTCTATTCATCTGTCTCTGTGATCATTTCTGGGAACAAAGGTTTTCTTCTTTTCTCCCTGGGGGCAAAGGGTCTTCATCAACTCTCACTTCTCTCTCTGTTCCAGCATCTCATGGGATCACAACTACTCCACTATCTGCTTAGCCTCATCAATGGATACCTTTGCTCATGTCTACACTTTGAAATACTTCATTCCCCTCAAATACTCTTCCATGAATTAAAGAAGTTTTTCAGAACATTATTGTCCATCTCCATGGCCTCACCAAAAGAATATTTCAGCTTATTAAAGCATCTCCTCATTCTCTTTCCATCTGAGGCTCGACTCCTTCTTTCACTGACTATGATGGCTTATGTTGTCTCTTTACATGTTGATTACTCTCGCCTTCTTCTCTCTGGAAAAAGGATTAAATCTTCAGGTCTCATCTGTATAGTGAAAGGGTAAAAATCTGGTTCAAGCTGCAGCAGGTATTCATGGTGTTGGATTTCAAGTCGGCACTCACTGGAAAGGCAGCAGATGCTTTTCGGTCTGCTGCCTGCAGCCGTCTGTGTGGGCCATGGGCTCGAGCAGCCGTGGCCTGCCCCAGCCCAGGGCCGGGGGCCACAGGACAGCCCGGCCCTGCCTGAGACTGGGAAAGCCCTGCAGTCTCTGTCCCCTGCCTGGGAGCCGCTGGAGTCCGGCTCAGCCCTCTCCCCTCAGACTGGACAGGCCTGGGGGGAAACGGGGGCCAGCCGGACTTGTGTTACCTTTCAAAGCCTGAAACAAAGGGAGCCAGAAATTCCCGGGCTTAAGTTTAAAAGCTGGTATTCACAGAATTTATCTCTTTTTCAATGGTGAACAATACTGTCAATTATTAGAAATGGCCAGCTATTGGCCATTTCTCAAGCAGAGAAAAAACTCCTGGCAGCCTCTCTCAGAGCCTTAACTTCCATGGGTGTTCCTCACATTTTTCTTAAATGCCAGTCCATCACAAGCCATGAACCATGAATCTGAGCCAACAGTTTCTTTTCAGTTGTATTGAAAATTAATATGAGAGTAACAGAAGGAATAATCCGGAGGAGGAAATTTCCGTAGGCATCAAGTATTTTGGGAAGCTACTACATTAACTAAATGAATGGCTGCCATCATCCATCTCTGCTCAAATCGAGAGCACCATGTAATCAGTATGAGAAAGAAAATTATCTGCTTGATTAGGTTATTAAGATCTACCAGTCCAGAGAGGGAAAACATTTACCAAAGTTTTCCTGTTCCTGAAAATTATTGGATTTGTGTTTTCAATATTAAGTCATTTTGGGAAATAAATACAGTTAGCACATCACATTTATTTCCATTTAATGTTTACATTGGCTGACATGGACTTACTGTGTAGGCAGAATAGACAAGATAGAACAAAACCTTAGTTTCTATGATGTATTATTATCATTGTATTCAATTATTATTGTGTAGTTTATTATTATATATTATATGTAATATATATTGTTCTATTTCTTGTATCGCTGTGTAGTTATTCTATTAATAGAAAATGTATGTATTGTATTTTTGTATTTTATTATCTACTATTATTATGTAATATGATTATTATATCCTAGTTTAGATTAGATATTTGGAAGAAGTTATTTTATGTGAGTGTGGTAACGCACCGGCACAGGTTTCCCAGAGAAGCTGTGGATGCCCCATCCCTGGAAGTGTTCAAGGCCAAGTTGTATGGGGCTTGGACCAACCTGATCTAGTGGCAGGCACCTCCCCATGGCAGGGTGTTGGAATGAGATGATCTTTAAAGTCCTTTCCAATCCAAGCCATTCCATGATTCTATGAAAAAATATGAACAGTATTTTCTATATGCAAAATGCCAACAGTGTATGCTTGTTTCTAATTATGGTTCTTTTGCAGAAGGCAAAAGGAAAGGAAGAATAAAGTGAGAGAAAGCAGGCACTCAAAAGGTTTTTCTTTAAGAGGGCATATGTGATAAGAACAAAAAATTGCAGCTGCATCCAGCAGAAATCTAAAAATACCTGCAGGTGCAGTAGTAAAATAATTTGAAAAGAAAAACAAATGTATGTATATACTGATACATGCAATATATTCTTTGACCTAGCAGGAAATCTGCTCAACATGAACAAATCTTGGAAACTACAAGCAGATATGAGATGGATATTACTTGTTTACCCCCTGAATCAGAAGTATTTGCCTGCTGTGGTAGAGTGTCCCATAGGCAGACAGAGATGTGCCAGACAAAGGCATGTGTCATGAGCCACAAGGTGGAATTCATGATGTGGTTCTTTTATTTGATCTTAGAGTACAAAAGGTTATCAGCAAACCAGTAAAACACACTTTATTGAGTGCTCATCAGCACTAATATGTGATAGAAGGAAAAGAGGAGAAAGCAAAGCATAAGAAAAAGAGAGAGTAAGGGGGTTATAGCTACCAGTGTTGAAGTCCACTCAGCTGTCTGTTGACGTAGAGTCTTCTGTCCACTGGGGAGATTTCAAGGGAAGGCAAGTTTGGGGTGTATTTTTATAATCTTTTACAAAGCGAGGGGCACAGGGCCAAACACAGAGGAGATTGATGACCATTGTGATGAAACCCATTGTGCAGGGTACAGAGCTAACCAATTCGTCCAAGTCTTTGCTCACCAGCAGGAACGAGGGCAGTGTACTGTGCAACCACCTGCAAACAATCTCTCAGCAAACATCCACCTCAGCTAGGCCAGAACCCCTGCACAAAAGTCTTCAGGGTCTCGGTATCTGTTCTTGCGATGGTCGTGAGGCAGATGAGAGAATTTTTGGACTGTCTCTTACAGCATGTGCTTGGGCTCAGGTCCCAGCTCACCTGGACTGCCAGCAGCCTGGGGCTGCTATACCCACACCCAGCTGTTGTGGTCCTGGGAATCCCTACAAAGAACAGGGATTGAAGAAGGGCACTGAGCCACATCTGAAGGAATAAGCCCAGCTGACAGAGATTGATCTCACTGGGCAAGTCCTCCTTGCACAGACTATTCAGGATGCTACTTTTGCCAGCTCCACAAAAGTCTTCAGCCATGATCATGGGCTTCAACGAGGTCTCCCTTAGTCTTCTCTTCTCCAGGCTGAACAGACCAAGTGACCTCAGCCACTCCTCTTATGGCTTCCCCTTAAGGCCCTTCACCAACTTCATAGCTCTCCTTTGGATACTCTCTAATAGCTCTATATCTTTTTTATATTGTGGTACCTAAAATTGGGTGGGTTGATAATCAATGTTATGGAAGATATTTTCACATATGTGTCAAATGCTCAGGCTGCTGCTTCTCCTTTAACAATACATAGCAATATACTTCATGAAAGGATTGATATTAAAAACACTTCCAAAGAGTAAAATATATTTTGGAGTATTTGGAAGCAGGTAAGGTCTGCATCAAAAAATTTGAATCATCCCATTATTCACCTTTAAGGAAAGAAAAACATACAAAACTATAAGTGGATTAGGTGTTGGCTTATTATGCCTTGTGGAGAGAAGAACTAGAAGATTTTGAGGTCTGGGTTTTCTAATGTCATAACTAAGAGTCACTAACTTAATTTTTATCCTAAAACATATTGCATTCCAAAACAGTGGTTGAAATGCCAGTTGAGTATGGATAGTTTTCAGATAATTTGGTCCTAAATTTTATATAGTTCAATATAGTTGATAACAGTTTCTTGATCTGTTCTTCTACAGTGTGTATATGTGGGAACTGACAATGGTCAAATAAGAGATATTTAGGCTTCAGGCATTAGCTTAAACCGGTGTGAAGCTATGTCACAACTTTCTCACTCTGGCCTGAGAAATCATAAGGAGGAATTCAAACAGTTCCTGGAGAGGAAAAAAAACCTTTGCAGGTGTTGTTTGTCTCCTTGTTGTTTACTTGTAAGAAACAGTCAAGGGATGGTGTTCCTAATTGTCCAGTGATGGTGATGTGTTTTTTTCATGACCAATGAGAGTTTTACCTTTTCAGACCTTCTCAGAACTGTCTATAAAAGAAGATCTGGAAGAATAAAACTTGCTGTCTTGTGCAACCAAGTTAGAGAGTCTGTGTCGTTACTTTTGCCGTTCCTAATACAGCATGACGTATATATACATATCCACACACCCACAGACAGCGTCTGAGAAACCAGCTGGATTACCATATTAGGTTGCATTAGCAGCATGCATTAGAACTAGAATAAAATTTAGAATACTAAACCCCTATTCAGAGCATTATCCTTTTCATAAATTCATAAACAATAAATAGATTAAAAAGTCAATGGATGTCTGTTCACAAATCATGTTTAAACCAGATCAAACAGGATCTAAGTAGACAAAAACAATCCAAATGGTTAAAAAAAATTCCAGGAGTTCCCCAAGACATGCTGTACTCTTTTTCTTTATATTTCCACACAGATGGAGAAATGCTGCACTGTATCTCGAAGGTGAATGGGGCAGCTCACATAGCCCCATTTCCAAACACATGAACTACAAAAAAGAGGAAAGAAAAAAGAGACAGAAGTATCAACTAAGGGGATCCAGTCTCAGATTATAAAGGGTGTATGACAGACATAGGTGGCAATAGCAATCAGTTGGAGGTAGGTAGTAACACATTGATGAGAAAAAGTGCTGAGGTCTGAAAAGAAAGACAGAGACTGAAATACTATGTTTGTGATATAAAACAAGTTCTTTTTCCTCTGTGGTTAGCTGAAGTTCTACTTCCTCTTTCCATTATGAGAGAATATGTGAACATTTTCAGTTACCCACAAGGCTCAGACCCAAATAAATAAAAAAAAAAAAAAAAATTAAAAAAAAAAAATGTGAAGAGCTTACATGGTTTTTTTCCCAGCTCCATAGATCAGCTCATTCTGAAAGAAAATGACAGAAATTCTCTGATACTGGATATTGGGGATACAGTCCAAATTCAAGAAACCAGAGCAATGTCTCACTCTTAACATTCTAGATTTGTACCAGAGCTCAAATATTGAGACTAACTGAAGAGAAAGGAAAATTATTTTAAGTAATTTAGTAATTTTTTTGAAGGTACACTGAACAGAAACAATAACAACTAGAAACTATAATGTTCCTTTCCTTGAGAAAGGTGGAAAAAAGAGAAATTTCACACAGAAGGTCAGCAGTGGCTCCACAAAATGTCACGCTGCAGGTGGTATAAATGTAAATGAACTGTTGGTGGTCTGGAACAGGAACTCAGTGTCTGGGTTTTTTTCTTTTCTCTCCTTGTTACTTTTCTTTTTAACTGTACAGATTTATTTAGTATACTGAGATTGCTGTTGTTAGTTACAAAGTTAAGGGTGCCTGGAAGGACACTCCACAGCTAACAGTTTCACCTAGGTGGTTCAATATCTCTGATGGTTTCAACAAGTTTAGAAGACTCTCTGCCAGTTCCCAGTGTTTCTCTTTCTGTCGCCTCTCATGCTGTATGTTCCCTGTTCTCTTCATCAGTCCTTAACTCTCCAACAAAGCCACATATTCCTAACTCCATACATATTGCCTTTTTATCCCTCTCTGTGTCCTTCTTCAAACTGGTTTAAACTGTGGTTCTCTGTTCAGGAAGAAAACCACATCCTCCTCCTCTTCCCTCAGATGGTCACCTCTTCTTCAGGTGTGTTCTTAACTTACACTCCCAATGAAATAAGAGCCATCAGTATGATGAGAATCAGTAAGACCGATCACTCTTTGGTACTGTCTTTCTGAATCCTGATTTTTATAGTAATTTTCATGGTCTACATTTCAATTTTCTCCAGAGACTCAAGCTATCTCAAAACATGCTGTTTCAGGTCTCAAGACTGTAGCCCTCTTCCACTGCTAGGAAGTTGAATCAGTTCTGGAAAAGTGCACATACAGCTATTTAGCAGCTAAAAGCAGTTTAAAGCAGTTACTTTTACACTAAAATTTTTTAGAGCTTTACCATTCCTATATAAATTTCTGTCTTGCAGGGAAAAGCAATTATCTACTACAGTTCTGTGACTGTTTCCTAGATATCTCTAAATGGAGCTCATCAATCAACTGCACTTTGATTTTCCACTGCTGAGAGTGTAAACTGTTCTTATCAGGTAATTTCTAAATGCATAACCAAGGAAACATGCACTCATGTCAGGGTATATCACTTGTAGCAGCCTATAAATGTCTTCAATTACTTTTAAATTTGTTTAGCATGATCAAAATATAAAGGTCCATACATGGGTTTAGACAAGTTTAAATGCTTCAATTTTGTAATACTTGTTTAATTTTCATAATGACCACACACCTGTCCACTCCATTTTAAGGACTAAGCCCATAAAGCTATCATGCATTAGTATGCTGAGGTTGTTTGCATGTCTCATGAGTAAAAGCTTCATAAGGCTTATTAATAAGTAAGATTAAATAATGATTAACTTCATCAACTCTTTCACACATTCCTAGACTGCTTGCTGAAACTGTAGATCCTCTAGTGTGACTTTTTGCCACAAAATTCCCTCAGCACACACTGAAATCATGTTTACTAGCCATGCTTGGAACTGGCAATTAATAAAGGTTTAATTCAAAATTTAAAAAAAAAAAGAAATATGCAAGCACACACACACACAAGGTGGTAAAACAGTGTATTTTGAAAGTAATTTTTTTAAAAATTAAAACACTGAAGTATGTTTCTATTCTGCTGTAGGGTATCCCTAATGCACAATTATTCAATTTTGGAATTAATTTAACAACTGCTCTTTCATATACTCAGAAAACACGGTTCTTATCTCTCTTGCATTTCTTTCCTGATAAGACTAAATAAGCCAACTGAAAAGTTCTGTCTTCAAAACTGTTAGCAGAGCAATTAAAAATAAAAAATTTAAAAAAATAAAAGATGTCCTTGGGGTACACAATTTCTTTCTTCTACCTGTATCGATTTTGAGCAAACAGTATTCCATATGCATTTCTTCATTTACTGAAAAATTATGCACATTATACATGGATTGTAGCAAAAATCAGAATTAATTAGTAGCAGGATGGAAGCTGCCAGTATGATTGCACTTTTTAAATGGTTCACTTGAATCTATTTGAAGTTTCAGCTTCACTCATTCAGCTCCTGTTTTCACTTTGCCCTTGGGACTATTGAAGCCACAACTTTTCCTCATTACAGCACTGTCCCTAAGTGTAAAAAGACAGTTTTAATATTCCTTTGAAAAAATACTCCAAGGAAGTTAGCTAGGCTTTTTAAAGGACACTTATTTAGGTTACCAACCCCCTACGCTTGCAGTAAGTCACTGACAAATAGGTCTTGTTGATCTACCATCCATAATACTGTTTAATTTCTGCACCAAAGTAAACTCTACATGCATTTTGTTCTTTAACCAATGAGAATTATTTTTATTGCTTCCTACATACGCCAAGAAAAGAAGCAAGTGCTTTAGAGACAAAACTCACAAATACCAAAGCTGGTGGTTTGGTTTGCATTTTTTCATGTTTTCTCTTTTAAACATTTCCAACCAAGACTCCCCATTCTCTTAACTCTTTCCAAGGGAGTTCATCCTGCTTTAAATGTTCAAAAGACCTTTTTTCTCACAGGAATAACTCAGGCCACTGAGTGGCCACAGAAATGCTAGACACAGTAAGGAAACTCAGGCTGAACAAAGTCAAGGTAACAAAGGGCAAGGCCAATGGCCCTACTCCAAAGTGATCTAGAACGTGCTCTAGTAACCTTTCTGCATTGCATCAGTGGAAAACAGGGAACTTGAGCCCAAAGGTAGCCACATGAGCCAGAGCTGTTATAAAGAAAATTACAGGCACTGAAAAATGATTGACCACTACAACAGGAACATAAGCTGCTCTTTGAGGCAGATCATCACACCTCACTGCACGCACAGTTTTCATCCACTATCTCCTCCATCCTTCCAGTCTTCCTGCTGTTTGATGCTCAGACCTTCCTTTTTTCCTTCCCACACAACTCCTTTCATCCCAGAAAACAGCATTTGTCATGCCCACTCTCTGTTATTCCAGTATTTTCTTCCTCCTGTGCCACTTTCAGCAGTGATTCACAAGCTCACAGATTATTCTTTCATCACTTATATTTGTTTATGAAACTTCCAACAGATGGGTAATGGTCTTGCAAAATAATAGTAACCTCCATGCACACATACTGACAAAGTAAAATTGATGCTTTTGTTTATACCCTGTGTTTCTCTTCGTGATACATGAAAAGTGACTTAAATTATTTCTGAAAGTCTTTTTGACTCAACTGATATTCCTCAGTGGAGTCAGTTTCCCACGACCTTGTAGACCTTGCCCTCTGTACTCTCCCAGTCAAATCCTGGAAGCCAAGATTCAGTATTTCTACTATTCTGTTTTCCTCTTAGAAACAGTCATAAAACACCTTTGTGATATATTAAAAAGTTACTAAAAATGTTGCACTACTCTAACTTCAAGAAAATAGTCATGAAAGACAGAAAAAAAGAGGACAGATTTGTCAATGCTTCAGTGGGGATTCGAGGGGTATTTCCAGGTCTCAAAGAGACATGAGTGGTTGATGGTTGCTAGAAAGGTATTAATTGTATAAAAACTTCAGTCTCAAAGGCAAAGAATCCAGAGAGTTGAAGTCCTTACTAAAAGTTTTGGCATAAAGTCCTGAGTTCTGAGCAGCAGCTCTGTGGTATAAGGTCCTGATATTTGGGGCAGCAGCTTCTCAGTGTGGAGTTATGTTGCCCTGGGCTTCAAAAGCAGTTGGTGATGATGATGGTGCTGCTGTTCTTCTTTGGATGTTTCTCTCTGATCCCCAATACAGGGAATTAAATTCATAAATCATCCAATCAGCTAAAAACACAATTCTAAAACAATACTTTCTACACCAATCTGAACGTAATTTTAACATGTGAAAAAAAAATGTTCTTTTTACCTAAATCTTACATATAAGGTATTATCTGTTTACGTGAATAATCCTATCTGTTCTTATCCAAGAATGCAAACTATATTTTCATTATGTCTAAAGATAAATTGAATCTGTGAAGGATATTATCACTGAACTTTAAACTGGGTAATAAGGCTTTTCACTGGCTAACACAGACTCTTAGGACACTTAAGCTATATTAACTTACTTAAAACTAAAACCTACACTTTTACTCTATATCTATGCTTTAATATATTTTAATTCTTTTCTCTCTCTGAGGACCTCAGAGAGCCTTTTATTTTGGATTCCAACACAGATTTGTAAACTAATGGGCAAAAATTTAGTATTTGGAAATAAGCTCCAAAAGACAAAATAACAAATTAGAAAGCTCCATACTTCCATTCATCACATACTTTTTCTGGTTTGTTTTGGTTTTGGTTTTGGTTTTTTTGGACTAAGCATATTCTATGTCTAAAGACCTCCTTTTCTCACATATGCCTTTGTTATGATAACACTTTGTGTCTATGTGAACCCAAAAGGAATAGAAAAACAAACTCACTATGAAATTACCAAAAATTTTCTACTCCTGCTTAATGTCTTGCCCTTTAGTTAGAATAAAAAGCAAAAACACATATTCCTTTTATAATTATTTTCTTGACTTCCTTGTTTTGAGAAACCATCTTTCCCTCTAGGGCTATTTCAGACTCTAGGGTTATTTCAGATTTGGCGCTGAATATAAACTCCCTTGGGCAAATTTTAAGGATTAAACAAGAAATATTGTTTGTGATAATATGGATGTTACTATAGTTACTCAGCATTTTTGTAGAACTCATTAAAATATCCCATAAGTTCATGTCTCACCACACAAGAATCTCAGAAAGGTAGTATAACTTTCAAAGGTAGATTCTAGATATTTTTTAGAGGAGTAATGGATTTCAACTTTCTTTTGTTGTAATGAACCAGACTGAGGAAGAAAGCCTCATCACCATTGCAATGAATGCAAGTGTTACACAATTCCTTGATTTCATTTTTTTGTACATCACTTATTTTGAAAGTGACTAAATAAAAGTTCTGTTCAATCCATAATAAATCCAGTAGCAAGTCTGAATGAATCACTATAGCCTTAAGCTGCACTGAGGGTAATATAGGTTGGATATTAGGTAAAAGTTTTTTACAGAAAGGATGATAAAGTATTGGAATGGTGTGCCTGAGGAGGTGGTGGAGTCACCACCCCTGGATGTGTCACTTGGTGTCATGGTTTAGTTGAGATGTTAGGGCTGGGGTGGACTCAATGATCTTAGAATTCTCTTCCAACCTAGTGATTCTGTGATTCTGTGTGATATACTTATGCTGCTGTTAAACCTTTTTTCCTATGAGTATCCTCTTTGTTGACTTCCTAAAATTTCAAAGAACAACCATGGTTTTCCTAACAGTCAAAGTTTCAAAACACTAATTAAAAGGTTTACATCATCATAATATTTATTAAACCAGAAGTTTAATAACCAGTAAAAAAACTGTTGTTAAATTATTTTTATGTGGCATTTTATAACAGTTAAATTTCTCTTTTGAAAAAGAAACATGTAAACAAACCAAACAGCAAGACTCACTTGCACCCTCCAGCAGTCCCTGAACCAGGTTGTTTTCTCATTGTAATAAACTTGCAAGTCACTGCAACACAATATCTGATACACCTGACTGCATAGTTTCCTATTCTTCCTTCCTGTTCTCTTATTTAGATTATTTTTATTTGTTTTTAACATTTTGTTGTTCATTTCTTTAACAAATAAGTGTTCACTTCTTTACAGAGTGTCTCTATTGTCACGGCTGGGTCTGTGGTCTGGGTACCGCAACCTTCCTAGAAAAGCATCTAATTTCTAAGGATCTCATTGCAGGAATGAAGCTTGTAGCTGTGTATGGTGAAGTCAGAAAGTACCTTGGACTTGACTAGCATAAGAGATCTGATAGCTAGGATGCCTTGGCAGGAACAAACAGAGCTTTGAAGATTGCAAGAAGATTGAATCAAGCCTGGCAACAAGGAGAAGATTGAATCAATGTTGCTTTGCTTATAGGTAGATCCTCCACCTCGACAACAGGATTATTTGCACTGCCAGGAGTCACTGACTCTGACTCTGTTGGGGAAATAAATATTATGGCTTGGACCCCCCAGCTGCCCTGTGTGGTCCTGGCCAGGAGCAATACAGCCCAACTCATACTTTTCCCAGAGCAGCACTATCTGCACCCCTGATAGCTGAACAGAGGGGAGGCGGGTATGGTTCCAGAGGGGTCCAACAGATTTTTTGGACACAGCGTATTGCATCTTCTCACATGCCAATGCAAAGTGACTCTGACAAGACTGATTGATACTGGAGCCAATGTGACTGTTATCTCAAAAAGCCAATGGCCCAGGAATTGGCCATTAAGGGCTGTGCCTCCCATGCTCTCACACTAGGTGGGAATAGCCAAAGCCTGCAGAGCCATCACTTGGTCCAAATTACAGAACCTGAGAGCTGAATTACTGTAATTAATACTTTTATGTACTGTCAGTCCCCTAATTTTGTGGGGAGAGGCTTTTCTTGTGTCTCTACAGAGAAAAGACCACCTGGCTCCCCACCCGAAATGTGAAACTGTTCCAGGAACCTCTAGCAGCAGCTGAGAGAAGCCAGGATGCTACCAAGCCCCCAAGAGAAGGAGGGGGAGGAGGAAGAGACTACAGTTCATAACTAACATCTTTTGTCCCACCTGTAAAAGAAACTATGAACCTTGGGTTTTATGTCAGTGTAAAAAGTGTAAAAATCAGTAGTACCACAGAGCCATTTTAGCAAAAGCATAGTGTGAATCGAGTTATGATGTAAAGTTACAGATAAGGTATAAGGCCAGTGAATTTTTAATTGTAGTAGGCCATGAGAAAAAGGATAGCCCTCACCTCTCTATCTTCATGAGAGAAGTGTTGAGGGAATCCAAAAATAGCCGTATTTGCAAAGTAGAGTGCAAACAAAACAACTTAAGTGCCTTATATTTGTCCAGTCCCTGAACAAGCTTGGGAAAAAACAAAAATGGAATGTGCTAAAAGATATGCTTGAAAACTGAAATCTAAAAAGGAGTCTTTGCCACAGCATAGTTAACAAAAAAGCATAGAATTAAATCGAATGCTATGCTTATTAGCATTGCTTGCTTTTACTAATACAGCTTAGCCTGTTAACCAACCCAAAACAAATGTTTAGATATCTCTAGCTATTGTAACAAAACAAGATACCCTATGCTTAGCTACTGCCTCCCCAGAAAATCCATTTTCAACCTGTTTAATAAGTCAGAATCTATCCATAATGGCATGTAGCAATGAAAAAATGGTTCTTAAACTAAACTTTAAACTAAGAATAAAATCTGAATCTTAGCTACATAACCTATTTAGTGGCTGGGATTTAACACCCTGGCTAAAAGATTTCTTTAGAATAGGCATGGATGCGTTGATTTTGATAATAATTTTATTAATTCTGATACCTTGTTTACTTCAGTATACCCAGAGATTAATTAAAGCCATCAAGGGAATAATTTTGGTAGAGAAAGGAAGGGGGAGATATGGTGAAATTAGAAAGTACCTTGGACTTGACTAGCATAAGAGATCTGATAGCCAGGATGCCTTGGCAGAAACAGAGCTTTGAAGATTGCAAGATTGAATCAAGGACCAACACTGCTTTCGCATATTAAAATTAAGCTTAGATTGGCATAGAGAGAATGTTTCAGAATCATGTTTTTAGCTGATTGGATGATGTATGAATTTAATCCCCTGTATTGGGATGAAACAGCAGTATACACAAGAGGAAGAGCAGCAACACCACCATCATCATCATCATCACTTGAAGAACTACTGCAACTGCTTCTGCTGCCCAGACCAATGGAACTCTATGCTGGGAAGCTGCTGTTCAGAATTTATAACAAAAGCTTTTAACAAGGACTTTAATTCTCTGAACTCTTTGCCTTTGAAACTGATGCATTCATGTTGGGGTCAGAGATGCAAGATATATACCTTTATCTGTGATGCCTAACTCTGACACCCAAGAAAGCACTGAATTTCATCTAACACCATGGAAAAAACTGTTAAAATTAAATGAAAATGTGAGTGTGTAAATTAGAGAGTTTTTTTAAATCACTGGGTGAAAAAGTTAAAGTTTAAGCTAGTTTTAGAAAATAAGAGGCAAGATGGAGGAATTAGGGCATTGTCTCTTTTCCTTCTTCCTTCTTCATCTTCTTCTAGAGGTTTTTGGGTAGTAGTAGGTGATTGGATAGAGAATGCTGCAGTGCAGCACACAAGTGTTGGGTCATTGGGTCACTAAGAAAAATAATTTACTTGGCATTTGTTAATTGGATAAATAGACATATAAAAGACCTTGCAGAAGTTCTTTGTTAGCCATTTTGCACCTTTCTATCTTAGTGCATGTAGCTCCTTGTACCCTGTATGTAATATAGATAAGGCGAGAATAAACAAGTCCAAATAAGAGAAAACTGCCTCTCTCCCATCAATCTTGGCCCAAGGGGGAAAAAGAACCCAGCCACAAGTGTCCCATCAGGATATATTCATACAATAAACATCTTTATAGCAACCAACAACTACTCTTGTCTCCTTAAAGACCCAGAGACCCCCACAGACCACTCAACAGAGGAATAACTGTGTGATGGTAACAAGAGAATGGCAAATACGATTTCTCAGAGAAGGTACTAAATTTTCCCCAAGAACTGGAAAATATACACGGAAGTGCTGAGTGCTGAAGCTGCTTGAATTTGTTTCCATATTTATTTAATGACTTACAACTTTTTTCAAAAGTTAGGTTCAGTGCTTTAAGCAGACTTCAAAATACTTGCTGTAAGGTATATGTGGTAATCATACATGTTTCATAGATTTTACCTTAAATTTGTAACTATTGAGTTCAACTCCATAGTAACATAATGGGACATTGGGTTGTTATTTGGTTTGGTTTTGACTCCATGTGGTCACAAATTACTTTCTTATTTTATTTGTTGTCTCTAGGGAATATAATAAAAAAAGTTTTTTTTAGGGACAGAATATTCTTACAGGTCAAAATGTTTCACTGCTCATTTCAGAGAGAGAGACAGAGAAACAGAGAGAGGTAGAACACAGATTAACACTGCACATTCATTTTGGAGGAATGTGTATTTCCACGAGAAAATGGCTCATTTTCTTCTGTGCTATCCACAATCTTTGATTAAGGAATCATATCATGTACCACAGATGTTGCTTACTTTGGAGATTAACATCTCAGCCATCTCTCCCTTCTAAATATTGATTTACCATAAACAGAAGTACATCAGTTAGGAAATTTCTAGCATTTTTTTCTGAACTTCCATGCCAGAATTCTCTTATCTTAAAGGCCATTGGATGATGAAAGACTATGGAGCAAGAAAGATCCAGGACAATGTACCCTGAACTTTAAAGGGTCCAACATAAAAATCAGCAACAAATGGTCTCTATAACTTTTCAGAGAGTAAACCATTCTACCTGTTGCCTCAAGCCCATAGAATAATAATGTTTTACTGTTTTCCTTTGTTGCTCTCACACCTTCTAAAATTCATATCATTCCCACATATAATTTCCACCACAACTTTCCTCTTCCTTGTTTCACAACCCATATAAACTTGGTCAAAACAGATAAAGATACAACAGAAGAACTTGTTTGTGACCTTGGAAGACACTAAAAATTGTGGTGTGGGTGGTTATTTTTTTTTTCCTTTTTACATTTGCTGACTATAATTAATTATAGTAAGGAATACATTTAAAATTAGATTTTGGACGAAGTTATGTTTTGCCAATCATCATGTTTTATTTCCTGTTATAGGAGACCAGGCACTTTTGAGGTGATGCATGCAATAGTCCCCTAAAAATAAAGGTTCTTTAAGAAGAACATATGGGTTTCAAGGAAGAAACCCATAACCCATAACGGATACTTCCAAGCAGCTAATTCAATCAAAATCCACAGAGGCTGAAATTGAGACTTTAAAATTTGAATGGCATATGAAGCTATTGAGGTAACATTTTCTTTACAATGCCAATGCCTTGTTCTCCTATGAGCTGAAATAAGAGGGGGGAAAATGAAGTGGCACATTTTGAAAGATTTTCTTATATTGCATTAGCAACTATCCTTTTCATTTAGTATTTTCCTTTTAAATTGTTAATATTGATTCATTTTTTTTCCCACACAACCCAGTACAACAATCACCTGTGGAAGGCTTTATTCATAATTGCAGTGACTAGAGAAGATGAATATTGATGTCACTGCCTTGAAAACTTATAATGTAATAAAGCACTCTTTTGTACAACACAGACCATCATTGTTCACTAGCCTCACTCAGTTTGTACAATGCCTGTTAGAATATATAGAATGTTTGAGTGATTTTCTTACTAGTAAATGGTATTTTTACAGGGACAGTATCACTCTGTAAGCACATCTGTTTTTCTCTTTTGTGACATATGAACAGGGTCATGAATAGTTCTCTGCAGAATTAATTTTAGCTTTGCAGCATGCTGCAGACTAATACCACAGTAAATAGAGAAATATGTGGAAAAAGCCATTAAGCAACATAATTCTGGGATGTTTTTTCACTTTCTGAGGTTTACAAGTGGTAAGTGTTGGCTTTAATTAAAATATTTAAATTCAATAGAGACAAATATCTGAAGCAATTTTAAGAGACTATTAATTTTTCTTATTAATATTATTATTACTTATATAGCAACAAATTAGTTGCTCATTACAATGCTGATGACAGAGATAAGCAGCAAACAGCAACTAAATCCTATGATTTTTTTGAATAGTGATCATTCAGCCATAAACAAAAACCCTTAAAAATCAACAGGTGTACAAGCAGTTTGCATTTTCTTGATCAAATGATGTGACTCATTGTTTGTGGATGGTGAAGAATGTTGTGTGCGGTGTTCCACAGCTGCAGGATCAAGTCCAGGAAGGTTATGGATTCTGGTCACCAACATGGGACTCAACGAGATGGGTCTCTGCTTGGTTAAGCTCAGGAAATCATTTATTCAACACAGGAACAAACTCAGCTTAAATCCAGAGACAGAGAACTCAAAACAGAGGCAGGGTGGAGGTTTTACAGGACGGAGTCAGAGTGGAGTTTAAGGTTGGGGTCTAATAGGAACACAGCAAGGGAGAAACCCCGGGGGCACAAAACAAATCAGAACACCCTGGGCTGCCACCCCATGAGGGGTCTGCGGGTGGGGCAACTCTTCCCGGCTCACAGGGCACATCCCCTGAGGCAGAGGGTGGAATTTATTTTTCCTGGGCTTTAAAGCCACGCCTCTCACTTTAACACTGCTTATCTAAAACTAAATCTTTGCCTGCCTAGGTGGGGGCACCCCACAGTTGTGGATGTTAATCAGCTGCTCTTCAGGAAAACCATGGACAGAAAGGGAGGCATAATCTAAAAGGATTTATGGCAAACCAGCATTTCCACAGAAAATGGAGAGCTGGTCACGAGAGGCACAAGGAAGAAGAAAGACCCTCTAATTTTCTCATTCAGTCAAATCTCATGTAGGAGCAAGAGAAATTTTGGATTTATTGGCTAACAAAAAAGTGGATCTCCCAAGCTATAACTACACATCATGGTTTGAAGGAACCCGAGAATTTTTCATCTTCCAGTCTGAAAATATTGGTTTCTCTCCTACATTTCCTTTCTCTTCAGATCTTGGGCAATTGGAGTCCCAGATGTTTAATATTAGATTATTTGTTCCATTATTCAGGGTGACTGTATGTCTTCGGTTACAATGTAAGACGTAACCAAAAGTATGTATTCTATTACCATGTCTATTACCATCTTAACATAAGATGTTAAAATAGGTGAGGCAGTTATCTTCTCCATGAATCAGCCTTGATAACACCCTCCGGGGAAGCAGCAGCCACTTCATGGGCCATCAAGGTCTCGTGGCATGACTCATAGAATTGCATCATAGAATTGTGATATGACCCATCCTGAAAGGAAGAACCAAACATTCCTACCTGTCTATAATCTGAGGGTCAGAACACCATGGTAGCAGTACCATTGGATTCTCAGAGGACAAGAGTTTGACAGCCACCACTGGACCTCCAGAGAAGGACCAGAACTTTCTCTGGGATCACTGCTTTGACAAAACCACATCCATCACCCCAATAGGACTGTAGCCACTATTTAACTGGACTGTTACCATCATCCTGACCAACAGGGTGTCAGGTCATATTCTGACTTTGTCAGTTTAAGCTAGTGTTTCTGTACTATTACCTTTATTTTAATTTTCCTATTAAATTTTAGTTCTGACTTGGAATCTCCCACTGGTTTGCTTTCAAACTAGTACACTGTAGCAGAAAAAGCCAATGAAGTGGTAAAAGTCAGTTGGTTTGGAAAAAAACATCTGGTATTCATGAAACTGACTTCTTAAATACAGACTACTCTCCCTCATACCAGTGAAAAGCATTCCACTTGCTTGATTTAAGCAGTGATCAGCCCCAGAGCAATATCAGGTCCATGGTCTTGTAATACTACATTTCCAAATCTGTAATCACTGGAAAAGACAACTAAAACATCTCAGTTTATTAGAGGTCTAAATTTATTTGGTCTTTCTTGTATTATGTGCATATTATATTAAATTGCATAATTATTAGCAATTCCTACTGCACTTCAGGTCTCCATTTCTCAGTTTATAATTGTTGACCCAAAGGGCTGCATCAGCTCTGTTAAAGATGCAGTGAGAGCATCCTCACAGTCACAGCTCCAACTGCCCGTTCCTTCTGCATTCTGGACTGCTAGAGGAACCTCCATGGGACACCCTCACCACACCAAGAGGGAAGAGGCTTTCTCAAGTGTTGCATACATTACATCTACATTACAGAGAATATTTATGTCAGAATCTTATGTTTCAAATTAATCACAACATCATTATCACTACAGATAGGTTATGGAAGGCTCTGAACGAGGGTTATGAATCTTCCTTGTAATTTGAGGCACAGGGTTTTTTGGGATGGATGGAGGTTATAGTAAACATTTAATTTCTCTTTTAAATATGCTTCATGGAACCTACATCACACAGCTTATATTTTCCTAATAAGGAAAATGCAGGATTCAATGTTAATGGTAAGGTTTTATCCCTCGGTATTATGCTCTGAAAATGTGTACTTGAAAAATGCATGTCGATACATGTAAGGTTTATGAGAACAGCCTTTATTAGATAATTGTTTTCTCTCATTATCATGGTTTAGTACAACTCATCAGTGAAACTTAATTTGTATTTTTTTTCAGCAAAAGTTAAAGGGCAAAATGGTTTCTTTTCAGTCACTATATTTATTTCTAACAGTGCAGACTGGAAAATTATAGTAATAACAAAAGAAATATTTTTATGAATACCTAGAAAAAACACTTTTAATGAAAAGCCACAGATTTGTTTAATGGAAAACTGACAGAAGCATCTTGCAATCTGATTCGTTTCATTAATTGTTTCCATTTGTTTCATGAAAAATATTTTACAAGCTAGATACCAAAATGTCTTATATTTAGTTGTAGCTGCAAAGATCATTTATACAGATGTTATTTCATTTCATTTGCCTAACAAGCAAGGGCTTATCTTCTTAATAGCTTGTGAAAGAGCCTTTTTCTTTTCTTCTAAAAGGTCAAACACAAATAAAATTGTATATTCAATTACTCATTAGTACTGCTCTACAACATGGATGACTTCGTAAGTACAACCAACAAACCATCTCTTTTATTTGGAAAAAAAAATATTTTAGAGATTATTTTAAAATTTACCACTCTGTTACATGTATTTACCATACTGTTACTGCCTGCTGTTCCCCAAGTCTCCCAATGGATCCCAAGTCTCTCTTTTCAACATAAACAATGGTTTGGTATGAAGGGATTTTGGCTGTTCCATAGCTAAGGAATTGCAAATTCACCCTTTCTAGCCTCTTTTTCCGGGTAAAGCACTGGGGATCCTGAGTCCACAGGATGTGCACAGGATAGACTGGCAGAGTTCAGGATTTTCAGACTTCCTATGGAAAGTAGAATTTTCAGTATAAGGTTATGGGAAGGTTGTCACTAAGTGTGACAGATTACAGGTGTGTCCTCTTTTTCCTGGAAATTTCCTTCAGACACACCGCAGTTGACATTGCCTTTCCCAAGCTTCATGAAAGAGATGAAGACATAAAATATCTGCATTTTATCTCCCTGTATCTCTTCATGTTTTCACGAACATTTTCATCTGGTTTCATAAGCAAAGGCAGCAGAAAGAAACCTTGCGTTTAGCACGAACTCCCGTGATTCTCCATAAGGAAAGGGTGTGCTGAGAGGAGCTGTTATTCAGTAATTCCGTATTTACTATTCCACTTCATAAAATGTCAGGAAAAGATTGTAATCTTTCAAGAAACTAAATTCAAATTATTTTAAATTCCTCACACACACACACACACATACACACACACAAGATATACATTGTAATTCTGGAGGCTTATCAAAGCATGACATGACAAACCAGGCATAGGGGAAGATGCAAAGAATAAGGCCTGCTACATTATCCCATTCAGTGAAGGAAATAATTCCATTTTACAGTTAATGCTATATAGTTTTCTCTTTGAATTTTGGGATTTTAGCTACACTGTAGGCAGTAAAAGCATACACTATCTCTTTCTTCCTCCAAATTCTCAGTAAAATAACAGTTTCAAATATGTTCACAGATACTTGTGTTTCTATTTGGATTCTTTCTAGGACACCTACTCAGAACAACACAGTTGAGATGTCTGCAGCAGCCACATCACAGGTGTATATTGTATAAATAGCTCTGGGAGTTCGATAAAGAGCTGAATCACACAACAGGTTTCACAAACACAAGCCTTCATTTGATAAAGGTGAAAAAGTCAATTGCCCAGTTCACAAATTGTTTTTCCTTTTGAAACACTAGAGGATAAGTGATTGAGATGAGGACAGAAGGGAGCAGGTCAATTTTTGGTTTTTCTTTAGTATTTTTCTAGGCATTGGTTCTAAAATATGTTAAATAAAAGTAACAATAAAAATTGCAGATGATTATATGTAACACTCACAATAAATAACATAAGATTATGACAGACAGTGGAAATAAAATGGACTAGAATGAGACAAAATATACTGCTGCAATAGAAAATGTACAATACAGTGAGAAGCTCTGAAATCAAAAGTCCTTTAATAGCATGATGTTGTTTGAACAGCTAAAATGGATTATGATCCCTCTGGGTAGGTGTGTACTTTAGCATCCCACATTGTGTTAAAGAAGACAAAAATTCAAGAAACAGCTGCCATCAAGAGAAAACCTTCAAATAGATTTTCTCTGCTGGCAAAATTACCACTTATAGTTTTCACTTTACAAAGAAATACAAAGCTGTGTGTTTGTATTAGAATAGATTTTTATTCATGCCAAGAGAACTAGATAGCTAGATAAATAGATTGTAGTAACAAATACAAAAATTTTATGTACATGCACATGCCTTAGTTGCATCAAAGGTAAAAAAAAAGTTACTGTGTGAGGCCTCTAAAACTTTATAAATGTAAAAGTTAACTTTTTCTGTCAAATTAGTTATGTGTTTGCCATAGGAAGTGGTGCTACCTGTAGGTGTTATGCTGATTATCCTAGTACTTAAAATTCTCCCAGACCTCTGTTAAATAGAGCTTCCTCAGATGTTCCATGTTAAAGCAATCCCCTGATTTGCCCTCTGGGAGGACTAGTCTGGGCTAGCTCATAGCATAGCTCATAGCTTCTCAGAAATAGAAGTTAAATTTTGCTGACCCTCTCAAAACAGAAACAGGACACAGAGGGACAGAGGAGTGGACAAAAGGGTGAAGGGAGCAGGGTAAAAGACAAGGGAGAAGATAATTTAGAATCAAGATTTAGAGATCCTTCAGTGTCACTCCTTGAGGATTGCTGCTAGCAAGGAGCTACCTCCTTTCCAGCCAGCAGCAGAAGCTACCCGCCTATACAACACTAAGTGGAATTATATGTAGTCAACCTGGCTTACCAGGTCTTCCTCTATGTGCATGGATCACTATGTGTACTGCAAGGTTTTCTTAGTTATGCATAATTTAATTGTTATCTCCTTTTCATAAAGAAAAGGCAATGCCCTTAATTCAGAAAGAAGTCCCAGAAGAGATGTTTCCAAACATGGAAGTGCCGGTTCATCTCAGTGAAACATTTAAGATATTTTTAAAGGGCAAATGTACTTTCCCCTATTTACATTCTGGGAAATTGTCTAACCATGGGCTTGTACCCCTTTTACAAATAAAAAAATTACACCCTGCATGGGTATTTTCACAGAGAACATTTTAAGCAGTGAAATCTTCTAAGAGACTGAAAACAAGATCTTAATACAAAAAAGAGTCGAATTTTAGATGCACACCCTGCCTACACATGGCATGGAGGGGGGAATCACCCTTGCTTTGTCTTGCTGCTCAGTGCCTGAGTGAAGGTGCTCCTGGGAGTATTGAGCTGGGGCTTTGTAAAGATCGTCAGTATCTCCAACAGACAGCACAGCACTGCAGGGCAGATACATCAGGCTCCCTCCACCAGTCCTCATCTTCTGAGGGACACTGAAGTGAAAGGAGAAGGCAAGGATATTTCTTTCAGTCCAGTGGTTTCAGCAAATGGTAAGCTGACAATGTGCCTCTCACATTCAAGGTCTGCAGTAAAGGGACCATATTTGTGCATGTAAAATTGCTTTCATTTGCATTTGAGGGAAAAAACCAAACTCCTAAAAACCCTCTACTTATACCTGCACTTGTGAGTGGTATCCTTAGCATCCAATGCAGATGGGCTTTGTTAGACAGAAGCAGGAAGGCCCCACAGACTCTTAGGATGCTATGCAAGTGTCTCATGCGTTTTTTTCCTCTGCTTTACTAAGCAGTGTAATACATTCTTTTCTGCATTCTCTTTTAAAATTCATCTTACTGCTTGTTAATCCTTCTAAAAGAAACCCCACAACAACCCCATCATATTAATTTCTCTTTCACATGAGTGTGGTTTCCTTCTACCTCAGTTTTCATTCTTCTCTACACCAGCTACATAATCCTTTGTGCAGTCTCTGATGACACACTGGGCACATGCTGTCTGTCCTGCAGGACCTTGGTCTCACACGGTGAACTGAGCAGAAGGATAGGGAACATCCACAACTGCAGGGGAAAGCCTGCTCAGTCCCTGGAGCCCAGGAGGGCTCATGCACAGATGATTCAATTTGACACTGTGTGTATCCACATACACAGGAAAAACCTGTGTAGTACGTAGAATATACTTAGGCAAGAAAACTCACCAAATACTGAAATTTCCAAGCTCTTAACAGAGTTCTGCTAGGTACTTGTACAATGACAATCATCTGGGCTAATCATATGATCAAATGTGAGCCCATTTCCTAGAGATGGAGATAATTGTTGATCCTGAAGGATACCTTCCTATTTTCAACACTTCTTCAAATCACAGATATGCTAGAGGTGCCTCATAAGTAGCTGCCTAATATTTTTAAGACTGTGGGGAGTTATAAATTTAATTTCACTTTGCTGAAGACTTCCAAAGCTGTTTACACCTGTCAAGTTGTGGGCAACATTCAGTATCTGCACTAGCTCTAGGTGAGACTGATAGCTCTGCACCTGGTACACTTTCATCCAGTAGCACAAAGATTATAGCAGTCTCTCATTTACTTGGTTAAGGAGCTGTTTACATTTATTTTCCAGAATTCTAATGTGAGGAATAGATTGGGAGAATTTTTTTCAGTCCATTAAAAGTTTTTAACATCATGAACTTGATCAAGAAAGAAAAAGTTAATTTCCTAAGAAGTTGAAAATATGATGGAGATCCAATTTATTTTCTGAATAAAGAAAATATTATACATTTGGATGCTAAAATGGTTCATTCTTCCATTAGTACAACACTTAAACTTTTAATGTTAATATTACATTTACTCTGGATTCTAGCATACATAGTAAGAGACCTGAAACCTTTAAAAGTACTTGCTGTTGATCTGAGCTGACTTTTAAAACCATCAAAACTATGTAAATTGGAATGCAATACAAGAAAACTCGAAAAACAGGATGAAGTGCTGTGAAAAGAAACTGACATGCTCCTGCCATCTTGTGGCACTGTTGCACAGAATCCTAAAACTATAAACCCATTCATATCTATACCTCAACAAAGTTCCAGTATTAGCTCTGCTAGTCCCTAACTGTGGCACAGGATTGCCAGTAATAGTTGTGTACACATCAGCAGTTCAGATAAGGCATAGCCATGTATCAAAATAAAAACACTCTGTATCAGGAAAACATACCTAGAAAGAGAAAGAGGTTCTTACTTCGTAGACCTCTTTACTTCACCTCTGGGCTCCACCCTTGCTTTCCCAAAGGAAAGATACATTTTCTTACATTTATAGAAACACAGGTATAACAAATTACCTATATAAAATAAAAATATAATAATATAATATAAACATTTACCTATATAAAATTTTCTCCTAGAAATGCATACCTTTGCACAAAAATGTATCATTCAAAATGTATGCATTTAAATATGTGATTCTTAGTTGGACCTGAAGATACCAGAAGATAAAGCACATGGTCAGTCCTACTTATTTCAATTTCACTTTTTCCCAAGAGAATCAAGACATATGACTACTTTCCCCACAACTACTGCTTCCAGGAGCTACCACATAACTCAGACAATCTGACCTGAATGCAAACCATTTAACTCAATTCAACAAGCCACCATGTTTCCATTCAGATAGATTCAGTCTGAAATGAAATATTGAGCTTGTTTTCCCAATTGGAAAGCAAAACATTGCAACAAAATTGAAACCTAAGCACTGAAAATACCAATTTTGCAGACTTTGGTTTGTTCAGGTTATTGTGGTCACACTTGCTTTATATTAGAAAGCCTTTTTACATTTTTACATTAGAAAGACTTAATCGGAGGTAATCAAAAGCTACTGATCAATTCAGTATGAACAGAAACTGCTGGGTTCCTTCATTTTACCTTGGAGCACAAACATAGAAACTAACAATTTTTCTCTGTCCTGAGACCTTCAAGCCTGACCACATAAGATCAAGGCTTACCTAGTTCCTCTGCCACCAGTTCCATAGAGCTAATACACACACCCACACAAAAACCAGAAAGAAACTAGAGTGAGTGATGGGTGGCCAGATTCTTGGGGTGCCCTGATGACTTCTGGAAAAGAGGCCTACAAAGAAGGCACATGAATTTCCTACTGCAGAGAAGGAGTAAAGTGTTTATTATTCCATGCTGGCCATATCTTATGACAATATATAAAATGTTCTTAATTTTTATGTGAAAAGATTGGCACATTAGAGGTCTGCCAAGACCACTCAGCTATAGATAGCCCTTTCTCTTTCTGATGGAAAAGGAAAACTATATTTGGAGAGAAATGATGGAATCAGCATCTTCAGGAGACTAACTCATAATACCATTCAAGAATTTTAACCACAATAAAGAAATTACAGCTGTTCACTGAGAGGATACTCCTGCTGGTTCACTGAATATCCTTTGGTGCCAAGTGGCACAAATGCTTAGCAACTGTGGCAATTTCTCATACACAGCTGCGATGAGTGGTTAAAATGGAAATTGAAAAACCCATTTGACTCCTTGACTGTGTAAAGCACCAGAGTGCTTTACCAACAGTGAAAACAGTCCCAACACAGAGACTGTACTGACTCATGTAATTGGATGAAACAGATCAAGGACTCCTATTCCATCATCATTTTAATAAAGCAGCTACCTGAGACTGGAAGACTTTACTCCCTTTTTATAATCACCATAACTGTGACTCAGAGGTATGCCCCAAAAAAAAATGTCTGTGACTTATGGTATTAGCAAACTACTTTGCACTTTGAAGTGTTCAGTGTGCAAGTGCTTCTCACTTTAATCACCCGGAGCTTTATCATAGATAGATGAGCATCTTATTGTATTGTAATGCCCATTATCAATAAATATCAATCAATACTTTTATTGTAACCCTCAGCACCAATAGATAATTGTTAGTAAAAAATATTGATGAGTCTTGCTTTAAAAATCTGTCTTGCCCAGGCAAAGAGAATTCTTCTAAAGATTATAGATCTGTATAGCTTGTAAAAGACTTCTGGAGGCCTGCTCAAAGCAGAATGAACTATGAGCCGGTTGCTTAGTTGAATTATAGACCTCCAAGGCTGGAGATTTCACAATCTCTTTAGAACATCTGCTGTATTACTTGAATAACCTTACTAAAAAAAAATAAAAAAATTCTAGTATCTCATTGGAGTTTCCTGTACTATTCTTTAGGCCCTTTATCTCTCAGGCCTTCACTGTTGAACTGAAAGAAAACTCTGGCTCCATCCTCATTACACCTGCTCATTCACTATCTGAAAGCAGCAATTAAAATCCCCCCATCCTCAACCTTTGTATCTCAACACAGAACAAAGCCAGCACTCGGTACACCACATGTTCCAGCCCACTCTTCATTCCATTTGTCCTCCAGAGAACTTTCTCCAGTATGCCTATGTCTCTCTTGTGCTGGGGAAGCCCCAAACAGGCCACAGTAGTCCAACCCAAATGCTAAACATAAAGAAATTATCAAGATCACTTCTCTGAGCCTGCTGACTACACTTTTGCTGATACAGTGGATACAGGCGGTCCTTTCCTTCATTGCACTTTGCTCATTCATGTTCAGTTTGTGAACTACTTTCCTGACAGTCAGAAACCCAGCATCTGGATGAAGACTTCATCATTTCACCACTCAGACAAGGCCCCTCTGGATACACCCACCCTATATTTTTACTATCCAATCCATATTTCATCAGCTGTCTACCATAGCATACAGCAGATTCTATGGTTGGTATCTGAGGATCCTGAAGTTGAGGAATCAGAGTACAAACCATTTTTATGCAGCCTTTCTGTCCCTGGAATATCAGTTCAAATAGGAATTATATCTCAAAACTTGATATTAGTACTATAAAATATTCTTTGCATATGAATTTACATTTCTTTTGCTGAAGGAAAAAAAAACCCGATTATTATCAGAAAGATGCAGTTTTCAAGTCTGTTCAAAAATATTTAGAAGGTTGATATCTGGTGTCTTAATGTTTCTGAAGAAGAGCTCACCTGAAATATTTAACAGGTAATAACAAGCTCAACTGAAAGGGAGAGTTTTCAAGTGCTCTGAGAAACAGACTAATTTTTCCACTATATAGTTATGTTTCCAGGCACATTCACTCTTCTGAACAACTTTTTTCCAGCTGAAGTTTTGTCTCCTCTTGTCCTGTTTATAAATTATTGCAGAAAACTGGAGGAGCTTCAAGTGAGATATTGGTAAAAATAAATTAACTTCTTCAGTTATAGGAAAATAATTATTTTTCACCTTTATTTGAATCAAATATGCTAGAGGGAAAAAAGCTTTAACCATAAGTAAATACATTCTGTAGATGATCTGGAATTGGATGAGCTGTGATAACTGAAAACTGAATACTTAATACATTATAGTGTGCTAGATCTCCATGCAACATGCTTCATTGGTGGATGACCAAGACTAATTTTCAGAAAGAAGAATGAATATATGTGTTTAACTGTATTGCAATAGCACACACCAGCATTGCAACCCCCCCCAGCATACATCATCACCAGAATCCTGTAGTGCTCAGTACCTTGTACAGAAGACAAAGACTGTCTCTGCCTCAAACAAATAATATCTAGGAGCAGGACAAGAGAAGACAGAGAGAAATGCTAAACAATTTCTAAGAACATCAAGATGAAAAAAAAATTCCAAAATTAGTAACATATTAAAATACTCTAGGTACTCTATCAGTGACTCAAATTTCCAAGGTCAAGTTCCTCTGATATTAAAGTGTGAAATCCACTGGTCAACTGAAAGTTTTAGCACCACTTTAGTACCAGTGTACAGAGAATAAGTACCAGTTTTATCAGTTGCTTTTAACTTAAATGCCAAAAGTATGAGTTATTGCTTTAAGAGTAGGAAGTGGCCTTATAGTTGTGTGTTGCTATAGGCCCTTATTTTCCTTCTTACCTCTTTGTCTTGTGATTTAAGGTCTTGAAAATTATGCATACTAGAATATTTTTAAGTGACTGCTGTAAAATTAATTACACTAAAATTAAGAAATGTGAAGATTAAAGTGGAGTCTGTCACATTTATTTCATACTTCTGATTTAATGCACTGTAAAGGTCTCAATTATACAATCATATGTTGTACAGATTTCTACCTCTCTCAGTATAGAGCACAAATCGTCTCTTGGAACACATCACTGATTTGCAGCAAAAGAAGCACTTGCTCATAACATTGGTTTTATTTGTCATAGACACTGGGAGATATAAACTGAAATTGGAATCAAGATGGCCTTTTGTGTAAGACAGCTGAAATCTATCCCACTGAATTACATTTTATCCCTGCCTCTGTCACAGAGACTCATCAGCTGATCAGAAAATATTTTAAATTATTTTCTCAGGTGTCTAATTATGAGTTTCTTATTAAATGCCTGTATAAAAATCAAGCTCCAGACAACCTGAAGTTGGCATCCAAGATTGAAACACTTTAGACCTAAAATCATATTGTACCTCATTTTCCCTTCTGTAAAAAACAAGCTGATATTTTTACATCTCTAGACATGCAGTATACTAAATAAATTTATCATAGTTCAATAATCAAGATCACAAGTTATTTTGTCTTCAAAAAAGACTAATCAGAGTAAATATTGCAGTGAATCACACTGTGATATTGAGAGGAATGACAATATTAATAAAACATTAAACAGCTTTTCACTAAATAAGCATAATTTTGAAACAATAAAAAATAAACAGAATACCTCAAAGAATATATGCATAAGGGTCTTGCTCAGCAGTAAGGTTTCACACACACAGAAACCTTACTTTTTACTTCTTTTATGCTCAAGATACTTGATCTTGCAGCAGGTTCTTTTATACATAAGAGAGATTAGATTTTTAGTATTTAAATTTCAGGTAGTCACCTTCAATCTAATCACTTATTGAATTACAAATACAGGATAGTTTTGAAAGCTTTGCAATAATCAGCATATTAATATGGTAATATTGCCTTCAAATTAAAAATTTTTTCCTTCAGCTCTAGAATAGGGCAAACTCACAACTGCAGCTTTTCAGTAATACCTCATAAATATGAGAGTTCCAAATAAATCACTTAATTTGGTTCAGCACTTTTTGTCTCACAAGGCTGTTACATTTTAAAGCTTCTATCACTGGGATAGACTAGAGACATCAAACAGAAAAAAAAAAGTATGTGGCTTTATTTTCATGGAAACTTGTCTGTTACTAGTGTGTATTTAAGCAGACAAAAGTAATCACTCAGATACAAAGACAATTGCACTAGGTAAACCAAAGGTAGAAAATTGTATTTATGTGACTGTGTCTACATTGAACACCAAGAAAGATTGCAGCTCTGTGGTAAAGGGAAATTTTGTGTACTAGTAACATTAGAAGTTGATTTTTTTGAGGCTGAATTTTCATCAGCTTATGAAAAAGGCAAAAGACTGTCAAGTTCAAAAATAATCTTAATATAAGATTATATTACATTAAGATATGTGGTGTGTTTTTCTGTGCTAGATTGGCTTCAATCCAGCTCCCTAAACTGTGTTTTAGTGATACTTTACTTATGATTAAGTCTCTACTCACTTGCTGTACAGACTGTTTAACATTTAAAAGAAAATGTTATTGAAAAGGTTGCTCCTGTGGTTCAGACACTTTTTTCTTTTTTCAGAATACTAATTACTATAGGGGAAATCCTTCCTACACTGATTACTGAACATTCAAAAGAACAATGGAGGACTAACCAGAAATATCCATCTCAGTCCAAAGTTAATCTAGCCCTATGATACAAATGTAAACTTTCAGACCAGCTATCACAGGTTCAGCTCTTAAAGCTGTCCTCAAACACAACTGATGCATCTCCATGGACACTTATTACAATAAATAACTAAAAACTTTTGGATGGAAGATGACCAACTTGCAAAATTTTGTTTTTACTGATCATAGACTGGCAAAATGATAAGAAAATGAACACATAAGATCAAGGCTTTGATGAAGGTTTTATGACTAAAATTGTGAGGATTTTTTTTTTATAATAGGTGATGATTTACTATATGGAACAAAACTGCAAACACAAAAAATTTTTGTTAAAAGGGAGGTCCCATTTTTAAATTGTGAAAAAGCAATATTTTTCTTCTTGAGGGATTCCTCAGTAAGAAAAGTCATCAAAACTGATTCAATTTTAAAATTCTGAGGAGAGGATATACCAGTGACTTTCAACAGAGAATGACCTAAGCAAAAGAATTCTGTTTTAATAGCCAGACACTAAAGAGGAATGCTAATCTTGGAAAGAAAATGTACTATTGAATTATTAAAGATGAGGAAGAAGATAAATCACAGTATATGGAAAGGACAATCCTAAGAAGGGCTGGAAAGTGACCCTTCACAGATAAGAAGCAGCAGCTTCTGCTTTTTAAAAATTATACTCTGTGAGCAATCTTTCTGACATTTTGGTACAGGTCTTTTCTCCCCCAAAAAAATTTCATCAGAGCTGCCCCCAAATTATTTTTCTTCGGTAGAGCACAGCTAGAAGCACATGTGTAGTTCTACAGGGGACTTTTATACTCAAAAATGTTTTTAAGTGATTAGTTAATGGGACTTGAAAAATTATCAATAATATATACAGTTGATGAAGCACTGATGGTATCAGTATAGGAAGAAAAACAAATCCTTTGGGTTTAGGGAATATAGGAATACTGAATATTAGGGATGCAGACTACAGCATTACAGATTAGACTGTGGAGGAAATAAATTCACTGTGGTTACTAGATCTGGATGCATTGCTCATACCTTGTCATATGAGATGCAAGGTGCCTGGAAATCCCCAGTGGAAGCACTGATAGTTGATTCAAGAGACCTTCCTGTGCCTCTTTCATCTAAGAGGTAGTGCAGAAATGTGGATACTGTATGAGTGACATCCTTGTCCACAGTTATAACACTGGGCACTCAGCAGGGCCTGGCATCTTACTCAAGCTGCCTAAAGGAAATGTATAGTAGGACCAAGTTTCTTTTTTTTATTCTCTTAAAAGAGAAAGGAAGAAATGCAAATTTAAAGTTATGCAGTAATAGTTGTCCAAGAGTCCGGTGAACATTTATTGATAAAAAAATTATGTCATATAGTCATACCCACAAGGTAATTAATTGCATCTTAATATAGGTCTGTAACAAAGTAAAGCTGAATCAACAGCTGGTAAGAACTATCTTTTACCTACTATTTTTAGAAAAAAGCACCACATTAATAAATTAGGTAAAACAAGTCTTAGTGCAACCAGATATATCTGTTAGACAGCCACACTTGATGAAATCTTGTGTATTTCTTCACTAATCAGAATATACCCATTTGTTTGTTACTGTTCCCCAGCAATCAGTGTCATCTTGAACATAATTTCTACTGCTGTATTGAAATTTTATAGGACATTTTACAATTTTATTCTTTCTGCAATATCAAAAAAATATCTGCAACCTTTTACTATAAACAGATTGTAAATGTGTTACATGCTGGTCATGGGTGGGGAGACAGAAATTCATTACTTGAGTCCACTTGCTCATCAGCCAAAACAGCCTCATTTATTGTTCAGAACTTAGTTATATAGTCCATTCAAAATTCCCTGATCTGGAGAATTCATTGGTTGAGGTTTCAGCACTGCCCAGCTCCCTGACCAGTGGTATGTCTGCTTTCTGGATTGAGCATGACTGGCTGAGGTCCCTGCTTGGGTATGAATCCAGCTCATCCCTGCCCCATCCAGAGACTTGTTTTACTTCTAGACTGGTTAAATTTGGGAATCTGATATGGCCAAATTTATTTGGCACCTATAAGCTAGCTGCCATGGTGACACAAATGAACAGTTTGATACGAGAGGCAGAGCTCTGACAAGTCCCAGATGCTTCTTAATTCTACACTTTTATTCATTCCAGGATGATCAAAAATTCAACAAACACTAATAAGTAGTTCAGCACTAAAATGTACCTGAAAATCCAAATATTGCCACTTTCTGCCTTGATAAAGTTTGATATAACTTTCCTTGGAAAACCCTTAAAGACAGCTTCTTCCTAGCTTCCCCATTGTTTCCTTATTCTTTGAAGTAGAACTGGTAAATCTCAAAGGTTTGTTTGTTTTTTTTTTCAATTCCTATGAGTATTTGGGTTTTTTTTACAGTTAGGAGGTTATAAGCAAAAAACTCCGGAACTTATTAAGAGGAGGAAAACAACGCAAGTATTATTTTCCAAGACTGATGGGAAAAAGGAACATTTGGGTATAGAAAGGGTTAGTTGTTTTTCATAATTTCTATTCTTAATTTCTTCAAGCCTTCTTTAAAAAACTAAGTACATAAATATTACATGTCTACTAGATGTCAGTGTTAGTTGTTCTAGTTTCAGCACAAACAAGGTTTAAAGAGTGAAAAATAGTAGGCACTTATTTAACATGAAGTTAAATAAGGACCTTGAAAAGTACTACTCTAGAATTCACAATACAACTGCAGCGCTTCATTTGTTGTTTGCAGTTTTTCTGTTTTCCCTCAGGAATTTAATGCCTATGCTTTTAAATGTGAATTTAGGTTTCTCCCTTATATATGTAACCTGTTATTTAATCTTGCAGTTCAAAGTTTCACTTTGCCTGTACTACCAAGGTTATGCATAACAGAAGTGAAAAATCTGATTAATACTACAATCAAGAGTCTGTATTAATATCTTCTATCCAGAGAAGTCATAGGTTATTTCCAAGCTGATGTCATTTGTAGAAAAAAAAACATTTTTGAAGTTCTGACATGATTGGGAAATTTATAATCTAAAATGCATCCTCCATGTTAAGGTTTTTATTCTATGTGTCTCTTTTTTGCCTCCTGCATTTTGTGAAATACTTCAGGACCCTGATGATAGGAATAGCATAAGCAAAAGGTCAAAATTGCCACAAAATGTCATAAAAATGAGTACTTCAGAGGTTTACACTTAGGAGAGGTAACTCAAAACCACATATATGTATTGTCTATCTAAACAAAAATTATTGCTGTCCTGATGTTCATCCACAATACTTGTGTTATGAAAAATTCGCCTTCCACAGCACGTTCCCCAGCCCAGAAGGCTCTGCAGAGAGGCCAAGGCAAGGCTATACCAGAGCTGAGGATCCCAGCCCAACCAGGGAGAGAAGGCTTGGGGCTGAGCTTATAAAGAGCTCCTGGAGCCACAGGTGTGGGTGGAAGCCCCAGGTGAGGCTGGTCAGGGGGTTTATGGCTTATTAGTGCACATAAGGCCATGATAATGCTGAGTCAGAAGGAACACAGCCATGCCAGCCTACAGGTTCTTGGTTTTACCAGTACATAAATACAAGCTAAATATTGGCATGATTGTCCCCAACTAGAGCAAGACAGGAACAGTCATTTCTAACCAAAGAGACACAGGAAACACAAAAGACAGCTCTTGAATTCAAGACTAGTACTTCTACAAGCAGCAGCTTCTGATTTGTCTGTCAAAATTTATCTATCACAGAAACCAGGAGAGGAATAAGTTTAAAGACACCATCTAGTCTATTCACCTGCCCCAAGTCTATTCACCTGCTGCTGTATTATTCCTAACAGCTGATCTAAAAAATCTCAAATAATGCTTTTATATAAGGCATAAGCCTATGATACACACCCTGCTGGAAATTATTTAGGGTTTTGTGCAGGCTTCTTAACTCAAAGAGTTTACATCAGAATCTATTATTTCTTCTTCCTCAGAGTCTATTATTTCTTACCCTAACAATCAAGAACACAGAGAACAGATTAATTTTTTCCTCTTTCTTCGGTTTTCACAACTGATGAGTTACTACCTTTCTCATTTCCTGACTGAACAACACCAGATCCTTCAAGTTTTCCTTATAGGTCACATATTTTAGGAGGTGGACTATTCTTACTATTATTGTCTAAATTTTCTCCAATTGTTCTGTATTATCCGTGTAGCATGAGGATTGAAAGAAATGCTCTGGTTGATGAATATATAGTAAATATACCAGAAAGCTGACCTTCAAGGCACAACCTGACACTTGTCTCTACTGTAAATCCCTTTCCAGATTTTGTTCTCAACTTTACCAGGAACACTTTGAATTTTAATGCTATCTCCCAGTGTCATTAGTGTCATCTGTAAATTTAAGTCATGCTCCTTATTTCTTCATCATGGACACTAAAGAAAATTTATTTTCCTCTTCCTCCTTTGTGATATGCCTACCCTCCTGCAGACTTTTTTAGCATCACCTGTTTCCTAAATGTTTACAAAGAAAATTGTGCATGACTTTAAGGCCACATCAAACTTGCTCCCTTGTTTCAAATGGCTGCCCTAGGCACAAATCAGGTCCTACAAAACCTGCCTGTAGACCCCATCGCTTCCTTTTGCTACCATTTGCACTTTCTGGGGTGTGGAATAGGAGGTGACCCCCTGCATGACTGTCCTGTGGACCATATGGTGACATTTCCCCAGATACTAAATCCTGTGGATAGCTGACAGAAGACAAAGGCAACACTTCCTAAAGAACAGGGCCCTTAAAGCAGTACATGGAGTTATGCTCATTCCTACAGAAACTATACACTGAATATTTTGTGTGTTGTTATCTCATTCCTGTTTGACTCTTTTCCAATACAGCTGGTGTGGCAGATCTAGCAGCTGCTGTGCAAAGTATCTCATCCACTGTCTTCAAGAAAAAGTTAAAGGAAGGAAGTCAGTCATCTTCCTTATTGTATTCACTGAGATCACTGAAATGCTTTTCCTTCCTGAATGAAAGGCGGTCTCTGCAGGGAATGAAAACAGCCTGCATAGGCTATATGCTATACGTAGCATAGCTTAAATTCATATGCCATACTTTTAGATGTACATTTTCTAGCCAAATATTTATTTTTTTGGAGGAGCAAAATAAAGCAAATACATCTTTAGCAACAATAATTGAAACCAAATTATTATCATCTATATAAAAGTCCTTTGAAAGCCAAGGACACACAATTATTATAATTGTTTTTCCTTTCCCAGCAGAGAGGCCAACATGCCTATCCATGCTTTAGAGGGAAGAAAGTAAAAACCTCTCAAGACAAACTGAGAAACTGGATGTTAATCTTTCTGCTATAACCTGGAATGCCATCAACAAATTTCCATCTCCAGGTCTGAATAGTCACCTTGAAGTAAAGGTTGAGTTGAAATGAGTAACTGGAATACTTTCCCAGGATAAACATTCTCTTCACCAGTTTATCAGCTATGTCTACACTAAGAGCTTCCAAATGTAAGGAGTTGTTCTAGAGGTGTTTCAGCTGCACTCCAGGATGAGACCCAGTGTTTGGGGTGGGGTTGTGGAAAAGTCGATAGGGAGAAGCAAATATGCTCTAACATGCTTCAGTTCACTCATGACCATCCAGATTTTCAGTTTGGTTTATCAATAGATTAAGATTGCAGTATACGTGAGTTCATCTGCTCAGATTCAGTTTTCAATGAAATTTCATTTCTTCTGCATTTAATAAATACATTTTCTTTATCTGCTTTTAGCGGTAATGTCCTAATCTACTTCTTGGAACAAAAAAAACAGCTCCATATTAAAAGTGCTAGAATGTCAGTTACAAATGCTGCTTTAAACAGCACTGTTTTGATTGCTTTCTACTTCTCAATGTCTTTCCTCTAGTATTCACATGTTTGTTGAATTATGGACATTCTTCAGAAACCAAATTTCCAGAGACAGTTTTGACAGTCTTCATAGTCACTGAAATGTTGACAGCAGAGGGAACTAGATAGAATCATAAGATAATTTAGGTTCAAAAAGACCTCCAAGATCATTAAGTAAACCCAGCATTACCATGTTTACTGCTAATCCATGTCCTGGAGTGCTACATTTATTTGTCTTTCAAACACCTTTAGGGATGGTGACTTTAACACTTCTTCTAGTGCTTGATTTCTTCTTTCAGTGAAGAACTTTTTCCTGGAACCCAACCTAAATCTCTCCTGGCACAACTCTTGTCCTGTCACTTGTTACCTGGGAAAAGAGCCCAATCCTCTCATGGCTATACCCTCCAGTCAGGGGGTTGTAGAGTGTGAGGTTTCTCCCAAGTCTCTTTTTTTCCAGGCTGAGTGCCCTTATCTCCCTCAGCTTCCTCATCAGGCTTGTGCTCCAGACCCTTCCCCAGCTCTGTTGACCTTCTCTGGACAGACTCAAGCCCCTCAATTTCTCTGTTGTAGTGAAGGGCCCAAAACTGAATACAGGATTTGAGATGTGGCCTCACCAGTGCCCAGCACAGAAGGACCATCACTGTCCTGGTCCTCCTGCCACACTATCACTGATACAGGCCAGGATCACTTCAGGTACCTTGGCCACCTAAGCATACTTGGGCTCTTGTTCACCTGCTGTAACCAGCACCCCCAAGCTCTTTTCCTGCTCTCCAGCCACTCTGTCCCCAGTCCGTGGCATTGCCTGGGGTTGTTGTGACCTAAGGGCAGGATCTGGTAATTGGCCTGGCTGAACCTCAGACCAATGGACTCAGCCCATTGATCTAGTCTGATCCCTCTGCAGACCCTTCCTACCCTCCAGCAGATCAACCCTCCTGCCCATCTTGGTGTCATCTACAAACTGACTGAGGGTGCACTCAATCCCCTCATCCAAATCACTTACAAAGAGGTGAAACAAGGTTTTCCCCAATATTGAGCCCCAGGGGTACCACTTGTACCAACTTGTACCAACTTGTACTTGAAGCCAACTGGATTTACCTCCCTTCACCACCACTCACTGGGCCTGGCCATCAAGACAGTTTTTAACTCAGTGAAGAATACACCTGTCCAAGCCATGAGCATCCAGTTTGTCCAGGAGAATGCTGTGGGAAATGGTGTCAAAGGCTTTATTATAGTCCAGATAAGACAACATCCTCATCCTTTCCTTCACTTACTAATCAAGTCACCTTCTCATAGAAAGACATTGGGTTGATCAGGCAGGACCTGTCTTTCATAAACAGTGCTGTCTGGGTCTGATCTGCTGGTTGTCCCACATATGCTGTGTGATTGCACTCCAGATGGGCTGCTCCATGACCTTCCCCAGCACTGAGGTCAGGCTGACAGTCCTGTAGTTGCCCCTATACTCCTTCCAGCCCTTCTTGTAGATAAATGACATATTTGCCAACTTCCAGTCAACTGAGACCTTTCTGGGTTAACCAGGACTGCTGGAAAATGACTTAAAGTGTCTTGGATAAAAAACTCAGGAAACCAAGAGGGGTGAGGTTGAAAAGAGTTTTTCTTTATTGTTTCTGACGAAGATTTTTGGAAAAGGAAAAGAAAGTACAGACAATGAGGAAAAGGGTATGAAAGTAAGAAGTCAACTCTTACATGGAAACGGTACCATTTCCCCACACTGCACAGTTCAGTGCCCGCCCAGGTTTATGTACAGGGAACGTGAGTGTCAGTGAACACATCAGCAGATGCACATGTAGGACGATAAAGTCCTGATCTTCACAACAGGGCTGAGATCGGAAATCTGCTGAGATGCAGAAATTCACTTGCAAACATTCTTTTAGAATTACCCTTGTTCTGTGGGAATCCCCATTCAATGTATAAAATCAACTGAGAATTGCCAGGGTGAATGATAGCACTGCTTCAGCCTGCCCGAGCCAAAACCAGAGATGTTGTTCCATACACCTTGGGCTTAAAATCTCTAAAAAATATGTTGCTTTTTAAGTCATAGCTTTCATTTGCCCTTATTTCTGTATGTATTTTAAGTCCACTCTGTGTAAGCCATGTTGCTTCATTACAGCTCTAAGACTGCAGTAATAGCAAAGGGATACATTTATTCATAAATATATATAAAATTAATAATTCTTTTTAAATTGTTACCTGAAGTTTGGTGGCAAACTTGATTTTTGATTTTTTTTCCCTGTGGCAAAAGCACAAAGATCCACAAAAATTAACATACGTAGATTTCAAGAGTTGAAAACATATATTTATGAGTCTGAATGATCACTGAACAGTATTCATATATATCACACAGTAAAACAACTCCATTGTGAGATGCAAGAAACAGCTGGAATTATAAGCAAACTTAATGGCATGTAGTTACCCAAAGGAAATCATAGTCCTCTCACCGCCTTCTCTCTCCATCTGTGATTTAGTGGCCTTAAAATACAAAAAAAAATTAGTCATTACAGGTGCAGGTCCCAAGAAGGAAACAGATTACCAGGCAAACATGAGATGTAAATGTTCTTTAGGTAATAGCCTTTCTCAAGGGTTTGTTACAAGGGATTTAAAAATTATTTCACTGTCTTCTGTGCATCACAGTGATAGCCATGGATCCTGCAGAAATTCAGGTTCTGATCCTACAGATTTATTCTACCTCAAACTTTTGAATAGTACCATTAAGATTGCTGAAATTCCTCTTTCACACTAAGCCAAGCACTGTTATCAGTATTTCTAAGACTACTGGAAAATTTCAAAAAGCTCATTAAAATATTTTTCAAAAAAGGTAGGGCACTAGGAATGAAAGTGAGATGTAGGACATTTCATGTCATGTTGAGGAGAACTACACACACACTGAATATTGCTGAAATACCTCATATTTCATCTGGATGTGCTCCTGGAATAAAATAATTTGAAGCATATTCAAGAAATTAATAGTGAACTAATAAAAAAAGTAGTGAGAACAGTATCATTATTTTTACTACACTTAATGCTTCAAAAAAGAGAATAGATGCACTGTCTTCTGACATGTTGAATAGAGCAGTTCTAACTTTTGTGTGCACAACCACTATAGTGGGCCTGTAGACCAGGAGAAATGAAGGGAAAGCATCACTTCGTCCTCTCTGAGAGCAGAAGACAAGTTTGGGAGCACATTCTTCCCCTGTGGATGGTAAGGACCCTGAGTAATTTCATATTAACACACGAAGTTTCAGCATGAAAGATGTAAAAGCAAGAGGTTTTAGATATTCCTTGTAACATTCCCAAAAGAATTATCAAACCATCTCCACACCAGTGAGATTCTCAGCTTAAAATGACTGCAGGCCACAACAAAAATCAGATTCATTTCTTCAACAGAAACATGAAGAAGTGACATTTGTGTAAGACTCCATATTTTTTCAGTTTAGACTAGTTTGTCATTCTGGGACTCAATTTTTAATTTTGAATAAAATATCTTACTTGAGTTTCAAGTTTAATTAAAATTTAAAAAAAAAAAAAACCAAACAAAACCAGATGATATTTTTTACTTCAAATCTGTCTCCATATCATTTCTCTAGCTGTTGAGACATTAGAAAATCAAAAATAAGTAACAGTTGTATGTGACAAAAAATAAGATTACAAAAGGTTTTCTATTGAATTTAACAGTATGTTTTCACAGTGTCTCTAAGTGCATGTATCATACCAAGTGCTATAAATATATACATATATATATATATATATATATATATATATATAAACTCTTTGGTCTTAGAAATAGTTCAAGTTTTCTGTCTTTGTATATTTGGATACAGCTTTTTCCAAAGTCACAGTGAAGCAAGTGAGATTCTTCAATAGATACATTATGATATATATGTATGAACAGCATGAATAAATCCATTCATTCTCTCCAATCAATCTTTATTAACTTTACATAATATTCACACAAAATAAAACCTGCTATTTTTATGGTACATGTCCCATGGGCTTCAGTACTAAGATCACAAGACATTAGTTAATATGGGTTTGAATAACCAACTGTTTTTAGGAATCCACTCAACTAATGAGTAACCATTAAATTTAACCATCAGTGTTAAATGTAATTATATATTTCAGACAATAATACATTTCTTTCTATTAGCTTTATTTTATACAGTTTCTTAGCAAATCTGTTCCAAAGGAGAAGTCTGGAAAACTCATACTGCTTTTAATAAATAAATGGGAGCAGGTATGAGAACCCAAAAGTTTTATTGTTGTAGTTTTAAATTAAATATCACACGTGTTTGGTATTTAATGGACAAATTGCATTATTTAGTAGCCTATGCCCCAGAAGGAACCGAGCATCCCAGATTTCCATTGATGTAATTGATTGGAATGAAGCATCTTTCCTTTTCCAAGTCCTTGTAGATCACCCTACTCCACAAGCTAATCTCTTCACTCTCATGACCAGTGGCAGGACTCAAAGAAATGGCTGGAGCTGAGTCAGGGAAGGTTTAAGTTGGATATGAGGAAAAGGTTCTTCGCCCAGAGGATGGTTGGGCATTGGAACTGGCTCCTCAGGGAAGTGGTCACAGCATCAAACTTGACAAAGTTCCAGAAGCATTTGAACAACGCTGTTGGGCACATGGTGGGATTCTTGGAGTAACCTGTGCCAGGAAATGGACTCAATGATCCTGATGGGAATGATCCCCTTCTAATTCAGAATGTTCTATGATTCTTTGATTTGAACTTTTGAAATCCAAGTTAGACTTCTCTTTAAAAAATAGTTACTCTTTTTTCCCCTGTGCATGTGCATGTCTCAGAAGTTGGTCAGAATATAGTAACATTGTTTCATAGGACAAATATTGTGATTAAAACACAGTCCTGTTTTTAAAGATCTGATAAAATTGAGTGGCATTTTCTGTTTGAAAGAGGGAAGCAACAGAACCTTTCAGGAGCATGCAATGCCAGAAACACTCAAGTGGTGCAACTACTTTCATAGCACAGTGCTCTGGGACGTGGGGTATGGGGTAACCTTTGTTTACAGCTCAGAATGTAAGAAAAAGTATTCCCTGAAATACTCATGTGTATTGTCTTACCTATTTTACCAGGCAGTAGGAATGCAACATCAGAGTAGGTCCTTAGTGGCACATCTAAATAAAAGTATAATGTGTACTTCTGCAAAGTTGTAAGGAAATTCCTTCCCTATGCACCATTTTATGTCTGTGGCATTGCTAGATTATGGCAGCAGACAAGTGTGCAGTAAATCCAGCCTACTAACTCCAAACAAAGCTGATAATCTGACTATGACAAGCCTTTAAGAGCTCAAATATGGTTATCATAATTTGGATTTCTGCATATAAATACACACAGAAAGTTTTGATGTTTAGGTCAAGATAAATGTTACTGTATTGCAATCTGTAAATAAGAACCTCATCAGTTAACTGCAATCACTGTCTGCCAAGAAGCTCTCACCAGACCAGAAGATGTTCAGCCTCTCTCCTTATTTACAGCCTTTTGCAAATAGAGTTCATTACAGCTACATTTACTCAGATGATTTATTTGAGCCAGCTGTAGACAAAACCGCAAATTGACAAAGTCCATGTTGTAGCTTTCATGAATGGATTTCAGACAGTTTTTTTACTTTTTAACTGTGGAATCTTAGAGACTTATTTGGACCATGTTACAGTAAATTCATGTATTCATCTGTGATATATAAATAAATATATATAAATAAATCAATTTTGTAAATATACAGATTAAATCTTTTAGAGTAACTCTAAAAAAACTTTGATATTGTGTTCATATTGTTAAAGTTGATAATTAACACTGGATATCAATTAATATATCTGTATGACTCCCCACTTCAGGAGGATGCTGAGATTAGTGCACTTCCTTGGGCTTTTCTGGTTAACCTATGACTTGGCCTGGGCTCCAGGAATAGGATTCACCTGCAAAAATATAGTGTCTAACATAAGTAAACATGAGCATCTGAGGTAAATGTATAGGTTTTCTGCATAGTCACAGAGATAAATAGGTCTTCTAGATTACAAATCAACTTCATCTAAAGCAGAAATCTAAACCAGGCCAGATGAACTGTGTCCAAAAATGTGTGTTTCTTCCCACTTACAGGCTGTACAGAGAATCCAACTAACACAGACACAGATGTCAATATCATTAAAGTCCATCTCATGAGATTAATCCCTTGTCAACAACCTAAACCTTGCTTGCATTCAAGCCCAAAGGGACTTCAGAATCACCGTGTTCCAAAGTCCCAAATCCATTAAAATTATTGTCCCTGGAACATCCCTGGCAACAAAGGACTCCATTAACCTACTTGTTCACCTGCATGTGCAGTGAATCTTGAGCAAGAGCTGACCTTTTCCATGCATCCAGATCTCCTTGGTTCTAGTTTTCAAATGAAAAAGTTAAACCCTGCCCTAAGCATCTCTTATTGGGATTTTGAAATATCCAGTAGCCTGTGTTGGCAAAGGTCTAGAAATCTGGGAGCTCACCACCTGCTGCAACTAGGCAAACAAATTACTATACAAATGACTATCAATTGCTTAAACCAGTAAAATTAGGACAGCAGTAAATTTAAAATAAAGCCATCTACCTGTATTATGACATACAGGAAACAAAAAAACATCTATCTGGATAAGCTAGTTTTTAGATTTTTTAAATATCTGTTTTTTTCAAAAAATAAAGCATGCAAGTTCCCAGGCACCATATGTTATGTGCAAAAGTATATGCAATATGATAATTGGTGGGTCTGTAAGTAAATGAACACACATCCTTATACAGGAATTAAATAAAATCTAAAACAAGAATGAATGTGCAAGTTTATGAATAAGTAAAAGTACACAAAGTTAAGCATATGTAAACTTATCTTGTGTTATATGAATTGTTCTTGACATATGACTGTAACAGCAGCCTTCGTTAGAAAGGGGAACAGCAAAACTTCTAAGAAATGAAGTAGGAATGCTTCCTAATGTTCAGTGGTTTGGCATTCTTTGTTTAAGGTGAAGAAGTCATAAACAGAGCCTGTATGTATGTTATGAGTCACAAAATTTTGTGTATGAAGCTATGTCACTTGCAAAAGAGGATATCCATGTGGAGGGCAAGAAAATACTAGACACACTTCTTGTTTTTAGTTTTGGGCTGTGCTTTATAAATGTTCATCTTTCAAAGGCTGAAATTTCAGAGAAACCTGTAACATTTAACACCTGAAGGTTTTCTTTTTATGTTAGAATGTAGATACACGCTATAGAAAGGGATTTTAGGATCTTGGGCAAGAAGTGTGTGTCTATGTGTGTCGGTGAGTTGTCACCTTGTACGTTTGCTGGAATCATAAATTAATCTACAGATCTACTGATCCTCCATCTCACATTGTCTTATTTTTCCTGAAAATCGTTCATCAACACGTTTAGTGTTCTGAGAACTGCCCACAGTCGTCTGAGGACCTACAGCAAAGACCACCATGGGCTGGGGTGGAGACAGAAGAGATAAATGTACATGTGCATGTACACATTTAAAATGACTACATTCAACCTCCAAGGGCAGACTGAGCAAGGTCTTTACATGCCCTTTACATGTGACTGTTATTTGCAACCAGCTTCCTCATCTCAAACTATCTTCCCTCGGGTTGAGGGGTTTTACAGCTACTGACCTGTCTCATCTCTGCCAACTAGATCATCTCTTTCATCTCACCAGCTCTGCTTTGGCAGCAAACTTTCTGGCCAAATGAGTGCTCTTTTGCATGCTGAAAACTGGAAATTCATTGCAATTTATCTCTTTGTAGCATCCAATGCACAGCAACCGAGTTGTCTGATGTTTTAAATTATTAGAAGGGACTATGTCCCACTAAATTTCATATGTGCTTGGTAGCTGATAGCTGCTGCATGGAACTGAAATGACAGAGGTAAATGTTCTGGCTGATACCAATTCTTCCTTGTTCTACTCTGCCACATGTTCTTACTGCGGGATAGGAGAATGCAGGAAAAAGGAGCACAAGCTAAAAGAATGAGACTGTACAATAGCTACCTTTTGCTGGGCAGAGCACAGCACTGAAGTGTTAGGTTATTGGGTGTTTTTCCTTAGAAAACTCGGACTCAAGAATTCTGCAGTAACATCATTGTTCTGGTTTTCACTCAGGAAAGCTTGCAAGCCTTCACAGCTGCACACAAAGAAAGTGAAAAAATCCTAAAACTGAGAATAGATGAAGGAATAGGAAAAAAATTGTTTTACCACTTCTAAGTCAATATGCTGGCATTTTGCTTCTGACCAAAGCTTTTGCACTAAGAAACATCACACAGAGTTGGTCAAGAATCCAGCAACACAGTGAAATTTTATGATGATCATAGGCCTCATGGAAACATTTTTGTTTCAAAAGACATTCACTAAATAGGGAGCAGCATTTCCTCTGGTTTCATGCCTCCTCATCGCTCCCTGTGAGCTCTGCTCGCTGAGGCTTCTGGACCGAGACTATCACTTCCCTTCCCTGTGGACTGCCTCAGGACCAATCTGCCCTGAATTAAGGTAGGGCTTTTAAGATGCCTTAGCAAAAATTCCAGCAGTTCTGGAGCAGCTGGAACATTGGTCCTTGCTGTGCTCCGCTATGCAGAGTTTTGTGGAGTCTCTGCTGAAGCCAAACATTCTCCTGGGCTTTGCACTTCATAGCAGGAATCAACCACTCCTGTGTACCAGAGATTCTCTGGGCTGAAATACCTACCCACAGTTTGATGGCTGCTAAAAGCAGCCACTGAATAGCCCAGACCTCCAACTGCATCACATTTGATTAATCTCACTTCCACTTCACCTTCTGGCAGAGAATATTGTGTGTGCAGGTTAGCCATGCTTAGGCTGAGGTGGCCTGAAATGCTGGAATATTCCAGTATTCAGAACCACAACCTAGATGGGCATAATAGAGAGATATAGAGATAGATAGATAGATAGATAGATAGATAGATAGATAGATAGATAGATAGATAGATAGATAGATAGATAGATTAGATAGATAGATAGAGAGATAGATAGATAGATAGATAGATAGATAGATAGATAGATAGATAGATAGATAGATAGATAGATAGATAGATAGATAGATAGATAGATAGATTAGATAGATAGATAGATAGATAGATAGATAGATAGATAGATAGATTAGATAGATAGATAGATAGATAGATAGATAGATAGATAGATAGATAGATAGATTAGATAGATAGATTAGATAGATAGATAGATAGATAGATAGATAGATTAGATAGATAGATAGATAGATAGATTAGATAGATAGATAGATAGATAGATAGATAGATAGATAGATTAGATAGATAGATAGGTTAGATAGATAGATAGATAGATAGATTAGATAGATAGATAGATAGATAGATAGATTAGATAGATAGATAGATAGATAGATAGATAGATAGATAGATAGATAGATAGTTTAGATAGATAGATAGATAGATAGATAGATAGATTAGATAGATAGATAGATAGATAGATAGATAGATAGATAGATAGTTTAGATAGATAGATAGATAGATAGATAGATTAGATAGATAGATAGATAGACAGATAGATAGATTAGATACATAGATAGATAGATAGATAGATAGATAGATAGATTAGATAGATAGATAGATTAGATAGATAGATAGATTAGATAGATAGATAGATAGATAGATAGATAGATAGATAGATAGATAGATAGATAGAAAGATAGAAAGACTCTGCTACGCTGTCACACTGTCAGCCAGGTTTTAAGGTATAATGCTACTTCCCTGCTCATATGTGTTGAGGCAAGCTCTGGTCTGTGGTATTTAAATTTTTCTCTACTTCCAGAAATGTAGATGATCCAGATCCTGCTGTTAACAGATACCAGTGCTTAACCCAACACAGGACTGCCTTTGTGAGGAAGGGGTCTCATCTCGCAGTCCTCAGTGCCACCATGTCTTTTTTTAATGAGACCATGCTGGTACATGCAGCTGTAACTTTTCTCAGTGCAGGGTTTTGTTGCTCTCTTTTGAACAAGACAGACATAGTCCTTCATCCCTCCCTCCAACAGAGAAGAAATCTGTTGAGGCTGTGACTCAAAATGAAAGTGATGGCCCCACTGAAGACCACTGCCCCTCCTTTGAAGAGATGTGATGTAATAACATGATTTTTAGGTACGTAATTACTAGTTGATTTCCCAAGACAACCTGATGCTGGCACCACATGATGTTATACCCTCAAGGATTGATTATTCTAGTTCTGCCACTGACACTTAGAGAAGGCTGTGACTAGGAGCCCTAGAGCTCCTCATGGCACTAAAACACCCTATCCTCCCTGCAGCCATGAGCTTCCAGGGTGCCAGCCTGGAGAAGGTAAATCCCATTTTTCATTTCTTCTAAAAAGCTAAATAGAAGCATAGTTATGGTGATATTGGTTATAGTGACATCTTCCCTACCCAATGAGTTTCTGCTCCCAGCTATGACTTTAATGGTGACACTCCCCTGCCTAAAAATCTTTCTCAGAGGTGTTACCTCCCTGAAACCAGCCCTCTTCACTTGTTTATGTGTTGGTTTTGTTTTACTTACCTATTCACCCATTTCTTGAATGCAGAGTGCTTGTATCTACTGAAATTTTTTAGTTTTGCTGTGATTCAGCAAATGAGTTTTTAAATTATTTGTTCTTGTTTGTACTAGTGCTACTGCTACTTTATTAATAAACCTTATTGATGTTTATCAATACACCTTACTAACTTTTAAAGAGAAAATGCAATTATGGAACAATTTATAAAGTTATTCACTTTTCCTAGGAACACACAAGAGCATAGAATATATCTAAACATGTAATTTTTCATTCAACATCTCTCACTCTCTCTGACACAAAAATACTACCGTATTACCAGGCAATCCTTTTTCTTTCCTTAATCTCATATCTCTGTAGTACCAACCAATGTTGTCATTAAGGGTATCTTGGGAAGGAAACATTCATCACTGAAAAAAAAAGCACAAAATCCCATGTACTTTACAGAAAGAAAGATCATTGATTTAAGACTGACTTCTTCAGAAATTTTTGAACTTGTGTGGAGCTTGTAAAAATTCCCCACCCACATTATTCTCTTTGAAGATCTCACAGAGCCGCTCCTTCCATTTCTTGCCATAAAACTGTCAGCTAAGTGATTCATGGTGTGATATAGTTCTCTGCCTTACAGGAAATTGACCTAAGTCATTTTCCTGTGACAATAAAAGAAGCAGACAAACTCCATTAACCCTCTCAGTACATGTTATGCTTACACAGTTGTAACCTTGCATGTCTTAGAACAAAGAAAAACAGTCTCAGTGGGAAACAGCCGTGGCCGTGGGGAGGAGCTTTTTTCTTTATGAACTTTTTGTTCTACTCATTGTGTAATTTATTTATCCACAGAAGATATTTGTGGGTGTTTTCCTGTTCTTTACAACACTGCTTTTTTCTAAGAGCTACAAAATATTTTTCTCACACAAAACTTTAGCATACTCTCAGTATTAACATCTACAAAATTAACATTTGTTTTTCTTCTTGATTTGGCAGCCTAGTATGCTGTTGAAACAGAGGTGTGTCATGAGCTCAGACCAAGCTCTAAATTATCAACACATGGTAGATATTTCTGATTTAGTTCTTGCTGAAGTCTTTGCTGGATGGTTAGAGATGGGCAGACTGCAAGAGATTAGGAGCTGTGAATAAACAATGCAAATTCATAATCCTTATCTAAATTTTCCTAGACACCTAGACAAAGAAAAATTCTGGAGCTGTAAGGATATCTTGCACTGTGGAATTGTTAATTATTCTTAATGTTCTGCAGATAATGGCTTATCAAAATAGACACTAACTTGGAAGTATCCTATTATTCCACATGGACAAAATTTGTAGTACAAATGGGAGGAGACAGGGCAGAAGTCCTTAGCTTATACCATAATAAGAGGTAAGCAGAGATCATAAACTCAAGATTCAAAACTCAAAATATGTACCATTAACTTAATCTATCAGAATGTTTTGTCTCCTACCTGTGGATTTTGCATTCTTTTCCAAGAAATCCTTTATCTGTGCTATAGTCTACCTGAACTCTGCTGTTGGAACCACTGAATAACACCAGGTTGGAAGGAAATTCAATCACAAGACCAACCTTATTTTGCTGCATCTGACCATAGGGTGAGTAAATACAATCACCAAAGAGAACATAGATAAAGCTCAGGAAGGAACACCATGTGAATCATCTTCATAGGCAAAATAGGTCATATTTCAGGGAAAGGATTTTTGATCTTCTAGTAGCACTCAGAAAAAGCTGCAGATAGCCCCTAAAATATTGCCAGCTCTTCTCTTGTGAGGAAACAACAGGCTTGCCATTCTTTTGTACTCAGTCTTACATTCTCATAACTTCCGAACTGCTGTTCTATTTCCCACTCTCTTGCTAAGGAAATGTCACCATGTACTTTTGAGATATATAATAATAATATTTTAGTAAGTTCAAACAGTTGATGATTATTTTTGAAGCCAGGTGACCCTTTGTCCAATTTCACATATAAAACAACTTATTTGGGGAAAGGTGGGAGCAAGAGAATACACCATTTCTTTCACAGCACTAACCTTATGCTCATGCAAAAAAACCCACAATTACAACCCTCAAAAATACAATAAAACTTCTGAAAAAATAAATTCCACAGGTTTGCAGTTTTCTTCACCTTAAGTGATCACTAATCTATAGAAATGTTTTTCTGATTCCCAAAAATTTAATTCTGATTTTTCAGAAGGAAGTAAGAACTAAAGGATTTGATACCTGGTCTGCCCTTGGGGGCATTTACATGTGACCTATACATTTTTCTGTGTAACTTGTATAAAAAATCATACAACTCCTGTTCTTATTACTCAAGATACTTATTTTCAAATGCCATACAAGGAAGGCATACAGTAGTAAATGGCCTACAGATAGAAGGAGGTACCACAACAGTGAAGGCAGTCAGAGTTTTCTGGTTTCCCCCTCTCTGTGAAAATACAAGTGCAACAGTTGGGCTGTGATGAGAGAAAAAAATCTCTTTTAGTCTTGGGTTGAAGCTTAGCTGTGATCCCAACTAACACATGTACAGGATGTTTTAGCTTAGTGGGGGACCTTAGGGCTTTGTGAAGGTCATTTCTCCAAGATGGAGTCATGTTGTTCCATGCCTACCAAGACCAATGGTAAAAAAAGCAGTAGAAACATAAAACTTCCCTGCTTAAGGTTACATGCTTATCTTTTTGGTCCCAGCTTGGACTAAATACATTTTTGGGGTGATTAACTTCCTTAGTCATATTTTCAATGCCTAATGCAATTGTAGACTATATTATACAGCTGAACAGGAAAGCTCCAATAAGTTCTTCATGAAAATACATGTTTCCAGGTGTCTTCAACTTTTCTGAACTCTGCTATGAAAGCATCTTTTGCTATTTCATTATTCAGAGAGCACTTCCCTCTCCTCTCTCCTCTTTCTTCCTGTTTTCGTTTGAAAGAAAGGTGTCCACTAAGGAAGGCAGGAGTCTCCCTTGGAATGGAAAATCTAAACCCCCTCCCTCCAAATTATTATAATTTTGAACTTAGGGGGCTCTAAAGCCCCTAGGAGAATAGGAATAACAGTTCTTTACTAGCATGTGTCATAAAGCCAACAACCAACAACAACTACGGCATTAACAACAAAAAGAACCAGTAACCCAGTGACAACTTTCTCTGCCGAGACAGTGTGAAAAACGAGGTTCACGCTCCTGGTAAAATTTAAAAGATTAATTAAGGACAACAAGAAACAAAAATAATAAAGCAAAGTCTAATGGTCGGGTGCTTGGCATTCAGCCAAGAGCGCACCTGCTATTTCAGAGACACTCTTTATATTCCTTTTTTAATTGCATCAGCCTGTTGCATATTCATAAACAATTATACATATTTAAACTTCTCTCCAAACTAGTTTAAACGTTCCAAGAACTGTTTAGCATGGCTCCTCCTTGGGACTGCCTTTTTAGTGCACGCACATTTCTTGGGTGTGGTTTTAGTCTGTTCTTATTATTACCTTGTTATTGATACAATTACATTACTGGCTTTTTGCAAATATTAAAATGAATGTTATATGTATAAGGTTAGAAAACGTTGCTGTATTAATATAGTTCCTTCTATTTCTGTTATTGATGAAACCTAAAATAGTGGTATAATACATATATATGTTAAGCTATGGTATGGGATTAAAATAAAAACCTGCTTTGGTTCATGTAGCCCAGAGATTGAAAAGATAACCAGAAACCCCCCTGCATTCTTAGATTATCTTATCCAGATGAAGACAGCAGTGACCAGTGCTCCAAGGGGGGAATTTATTGAACCTTTGTTATCAGGGAGTGTGAGACTCAACAGAGCCAAGAAGACTGATCAAATGGGGAGGGGGCAAGTTAAAGCTAAGCAAAGGAACACCTAAAACTTAAGAGGAATGTTTGAATCATGTATTAGAATTTATGAACATGTAACAGGGTTCTGTTTTTAAGAGACAATCCTTTGTTAGTAAGGTGTACTCTCTTGGCTGAATGCTGCGGCACCCGGCTGTATTTTGTACATTTTACTATATTTCCATCTCCTAATTGTCTTTCTATTAAACTTTTAAAATTCTATATTAAAAAAAAAAAAGTGAACCTAGTTTTTCACAACCTCTGGCTTGGGTTTTGGTCCATGCTTTCTTCAGATGGTAGATGTTGATAATTGGCATTTCAGCAGCAGGGGTCTTCATCATACATTCACTGGCTGTTATCCCAACCAAGCAGGCAGTTCAATTACCACGAGCAGAACTATATCAGCTATTTCACTACTACACCTAAGTTTAGTTAATAGCAGAAATAAAAGCTACAGCAAAAGTTACTTTAACATTATACATATAATACCGATTTCAATATTTTGGAAAAAGCCAATATTATAATATATATTTATAACAACAGGAAGGGATGGAAGAGAGGCTTTGCTTCCCAAAAACCCTGGGGCAGTCAACCCCGGTGCCCCAGCAGGACTCTCCGATGCAGCGACCTGGGCTGACAGGAATGAGCAAAAACCCTGGGGTGGTAGCAAGATGTATCAGAAGGTCTGGAGCTGTAGCTGGAACTGCAGGACATCTCAGCAGGCAGGAGGTGGGGGATTCAGTGCTAGAAAGCTCAGAGCGGCACTGAAGACACAACGGGAATGGGATAGCAGCAGCCTGGCTCCCAGCAGGGCAGAGAGGGGCGAGCCCAAGATCCCGGGCACCCGAGCAGACGAGGATAGGTCCCTCTAGAGGGTGTTAATAAGGTCCCAATCCAATGGCTGCTCTTACGAGCAAAAGCTCACCCACAGAAAGGATGAGGCAGTACAGGACTGGGCTCCGGTGGTGACCGTGAATTCTCCTCACAGTAAGCAACAGCTTGGCCATCCTCCTCTGATGGCAAGATCAAGAGAGCTAGGAGATCCCAACCCTGTCTTCTGCCAGCACAATTCTTGAAGTACTGCTGATCCTCTCCCTGGAGCTTGGCCACATTTTTTGGGTTTTTTTAAGTACCCAGTCACTAGTGTATCCTAGCAACTAATGGGAAAGAAATTCTATAAGTAAAAAGGAGCAAAAGGAAAGAAACCCCCAACACCTCCTTCCAAACCCAGCAGGGATTTCTCTTCTGCCTGTCTGATATTGTCCCTTCCTTCCTAGAAACAAAGTGGAAAACGCATGAATGATAAACATAATAAAAAATAAAGGACTGTGTCACAGTCTGCTAGAAACTAAAATTACTGAAATGGTGGTTCTCCCTTAAGAATGAAGAGCTGTTATAAAGAAAACACCTGGAAACTATGCAAGCTGTAGCTTGCATCTCAGTTGCTCTAAGTTGAGGACTCTGTTAGGAAAAATGACATTAGGATATAAATGCAAACATTATTCTTTGGTGTCTGGATAGAATTCAAAGTACTTAAAAATTGCATAGAGGATTTAGGCATTATAAAACATCTTTTTAATTATACCTGAATTCTATTCAGTCACATTTGGGTTTATCCAGGATGCATTAAAATGTATATTTTATGAGCATAGCCCATTCTGCCACGCAAAATTATCTCAAAGGCAATTCACATTAACATCCATTCCCTTCTTGTATTAAAAACTGTTAACTAGTTCCAGTTTTCATTGCTTTCTAAGACTGAGTCTTTCCTTTAAATAAGTAGAAGGAACTTATTTTCCTTAGGAGGCAGCATTTCAAGCAGTTTTCTCCATCATTGCTGTGTCATTCCAGGCCTTGAGCATGGGAACTCTGGAGTTCATGTTCAAATTCTGATGTCCAGTTTTTTCATTGGAACACCTCCAAGCCATACTCCACCATCCACTTAACCATTGTTCTGGTATTTTTCACTGTCCATTTTGACATGAGTGGAGGAGGACCACAAGGTTTTCCTGAGCCTGCACTGCTGGAGCACTGGCTAGCTCTAGGTCCTCAGAAAAGGCAAGTTCCAAGTAAGTCCTGCAGAACATCTTGGTTTTGTGGCAGTTTTAGAAAGTGGCATCTCCAATGCAAGGACAAGACAGACAAGAAAGGGAAGACAATGTTCATCAGTTTTAAATCTGCACCAGAAAAGGAAGATAGATCTGAGTGTTATAAATACATATTATAATATTGTCTTTTCACAAAATATTGAAATAGATAATATATTTATAATGTTAAAATAATTTTTCTATAGTTTTATTTCTGCTAGTAACTAAACTTAGGTGTAGCAGTGATAATAACTGATATAGTTCTGCTTATGGTAATTGAACTGCCTGCTTGTCTGGGATAACAGCCAGTGAATGTATGATGAAGACCCCTGCTGCTGAAATGCCAATTATCAACATCTACCATCTGAAGAAAGCATGGACCAAAACCCAAGCTGGAGGGGATAAGAACAGACTAAAACCACAGCTAAGAAATACACAATTCTGCTCTAAAAAGGCAGTCCCAAGGAGGAGCCATGCTGAATAGTTCTTGGAATATTTAAACTAGTTTGGAGAAAAGTTCAAATATATATAATTGTTTATGAATATGCAACAGGTTGATGCAATTAGAAAAGGTATGTAAAGGGTGTCTCTGAAATAGCAGGTGCGCTCTTGGCTGAATGCCAAGCACGGGGCTGTTAAACTTTGCTTTATTATCTTTGTCTCTTATTGTCCTTTATTAATCTTTTAAATTTTACCAGGAGGGTGAACCTCGTTTTTCACATGAGCAATCACGTTCTGTCTCTTCTTTGGCTCATCAGTACAATTTCACTGTCACAGTAATAGGCACTTAAAGAGTAACTTGGGCAGGATTTTAGTGTCCACAATACAAACATGTTTTCCTGTAAAAATAACTCAGTTTTCTTTAAGAGACAGGATCGCACAACTCGAAGTGCCAGAAACTATGGCAAAGGAATAGAGGAGAATGGGGAGAGATGGTTTTAAAATGCTTCAAATATCCATCTCAAATAATGTTTTAGACTACGCAGTGTGACAAGAACTGATTAAATCATATAGAATACTTTTTGGCTAACTGAAATGGTAACTTTTAAGGAACTTCTGTTCAAAAATTGACATATAGACAACTGTCTAATTGTCCCGGTTTAGAAGACAGGTGTCTGCTAAGGAGGGCAGGAGTCCCCCTTGGAATGAAAATGTAGACTTCCTCCGAATTATTATAATTTTGAAATCAAGGGGCTCTTAGGCAGAGATCTGGGGATAGGAATAACAGTTCTTTACCAGTGTGTATAACAAGGCACACAAACAACAATAACTACAGCATTAACAACAAAACAGAACCAGGGACCCCAGGACAGCCTTCTCGGCCCAGACGGGAAGGGATGGAGGAGAGGCTTTGCTTCACAAACCCCTCGGGCAGTCAGTCCCGGTGCTCCTGCAGGGCTCTGAGGAACACTCAGCTGGAACAGCAGGGATGAGCTGAGATCCTGGGCTGGTGGCTGAGGTGGATCAGCAGCTCCGCGGCGGTGGCTGGCACTGCCACACGTCCTGGCAGGACAGGGGGTGCGAGGCCACCAAAGAGGAAGAAGAAGCAGCAGCAGCTCCGTCTGGTTGATGGTGAATTCCCTTCTCCAAAATCGGAACCAACAGTTCCCAGAGTGAGTGTCTAGCTCTCAAGTCTAAGAAACCAGCCAGCCCCCAGCTGCCCCCATCTTCCCTTTTTTCCTGCCCCCCTTTCCCCCTGGGCCCAGCCAAACTCTGTGTGTTTCTCAAGCACCCAACAATAACCAGCCATCAGGTTTTCCCAGCAACTAATGGGCAAAACATTCCATAGGTGAGAAGGAACAAAAGGAAGGACACACAACCCTCAACAATAGTAAATGTCAAAATTTCCATGAAAGTATTAAGAGGGTACTGAAAATAAAAATTTACAGGCAGCTTTTATTGTAAAGACAAGTTTTAGCAATTTTGGAATTTTCAATGGAAAAAGCCTCATTAAGGACCAAAACTTATTTCAAAAGGGAGAAGATGAGTGGACAGTCTGAAAATAAAATTGCAGCTAATTAAAAGAGAAGCTGGCTACATCTAGATTTTTATTACCTTTTCCAGTGACTCATGTTTTAAAGCTCTGCAGTTACTCATGAAGAAACTCTGTTTGAAAATGGTACTTCTGTCATTAAGCTACTTTAATTAAACCTAGCATTTCCACCTCCTCCATTGTCTATTTTCTAATAGAACCCAAGTGTAATTTCCTCCTGTCTCTGGTAAGTTATTTTGAGCCTTAACCACTATCTCAAGTGAAGTTAGTGTTGAGTGTTATGGGTCTGACCAGTGTCACTCTCACCTGGAGTCCCATAAGTTTTTGACTGGATTCTATTCCTTGTATGAATATATTGCTTAGAGAAGACAGGAAACGTAAGCATCTTTGCCTTGTCATCCAGGAGATTTATTTTTATATGGAAGGTGAACAACTAGAAAGACTCCAAGGTTTTTTTACATTCTTGCAAGGCGATACTGTCCTGGGCCTCAGAGTAGCCACTGGAATCATATGAATACACCTGAAAATGCAAAGGGAGTTTATGCTTTCCTTGGAAATTATGCTGTGCCATACTCAAGTACAGAACCATGTTGATAATTGCTGAAAGGTGCAAAATAGAGTTTAGGGAGTGAAACCCAGAGGAGCCAGAAGAGAGCTTGGGACAGCCCCAGTGACGCCCCAGACCACAGGAATACCACCAGACCTCAGCATCTGTGGTCTGGGCATTTGGAGCTGCTTTTCTGCCTGCCTTCAAACAAATGCATGTACAGAAGCCTTAACAGTCTAACCCTATTTAGGCCAATCAATGCCTTGTTGACAGTTATCCTGCTAAATTTCCTGTGCATATTGTTCACAGCAACATTAGGATTTTATGTTGTTTAACCCAAAACTCTCTGTCAATCAATATATCAAGTGGTGTTTTCGTGCATGTAAAATAATCCCTTACAAATCTGGTCATTTTGTGAGTGGCAAAATGAACAAAATCTTATTGACTATAGATTTGCAAAATTGTGATATTTAATAAGAGTTGAACTCCAATTACCATCCTTGCCACAAATGGGAATTTTAATAAGGTCTTTCCTAATCTGCACATTTGCTTTCACAGAAATCATAGGAGCTTCGTGTCCTTGAAATACCCCTTCATCATCAAATGTGTTCAAATTAATCCATCATTTCAAGTTTTTAGAGAGGAGACCAACAGATATGCACGCAGACATACACAATAATTTCCTAAGTTTCATCTCCTTAGTAATATACATATTCAATTTATACTGAAATCAAGCAAATATGCAAGTTTCAAAAAAAAAAAGAATTTGAGGTAAAAATTAATAAATTGTCTTGTAATATGATCAGGTTGGAGACAATCTCAGTGTCTAATCTCACACTTCCTTCCATAAAATCTGGCCCCAAGTTTTGGCCCTACATCAAGTACCACATATGAGAAGATCATTGGGAAGGAGGACCAAGTAACTCAGAATTTTTTCTTTTTCCTTTATTTTTCTTTTTTCCTTTTTCTGGAGAAATCCAGCCTTGTTTTAAGCCAGAGGTGCAGGAAGAGCACAGAGTGGTGTCTGTCGTAGCCTCACCACCTATCCAGAGGCATGAGCACTTGAGCTCAGCCCAGCTGACTACCCTCCTCTCCTCCAGCAGTGTGGGCAGCAGCAGTGTTCCCAGAGCAGGGGGCCTTGGAGAGAAAATTTTTTGTGCTTCAAAGAGCTGCTTTGCCTGGGATGTGTCAGGGAAACCTCACTGCTCCAGCTGCAGCTTCAAACTCGTCTCTGTAATCATGGAAACCAAACCCTATCCCATTGCTAATGAGCAATGAGGGTCTAATTGGACCATGGAAGTACAGATCTGAGGACAAACACCAGAAACTTATGTGGGCTTACTGGGAAAAATTAATTACATCTGTAATTACATTAATGACATTTGTAATTGCACATCTAAAACAAAGAGAACAATAGTATTTTTAAGGCAGGATTTGACAGAATTTTTTCCTTATATTTCAGTGTTTGGCAAATGGAACTATTGTATTTCAGCCACCTTACTGAGTTCTGATGAAAATATTTTTGAAAACATCATAGAACTTCCAAAGCTTAAGGCAAAACAATCCTGTATTTACAGTGAAAATATATTAATGTTGAGAAGATACAACCCTCAGTGTCTGAGAAAAATCAGGCAGTAGCAGCTACCATTTTCACTACTGGAAATTTAAACTGGATTTTTCAGGGAATATGTTCAGAACCTAAGGACTGTATAACACTGTATCTCCTGTCCATTTAGACTAACCTGTCTTTCCAATCATCTGCAGTGGTCTTTCAAGGGTGTTAAAAAATGCTATATAATTTTAGTAACAGGCTTCCACAACCTACTAGTTTACAGTCTTCCATATACCCCCTATTTTCACTAAAGTATGTCACTGGTTTTAGAGATTTTGCAGCTATTCCAGCTATAGCTGTCCAGTGTCTCTGAACATTCCTTGAGGTTTATTTTTTGCTGCCTAGATCTGCCAGGGTTAATTGTAATACAAAATGTCCATGCAGGACAGTCCTGGATGTAAAAGTAATATGGAGAAAAGTGAGAAACACCTCACCACAGAGAAATCCCTCTTCAGTCAAAAGACACTGGCATAAACTCTCTCTCTCTCACAACATACCCACAACCTGTTTAAGTCTACCAGCACCACTAAACGATCATTTGCATTTATTATTATTATTACTCAGTTCAAAGGTTGATGTCAAGATGTCTGAGGGAAGGAAAGTACATGGTGCATTTTTTAAAAAATCCTCAATTTGATTGGAGTTTTCTGTTTTCCTTGGGGTTTCTCTACATTTTTTTTTCTTCTTCTTCTTTTTTTTTTTTTTAAGCTCTGTTCTAAGAAATGGAAAGCGGAGGATTTACTATAAGCAAGGAAAGTCGGTTAGTTATGAGTCACCTTCATGACTTATAAAGGGTCTCAAGTTGTTTGGAGCAGGCTTTCTTCACCTAACCTATGCTGGAGGGATATCAGGAGACCAGCCAGAGTAACATATCTCTGTGGCAACTGCTCCTGCCTCATTTTTCATTTACCTTCTTTCTCTGTCTCTCTCTTTTGCTTTCCCTCGCTTTAAAAGGAAAAAAAAAAAAAAAAAAGCCAAGATGAGTGATCATGGTTAACCTGTGAGATGGAGCGAAGGAAGCCTGTGGCCTTCTTGCTGCATTGGTTTTGCTTGTATCTCTGTGTAAAGACACTGCCTCACAGCAGGTAGGTTTTTCAGCTTGATTCTTTGGTGTTTGTTTATTTTTGCATGCACTCTTTTTTAAAAATAAGAAGCTCATGTGCTGAAGGAGACAGGACCAGGTCAAGGGAGGGGCCCCCAGGGCAGGGCTTAGAGGACTCAGGAGACAGGGAGACTGAACTTCAAACTTTGGCACACATGCAGAATTACTCTAGTGGGCATCCTTACGGAGTATGCCTCCAGCCATCCAGACTCACACTGCCAAAAGCAGTCCCCTTGCTATCTTTGAATTCACCTTCATGGTGACCTCATCTGTCTGGTGGGACAGCAGACACAGGAAAGGTGCCTGCATGCTGCTTGTTATCTCATGCTCTCCTTTTGTTCTGAGGTCAACAGTTTAGGAGACCATATAACATGGGATAGAATTTCTACAGCATTTCAGTTGCCTGCTTGGAAGAGTTTTATGATGCACATGCTGTTTCTGTCTTCCCTACAGCTTACCAGAGGCATTTTGAGGTGTGGAAAACTAACTGTATAAACCAGTGTGACTTTTTAAAGTTTGGCCAAAGAAGTAATTTTGGAAAATGTGTCAAGTTTTCGTCCTCATTTCATAAATAAGCAGGAAATAAATGTCTTCTTTATAATATACCCATTAGACTTGCATAATTTCCTATGGCTTGTTTTAATTATTTTTAAAATTAATGGGATTTAAATGCTGATATAAGAACTCAACATAGCTTTCTAGAAATCCTTAATCATATCAACAAAACAGGAGCTCCATGTCAAGTGAAATATATCCTGTCAATACCCATCAAACAAAAACTCTAAGGTTTTATTTGTTGTTAAAATTTGCTCTGGATTCAAATTTTGGCAGCAAATATCTAAGACTGACAATTTATTCTACTAGCTTTTCAATATGGCAATTTTCAATTCACAAAGGAGCAAGCAAAGCAGCTGAAAGTTAGTATTAAAAAAATAGATTATCCAGCTACTTGAGCCACAAAGTAGAAGCATGTTTTACTATACAGGAAAGTTTTTGGCAGAGAAAAGTTTTTTCTATCTACATACACATCTTTGGAGCTCTCCCAGTATCTTAAAAACCTGATAATTTTATATTTTTTTTCAATGTTTTCAAAAGTATAGCTTTACTTTCTGAGAAATTATATGAGAAGATTTAAGAACCTCCTGAAAATGTAAATAGGGTATCTGAAAATGGTTGGTTGTAGATTGTTTAAATGTAACAGCCTTTCGTAGGTGATTAAAACATTCACAGAATTGTTAATTGTATTAACTAATTCTCTTTCAGTCAAAATTAGATTTCTGCTATTCAGAGCTTAAAACATCTCTGTAACTGGTACATCCCATTTTGGGCTTAATTTTTACAAAAGGTTTTTTTTTTCCGTGACTGTAGAACAATAAAGATTCAAAAGATACTTTTACACACTACCAAAGCATCAGGCTTGAGGTCTGTCACGGTCTGACTCCTCCAACATGACTGAGTTTACACACTCATGTATGAGCACTGCAGATTTCTGGCCTTGGTGAACTGCCTTTCCTCTCACCAGAAAAGGACTTTGTAGAGGTAGAGGTGACAGCACAACTCTAAGCACCATCAGATAAGGCTTCTCAAAAAGCAAGTTCTAAATTATTTTTGCTGTTTGGAGAGCACATTTCATCTTTCTAAAGTGGCTACTGACTTTTGCAGAGTTGCATTATTTTCCTAAGCTGCACATTCTTTTCTTAAGAAAAAATTATATTGGGAAGTACTACTAAAACTGGTGTTTTTCCTATCTAAATGTCTCCTTCCTATCAACCCAGGCACAAAAGGTTGAATTTTATTCCAGATTTGTGACAAGCCCCTCCAGCTGAGCAACAAGTAAATAAGAATTTGGTCATTGGAACTGGAGAGGCAAAACTGGCTAAGAGTCACATCATTAGACTAATGAGCTAGATGCTCCTAATCCTTCAGTGGACTACCACAGGTCCCCTCAGAACCTTGAGGTACCATACAAAAATGTCCAAATGTACAGGGGGGGAAAGAAGCATTTGTCACAGCTTAACTAAGTACTTTGAACTACACTTGTGATGATACTTCTGAAGAGAATCTGACTTTTTAATTGGACAGCTTCCATGGAGGCAGTAGCACTGAAAGGAGATACAAAGTCTGAAAATAAAAATAAAGCACACACCTATCTGAGGTCACTGCAACAGATGAAGGAACAGAGAAGCATATGAGTGGATGTGACCTAATGATAAGAGGTCAGCAGATAAGATGGGAAGGATACATGTTTTATTCTGATAGGGGAAGGCAGACAGTGCTGGAAAAGGGAAGAGGAAAGTCACATCAGATCTTATGAGCTTCTTCTTTATTAATATTGCAAGGGAAATAACAATTTTATTTAATGATATTTAAACCTGAGTAGATGATCACTGTTTCCACTGATGTCAAGGCCACAATTTTACACCTGTTTGCAGGGAGCAATAAAGGTATTTGTTCACGTAAAGGAAACCTGACAGTTGTACAAAAGGCTGTTACAGAGGTTCAGCAAGAGGAAACACATCATTTCTCACCACTTCCTGATAAAGCATGATTTGTATTTTTGCTTTTAGTGCACAGAAGCCCAACAGTTTGCAGTGTTGGAGGTGCTATGCAGCTTTTTAATCCAAAACTGAAATGCAAGTATAGCAACCTAGGCAAAACTATTCCATTACAAAAATCCAAGATCATAGGAGTAGAAGAGCCCCAAAGTAAACTCTCATCTGTGTTTATGGCCTTGTGCTTTTGCCAAGAAGGGCTGGCTCTGGAGTAAAGCTGCAGAGACCAAGTGCTGCCCAAAGTTTCTCACTTCTCTCACTTCTCTCACTGCTCAATAATGCTGCTGGAAGTTGGCATGGGCAAGTACAGCATCCACTGAGCGTCTTTAGAGAAACAATTATTAGATTATTCAAGTGATCAGTTTCAAAACGATCCCTTATCCAAGTCTGAACACGTGCAGACTGAAAAGTACTGTCAACCACAAATGGCTGCTGCAAACCACAGATAAAAACATTTGCTTTTTAGCAAAACCCATTTAAGGCATGAAATAACTAGAGTTTGGAAGCATGGTATAAAGAATAGCAACCTGGAATACATTTAAGAGAGTGCAAATTAACAAATATATTCTACAAATATTCTAGGGGCAGTAGACTTGGAGGTGACAGAATCTTTTGGTATGAAAGCTCTTGTCCTACTGTCTAAAGTGATCTTTATCCAAAGCTTAATGAAGACAAATTTAGTGTATCCACAAAAGGAGCTGATGTTTTGCATTGAGCCCTTCATACCTATGTATGGCCACTGGGTGACATCAAGTGAATAAGGATTTAAGGACTTAGAGACATTAAAAGCAAAATAATTGAATTCAAGAATAATTTAGATTAAAAAGATTCTCCAAAGATCATCAAATTCAAAGCCCTGCTCAAAGAAGGTTCAATGCAGAATGAATTTAGGCAAGACAATAGCCTTTTATTGACAGGAATTACTGGTTTGCTTTCTTCCTAAAACAAACAAACAAAAAATAAACCAAACAAAAAAACCCAAAACAAACAAAAGAAAACCAAAAAACAAACCAAACCAAACAAATTAATACCTTAATTTGGATCTTTATCATCCTCCCCTGGCCTGTGTCCCTTACCCTACACACACATACCATGAACAGACACACAACATTTTATCACAGGTTTAAAAACTGATCCCTTCACTGCCCACAAATGCAAATCTTACACCACAGCTCTCTCTGCCCAGCTTTAGTAGGACTTTAAACTGAACACTCACCAGAGCTCTGAATCATCATTTTAAACCCGAGGTTTGGAAATTTCTAAACCGCTTTCTTTCTGCCTACCAAAATTTTATATTCACCTTGGAATTTTTGCTTGCCACTCACATATTGCAGCCACGTACGAGGCTGGTTTCATTTAGAGTGGCACAAAGTGAAAGGTGATTTCCCTAAAATCTCTAAATCAGATCACACTCTTACTATGACATTTTAACTTCCTCTTAAAACATGTGTTAGTAACAGTAGGGAAGTTATAAAAGTACATCAGTTTCTTTAAATTTACATACAAAAAAATACCCCCAAAACTGTCTCATATATAATGTCTCATTTCTTATACAGGCTTTCTTTTTAGTTTTTGATTAAACAATAGAAAGGTGGTTGTTGTTTTTTTTAAGTGGTTGCTGAGAGACCAAAGAGAAAATAAACAAGATTCAACTATCTATGAACTCTGCACAGGAGCGGATACTTATTTCAGAAGAATGGATAAAGAAAAATATATTTCAATCAAGACATACTTAGCAGAGAACTAAATGGGCATCACTTAGGCCTTTATAAAACTGCTTGGAAAGACTGTCTCAGCAATTCAACCCTTATTACTGATGTAAGTAACTGAAAAATATAAAAATAAATCAGGTAGTTTAATATATAGTGATGATTCTCTACCCTTGCTTTTACTGAGTGTATTTCTATTTCATTATGTGATTTCTTTGCAGATTTTTGAAACTGCTGATTTCCAAAACTGTATCTCCTTGTTTGTTTCCAGAGGAGATCTGATAACAGGCTGAAAGAAGTAAAGAAGTGTTAAACGTTAGTCAAAAAGATTCAGCACATTAATTTTATGGTCAAATCATCAGTTAATGGACTGGTTAATATTATGAAGCAATTAGCAAACAGTTCAACACAGACTATTATATTCATTAATCTCATTCTAACCTACTGGTATGAGAGTGTAGGAATCCTGCATATGGATTCTAGATCAGCAACTAAATCTGTTGAACAACTTTTTTTTCTGCTCATTTCTACCAAAATCCAAAGGAATATTTGTTGCCTAATCATCAGTTTTGCATGCTGATGAAACTACAATTGTTTTTTAGCTCTGTTTCTCACATCCTGTTAAACAGTCAGCTCTTCTGAGAGACATTTTTTCTTAGTTAAATCAGAATAAATCATGTCATTTTTGGTTCTGTTTTTTTGGGAGTTTAAAGCATTTTGAGGAACTGGGCTTATATTAGAAGTCTTCATTAACTGATATCTAAAGGAATACAAAATAAAGCAAGACCATGATGTGGTCTGTATTCCTCCTGCTCACAGCAAGCACAATGCACTCACTGCTCAATGCACTCTGGATCTCTCTCTAACAAAAACAATTGCAAGTTTGACTGTATTTAAATGTACAGGAGATGGTTCCTGTGTATTTAACTCTAATAATACCCTCTCTGATGTCTTTCCATCCTATGCCATATTTTCTTGATTTTTTTTTTTTTTAGGTATGTCAAGGGGAAAACCCAGTGCTTTGAGCTCTTTATGTCTCATACTCCAGTCTCTGGAGTCCTTCTGTTGGCTGTATGTTGTTAATGCTAATCGTGATAGGGGTTTTTACCTATGACTGACTCCTACATGTTAGCATTAGCACTGTACCATGCCTCTTACCAGAATTCACACGGAACAAACTGCTGATGTGGGAGGAAAAGAGAAATCATGAATCAGTCAGTGTTATGCTGGGAAAAACCTCTGCTCCACATGTAAAAAGACAAGTTGTTTTGCATACAGGCATGCTTGCTAGAATGCTTGCTAGGTATAGAGTCTGGAAAAGCAGTGAAAAAATAGCAGCTTTGTGTATTACCCAGTCCTTACTAGGATGTCAAATGCATAACATTTTGAACACAACAACCTGGGTTTTACTTCCTACACAAATATTTCATTTCTTCATTTTTATTTAGGAAAGAAAAATGCTGGATTAAACTTTTGGCATGTACAACTTCTATTAATTTCTATAGAATTTTAGTATACATAAGAGAGAAACTGACATCAAATGTTTCTTTTAGATTACATTTTCATTCTTTAGGAGAAATGGGTCATTAGGGGAAAATGAAAATATATTTAATTTACTTTAGGATTACCTGTACATTTCAAACTTTTAGAAGTCTTGGAAAATTGTAGAGAAACAGGAAGGTATTTGTGGAAAGTCAAAATAATATTCACAGTCACAAAACCTGAATGACAGCCAGTTCTGAAAACTCTCTCTTATCTCTGCTTAAATCTATTTGGGGAATAGTTTAGCAGTGAAACACTAATTTAATGGGAGAACAAAATGGAAAACTAAAACACTCAAAGTATCCACCATTAATTAAGAAATATGGTTAATGTTTGTGCTGTATCAATATAAACACCTCTTTCTGTTATTAGTGTTCTGCCTGTAAATTCCCAGTACAAGGAATGATCACAGAGCACTCAAGACTACACAAACTTACAAATCAATGGTCTCATAAAAAAGTGTCCCATACAGAGTCTCACATTCACAGAATGTGATTTTTGCACTCAGAGAGAACTGCTGCAGGGCATAAATGTTTTCCAAATCAGGCTGTAGGTTAAGTGGCTCCCCTAATATCCTTACAGCTGGGGAGCCATGACCACCAAAAAGGAAAAGCCATTTTTATCTCTTCCAAAGTCAGAGCCATAGCTCTGAGAGGGAATTTTCAAAGTGGTGCAGCATATTTTGGTAAAAAAAAGCATACTCCTATTAACTTTCCAGAGAAAATGGCTTTAAAAACAGGAAGAAAATTATGGCAAAAGAGAAGAGAGAAAAATTTCATTTCCTGGGTGACACTGAAGCTCAGTTTTATTTCCCTGTACATTTGAGGCCATTTTCAGCAGTATCAGTTTGATGGAGCAAAGGTGATCCTGGAGCATCTATTCTGTATAGACGTATGTCAATAGAAGGTGTCTTAAGGAAAAAACCAGATCTTTCCACTCACCATCCTGATTCATAGTCCTGCCATAAAAATCAAGTATTTGTTCCCTCACATTTTCGCTCTTTAAAATGTAACTTGCAAACTTAAATAGATAGCAATTAAAAATATGGTCCAGTATTAGACCTATTATGTGTATTCTTTCTGCATAGCTGATTCCCCAGAAAAGCAGGCATAGTTAGGTTGTGGATATTATATTAGCAGATACTAAAATAATAAGTTTTCTTTTCACTCTGAAAAAATGTTAATGCTGTCCATGACTGGGGTTAAGTCTTGTGAAAAACCACAGCATGATAGCATTACCATTTTCAGATGGTTGGTGTTCTTCAATAAATACCCCCACCATCAACTCTTCCCATCAAAAACCTTTATACTGCCAAGTTCCTGTGTCTGTAAAAACCAATAAAATAAATGTAGAAGTTCACTGGCTTCAATTATAACAAAGTACTGTGCTGAGTGGAATGGTTCTAGATAAGTTACCAAAACGCAGTGGAGGATTACTCCTTGCCAGAAGTTAAAATAGACAGGGAAATTTTTTCTGGCTGCTGTCATGAAAGGACTTGATGTCTACTGATGATTGAGTCTTTTCATCACTTGTATGTGTTCAATTTCCCAGGGAAGACCTTTACTGCCCATAATTAAAAAGCTACTCTTTCTTAGCTTTTAATTCCTTCTGGTATGAAATAAGTCATACAGATATTAATTGCCTTTTCTATCTCCAAAATCCATGATAACATGAGATACAGAATATTTCTTTGGAAAAAAAGTCTCAGTTGGTTATATGTGTCAGCTGGAACTAGCCAACCTTCTTACTGGCACCTCATAGGATCAAGACACCATGTAGTTTTAACCTTAATACAGGGTTTTCATGTTTTGGATAAAACCAGTAAACAAAAGGGAAAAGTTAAAAGTTTCAATTCTTTCAAACAAGATGCACAAGGAGGAACAATTTGAATGTGAGAAGCCATGAAGCTATTACTGAGATGTGCAACAAGGAAGAAAGCTTCAGTTCCTACCTTTTTCCCTGTCATGATAAAATCCTGGAGCAGATTTGGTTCAAAGGGACTTTAAAGATCATCCTGTTCCACCCTCCCCTGCCACAGGCAGAGACACTTTCCACTAGACCAGGATGCACCAAGGTCTAGCCAATCTGATCTCAAACATTTCCAAGGCTGAGGTACTCACAAGTTCCCTGAACGACATGTTCCTGTGCCTCACCACTTTCACCATAAAAAAAATTCTTATTTATTCCTTATCAAAATCTGGCCAGTATCATCTTCTGCTCATGTATATTGGTCAAAGTGACCCTGCCCTCCCCTTTCTCCACTTTGCAGCATTGTGTCTTCCTAGATTCTTCCTTAGCTTTAACTGGTTCTGCAGTTCCTTGGCTGAGTAAAAATTGCCTCTTTACACACAGAAATTTAATAAAAAGAAATAGCCAAGAAGGGGAACTGGCTAAATTCTGCAGTGTCTTTTGCCCATCTATCCACCCCTAATCCCTGCAGTTTCTTATAGTGTTCAGTATAGAAAATAACATCTACTTTCTGGTCTCTTTTTGAACTGGTCAATGATGGTGTCATCACACATATTTACAATGGAGAAGATTGGGTGAGGCCCCAGGGTAGGCATGAGAGTGCAGAAACATCCAGAAACCACACTCAGCCAGAGCTTTGCCATACCCATTTTGGTATTTTATATAACCCCATAGCTTTAAGTTTGGTATAAGGTATACCGAACTGGTATTCTGCATACCTGCAATATATACATTGCAGGTGTGTGCTGGAGCACAGCCTCAAACAGCCAGCCAGGCTGGAACCACTCTGCAGTTCAGATGAAGTTCAGAAAACCTAAGACAGGAAGAGAAAGGATCACTCTAACCCACCTGCTGCAACAGCCCTCTCAGCAGATAATTTCAGCATTTTATGCACCAGCAATCAATGGTAAAATAAATGGCCTTGAGCTCAGGCTTGTATCTCCCTTCTGCTCTGTGGTTGCTGGGGGAACTGAGCACTGCTTCGATTTGTTCTCATGCTCATCCAAGAAATGTTCAGGACTTTTCTAGCAGTGCCATCACTTAATACACATCAGGCAGGGAGTACTAAAAATACCTTCCCCCTCCAAAATCACAGTTATTTCTCCCTGCACATGTGGAACGTGAATCCCATTTTGGCAGAACAGACTTGAATCTACATTTCTATTTCAAAATGTCCTATAGTGAGAAAGAAATGAACACTATTGCCCAGTTCTCTTAATTGTTGCTATGCTCTGCGAGAATCCTGGTGCTTTTCAAACGCATCCTCCTCCAGCTACATCTCTCCCTAAGGAAGACCTGTCTTCTGGACCCCACAGAACTCAACGTGTGAGCAGAGAGTTCTGTAGAAATTTGAGCTTCTACCTTTTTATGCACTGACCTCCAGGGAAGGGTCTGCTACAGATCTCAACAGTATTTTCAGTATTGTAGTCATGCACTTAGAAAAGTCCTTTTTGTGGGGATTCACCTGTGAGGTAACTTACCTGCTCCTCCAACCAAAAAAACTCAAACCCCAAACATAACCAACAGTCCTGATTTAGAATACAGGTGTCTGCTAGGGAGGGCAGAAGTCCCCCTTGGAATGAAAATGTAGACTTCCTCCCTCTGAATTACTGTAATTTTGAAATCAAGGGGCTGTCAGGCAGAGATCTGGGGATAGGAATAACAGTTCTTTACCAGTGTGTATAACAAGGCAGACAAACAACAATAACTACAGCATTAACAACAAAACAGAACCAGGGACCCCGGGACAGCCTTCTCGGCCGAGACGGGAAGGGATGGAGGAGAGGCTTTGCTTCACAAACCCCTCGGGCAGTCAGTCCCGGTGCTCCTGCAGGGCTCTGAGGAACACTCAGCTGGAACAGCAGGGATGAGCTGAGATCCTGGGCTGGTGGCTGAGGTGGATCAGCAGCTCCGTGGCGGTGGCTGGCACTGCCACACGTCCCGGCAGGACAGGGGGTGAGAGGCCCAGAGATGAAGAAGCAGCAGCTCTGTCTCAGTGATGGCAAATTCCCTTCTCCCAGCTGCAACAGCTCCCAGTGAGAGTTCTATTCTGAAACTGAAGAAACCAGCCAGCTCCTAGCCACCCCTGCCCTCCCTTTTTTCCTGGCCCTCCTTTCCCCCTTGCCCAGCCAAACTCTTTGTGTTTCTCAAGCACCCACTCAGTACCAGCAGTCAGATTTCTCTGCCACTGATGGGTAAAGATTCCCTAGGAGGCAGAACAAAAGGAAGGACACTTAACCCCCAACACCAACAAACAAAAAAACACTCTTCCCAGCCCCCCAAAAAAGAACACACCAGAAAAACTCTGAAATTCCAGCTAGGATTAAAAAAGATATATTCCTAAGGGATAGCAACACTCACCTTCCTCTGCAGCTGGTGGAATCCAGGTGGAATTCTGGATACCGAAAACAGCAAGCAGACATCAGGAGACTCTCTAGGTTTTAACAGAACAAGCTTAAGATTCAAAACAGGCCATCTAGGTTGGATGCCAAAATTCAGACAGCAAAATCTCACCAGTCTTGGTTTAATCAAAGATGTCAAGCATTGCATTAAGCAAATGAAAACAAACCAACCAGCCTAGCAAAACTAAAAAGAAACCTCAAATAAACCCCAAGAAACAACACTCATGTGGAGAACAGTCAAGCAACAGAACAGAAAGTACTCCAGAGTTGATGGATGATGTGAACATCTTGGCCCTGGTAGGCCAAAAACCATGGGAAGTTCAAACAGAAATGTGAGGGAGATAGGAAAAGGAATGTGTGCTTTGTTTTAAAGTAGTCATGAGAAACTGCACCTGCAAATTGTGGTTGTTAAGAAACATGAGTAATGTGATTATTGCTTGGCAATGGAAAGTTTCACTTAAAGCTGTAAAAGTATATAAATCCAGTTCTAGAGATACTAGTTGACTTCATGCCTTCACAATAAACTTCTTGCTTGCAAGCTAAGAGACGTCCCATCTCTTCGACACACAAACAGCAATTTTTTGTGTTTCTTAAGACAAGAACCAATGCCTGCTTCTTCAATAGCACCAGAACAACAGGCTCAAAGACAAAGTACACTCTGGCAAGTTCAATTTAATGAAAATATATAGAATATGTAAATGCATATGTGTACTTTGAAACTGAATCAACAATCTGATTTAAAATAATGATCATCTGATACCATTATAAAAAATCCTCTGCAACATTAATCAAGAGGAAATAAAACCATCAGTTTTCCAAGTATCCTGAGAAGACATGGGTTATACCTAAATGTATTTTACTGAACTACTAACCCTGCTCTCACAAAACTGCGGTGTCAACTGACGAGGAAACGTGACACAGTTAATGGTAAAAATAACTGGGATAAAATTCAGAGAAAATATTTGCACTTCAAGAAGTTTCCTCTGGTGTAATGAGAACACTTCTAATGAGTTAGAGATGAAGATACAAAACATCAGAAAACATCATCTAACAAAACCCCCTCGTGAAATTTAACTGAAGTCACCATATTTTAATATCAAAGTAAGAAAATTCATAATAAATCTTACTACACTGGGGTAGTACAGCAAGTAAGGAACTACTTATTGGTATTGTTCTGGAAAATGATCTTTAACTGCACTTGTGCAGCAGAAGGAAATCATTAAATTCCAAGAACATTCTGGATTTTACATTCTACTAATTTTCTATTGGTAAACCAATGGCAATTACACCTTTACATACCTTTAAGGGTACCTTTTTAAGATACTATTTGTCTCAATTTTCAGTTGCAGTAGACAACAACGTAAGGATGGACACATGCAATTACTGTTGTCAAGGTAAGGACAGGGACAACTTTCAAGCTATAGCAGATAAAGAATTACCTTCCCTCCTCCCACCCCTTTTTTCTCTAAGGAAATCTTCAAAGTGGACTGAAACATCTCATGTATACCTGTATCTATACTTATCTGTGATTTAGGTCACAGAATTTAAATTAATTACCCAAGACATTTTTGTATGAGGCACAAACAAATAATGTAAAAATACACATTTTATTATGTACATTCAGAGGTTCAACTTAATTTAAATTGATACAGTTTTTCCCTCTTCAGTTCCATCTTTTGCCTCAAGACACTGTGCTGCTGCTTCCAAATCTTCTTCAGTGACCTGCAGAAAGATATCAATTTTGTTATATTTTTAAAAATTACTTCATTCTCCTTGATCCTGAAAATCCTTGCCTCACACTGTCACTGTAACAAGAAAGGACAACCTACAAAGTCTACTATCTTCTCCAAAATGAACCTGAAGGACAAGAATATTCAAACTAAGTTCAGGGAAGATGCCATGGGCAGGCTCAGAATATATCCTTGGCTAATAAGTTTCAGAAGACATGAAGTACTTCTTTTTTCTGTCCCTTCCCAAACAAGTAAGTAAAATTATTGATTGGAAGGCTCTAAAACAGCTGCTCTTTAATTCTTAAAAAGACTTCCTATGTTTATACATGTCTTGATAGTGGTTATTTGGTAATATGTGGGTTATAGTATCTTATAGTTCCATTTACCTTAAAATATTTTAAATTGGACAAATCATATCAATCAACTAGTATATGTTTTTTTAAATGGCACAGTGCATTTTAATAACAGACCTCAGAAACAATGCTACCATGTCCTCTAATGAACAAGCAGTTAGATTTCTGATTTCCATTCACCTGTGAATATTTCCATTCCTAAAGATATGTTCTTGAGTATGTTACCTACCTCTGATCATTCAAATTGTCCTCTATCAGAGTATACCCTTGTATTTGGTAACCTGTAGTTCACCACAAGTGAGACTTACCAGCCTCTTTGATCTTTCCAGCAGTTTGTGCCATACAGTGTGGTGAGCCTGCATGAAATGTCAGTAAATGATGTTAACAGAGGTAAAAAATACTCTTATTACAGAATAGATTCTGACAAATGTATAGAAATAATGGCGCAAAACCACAAAAATGCCCAGTTCAAATGCCACAATTTACAATTTTGATGTCCAATCTGCCCATATTTACATGGGGGACTTGAATAAATGTCTACCCATCACATGCCCTATCCCTGGAAGTGCTCATGGCCAGGTTGGATGAAGCACTGAGCAACCTGGTCCAATGGAACATGCCCCTGCCCATGGAAAGGGAATTGGTACTGCATGAATTTTAAGGTCCCTTCTAACCCAAACCATTCCATGGTTCTATGATTGATCCAGTGTATGGAATCCTTGAGGAGTTAATTGGCAAAAAATGGGAATTATGCTTAGGATGGGAACACAGAGGTGAGCTGAGGAGCCCTTGAAAACATCTCCAACTAAGATAATAACACATGTGCTAGACCACAAGCTCAAAATCATGTAAGTCAACAGGAATGGGAATAAAGACTCCTGCCTCCATATTGAGTCCTGCAAAACGTTTAAGATTCATTAGAGCTAGGACTTTTAGTTGTTGTTGCTACATTTTACTTTGGTGTCATGAAATTCTTTGAATGGTATATTTATCATGAGTATAAATACAAAATTCTGATCTTTTAAGCACTGTCAGTAGCCTTGATATCAGAAGACTAGCATGCACAACTTAGGCAAGCAGAATGAAATATCCTCGCAGAAATTACACAACCAAAACACTTTCCATATGGAAAAACAAAATCATGAGGCCTCTCATGCAAACTTTTCTAGTTCTTACTGCACATCCACAACAGTTTCAGGAAAATGAACCCCAAATATCCAACAGAGTCATTATCAGGGCCCCCCCCACTTTCTACGGCTCTCAACTCTGAATTCCGTTTAGCTACCAACACAACATCTAACAAAGATGGAAACCCAGGCAAAATGCTCTACCTTAAAGAAGGAAAACCTGTGCAAAATGGATTATTTACCTTCAAATGGACTGGCAAGGACACACCCTGGAATCTCCTTATTAATTCAGACTGGTCAGTCTGAAGATTATGGGCTGCTGTTATCTCATACTGGAAACAGAAACTTGTCCTTGGAATATGAGGACCTTCACTAACATCTACAAAGTCACCAAACCTGGGGAGATGAAAAAAAACCCAGCTTATATGCCAAATATTTGGAGTGAAATGCAAGGAGATTAGGTTTTATTTTTAATTAGGAAATTACAGTTAACAGAAAGAAAATTCACACAAATTACATACCATATATAAACAAATCTCCAGCTCAGCATTTTTAAGTTTCCTAAACCAAAAGTACAGGTCACACAATTTCCTCAAATGAACTTAGGACATTTAAATCTCAAGTCTAGAAAGTATCTTAGGTTTAGAAAATCTTTGATGCCATGTTGGCTCTAAAACTGAGTTAACTCTCATTCACCAAGAAAAGATTTGTCTCCAAGACTGCCACAGTACTGTGTTTACTATGTGCAGTTATTTCCCTTTCCAGTTCTTTGAAAACTGCAAATCAATTAAGAAAAGAGAGATGGCAAAGAAATACTGAGAATGAACCTCTCCAAGAAAGCAATAGGTAAGGCCATTTTCCCCTTTATTGAGCAAATCAGAGTGGGAAGAAGAATGACCCAACATTGTTCTAAAATTTCAAGGACCACCACTGCAAAGACATCTGTTCCTTTAGATACATGTGCACCACAAAAATTAAGAACTCTTCAGACATCTGCAAAACTGAATATCCTGCAATAGCCTAAGACAGAGAATTGCCTGAGACTCAATACAAGCTTCCTGCCTCCAGGCTAAAAACTCTGTATCTTATTGTGGTGGTTTGGCATTTAGGAAAAAAAAGTGGAAAATGCCCATGGAAGTGATGACTCGGAGAGAGGCTGCTGGGAGTTTCTTCTCTGCTTGAGATCAGGCCAATAGCTAGCCAGTTTTAAGAACTGACAGCATTTTAAACCACTGAAAAATAAGATCACCTTTGTGAATGCCACCTTTTAAAAACTCAAGCCCAGAAACTCTGGCTCTATTTCTTTCCAGCCTTGAAAGGTAACAGAACTCTGGTGCGGCTGACCCACTCCCCCACGGCCTTTGTGGCCTGGGGGAGGGCTGGGCCAGAGCCCAGCAGCTCCTAGGAGGGGGATGGAGACTGTGGGGTGGCAGGAGCCCCTTCCCAGAGGGGCTGAACCCCTCAGGAAGCCCGCTGAGCCCTGTACAGTGGTGCGGCCGGGCCAGGCTGGTCCCTGGATCAGCTGAAATTTCTGCCACTGCTGAGTTTCACCAGAGACTGCCGAGTAAGGGGAGGGGAAGCCATCGGCCCACAGAGTGCTGCCTCTGACTGCTAGCCTGGCTACTGAGATCCTAGCCACCCTCTCCCAGCACAGCCACCAAAAATCCTCCATCGCAAACATCCCTGGCAGAGATCATGGGACCATCCACAAGACTTAACCCTTTCACTACACAGATGAGACCTGCAGATTTAATCCCCTCTACAGAAAGAGGAAAGCAAGAGCAATCAACATGTAAAGAGGCAACATGAAACATCAAGGTCAGTAAAAGGAGTCAAGCCTCAGGTAGAAGGAGAATGAAGAGATGCTTTAATAAGCTGAAATATTCTTTTGGTAGAGCCGTGGAAATAGACAATAATGTTCTGAAAAACTTCATTAATTCATTAAAGAGTACTGGGGGGAATGAATTATTCAAACTGTAGACCTGAGCAAAGGTATCCCTTGATGAAGGTAAGCAGATAGTGGAGTAGTTGTGATCCCATGAAATGCTTGAACAGAGAAAGAAGTGAGAGTTGATGAAGACCCTTTGCCCCCAGGGAGAAAAGGAGAAAACCTGTTCCCAGAGATGATCACAGAGACAGATGAAGAGAACCTTTGCATTTGAATAACTCATCCTTAAAATAATACCCCATGAGTTCATGGCCCATGGATACACCTCAGAGTGGTGTAAAAATGAGAGGAAAATATGATGGCAGAGTTTTTTTCTGGGCGGCTGCCAGGCATGGAAATGAAACACCATGAGAAAACTCTTTTTCTTGTAGAGAACTCTCTCTCCATGGAATGACAAGAGAAAATTCCTCTCTCTACAAAGACTGATGAAAAGACTTGTATAGTTAGTACTGCTTTAACATCTCAGGTTTTGTCTCTGTGCTGTCAGTTGAAAAAATAAAAAGGTTGGGTGGAGGGGAGGAAAGGTTTCTGGAAGTTTTATTCTGGTTTCTTATTCTTATAGTTCTATTAATAAGCTTTCTCTGTTACTTTTAAGTTTTAAGCCTGTTTTGCCCTTCTCCTAATCTGTATCTCACAGCAAGATAAATGAGTAAGTACTCTGGCGATTTTAGCTCGAGATAAAACCACCACACTTAGGCTGTATCCCCAGGATGCTGTTCTATTCTCATCTCCACCACTAGGGAGCAGTAGCTTGCAAGTTAGGAAGATCTTGACAACTTTGAAAGAAAAATTCATTATACAATGCTAACTCTTAATTTCAAACCAGTAATTGGTTTGTATTTTATTTAGCCTGTCAACCTAAGAGATTTATTTAGTTTTCATGTGAAACCACTGAAAGCAGTAAGACTTCTTTGGCACTTACCACCCTTAACATAACAAGAAATAGAAATGTAGTATCACAAAATAATGTTTGTATTAAAATAACTAAGCAAACAAACCACCCCAAGCAACTTAAGACAGACCACAGACAGTAATGAATACAAATAATCTTTAAATTTAAAACCATCACAAGTAATTTTCTCTTCTCCCTTGCAGAAAGTACTTGTAAAATACTCAAATGTTCTAGTGAATCATTACAGAATGGGAGTTCAGTTTTGCTTACCTATGTAACTGTACAATTCCTCCCATATTCTGAGAAGCTTTTCTTTCTATCATCTCCATTTTGTATCTGGACAAGAAAAAGAATATTTTTTTAAAAATCTTCACCTCTAATACCTAGTTCTTATAAGAACACTTCAGAAATTAATTTAATTCATTTAAAATTCCTAAAAAAATCATGCTTGTATTTATGTGAGCTTTGAGACTGGTTTAAATTCCTAATGACAACACATATTGATATGCTTCATTAATAGACCTGTTAGTTAACTCAGTTCATGGAAAAATTACAAAGACTTTACTAAGCACTGCTGAAAGGCACTTTAAAAATAATGCAATCATCAGGCACTATCAGGATGGGATCCTGAGACAGGATGTTTGGGAATGGCCCAGTGCTGTGCTGGGAGGTAATTCAGACTGGACACTAGGAAGCATTTCCTTAGGAGATGGTGTTCGAACACTGAACAGGCTTCTCAGAGAGGTGGTTGACGCCCCAAGTCTGTCACTGGTTAAGAGGCACCTGGGCAATGCCTTTAATAAATTGCTGTAACTTGTCAGCCCCCCATCAGTCAGGCAGCTGAACTAGGTGGTTGTTGTAGGTCCCTTCCTATTGAAACATTTATTCCAGTCTATTCTGTGCATATTTTATATGAGGGCCTTGCTCCCACACCAGAGTTTTATTCAGAAAAACAACGGACCTACTACTACAAATAAGAGTTTTTCAGGTAACCTGTAAGACTAGAAGACACCAATAGACCACATAAACTGATTTTATGCAATGTGTAGCCCTCAACAGCAAGTGCTCTAGTCACACCTCGGGTCATCCTGCTCCTGGGGTGTGACCCACTCCTGGAGCGGGCCGAAGTGATAGAGCCCGATAAGCTCTGGCTGATGCAACAATTTTACCCGTTTTCCCCATGAAGAGTTCAAAAACTGCATTTCACCAAATCTCCATTTGAAGATACCAGGACATGAAAAAGGTACATTTCTTTAAATATGGAAGCCTTTCAGCAAAGGCTACCATGTCAAGGCTAACCACCAGAGCTTCAATTTAATAGTAGTGGAATCTTGAAGCTTGCTAGTGAACAAAAGAAGTCTCAGTCTTTCAGCTTGTCACAAAACGACATCCAGTAAAGGTCCCTGGTGTTGGCCTCTGGAGAGAACAGTAAGAACTAAGTTAGCTGGTGTAAGTTGGTAGAAAGAGAATGGAGGCAGTCTCATTCAGAGCAGTGGGAGAAGTACCTTCTTACTTCACCTGTCACATCTTACTTTAGATTTATAAAACCAAGCAGTAATTTGATTGCCTCTTAGAAAGAAAGGAAAATTCAGACACTCACATATTATGCTGAAACATTTCACGTGCTACTTTTGCTTCAACATGCAGTGTTTCAAAGGGCAGGTCTTGATGGATTAGCTTTTTGGCATCCCTTGTAAGAGAACGGAAGTTGTCCTAGAAAAAGGACATAAAAACTGTAACCACCTTTTCACAGATGTAGTGAATAGATAAGCAAACACTAAATATTAGTCAAAACATCAAAGATCATCTACTATAAACCCTAAATACAGCAATTTTACTGTAGGAGTATCTTACTATTATCGTAAGAGCACTACAGATCTTCACTGTTTTAATGGACAGATTCAATGCCCAATAGGCATTTTTCAATTGGAAAGAATATATATTAATTAACATATGCCCAGGTATTTCTGACATGGCACTAAATACACAGTCTTGCTACTGTAAAATACTCATCTATATATCTCGTTTCCCAGAGTGGTGTTTTCACTTACAAATAAGATCTATTGTGATAGATCAAAGCGAAAAAAGGTACTGAATATTTAATAAATAAAAATTGGTCACCTTGGACAAGAATCTGAGGGTCTGCGTAATTCAGATTTACTCATAAAAAATAAATTGTTATGAGGTGAAATTACATTTAAAATGTCAAGTAGAAAATATTTCTAACTAAATAACTTCAGGTGCAAGATCATATTGAAGAAGAATTCTGCATTGTACCAATATTGCTTTGCTAGCCATACACACCTCTGATGGTTTTTGGGCACAAGAACAAGAATGGGTACCAGAGTGGCAAAACACTTGTGATCACAAATGTTTCTGACATTTAGAGTATTCAAATCATTAGATTTACTGCAGAGAATGAAATATAAGCAAGCTATCAAGGAGAGCTGCAGCTGAATGTGCTCACAGATTTGATTCAACAACAAACTGATTCTGCTGCAAACCACCAGAAAGTATGCCTTATACACACTTTAATTTTCAGAGGCTCTACTCACACAAAGACTATGGCTGCACCTACATTACCAGGCAAGAGCAGCTGAGGAGGAACAGATCTGTACAGTAACAAAAATGGCACTGAGGTCCCGAAGGCCCATCAACTGTTTCTGAACTCGTACTTCAGACTAGAATTTTCTCGCTCCACAGACCTAAAGCCTGAAGCATGTGGAAGACAGCACAAGGTTTATTTTTGTCTGAAAGGAAATCTGAGAGCACTCTGCCATAGCACCAGTGTGTGGTAAATGCAGAGATGAGCTCCCAAAGACTACTCCTAATGTGCATTAACAAAAAGGGGGAAAAAATCTCTGTCTATTAAAAAAGAGCAACTGGACAAGGAAACAAGCTATAGAACCTTTTGGGTTTACATTTGAAAAGTGCTTACGTTTGTTGGTTTCCAGTCATTCAGTTTATTGTCCAGAACTACATCATAACAGAAAGCTCCAGAGATTACTGCAATTCCAACACAAAGAAAAAATATTCATGTTTGTAACAAAGTTTGTATTTCATATTCATACTATATTCTTACAACAAAATGAATGAGAAGAAAAACAGAATTATCTCTAGAAATTCATCATAAAACCAAACTTTTCAGCTCAGATTATGCTATGAAATGGCAGATTGAACTTGTGTTGTTTTAATTTTGTTTCACTGAATGAGAAAGTAATTTGAAAGGCATTTTAATGCAATGTCAGTATAACAGAATGCCAAAAGAGAGGAAAAAATACATTGCTTCATAAAACTGCATCTAACACTGCAGAAAAAAAAAACACTCACCTTAAAAATATTTCATTGTTTTTCCATTGTACGCTTCATACAATAAATGTGTGCTATTAAATTATAAAGAGGAATTTCTTGCATAGAGAAATCAGACAATATTAGAGCTGTTTATCCATGACACAAGCATGGCACAAATTTCTGGTAAAGGCAACACAAGTTTCTCTGACAGTTGTTGGAACACTCTTGTGTATATAGAGCTATGGCTATTTAGAAATCAAATCTAGGAACTCAGTAAGATCATACTGTTTCTATACATGCAGTATAATGGCATAGCTGAGTATATTCAAGATTATTCCAAATTCTGCTAGAACTGAAACTTATCAATCACAACAAGTGCTACAATTGCTAAAGAGAGAATCAGTTATACCACTTCACATGACCAGCAACCAACCTTCTCATATATTAAATGCACAATTACACAGGTTTTGTTATTGAAACAACCTCCTGTGCATTTTCCCACTTTTCTAAATCTTAAATCAGATCACAGATGAGCAGAAGTTTGTACCTCAAGCTTGTTTGTACCTCAATAATCTTCCAATTTAGTGTAGACATTGTCATTTTTAGTAACTCAAGTGCTAGACAAGGTTATGCAGTTATTAGAGCAAACTCCACAGAAACATGTCACATCACATCTAGAAACCTTGCTCACATCACTTCACAATACAGAGGTTTAGTTACTAATTTCAGCTATGGAATCCTAAGTGGTCTGAAACCCAGTGGCCACACGGACCAGTTTTCTGAACATTGATAACAAAATCGTTTTTAGTTGGGTTGTTATTAATTAAAGGCAACTACAACAGCATGTAATACACATATTTATGCTAAGTACCATCAATCACTGCTAAAAGAGCCTCTGATTTTTTTTCTAAGTTTGGTTATTAAACACTCACTTGAGAAGCAGCAAAACAATCAATATAAAACAATCAATAATACAAAACAATCAATATAAAACTCTTTTTTCACCTGGCACTTCTGGAGCTTTAACTAGGTTGACTGCATATTCATTCTTGAATGCTCGCTTTAGCACACATGCCATGATCATGGCACAGGAACGCCAATATGCCTGCAAAGAGAATTTCAGAACATGGATTTACTGCCTAGAAGCTAATATTAAAAAAAAAACCAAAAAAAACACAAAACTTAACTGGATGACGCACAAACCTAGCTGTCAACCCAGGCACTCCACCCCTGGAAGTGTTCAAGGCCAGGCTGGACAGGGCTATGAGCAACCTGGTCTAGTGGAAGGTATCCCTGCCCATGGCAGGGGGTGGAACTGGATGAGCTTCTAATGTCTCCTCCAACCCAAGCTTTTCCATGATGCTATGATTACTTTCTTTAGTATTTAAACTTCTATTTGGAGATGATTCTCCAAACAGAATCAAATAAAAATCAAAACCGCATTTAGCATGTAAGCCAGACATAACTCTGGAGATACTTAAATCTGAAATCATAGAATAATGCAACAACTGAAAGGGAAGCAAATAATTCACCTAGTCCACACACTGGTCCAGCTAATGATAGCCACGATGCACCATTAAAAAGACATTAAAAAAGTCTGAGCTTTAATGACAACAAAGCTCAGAAAGCAGACAGGCATGGAACTGAAAGGTGCACACAGAATCAAGTGGTCATAATCAGGGCCACCTGCAATGAGATAAGGTAGAGAGAGCCAGGGTCACCTACAGTGGAACAAGATAATAACTTACCTTGTTTACTTCCTCTGGATCTTCATCTTTGAAGGTAAGGAACTGAATTTCACATGATTTGGTCAGGGGTCTGTACATGTCCCAGATTTCGCCATCCACTAAAGCCAGAACAGAGTTCTTGCAATGCCATTCACTTAAATCTAAAGAAAGTAAAAAAAAACCCTTAAATATTAGTTATTAACCACATTTCCCAGGATCAGCAGTTCAAATTGCTGCACTTCTAACAACTGCAAATTTCGTATTTGTAAGTGACTTGGAAGGATGAACTGTGAAAAAAGCCTCCAAAAAATAACTGTTTCTTTTTCAATTGGCAGCACAATATTCACCACGAGGGGCTAGTTCAGAAGTCCATCCACTTACGCATGGCACAGTTGTATGGTGTAGACAGAGCCTTGTTCATGACAAACGTACTGCCAGGCTGCAACTTCCCAGTGTATTTCACTTCAATTTTCTCAATCCGTGGGTGAAGAGACAATTGTCTCTCTTTTTCTTTGGTGAAGAGCTCACTACGCATCCGAATCACTTCATCAGGTCTCAGATGAGAGAAAGCTGGTGTGGAGATGTACCCTGGTGACAGGAGAGATACTGAGTAAGCAATAATCCTGGAGTAAGCAATCTTGGGGTGGGTCCAGCAAAGCAACACTCGTATGAGGAAAGGCTCAGGGAACTGGGCCTGTTCAGCCTCGAAAAGAGATGAGTGAGAGGAGAACTCATCAATGTCTGACAGTGTCTGCAGGGAAGGGTCAGAGCATGGACCAAGCTCTGCTCAGTGGTGCCCAGCAATAGGACAAGAAACAGATGCACAGGAAGTTCCACATGAACATGAGGAAGAACTTTCCTGTACAGTGACCAAGCACTGGAATAGATTGCCAGTAAGGGTGTGGAGTCTCCCTAACCAGAGATATTTCAGAACCATCTGGATGCAATCCTGTGCCATGTGCTCTGGGATGATCGTGAGCAGAGAGGCTGGACCAGATGGCCCACTGTGGTCCCTTCCAACCTCAACCACTCTGTGACCCATTCTGAGTTTTCAAAGCCTCTTTATAAGGTGTTGGTTTCTACAACGCTACTGATTACTCACCTGTCTGTCTCAATATTTACAAGGTAAATTGTAAACTACACTTCTGCAGCTCCAGCAAGTGACCATGCTAGGCCCCTGTACTACCTGCACAAAGTCACAACAGGAGACTCTGAGCCAACAAAAGGGGTCAAAAAGATAATGAGGGGTCTTGAGCATCTCTCTTATGATGAGAGACTGCAGGAGCTGGGCCTGTTTAATTTGGAGAGAAGACTGAGAGGGAATCTCATTAATGCATATAAATATCTCAAAGGCAGGTGCCGAGAGATTGGAGGCAGACTCCTTTCAGTGGTGACCAGTAACACGATGAGAAGCAATGGCCACAAACTAAAACACAAGCAGTTTCACTTCAACATGAAGAAGAACTTCTTTCCATGGAGAGGGGCAGAGCACTGGAATAAGCTGCCCTTGGAGGGTGTGGAGTCAATTGCCCTGAAGACATTCCAAATCCACCTGGACAAGTTCCTGCGTCACCTGCTTGTGGTGACGCTGCCCTGGCAGAGGGGTCTTGGACTGGATGATCTCCAGAAGTCCCTTCCAACGCCAACTACTCTGTGGTTCTATGCAAAGATTAATGGCTGCAAAGGCCCTTCCCTCAGACAGGCCAACTCCCCCGCGGCGTAATAAAGACATCTCAGTCCCTGAAAGCACCGCCGCAGCACGAGCCCAAGCTGGGCCCGGCCCCGCACTCCCGGCTCCCTCCCGCACTCCCGGCTCCCTCCCGCATTCCCGGCTCCCTCCCGCACTCCCGGCTCCCTCCCGCACTCCCGGCTCCCTCCCGCACTCCCGGCTCCCTCCCGCACTCCCGGCTGCCTCCCGCATTCCCGGCTCCCTCCCGCACTCCCGGCTCCCTCCCGCACTCACGGGTTCCCGCCCACAGCCCGCGGGCGGCCCACGGCGCCGCCATTCTCTCACGGCCACGGTGCCTCCTCGCTGGGCTCCGCCGGAAACACCGGCAGCAGCCGCGCGGTTCCGCCGCCGCTCCGCGCGCCCCCGCCGGGCGGCAGGAGTCTTCCGGCACCCGGGTCACCGCTCCTTCCGCAGCCCCGGCGCAGCTCAGAGTCACAGACTGTATTCCGCATCGGCAGAGACCCGCAATGATCATCGGAGGATCTCCTGGTGGGTGAGAGGCTGGACATGCCCCGGCGTGTGCTCAGGAAGCCCAGAAACCCCCCGTGTGCTGGGCTGCATCCAAAGCCCCGTGGGCAGCAGGGCAGGGAGGGGATTCTGCCCCTCTGCCCCTCTCTGCTCAGACCCCACCTGCAGGGTTGCATCCAGCCCTGGGCTCCCAGCACAGCAAGGACAGGGAGCTGCTGGAGCCGGGCCAGAGGAGACACCAAGCTGACCAGAGGGATGGAACAGCTCCTCTATAAAGACATGGTGAGAGAGCTGGGGCTGTTCAGCTTGGAAAAGAGAAAGCCTTAGGGCGTCCTAATTGCAACCTTCCAGCACCTGAAGGAGACTTACAGAAAAGAGAGGCAACACAATTTACCAGAGCTTGTAGTGACAGAAGAAGGAAAAATGGCCTGCCTCAGTTGAAATAGAGTAGGTTTAAATTAGATATAAGGAAAAAATTCTTCCCTATGAGGGTGGTGAGGCCCTGGTACAGGCTGCTCAGAGGAGCTGTGGATGCCTCATCCCTGGAAGTGTTCATAGCCAGATTGGATGTGGCTTGGAGCAACCTGGTATAGTGAATGGTGTCCCTCTCCATGGCAAGGGATTGAAATGGGAAGATCTTCAAGGTCCTTTCCAACCCAAACCATTCTGTGAATCTATGACTGTGATTGCAGTCCAGCTTTTGGCCCTGCACAGGACAACCCCAGGAATCCCACCACCATGTGCCTAAGACAGAGGTTGTGGAAACACACCATGTTTGCCCAGAGAAGTTCTGGAGCCTCTCCCTCTGAAGATATTCCACAACCGTCTGGACACAATCATGTCCCATGTGCTCTGGAATGACCCTGCTTGAGCAGGGAGGTTGGACAAGGTAGTGCCTTCCCACCTGACCCACTCTGTGATTCTATGATTCTGAGAGCATTGTCCAAACACTGTGTGTGCTCTTGACAGTTTTGGGGCTCTGACCAGTGCCCTGGAGAGTAGTTCTGAGCATTACTCTAGGCAGGAACCCCATCCCAGAATGTTGTACCACCACCACTTGCTGCCTGCTCCCCTTTGCTAATACTGCCCACCTGCACTAGGTTTGCATGGCTAGGCTTTGGGAAGTGGAGCGGGGGAGCTACAGAGGACCACCCAAGTATTTTGATGTGAGAAGCTGCCAGAAGCTTATCCAGTGTCCAACAGAGCCAATACCAGCTGGACCTAAGGCAGACCCACTGTTGGCCAAGGTAAACCATCATAGTAGTAGTGCTCAGGGATAAAAGATTTAAGAAGGGGAAAAGTTACTCTTTAGCAGCAATTGTAAGCAGATAAGGAAGAACTGAGAATGCATGAAAGGAACAGCCCTGCAGATGCCAAGGTCAGTGCAGATGGAGAGGGAGAACATGCTCCAGGCACCAAGAGCAGAGGTTCCACTACCCAGACTGGAAAAGTGTGAGTCCTCCTCATGAGGAGCAAGCAGCAGAGACAAACTGGCTGGCAGCCCTCATTCCCCATCTTCCTGTGCCACTGAGGAGGGGAGGAGGTAGAGAAATCAGGAGAGAAGATGAACCCAGGGAAGAAGGGAGAGATGAGGGAAGACTTGTTTTTATTTTTCACTTCCCTATTCTGATTTGTCAATAAATTAAATGAACTTTCCTCAGTTTGGTCTGGTTTGCTGATGGTGGTCATTTGTGAGTGATCTCTCAACCCACAAGCCTTTAACTCTTTCTCTTCCATGTCCAGTTGAGGAGGGGAGTGATAGAGTGGTTTCAGGGAGCACTTGGTGTCCAGCCAAGGCTAACCCCTCACACCTCCCAACTGTCTTTCCTCCTCAGATATGCTGCCCATATAGAAAAAACATGGTTCACATTAAAACAATACATTTATGAAATAACTCAAGAGTTCATTTTGATGCTTTACAATGTAGCTGATGATGATCTTCATTGCAGCCCTCAGCTGGCAATGATATAAGTGGGCATCATGAGCCCAGTCTCAGACAGTTACACTGAATTAGTATCATTAAGAGCTAAAGCATGTCATTAAACTCAGCATCAAAAAAATAAAAGACATGGAATTTTCCACTGTGGAAGCACATCTGTGGAGCAGTGGGACAGCTGGATCCCCTTGGTTTGGTACCTGGCACTAGCTTCCCTCTTCACCTGGGCTCTCATCCAGAAAACCAGGAGTGTGAGTATGGTAACTATTTGTGCCCTTCGTTATGTTATTTGATAATTTGATAGGTTAAGAATTTCAGAAAGTAAATCATCCTGCTTCCTCATTTTTAAAATTAGTTAAATACAAGTTACTTAGAATGATGCTAATATTTGTGTAATTACAGCTCAGCTACACCATTTCATCTATTAATTCAAGGAGTCATATGCAGTTAATGATCACATGACAATCATTTTGGTTTAAATGGTTAAAAAAACATAAGCAAAACAAGGTTACTAGTGTAGGGTATAAAAAAACACATTAGTATTATATAAGTAGATAAATGCAGAATGTTAAGAGAATGAGAGACAGAAACTACCCTGTTCTGTCACTCTGAGGGAGTACTAAACAACAGAAGTAAAGTCCTACTTAATACTGCACACTGTACAAGGCACTGAATGCAAGGTCACTGAAGTGATACAAATTACAGGATCAGTACTGCTGAGAGATAATGTTTTATTCACATGATTCACATTATTTCTTAAACTAATTTCCATGCACAAGCTAAGTGAGAGCCGTAATGCATGGCCAGAAGCAGCAACAGCCTTGTAAGACAACATGCAGTGTAACTGCGGAGAGGGCCCATAGCGGGCTGGAGGTCAGACTAAAGAGTTGACAGAAAGAAGAAGCCAGCAGGATTCCTGTGTGTCTGTGAGAAGAAGAGAAAGAATATAAAAGTAGAAGAAAACAAAAAACACCTTTGCTGTGAAAAACACCATGGAAAAACAGGATTTATCTGTATTTTGGATTTTTGGGGATGCTTTCTCAAAACTACTTCCACAAATGGACTTGAGGGGTGGTGTGATGATGGCCAATGAGATGGGATGCACTATGGGGTCAGAAGGGTATAAAAATGTTATGTATGAGCACAATAAAAAAAACTTGGAAGAAGTTTCTTAAGGATCTGCTTTGTGTTGTGTCTGCTCCAACTATGACATGTAACTACATCTTAAGAGGTGTATTCTTCATAACACCATAGAATTATAGAATCATAGAATCATTAAAGTTGGAAAAGACCTCCAAGACCATCAAGTCCAATCTTTAACTGAATACCACCATGTCTACTAAACCATATCAGAGTGTACCACATCTACTCATTTTCTGAACACTTCCACCACTTCCCTGTGCAGCCTGTTTCAATGATTTACAACCTGTTCTGTGATTAAATTTTTCCTAATATCCAGCTTGAACCTCCCTGGCACAACTTAAGACCATTTTCTCCTGTCCTATCACTGTTACTTGAGAGTAGAGACCAACCTAGCTACACCATCCTGTGAGGTAGTTGTAGAGAATGGTAACATCTCTGAGCCTTCTTTTCTCCAGGCCAAACATCTCCAAATTCCTCAGCCGTCCCTCATCAGACTTGAGCTGCAGACCCTTCCCCAGCTTTGTTGCCCTTCTGGACACATCCCATTAATGCCCTTCCTGAATTAAGGGGCCCAGAACTGAACACAAGATTAGAAATGTTGCCTCACCAGTGCTTAGTGCAGGGGACAGTCCTGCTGGCCATACTTTTTCTGACACAAGCCAGGTGATACTGGCTTTCTTGGCCATCTCTCTGGGCATGTGCTGGCTCATGTTCAGCTGCTGTAACCAGCACCCCCAGGTCCTTTTCCTGCTTTCCAGCCACTCTGCCCTAGCCTGTCCTGCAGGGGGTTTTTGTGACCAAAGGGTAGGACCTGGTAATTGACCTGGTTGAACCTCAGACCACTGGCCTCAGCCAATTGATCTAGCCTGTCCAGATCCCTCTTGCAGACCCTTCCTGTCCTCCGGCAGATTGTCGTTCCCACCCAACTTGGTGTTATCTGCAACTGACTGGGGGTACACTCATTCCCCTCATCCAGATTATTACAAAGGTATGAAACAGGGTTGTCCCCAATATTGAGCCCTGGGGACACCACTTTTGACCAGCTGCGAACTGGACTTAACACCACTCACCAGAACTCTCTGGGTTCTGCTATCCAGGCATTTTTTTACCTAGTGAGCAGTAAAGTGCTATGGACACTGTGGCAAAATAATTCTGAATTCTCCACCAACAGCATTGTGGCTAATGCATTGTCCACTGTTGCTAAGGTTGAATTGTGTCCTACAATGCCATGCTGTGTGATGGATCTTTTATAGAAATGTACCTTTGATTGCTACTGAGCTGCTTACTCAGTGGCAGTAATCTTGCAAGTTCAGTTGAAAAGAAAAAAAAGACAAAGACATTGATTCTGTACTTTGCAAGTCAAAGATAAAATCATACAAAACATTCCAGAAAATGAAGGTGGGGTGTAGGGGGTTTCACTGAAAAAATCTACTGAGAACAAGTAATTTGTATTGTCTTTACTGGTACTACCCTCACATTTTATGGCCTCGGTTCAAGTTTGGCAGTCCCATTATATATAAAATATTTTAACAGTCTAATAGTGATACAGTGTTTATCACAGTACTCTAGTCCATTGCATTAAAGCCAGACAACTAACCCATGGCATACTCTGTCTTTAAACACCCATTTGTGACAGCTTGGAGAAAAAAACCCATATCTTAAAATGTTTTAGTTCTTTTCTCAAAACTATACTTGCGCACAGTTTTTAGTTTCAAGGTACAAAACAAGCAGATAATCTCTCAGATAAATCAGAATTTTTCCCCAGATGTAAGTTAATTCACATGAAGCAGCTGTAAAAAATAATAAAATGCCACAGAAGTCAAAAGGAGACGAGGCCTTCTGTAACCAGGGGAGTGGACAGCCATTAAAGCAATACCTCAGGACATTGTAAAAAAACAGGTGTGGTGATAACTAAAACTGAAAAACAAAAAAGTGTCCCTTAAATTGGAAATACCAGCCTGTCCACACACACATGGCTGCTGATTATTCATTATGCAAAAGGGCAAGGCTTTCAAACTGATAGATTCAATGTACTGCAGACTGGCAGTCAAAGCTGCACAAAAAATACATAGTACATCAATCAATGGATTTTTGAAAAAATATTTGTGACACAGATAATAAAATATGCATATTGGCAATTGAACTAAATTAAATGAAATCTGTTTTAGCAGTTTTGCAAAATAGTTTTCCATCAGCTTGTCCCATAACTATGCCTGGAATCACATCAGAATGGTCACTTTACAGCTTTGTGCTACTGTATTCAGCATTTATTAGAGCAAATATATGTGACAACAATTAATGCACTTAGAAAAAAGATGTTTACAGAGATCTTTTGCACAGGCTGTGGCACCAAATCTCAAATGGCATCTCTGACCACCTCAGACATAATATATTTTTTTTAGAAATATGAAAACTTCTATTTCTTCTTCATTAAATATGGAAAAAAATATTCAAAGGTGTCTTCTTAATCAAAGCCTGATCCATGTAAGTTCTAATAACAGAAAGTTCTTAACGGTCCATATAAAGAATGATAGGCATGCTTATGCACAGGAACACTTTTTTTCCTATTTCTTTTATTTTCTCCCTTTGTGGCTCCACATTCTTCATCTTCCCCACTACTACTCCTCATATCATTATCACGCTCAGTCATCAGCAAACTTGCTGCATTACCTTCTATTACAGATGAACCAAGAGACACTAAAACATTTAAAGAGCAATCATGATAATAAAGCACAGGAAGAAAAAAGAAAAGCAGAGCAGAACTGTAATCCTTTATGCTTTTACTGGCTTTTCACTCTGCAAACAAGAGAACAGCTACTCCAGATCATCACACATCTATACTACCTGTTTATCAACAGGATAAATAATATGTGCTTTCTAACATGGAATGAGGGTTGTATTACTTAACCTTCTTAAATTTAGTGAGGAAACTTGAGATATGCCTGAATGTTACATACTAGGGAAACATGTTTTTTGATTAAATTCTTTTCTAAAGTTATTTTTAATGGCAATGCAAGGATGAGCATTCATTATCTCTCCCACAGCTATCTTGTAGTCTGGCATGTGTAAGTCATAACAGAGAAGAGATTCCAAAGAAATTAGCATCTTACTCTTCAAGCTGCTTATTAAACAGACAGTTCTCTTGATGTACTGCACTGCTTTTGCCCCTCTTCTATGCAGGTTTTTGAGAAGAGGAATCACAGTCATCTTCCTTGCTAGTCTATCTGTGGTAGGTGTTTGAGTATCTACATTGCAACACCTTTGCAACCAAATTCAGCAGTTATAATTTGGTTTACTGATTTTTTGTTGTTGTTATTTTACATCAAAGCTATTCTAGAAATCAGCACGCAAATTGTAGAGGAATAAATCTAGAGAGATTTTGTTCCCCCTGTAAATTCAAACATATTTTGAGTGGAGAAATCACCAAAAGGAGGATTTTCTTAATATAACTTAATTTCTCTTTATTCATTTTTAGTGTCCTGTAGCTAGGAAAGATAAAATGTTTCCCAAGTGAAGAGTCAGATCCTTTGGTGTTTCACAGAATTTTTACAAATTATTTTTCAAAACAGTTTTTTCTGTTAGGTAAGGAGAACAGAACTCTTTGACAGTGTGTCAGGGACTGAAGTGGTTCATGCCTTAAACATTGTTATGAAGAAGTTTTGCCCATTATAGCAAAAACTGTATAAAGAAGCTACAACCACAGAAGCCCACCTCTCCTTGAAGATGTCTGACTGGAATTTTGCACTGTGAGTTAAGCCACCTAGATAAGGGCAACATTATGTTCAATCATCTTAAGTCCAGGGAGAAACAAACAAGGCTGAGGGAAACGAATGCATCCACAAGAAATCCAAATACAGCAGAGAATCATCCCTGGCTGGGTTTGGGGTCGGGGAGACCACAGCCCACAGAGGCCAGGTTTATACAGACTCCCCCCCAACCAAGGTGGGAAGAGGAGGTTTTGGTTGTGTGTGTTACCTTGGTCAGAGGCAGTGAATATGCATCCTCCCTCACACAGACTGTCCCAGCTGTGAAACCTCCAACCCCACAGGCCACATCCATGGGACATTCATGTGAGAGGCAACTGGGGGGGTGTCATAATCCATCAAAGATCCCCAAAGTGCTCCCCAGAGGCCTTGCACCACAGGACTGCATGCGATGCAAAGTGATGCAATAGATCCAGAACCTGCCGCAAGAAACTGTGTCAAACTCCCCACCCTAGGGGAGGTACCTGGGCATTCCCAGCTTGTCTGAATGTATATGAATCCATTGGATTCTGTGTTTTTCAGGGGGGGACCTTCACCACTGAGAAGCTGGAGAGGATGAACAGAACATCATTGGGATTCACACAGTGGTGAATATTTTCTTTGATCTACCTCTGTCACTCTCTTTGTCCCCCCACCTATTTTCTATTTCTTTCTTTCTCCCACTCTCTCTCCTATTTACTATTAAATAAAACCCATATTATTGACTTTGGCATATGGTCAAGCAGAGGCATTTCTAATAACTCTAAAAATTGGACCATAATACAGTGACGGTGCAATAATTAAAGAGGTAAACTTATTATTAGAACAGATTATCATCAGCACTTCACATTTGCAATAGAAAGTTGCATTAAAAAGAGGAAGAATTCCATTGCAATGTAAGAATATAGATTTATCTAAAATATTGTCTAATAAAATGAGGGCAGTCTTTAATTTTATAAATTCCTGGGTTTGTTACAAAACATCCAAATCTTGAAATTATGTTGCAATTACACAAATTTTTTCAAGGTTTTTCTGTATGAAGAACTCGACTAGAACAGCTAACACAAAATAAGATAGATATTCTTGACTGGCATTTTGTGTGCAGATGTTAATTATAGACTATTTTTCTTATTCTGAAAAGGAGTGTCTGTGGAAAGTTCTCCAAGAATAACTGCTAAACTGAGCATATCAAACAAATTCTTCCATTTTGGGTTCTATGTGTTATTTACTGAAAACATTTCTACTACATTCAAGTTTAAAAGATAAAAAATATGGATAGCAGTCTTGTGGTCTTCTAACAAAGTACTTAACAGTATTTTTAAGAATACCATTGTTGAGCAAAGTACATAGAGGAAAAAGTGTATATGTTAAATAACTATATGTATTACAATCACTTTTCCATTAATTCTGTAAATGCTTTCAAAATACTGACATTTAATTGCTGATGTTTCCTGCAGCTGCATAAAGCAAGCAGAGAAACCATGGTATAGTCATTGCTGAATTAAAAGAAGGGAATGGGAAGAAAATATGAACTATACTAGAAAAAGTCAGAAAAATGTGGGGGAAGCAATCCTGTGCACTAGGAATTTGCTTCACTTGCAAGAGAAATGAAACAATGAACAGGAAAAAGTTAGTTTTTCATCACCCATCCTTTAATTTAATTCCATAATGCCATTTCTTAACATTCCCCACGTTTACAACTTTTCCACCACACTTGCCATATATTTAAATGTTAAATCAAGACAACATTTCCATCACTGTCTGACTAAATAGTAAAGCAGTCCTACTGAAATCAATGAACTTTTGTACATGCCTATAGCTATGATGTGCTGGGACACACAAAAAACTTTTCTGTTTTCAATGGGACAGTTTTGATTTAATTAAATGCACGTTATGGTACCAGTAATATATACTGGACATACATACATACATATATGTATAAAAAAAATTTAAAGAAATATTACTTGTGTTCTGTATACAATTTTCCCACATGAAAAACAAACTAAAAAGATTTTGCTGTGAAGAGCATCATGACATCCTACTTCCTTGCTCTCCATTAAAATAGCTGTTAGAGATTTTATTTATAAATTATCTTTCTTTATTGCTGCCCTCTAACAAAATATAGCCGACATTGCTGTTCTGGTTACCAAAAAAAAAAAAATAAAAAAAAAAATACTTGTGATACTTTTCTTGTTATAGAACTGCTTTACATCAGTGGTAATGCATTTTTAAGAAGTCATTGGAAACTACTCAGATACACTATTAACTGTCACAATGAGTAATTTTCGTTGATTCATAAATTTAAAGGGCCACTACACCATCTGTATATTTAACCAAAACCTCTCCCGGTCTGGTATAAAATAGTAACATAAAAGCTTTTGAAGGTCACCGTGTGACCCATCTCATGCTTTAGGTGGGATTCTGTCCAGTCCAGCTGTACAGACAGGCACAAGGAGTCACTGTGCCTTCTTTTGCCTTAAAACAGCGCGTCACCCTCACACGGTTTTTCTGTTAGCCGGAATATCCAAATGTTTGTTCCGTGATTTCACCCCTTTATCCCTACTTCCAGCCCGGGGGGCGGGGGTCCTGAGGGAAACGCACCAACAGGGAAAACGCTCTTCTTTGAGAAACTAAACCTTTTACTAACGAAAAGTTTATTCTGTTGCAACAAATGTCCTTGAGCTTATGAAGATGTCCCAGCTTAAAAACAAAGCAATGAATTAACCAAACGGGGAGAAGAGCTGCTGGATTCACCACAAGACAGCCCCCGGGATGCGCGGGGGCACTGCGGAGGCGGTAGAGGAAAGGGATGCTCCCGGAACCGCTGCCCGCCGAGGATCCCCTCCAGGGCGGGCGGGGAGGCGGCCTGGGCACATCCCCGCATCCAGCCCCGGCTCCTGCGCACCAAGCGGGGAGACGCCTCCTCGGATACGTTAAAAGTTTGGGGCGGCTCCGGGCTCGGAGGAGGTAGAGCAGGGCCGGTTAGTGGAGGAGCTCCGCGGGCGCTGAGCCCCCGGGCTGCCGGGCACCGCCCCACGCCGCCGCCGCCGCGGGAAGATGGCGAGACGCAGCCTGCGCCTGCTGCTCCTCGTCTGCGTGGGGGTCCTGAGCTGTAAGTGGCTGTCCCTGTCCCGCAGGGCGATCGCGAACCGGAGCCTCGGGCAGCTCCCCCGGCCCGCTACGGCGCTGCGCTGTGGGGGGACGGTCCCCGCCAAATGTGTGTGTGTGTGTATGCGTGTGTGTGTGCGTGTGTGTGTGTGTGTGTGTGTGTGTGTGTGTTTGTGTGTGTGTGTGTGTGTGCTGAGGGGGATGGCTCCTGGAGGTGTCGCTTCCCCTCCCTCAGCCCGCAGCGAGAGGAGCCAAGTCGCGTCTCCAAGAGCGGAACGCAGGCGAGCGCGTCCCCTCGCCAGGGACAGCCGGAGCTGTGTGCGCTGATTCCTTCCATGTGTCTGTCTCTTGTTTTCGCCCAGACGTAACCTGTTTAAGGCCGGCCTGCTTGAATTCAAGTCAGCGGCCGTCTGCCGCCGCGCAAACTTTAAGATGCGGGCTGCATAGTTTTTCCTATAGCCTTTACGAAGTGAATGAAGAAGGGGCGGGAGTGCTTTTTCTGTTGCCAGCACTGGATACTGCACCTTCGGAACAGACTTGAGCTTCCAGTATTTTTATGGTCCTAACTCCTTAAAAACAAAAAGGAGGGGTTGTAATAAGTTGGACAAAGATTCCCCAGTGAGAAAGCACGTATAAATAATAGGAAAAAGAAGATTGTGGGGCCATATACCTGCAGAGAACCACTGAATTAACACAGTGTTAGTAGTGCCAGTCGTGATAAGGCTGTCAATTTCAGATCACATCTTACAGTGATCCTGTTCTATGTCTTTTGTGTCTTTCTGATGTTTTTGGGAAAGGGCTGTACATGAAAATAGTGTTTTGAAAAGACTTATGTAGCACAGTCTTGCAATGAAATGACCACCTAGGACCAGCCCAGGATGGATTCTCAATCCACTGTAGACATGGAACATCCATGGTACTGATGCTGGGTATATTTTGAGGTTTACATTTAATTCCTTTTAATAGAACGTTGCCTAACAGAAGACTCTGTGTCTGTGAACTCCTTATTTAATTTTTTTTTCCCAGAGTTTTGCAGTGGAGGGACTTGGTTATGCATGTCTGATAGGTCACTGGCTTGGAAATTTTTCTTTTCCTCTCTTTTTTCTCCTACAAGACCTTATGAACAGCTAATGCAGAAATTCTCTTTCACACAGTAACTAAAAATAATAAACATGTTCAGTTTTTAAACTTAATTTCTTCTTAATTGCATGATATATCTGAGCAAGTGAAACTGCTGTGGTCTTTTTTGGTGACAGGTTTCAGTGTGTTCAGGCTGCTCAGCCTTCTGGTTAGTTGTCTGTTGGCAGTGCTGGCTTTGATTGCTAAGGAAATGATAGAAGGTGCAATACAGTGCATCAAAGTCTGGTGCCTACGTTGTTATCAGACTTGGAGATTTCTTCTCGGTGGTCTTTTTTTCTTTTCCTGTCCCAATTCCAAAGAAACACTAGGTGGAAAGGAAATTTACAAGCAAGGTGCTGATAAGAAGTCACTTCATGAAGAGAGTGACTTTAGGTGCATGGGTGCCTATTATTTGTGGGAGCCAGAGGAAACCCAGGCAGAAATTCAGGCAGTCAAAAGTCTGCTGCTGCTCCTGTGGCTGGAGTGTGTTCACATGAACAGTAAGTCTGAGTAATTCTGGTGTCCAAGTCAGACATATGGGCTGAGCAGTCTCTTCTGTGGGACCCACGTCTTCTGGAGATGGTGGGGAATGGGCAGAAATTGGTGAGGAAAAGGAAGTAGTGGTTGATACCTCATAAGCAGCATAGAGGTCAGCCTCTTCTCCGAGGCAGCCAGCAACATGGCAAGAGGACACAGCCTCAGGCTGAGTCAGGGGAGGTTCAGGTTGGACATCAGGAAGAATGTGGGAAAAGTTGTAAACCATCACTGGGATGGGCTCTCAGGGAGGTGGTAGAGTCACCATCCCTGGAAGTGTTCAAGAGACAACTGGACATGGCACTCAGTGCCCTGGTCTAGTTGTGAAGGTTGGACTCAATGACCTTAGAGGTCTTTTCCAGACGAAATGATTCTGCAGTTCTATGGTTATATTGAGGAGCAGGTGTCGAGAACTTTCTCTACAGCTGACCTGCAGAAATTAAAAGCTGTGTAAGTTGGTCACAGGGCATCAGCATGGCCAAGGTAGATGAGGTTTGGATTGCTTTTCATTGAAAACTTACTAAGAAATATTCATGACCTGCAGAAATTTCTGTGAGCTAATCTTCCCTTCACCTTTAATTTAAGGGTAAGTGAGGGTGCTGGGGGTCTTTAATCAATTTCTCTCTCAACATGAGCTTCTGGAACTGACATCTGAAAGTTGTAAAAAGTGCCACAGCATCTTGTGACTTGTGAGCTCTGTTGGCAAGAAAATATGTACAGAAATTATTGTTATTAACCATCATGGGAAGAGATAGTATGTACTGACCAAGTGGCCTTTCTGTGAAGCATCTAGGTGTGGTTTTTCTTAATATTAGTGCACATTGAAATTAGACTTCAGCTGGTGATGCTGGTAGCAAATGCAGTACAATGTGTGTATGTGAGGACAATGCAGAGGCAATAAATAGTAGTCTTACCTAAATATTTGATGGAGCTCACTGGGGTAGTTTGAGCAGCAGACAAGGTGATATTTTGTTTATTTCTTTATTTTGGCTTAAGAAAACCCCATTCCTATTCCTTAAAAATCTTTCACTCAGATACAGAGATTCTAGATCCCCAACTCTGACAAGAAATCATAGAGTATGACTGCACTGCTGTAGAAATTGACAGTGATGCTTTCTTGACTCTATGTGAAACACAACTGATGTACTCAAAATTAAGACTATTGTCAACCCTCAGTCTTCTGTTGAATCCTCTTTGTTTGCTGGATTGTCCTAGTAGGAACTGATTTCTAAATTAGGCCATATTTAGGTGAGATAGGAATTCTTAAATTTGTAAAAGTCTGTATTACTGTAGTAATATCTGTTCAACATAATGCTGTAAAGCAGACAGCCTGGTTTTGGAGGAGGAGTGGGGAAAGAGGCATCAATTGAACCATTCTCTTGCTGGTTTAGGTGAGAAGCAGTATTTTTTTGCTACAGGCTGCTCAAGGTTTATAAGCGTGCACAGACTCTTAGACACTACAACAGAAGTTGTAGGAGGAGAATAAACTGCTAATATATAAACAAACAAATGAAAACTAAGTACAAAAACCAATATTTGTTTCTAGTCTTCAGCCTAACATTTTTCATGTATGGCTTTGGTGAGACTGCAGAAGATATCCAGATGCTTCTAAAACTGATACAAATTTACATGGTGGGAAAGATTATTTGTGTCTTTAAAAGGGTTACATGCTTCTCTCAGCTTATTTAATAAGCTTTACAATTTCACCCTCTTGCTTAGGTCCTCAGGGCTCAAAAGAAACTGGCTGTGAGTTACTGGCATGTTTCTCAAAAATCATGGCTTTTGCTGCATTTCAGCAAGTCATGCTGTTTTCCTTAAACTTGGGCATGCTGCTTTGAAAGGGCTCTGCATTCCTGAGAGGGCTCAGCCAGAAGTGTTGCTGTTCTATCTCCCTCCTGTCTCTCTCCAGCAGAGAGGAGGCAGAGAGAGCTCTTCCTTGGCTGGCCCCATGGTATCATTCTTCTAGGTTGCTGGCCCCACAGACTACTGTTGGATGTGCAAAAGACAAAATGAGGGTGGCTGTCTCCCCTCACTGCATACAGGAGATAAGAAATATGCCTGGAAATGTTACATCAAGACAGTTGCAATTCCTTGTTTCTTTTTTAAGGTGGATGTATGCAAGAGGAGGACTTGCTTTTGTTTTTGCTTGGCCTCTGAGGTCCTCAGCTTTAAAGTTGCAACAATTCTTTATTCATGTTGTAGGATACATATTTCTGGTAATTGTGAATATCATAGGGCATCTGGTATTAATAATGAGACTTAAAACTACCACTGTGATTAGCAGATATAATTGAGCCTGGATGAGGTCTTCCCATTGGCTATTTAACTGAATTATACAAAGATATTTATGTGGTTATTTCCTGTGTTACACCTGTAATTCCTGCAGCAGCCTGTTTTGGTACCTGCCAGATTCTGCTTCAGAAACTGGCTGATGCCAGTGCAAATTATTTGAAGTAGTTGAAGTAGAAGCAGTTGAATTTTGACATCATCTTTTCAGATGGTTGATTTAGCAGAACACCTGGTTTCATCTTTCATGACCTAGAGCTACCAAACTTGTCTGTGTTCACTGGCTCCAAATGTTATTTGGGGTGTGTGCAGACCTGTTTTTAAAGAAGTGAACTAAACACATTACAGCAGGCACTTACCCTTCCTCCAAGGGTGCCCCAGTTGCTTTAGTTTCTTCTCAAGTGCTGGTGGTCACTAGGGAGAAGTCCTCTTGTGAAGTATGGGAGAATCTTCTTGTACATCTGATATTCAGAATATTCTGTTTTCTCATAAATTCACATGAGTAAATAATAGTAGTATTTCTTAACTGAAGATAGTGACATGCATGTGAACCTTTGTCAGTAGCAGTAAGCAAGCTTCCTTTGTTTGAGGGGGAGTAGATTAGGGTTGGTGGTGCTTTTAGAGAGCCAGGAACAACTAGTAATATAGTTCTGCAGTTAGCATGTAAAAGTTTCCATCTGGTGTGGTCTACTTAGAATGCATCAATACTCAAAATGTAATCTTTGTGTTGGAGCACTTCTGAAGACACTTGCTCCCTGCATATGGTGAGCCCTTTTAGGAACACTTTTCTTTAAGTAAGGCTTAGTGTTGTACTTTCCCTTAGAAATACTAGAGGTGACTCCAGTGCAAATGCTTATGTAAAGGAAGGTTATTTAGAAATGTGTGCACAGCCAGAAATGTCCACATTGCAATATAAATGTCTTGTATATTAAAGCAATTGAAGTACAAGGTAGACATTTGGATTTGTCCTTGCAGACTGCTTGCCAGGGCCATATGGAATGGCTAAACTCCCTTGGAGTTCACTTGAAGTTATATAATGGTATCAAACCAAACAAAATTTGCATAAAATAGTGTCCTTGTGGATGTGTACAATGACCTGTCTTATTGCTGGTTTTTCTTGTTTTGCTGTTTTGTTTCTTTTCTCCACCATGATAACTTTGTGGCAGTATTGCATAGATGTGGGAAAAGAGATGGTTTACAAGTTCTTATTGTCTAGTTCAGTGTCTAGTTCAGTACCATGGGGTGAGCACTTCAATGGAAACTGAAGGAAATGTTATGTGGAAGCTGTTTATTTTTTTCAGGTCATTAATTGTATTCTGGTTAGCTGACCCTCTCTCCCGCCACTCCCACTTCACTTTTGTTAAGCTAACTTTGTTACAGTTTTACTTTCTGGCATGTCTTCTCCCATCCCCAGTACTTTTGAAAGAACCATCAGTTTTAGTTAAACATTTCTGAAGAAAAGCCTGTCTTCCTCAAAGCACTGTGATTGTGCTGTAATTACACTTCAGGAAGCTTAAAGCAAATATTATGGTGTCTTGTAATCAAGACAAATTATTTGTTTCCTTAATCTAAATGCTAGGGCTTTTTAGAGAATGGAATATGAATTTCAAAGAATGAGACAGCAGATGAGGCTGGAGAAGCATTTGGATGGTTGCCAGTGCTTGTGCTCACCTGTATTTCCAAAGTCACTTTTTTTCCTGGAGGACTCCAATTAGTTATGTCACCTCTGTGCTCACAATATATCATCAAGCACTCAAGTGTTTACATAAAATTTATTAAACCAGGCAGAAAGTAAGCTTGGCAGCCAAACATTTGGTCCTATTCACTTGTTGGTTTCTAACACAGTGGGAAGTGAAGGAGCTTTTGGAGAAAGAAGGGGAAAATGGCTATTTCTGAACAAAATAAGTCCTATAACAGTCATAGTTGGTGAACCACTAGTAAGTTTGTAAACCTTTCTGGTTAATGAAAATTAAAGCAGGCATCCAATTTCTCCCAAAGATTATTTGCAGGGGAAAACAGGAAAAATAAAAACCCAACTGGTAATGAACCTTTTTGAATGATTGCATCTTAAAAGTTCAAAACTTAGCAGTTTTCAGGTACAGGTGGGAAAATTTAATTCTGATTGTTTAAAGAGGTAGGAAATAGTCAGATTTGAGCTGGAAAGAATAGGACCTACAAGTATAAAGTTTCAATAGATATATTTCATAGCTCTTAGGCGTATTAACATCTTAAGGATTGAATATGCTTTTGGCCCCATCCAAACCACTGGAGCACTGGAAGGGGAACAAAACATACTATTGTCTGGATGGAAAAATGATGTATTATAGGGTTGTTTTGATACTACATAATTTTAACAAAATTTGCTAATATATATATGTATTTGTTGCTCACAAACTTCTGATATATTACTTGGAGGTAATGATGGAAAATTCCTGAGCAATTACATTTGCTCAAATTAATATAATATACAAATCAAAATGATTGTATCTCAGCCTGTAGAAAGTGCCCAGTATGAACTGCAAGACAGTCTTGGGGATGTTATGCTAAGGACTTGTGTATGTTTGTTAGAGTTGGACAAGCGTTTGTGTTTGGCATACTTGTAAAAATATGAGGAAAATACATGCAGAAAACTAGCCTATTATGTGAGTCAGACAGCAGTTTGCCACTAGAATGTATAGATAGTACTTGTCTCTGGAGGCCTTGGCTCATAACAGAAGCCTTCTAGTAGATGGCAAAAATGAGTAAAAAAAATGTTGGATGTTAGGATTTTTTCTTTTTTTTTTTTTTTTCTTTCTCTCAAGGAATTTTCTTCCATTTGCTGATTAAGAGATGATAATGATGATACTTGATACAAAAGATGTAGCTGAGAGGAGGAGGATGGGGAAGGGTGCAGTTGGCCACCCTCTTGGCTGGGCGACTTTCTCTTGGAAGGTGCATAGATACTGTGAGGTTTTGGCTGGTGGGGGAGCGGGGCACTGGAGCTGGGCTCAGCTCCTTGCTTGCTCTCAGGATCAGGGGAGAATAGTTGGGCTCATGCTGCAGCAGGGAGAATTCACTGCCTCCACTGAGTTCTGTCCTTCACTCCTTCTCCTACTGTGGGTGAGCCTTTGCTCCTGAGAGCAGCCATTGTACTTCTACCTTCTCAACAGCCAACCTCACCATCAGCTTGGGTGCATTAGGAGAAAACTGGGGACCATGGCCCACTGTAGAGGGAGAATCTCCCAGCTGCCATTCTGCAGCCCCACCATCTTCTGCCGCTGCTTCAGTATTTTTGCTTTCAGGTCTTTAACCTGACAGCCCATGCCCATTCAGACATGCCGCAACTCCAGTTTTTGCTACACCTTGTTTTGTCACCCTGGTTGTGCTCACCTCAGCTGTTCCAGCCTTCTGCTCTGAGGTTCCTCGTATACTCCATTTTGCCATCCATAGGGGCACTGGGACTGGCCAGGGAGCCCCATTTCTATCTCTCCCGCTGGCTGAGCCGCCATTTCCAAGTGGTGAGGCGGCTGAGCTCACACTACAGTGCCCCCTGCAGCCGTGGGGGACTCATTGCACCTGCCCAGCCAGGGGCCAACAGCACCCCTGCTGGCTACGACCGTAACTACACCAAAGGGGAGGTTGCTTGATGGACTAGAGAGGGCTGTTATTGGGTCTCTGGGGTTTTCTTTTCTGTTTGTTGCTGCTCTTGTTGTTGTCTGCCTTGTTTGATACATATATATATATATCTTTAACACTCAAGAGAAACGGAATATTTTCAAAAAGGGACATAACAGATTCAAAGGAGAAGAAGGAAAGGAAAAGCTGAAAAGCCTCATCCCCTGCTCCTCCTCTGACAAACTGGGTGCAGTTACAAATAAACCGCCAAAACATGCCACTGGGACTCGGAGGCAGGGTCAGACAAAGAAACTGTAAGCCAGACATACCTGAAACAAACTTCAGTACCTTTATGAACTTCCTGTAAATCGTTATCACTGAGCCCAGCACAACAGCTATTTTAATCTGTGCTTTTCTACTGTAAAAGCTATGTGTTGGGGACAATACTGGAGCTATCTCTGGGAAAGAAAATAAACTTAGGGGCCAGAAAGGTGTTAAACATCAAAAAAGTCTAGGGACCAGAACCACATGAAGGCCTCCACCCTGAGAGACATTATGTATTCAAACAGCATGGCTACTGACTGCTTTATCCCAATACAGAGTGAGTACAACCAAAATACAATTAGTAATCAGTACAGGTTTTTTCTACTTTCTTAAGCCCCATGTTGGGCGCCAAGAACTGTATTTGTCCTGGTTTAGGGCAAATTTGGGAGAGAACTGTTAAATAGGGCTCCTCCAGAAAAGCAAATTCAAGCGGCCCCTCCCCCCAGCTGGTTTGGGAAAAGAGATTTTCTTGGAGAGAAGTGGAAAAAAATGTTTATTTAACAGAAATTTAATAACATTAAACAATGAAACTTCTTGCTGTTCGATGAGATGGAAAATCCAGGAAAAATGTCCTTTTCATGGGGTGTAGCTCTGCTCACTCTGGTTCTTATCAGTCCCTCCAGCGCTGGAAAGTGCCGAGGCCCAGGCCCCGGTGGGCCACAGGCGTGAGCTTCTGTAGTTTGTCTGGGTTTTCAGTCCAGAGCAGGTTTAAACAGATTCAAGAAAAAAGGAAAAAAAGTCCAGGGAACTCCTCTGCCTCATCTAGCCAACACTAACTAACAGCAAAAGAGAAGCTCTGTCCCGCTGTCTGTCTGTGCTGCAGACACCACGGTCCAGGAGCAGGATGTGGGGGAGTGATATTTTTCTTCAACACAAACTTTGCACTTCTTCTTCCTCCCCTTCGCTCTCAGAGCCAGTCTTAAAGGTGAAGAACTTAATATGCAGCATAGACAAGGCAACTGGGGATACAAGCATCACAAAATCACAGCAGGACACCATGTTATAAGGTTATATGGTCCCCCTATTTGTCCTGATTCTAAGTTTTTAATTAGAACTGGGAGGTGTTCTTTCAGTTTTGCTTTTTTGTTGTTTAAAAAATGTCTGTAAATGGGGGGATCAGTCTCTTCTGCAGAACTATTCAAAAAATTGTAAACATACAAAGCTTTATTTAGTCTTCTTTGGGGTGTAGCTGGGAGTTCTCCCCCTTTCTGTTGATCTAAAATGAGTTTTAAAGTTTGATGTGTTCTTTCTATTATTCCTTGACTTGTGGGAGAGTAGGGAATGCCAAATATATGGTGAACATTCCAGTTATTTAAAAATGTGGCCAATTCTTGTGAAAGTTAAGAAGGACCATTATCAGTTTTAATTTCTTGAGGAATACCTAACGAAGAAAATACTTGTGAAAAATGCTTGCAAACATGCTTTGCTGTTTCTCCTGTGTGTACAGAAGCAAAAACTGCATTTGAAAATGTGTCAATAGAGACATGGATATTTTTTAATTTCCCAAAAGAAGGGTACTTAGTAACATCTGTTTGCCATTTTTGCAAGCTCTTCAACTCTTGTGTATTGGTAGGTCCTGTAAAAGAGAGAGGCTGGACAAGCTGGCAGTCGGGGCAGGCCTGTACAATAGCTTGGGCTTGCTCTAAGAAATGTGAAAATCTTGTTTGAGTGCTTGCGCATTTTGGTGAAAAAAGGCATGACTCAATTTGGCTTGTTCAGCAATGTTAGGCAAAGTAGTTGCAGCAAGCACTGAAGCAGGATTTTCAATGTCTGCTGCTCCTTCATTAGATGCTGCTGATGCCAGTGCATCAGCTTGTTCATTTCCTTCTGCTATAAATCCTGGAAGACCTGAGTGAGCTCTAATGTGAGAAACAAAATAAGGACTAGTTCTGTGCAACAAAATTTGATAAAGACAGGTAAGCCAAATACACAATTTCTCATTGTTCACATCTTTTAAAACAGATCCTTCAATTCTCTTAACAATGTTAGCAACATATAGGTTAAAAGGTTCTGGAAAGAGTGGAAATGCTCTTACAACTGCTGCCAATTCAACAATTTGAGGAGAGCCTTCAACTTTCTGAACATCTTGTTTCCAGGCATTAGTATTTTTATTTTGCCACGTAATTGCTGAATTGTGTGTTTGTTCTGACCCATCAGTGAAACAAGTAATTGCATCTAAAGGTTCTTCACTGATCGGAGGTTTTTCTTTGTAGCATAATTTAGCTTTAATCAATTTGTGTACTGGATAATGAATAGAGCAAATGCCTGGAAAATCTAGCAAGGCATATAGCAGATCCTCTGATTTTTGCATTGCCCAATCAAAACAGGTTTTAATCATGGGTAAATAAATGATTGCAAATTCGCAGCCTGCTATAGAAAGAAGCCTTGCTCTGCCTTTGATGATAATTTGAGAAATTATTTCTAAAGATGTGAAGATTGTCTTTGGTGACCTGTAAGAAACAAAAACCCATTCAATTATTAACAAAGGATCTTTTTGAGAAGGGTTCCACTGAAAAATGAGGCCATAAAGTCTTAATGTTTTTCCTAAAACTGCAAGGAAAAAAGGTTTCTTTGGAACATAACAATGTGCCTGTCTATTTTGCAGAGCATCAGTGATATTCTCTAAAGCTTTGTAAGCTCTAGGGTAAGAGATCTGGGGGATTTGATGTCATTGTCTCCTCTTAATGAGTCAAAAAGTGGAGAAGTTCACCAGCAGTGATTCCTAACACAGGCCTGACCCAATTAATTTCTCCTAAAAGCTGTTACAAGTCATGCAAAGTAAAAACACTGGTTTTGAGTTGCATCTTCTGAGGCCTAATGGGTTGTTCTGTTAGCTTCCAGCCTAAATATTTCCAGGGAGCAGTCTCTTCTATTTTAGATTCAGAAATAACCAGTCCAGCTTTCTTTACTTCAGTCGTAATGCTTTCACAGGTCTCTTCCATTTGTTTTTGTGTTGGTGCTGCAATGAGCAAGTCATCCATGTAATGAAGAATAATTGATTGCGGGAATAGCTTTTGGACTGGAGACAAGGCGTGGGCTACAAAATATTGACAAATAGTGGGCAAGTTCTTCATGCCTTAAGGCAATACGAGCCAATGATATCTTTGAAGTGGTTCCTGTAGGTTTGTGCTTAGAACTGAGAAGGCAAATCAAGGTGGAATCATCTGGGTGGAGTGGAATGTTGAAAAAACAGTCTCTGAGATCAAGAATAACAAGTGGCCAGTCTCTTGGGATCATGGAAAGGTTGGGCAGGCCAGGTTGGAGTGGGCCCATGTTTTCAATTACTGCATTTATAGTCTGAAGATCATGTAACAATCGCCAGGTGTCAGAAGTTTTCTTGTGGATGACAAGCACAGGTGAGTTCTAAGGACTATCAGTGGGTTTAATGTGGTCTTTTTGTAGTTCTTCAGCCACTAGTTTTCTGAGGACACAGTATTTTATCTTTTAGGGGCCACTGGTTGATCCATACAGGAGCATCAGTTTTCCAGGTCAGCTTCAGAGTGTTGAGTGCCTCAGTGGCCCCTATTAGAAACCCACTTAAATTTTGGCTCCCCATTGAGAAAGCAAATCTCTTCCCCATACCATGATGGGTTTTTGCACTACATAAAGACAAATCAATGCTTTTTTCCCTTCTGGTCCTTTAACATTAATCATAGATTCACTTTGCAAGCACAGAGTAGCACCTCCAATGCCTGTGGGAGCACATGAGGGATTTGTCAACTTCCAATCTCTTGGCCAAAGATAATGAGATATTACAGTAACGTCAGCTCCTGTATCCAACATGCCTGTGCTATCAACTGGAACTCCACTATTTGACAATTAACAAGTCAGCAATGATTGTTGGTTACTAATTTCTTGGACCCAAAAACCTCAGGATTATTAGGAGCAACTGCAAAGCAGCATAGTGGCATTTGATCTGCAGTCCCCAGAGCCAGTGCTGTAGCAATGGCTATAGGAGTTTAAGGTGGAATGTGCAGTGAGGGATAGCAGGCTTTAGCTAATACTAATTATTCTTCATTGCAGTTAACAGACATTATGCAAGGCAAAACAAGTGGCCAACTTTCAACCTGTCTCTCCACCTTGACTCGGAGCCTTTTGACAAAATCTATAAAAGCCTCAAAGGGAGACTGTTTAATATTCACATAACTTTGCTTAGGTACTTTTGTGGGCATAAGGATAAAGGCCTTCTCTCCAGCTATCTTTATCTGTTCTAACACAGGCTGTGGTATTTTTCCAGCCTGCGTTCTAGCTTGTGACCAATCCCCTTCACCACACAAGTGGTCCATTGAGATACTGTTGTTATCTGCATCAATGGCACAGTCAGAGTTTTGCAAGAGCACAGGAAGGAGCTCCAGTACTAATATCTTCCATGTCCTCTCTTACAACAGATATTCTGTTTGGGTTAGAAGACATGCAAACAAATCCCTGATATCATCAGGAACTAGTGTGTTTGAGGAAAAGGTGGCCTTTAAAGGGCCTTTAAAATATTCACTTTTCCTCCCAAACTTCTTCTGAGCCTTGCAAAGCTCATTTTTATGCTGATAATCAAAAAGTTGCCACCTAGGGGTTCCTCTTGCTTGGGTGTAGGTAACAGGTGCAGCGGAGGGGATGGTCTCCTGTTCCAGGTTCTGTTTTTTGGACTTGTGGCTTCTGGTTCCCATGACATTGTGGAAACCTGAAGCTGGAAGAGGATGAGAGCTGCCAGAGATGGAGGAGGGAACAGGGGTGGGACAGCCATTGGAATGGGAAGTGCTGTTCACAGGTGACATCATGGGAACAGATGATGTCATGGGAATGGGAGGAAGAGCCAGTGGAAGGGAAAGGGGGGTACCTGGGGAAGTGGTGGAGTTTAGGGAGAGGGGAGGAGAAGGAGGGGCATGAGTAGGGGCAGGGTCAGGAGATAGGAAAGAGTTGGAAGTAGCAGGATGAAAGGAATTCTGGGAAGAAGCACAAGGAGGGGCCTGAGCCATGTGGCTTCCATCATCTTGTGTCTCTTGGGGATCATTCTGAGGGGCAGGGGCAGACTCAGGGAAAACTTGGGAATCTCCTTTAGGGGCATTCTCTTGAACTGGAGGATTAACAGCTGGGAAAGAGGGGTTTAGGAAAGGGTCCTTGAGAGCGTGGCCATCGCTCTCAAGGCAAGGGTGCCGAGAATGCTGTGGGAGGCCAGGGAGTTGGTAGCTCTCCTGCGCTTCATTGTGGTTTTCCTGGCACAGACTTCCCGATGCAAGGGACAAGGATTTTGGATCAGGGGACAGGGGAGGTGGGGGTTTTAGTTCGAGCTTTTCCTCCACTTTCTTTTCTTCAACTATCACTGACTGAATTAGCACAAACAAGGAAAAGAATTTAGCAACGAAGACATCCCCTTTATTTTTCAAGACTGTTAATTTGCTCCCAACTACATCCCAGAAGGGGATGGTTGGTATTTTCTCTGGGGATACCCTTGGAAAGTGGAGGAAAAGCCATTGAACAAACCGTTTTAACAACGCCTTTGAAAACTTTCTTTTCCATCCTCCAGGGTACCCACAATTTGAAAATAAATCCCTCTCTGCTGCGCTGACAATTCTGCACCCATTTTCCTTGATGTTGAGCTGCATCAGCACAGCAAAAATCCATCCTCCCCTGTAGCAAAAGAAACAACAAACTAAAGAATTCCATGGCCAGTCTAAGAGACAGGGTGGTTTCCGCAGCCAATTATCATGGCCTGTAGGATTGTGGGCCCCCCTCCACCACCCCTGGGGTGCAATGCACCCTTCCCACAACTTGTGAGCACCCTCAGCCTAACTTGGGGTATACTCACCCTCCTTTGGCCCACTGGACAGGGGCTGCAGGGAAGTCCTCCTCAGGGAAGTGGTCCTCTGGATGCTAGACGGTTATCACTTCCTCCCCCCAAGAGCCACTGGAGAAAAACTGGTCTGCTGCACTCGGAGGCAGCTGATGGCCAGAACTTCTTGGATAAAATCCACAGTTCATCCGTGGGGTCCATTCACAGGGTCCTGCACGGTGAGTGCCAGCTATCGCATCTTGCTGGAGCTGATCTGGCTCTATCACTTCGGCCTGCTCCAGGAGTGGGTCACACCCCAGGAACCGGATGACCCAAGGTGTGACTAGAGCACTTTCTCTACGGCTTTTTGGCTGTCAGTCTGTGCTCTGAGGAGACAAGGATGAGAGGGACATCTTTTGCATGGGATGATAGAGGATTTATTGCTCTGGGGAATCTTGGGGGCAAAAGACACCAAATGTGAACGTGCAGCAGCTGAAATAGGGAGACGGTTCAAAGGGAGGGTACAAAGCATCAGCTAATCAGAGATATCCTGGGGAGGGTAAAAGGCAGGGTTCACAAAATCATCATCCAATGAGGGTGGTGGTGGGGGAAATTGGGTCACATGGATTAATCAAATGTCAAAATTTAGGGGATTTGCAAAGTGGAATTCCAAGCATGTGGTGGGCCTAAGGTAGGATTGACAGGAGACTCAGGGTAGATTGAGAACGTGGGGTGGGAGGGTCTGGGCAGGGTGATAATTTGGACCAAACCATCACATTGGGCAATAACAGAACATACCATTAAAAAGAAACACACTGCAACATGAAAGAAAGACATGGAGGTGCTGGAGCAGGTCCAGAGAAGGGCAACAGCTGGGGAAGGGTCTGGAGCACAAGGCGGATGAGAAGCAGCTGAGGGTGCTGGGAATTTTCAGCTTGGAGAAAAGGAGGCTCAGGGGGCAGCTTCCCACTCTCTACAACTCCCTGAAAGGAGGGTGGAGCCAGGTGGGGTCATTCTCTTCTCCCAGGGAACAAATGACAGGAGAACAGGAAATGGCCTCAAGTTGTGTCAAGGAATGTTCAGGTTGGACACTGGGAAGAAATTCTTCTTGAGAAGAGATGTCAAACATTGGAATGAGGTGCACATGGAGGTGGTGGAGTTCCCATCCCTGGAGGTGTCCAAGGAATGACTGGACATGGCACTCAGTGCTCTGGTTTGAGAGATAAGGGAGGGATTGGTCACAGGTTGGACTTGATGGTCCTGGAGGTCTTTTATAACCTTTATGATTCTGTGACTTCTAAAGGAAACTTTAAGCAATAATTGTGTCACCCAAGTTTCTAGAACATCAATATGCCATGAGCAGCTGGTTATAAAGGGAATGTAGGCAGAAGCAATGTAAATGACAAAACAGTAGCTTAAAGCAACATATATGCTTATATGGCAGGTATGGCTTAATAAAATATGTTGATCTATTGACTCTAACAAGAATTCTAGAAATGTAATGTTGATTTCTTCTAATGAACTTTCTCCTTTGAGTGTGAAAAACAGCTTCTGTTTGTTCTAGCTTCTCTAGGCATGTGTTAGCCTTAATGGGATTAGAATGGCTTCAGTCCTGTTCAAATGTGCCAGATGTTTTTATAAAATTTGATATTAAACAACTGAATTAATGATGTTATATGTGTTGTAGAGATATTGCAGACAGACATTTTAACCACCAGACTTTTAAGCATGGTAGTTGTGCTGGGGATAGTAGTGACCCAGAGGGCAGAATCCTTAATTGCATATGGCTTACTCTAAAAAAAAAATCATGGCTCTAAAAAATATTTTTATTGTGTTTTTACAGAATTGCAGGATTGCTGACATATTTTTCTTGTTTAATTTTTGTCTCAGTTTGAGATAATTTAAAGGCGAACATTCTGGAATGAGTTACCTCCTCTAACGGGTTCCAACAATCCATTTCCAGCAATAGGAAATGAACAAATAGACAAAAATGGAAAAAAACCCCACACAACAGTTTATTAACTAACAATGCCCACAAGGCAGGGAAAAAAGTAAATGATTGGTAGATATCAAACTGTTAGACTTCACCCCCCACACACTGGAGCAAAGACCCAAAATGCCAGAGGTTACCTTGCTCTCAACATGCAATACAAGATGGTGTAATCTTCCATCTTGGGAAGGTGGGAGCTTTCACGGAGTAGTTCCAGCAACAAATGGAGGCCCAGTGGCCCATCTGGCATCAACTTTCTCTCCACAACAAAGCACAGCAGATCATGGCAGGTAAAGCAGCTGGTCTGGAGCCTCTCAGTGTGTTTTCTCCCCAGCTCAGCGTGGTTCACTGTCACTTGCGTTGGAGTGGGGCAGCTCTACTGCTGGCACAATGTCCCTGGTCTCTGACAAGGAGCTGCTCAGTTCGCCTTAAGGCAGCCCAAAGACTGCAACTGCAGCTTCTCCAAGCCAAGGAAAGGAAATGCTTTTTGCCTGGGCTGGAAACCAAACCAGCCCAGCAAAACCCACACCAGAGCCATGAAAAGGCCATGAAAAACCTGGACAGGGAGCTTTTAAAAATGCTTATGGAAGAGCAAAACTCTTCATCCCCCTGGTCCCCCCACATACCAGGTGTTGCATACAGGGTCTTAAAGATACAATGCCCATTTTTGGGCACAGAGCAGAGGATCATGGAATACACTGTCATAATAAATAGTTCTAAGACAATTTTTGCAACAGTGAAACAGCTTAATGTATGTACCTGCAGACAAGATCATCAAATCCCATTACATGAAGAAGCAAAACACTGAATTGTGGATATTGGCTCATGTACTGAGCTTTGCCTTCTTCCAATGCAAAGCTGCAAAGTGTTTCATCAGGGAAACACTCTTGAGGATGTGACTCCTAAAACATCTTTCCTGTGGAAACCTGTGATGATCACCGAGTTAAAATTTATGCTTGATTTCACAATAGATAAGGCATAGAGTTTGTTTATTCCTGTTTCCTGTGTAACTTTCCAGTGTTGTTGTAATGCTTTCAAATCTGAATAGCTGTATGTTGTTTTGCTTGTGTAGCTTTTACTGTGATGAAGACTGCAGTGTTTTGTAGTTGGGTTTTTTAATTTTCTTCTTCCCCCTAAGGAAAACTTGGCACCTCTTATACTGTGGCCTATTGTTCCTAGCTTTACCTTCTCCTTTGAGTGTGAAAAACATCTTCTGTTTGCTATAGCTTCTCTTGGCATGTGTTAGCCTTAATGGAATTAGCGTGGCTTCAGTCTTGTTCAAATGTTTCTATACATCTACAGAAGATGTTTCTATAAAATTTGGCATTAAACAACTGAATTATCTATTAAAGGCCTGTGGAATTAAAGTTAAAAATATGCATTCATACTGTAAAACTACAACATTGATTGAAAGTACTGGTCATCAGACATGACTGTTAGTTGCTTCTGCCAGGAAGGGATTATTGAGCAACTTTATGTAATGTAAAAGATCACGTGCGAATGAGAATGGGATGAGCAATTTGGCCATTGCATTTGGATTCTTAGGAAGGGTTCACCATATTCTTTTAGCTGTGAGAACTGGTCATCATATTTCCTGCTCATATTAGCAAAGAATCTAGTCTTTAGTCTGCAGAGCAAAAAGCTTAAAAACTAAGTTCCGTGCTGTTGCTCAATAGGATGCAGTCCTAAAATTAATGGTTCAAGTGATATTTACACAAGTGAAACCCCCACCCCAGTTACTGAAAACATCTCAGAAATTCTGAAGTCACAAAGCATTGCACAAGACCCTTGCTGAATATTTAAAGAGCATCCTACCAGTGCTGGAAGGACTTTTTATTTTTTTTTTTTATTTTTTTTTATTTTTTTTTTTAATGGGAATGCTAAATAGAATAAAGTCATGGTAGTGTGGTCCAAAGTCAGACAAATTTTAATGAGAAAAAGCATATGTAAAGCCCTTTTTAACAATTCATCTCAAGGAGTTATATGCATTGCATGTAGAAATATATTCTAGGTCAATGTTTACTTCTGAGAGAATGGGTTTTTAAAAAAAATTAAAGGATTTCATATGTTTTATCTCCGTCATTGGGGGAACGTAGTGGGATATAAAGTGTCGATGCTGACTTGGTTTTGGTCATTATACTTTGCTGCAAATGAGATATTTGTCTGTAGTTTGCCAAATTAGCTATCTTGCCAGCTATTTGAGATGTTTGCTGTGCACAATTCTGGTTAGTTGTGTACTCCTATACCTTTAGAAGCCAGAACTTAATACAGCGTTGTATGTACTCATCCTCTGCAGTATGTTTTGTAGAAATACTGAGATTAATCAAAAAAGCTTTGAGAAAATCCATTTGAGAGGGACTGAGGATGGCAGACAGGTTGAAACTGGATGATTTTTAAGGTTTTTTTCAACCCAAATATCACAGATATATATTCGATATATGTTCACCCAGATACATATTCACCCACATATCACAGATAGGATTTTGTGATGCACAAGAAATTTGGTTCCATCTTAAATTACTAGGACTAACTATAGGATGCGACACCTCCCCACTTTATCGATGTATTTACTTAGAACAATTGTAAATTATACTGTCAAGGTGTTCCTCCGAAACATCTGGAAACATGCTCCAGCAGTAAGGGAACTTGTCTGACTTCACTGGCTCTGAATGAGCAAGGTCTCCAGTTTCATATGCAGTTTATTGGAATTGTAACTAATACTAGTTGATAAAGTTTGAAAGTAAACTAAATCTGTTTTCAGGATTTCAAGGTAAGTAATGAGTGTATTTATAGGTTTATAAATGAGGTGACTTCATGAAAGTGTTTATTCTTTTCAAATTGTTTGGCAATTCCAGCAAAAGTCACTTAAAGGTTGTAGGCGACTTCAGAGGTCTTTATTGCAAATCATGTGCCGGAATCAGTGTGTTCATTTAGACAGGGTGGGGTATTGTTTGTTTCTTCTGGTCTCCCAACTTTCTTGTGTTTCAGAACTGATTTTTCAGTTGATGTAAATCAGTCTTGGTACTATTGACTCCAGAGAAACACGCTGGTTTGCACTGGGTACCAAGCTTTGTTTTGGGAATTTAATAATGGAGTTTCTCTAGGTGTTTGCACAGGCAAGTGTTTCTGCTGAATTCTTACCCCTAGAAATGCAAAGGGAAATCTGTTTGTTCAGCTTTGCACTGTGTGATACGAGGAGGGTGGGACAGCAGTGGTAGGGGGCTTCTACACCAATGGCCTCTTCACACAGTCTTTTGAAACATGAAGCGCTAGACACATGTCCTCAGTATCTTGATGCATCCTAAAATAAGCAACAGCTGCAACAGCTATAGGCTCTCACTGCATTTACAAGCTGTCTTTGAGCTGCCAATGAGTTGCTGTGGAAACCATTCCTGAGCAGGACCAGGAGAAAGCTGTAAAATAGGCTTTTTTTGAGAGCCTGACTAGTTTAAACCACCATCCCCCATTTGCAGAAGTTCCCTCTGAATTGCCATGGAGACAAGAGGAGTACTGGTGTTTTGAGACTTGTAAAAGTGCAAGCTATAAATATTTATTTGGCTAGCAGCATATGTTTTCTGTGATGTCTTGGAATAAACTCCATGCTACATTGAACCTTTGCAAGTTGTGCATTCTGTGCATTCAAACCCTTCCTCTCTTCTGTGTGAGTAGAAAAGAAGGAAGCTATATAAACATTGAAGGGAATTAAATATTACATTTTGATTATTAATTATAAAACATTAAATTATAGTTTTTCCTCAGCATTTCCCTCTCTCATGCAGTACTCTTTCAGTGTTGCAGACTACTGAAAGCACATAGGAGTCTGTTGAGTTTATCTAAAATTGTTCTACTTTTGTGTTCAGTTTTTCAGAAAGGCTGACCTAAATAATCTCTTGCTTTCTTGCCCTGTGCCACTTGATTTTCTTTTTTCCTTTTCAGTTTCTCCTCTACAAGCACTTCAAGTTTTGTGTTTCCAGAGCCAACTGTCCTTGGGGCTCTGAAATGAAATGAATCATTAACATGACCTTAAATTCTTAGGACTCCTACTGATAACTTTAGATAATTGGCTCTGAAAACTTTCGTCTTTTGTTACCTTTACTTTCAAGATTTATTTATTTTTTTAATTTAAAGTTAAGAATAAAGACACCATGACGGATGTGCTGGTCGTTCTTACGTTGGCATTATAAATAAAAATCTCCTGCTTGGTCTGATCTGTAGTTGTGGCATTTACCACAGGAACTTCTTGTCCCTGTGAGACTTAGTGTTCCTCAAATCATCCAACACCAGCTTTTATTACAGGTAGAAATCCTGCTCTTAGTCACTTTCTGGAAACACTTGTCTTCCCTGTTTAAATAACTCCTAGCTGAATGAAAATGCTGTTCTGCATTCTGTTTCTCAGACAGTTACTGAAGCTGCTTAAAACCTACTTTCTGTAAAGATGAGTGGGAAGGACTGTTTTTCAGATTATGCTATATCTAAGTAAAATAATGTATTAATTAAAATTAATGTAATTTTTGTATTAGGCTCTGGAACTCTGGATATGTAATTAGTAAATTGACACGTATTTCCTGTTCATGTTGCAGTTGTGTCCAGATTCTCAGCTGCTTTTTTTAAGGGGGAGAAGAGAGGTAAAACAGTTCAACAAAGGCTTTGCCCAGTTGTTAAAGAGTGCAGTGGCTTGATAACATAAATTGCTGTTGTGAGAATGCACTGACTTTTTTGAGAAAATAATAAAGTGATGTCTCTAGAAGCATTTGAATATATTTAAAGTTTGTTCAAAACTTTAGAAAGCTGTGTGAACAGAGAAAGAGGAGAGGGACAGCTAGTTCTTCTTGCATATATAGACTTTAGGGTGCAGAACTTTTTTTTCCTGAGATAACCCTTTTTCCAGGCATGCTATTTAAAATAGTATGTCCACTATAGATATGTTAATAACTTCAACACCTTTCGTTTTGGAATGGGACTAATCATCTGAAAACACAAAAAATTAACTACTGCATCATGTTGCAGTACAGGAAAGCTATTTCAAACTGGGCAGCCATTTAAAATCTGTCACTTTAGCTTAACTTTTGGTTGGTTGTGGTTGGGGATTTTGGCTGTTGCTTGGTGTGCTTTGGGGTTTTGGTTTCTTTTTCCTCTAAAACTAGTACTTGTCAGGGGAGGAACCTCCCTATAAAGTATTTTAGGGTGGCACTTTGCTTTGTGGCAGTAAAAGACCTGGAGGCAAGAGACCTTAAAACTTGATGAGTTTGTCTTACTTGAGTATCTGTAGATATATTTTTTTAATAATTTGACTGCTTTTGTTATTGAGATCTTTTATTAAAAAAGGTGAAGAGTGTCTTCTGACTTCTCAGCAAAACATTTAATGTCTGTATCATATACCTAATTGACCTATCATCTAGATGCTGGCCTTGTTGTCAGTCTCAAATGTATACCCCTGCTCAGGAGAGCAGCTGGAGTGGAGGATTAGACAAGACAGAAAGTTGGTTCCAAAAAGGCAAGTGTAAAAAAAAAAGTGTAGAGGATGTTTTCCAGCGCCTCACCGTCCTCACAGGGAAGAATTTCTTCCCAATATCTAATTTAAACCTGCCCTGTTCCACTTTAGAGACATTCTTCCTTGTCCTGTTGCTACATACCCATGTAAAATGTCACTATCCATAGGTCTTGTAGCCCCGTTAGGTACTGAGAGGCTGCAATAAAGCTTTTCCAGGCTGAATAATCACATTTCTCTCAGCCTTTCCATAGCAGAGGTATTCCATCCCTCTGATCAACTTGGTGGCCTCCTCTGGACTGGCTCCAACAGGTCCATGTCCTTCTTATGCTGGGACCCCAAAACTGGATGCAGCCCTGCAGGTGGGGTCTGAGCAGAGAGGGGCAGAGGGGCAGAATCCCCTCCCTGCCCTGCTGCCCACGGGGCTTTGGATGCAGCCCAGCACACGGGGGGTTTCTGGAGGCAGTTCTGCAGGTGGGGTCTCACCAGAGCAAAGCAAAGGGCCACAAGCCCCTCCCTCCCCTGTGCCCAGAGGGCTTTGGATGCAGCCCAGGACATGGTTGACCATACTGACATGTCATTGACTTCACACAATAAAGCTGAATTTTTTTCCAGTTATTTCAGGTTATGTTTTGATGCTTCAGTCACCAGTTTCAGAGATGGATTAAGGGCTTTGGGTAGCTCAGGAGACTCCAGCAGAGGCTGTGAATACTCCCAGTCTCTCTCCAGCATGCCTGCTGAGGGTTGGCATTGATCAAGCAGAACTGATCTGTTGCTTTATGTTGCAACAGAGTCATGTCCAGGGAGGGTGCAGCCACCAGTGACCAGCGTGGGAAATCAACAAGACTGGTCTCTGTTTAGTTAAACTCAGGAGTCCATTTATTGGGGCATCACCAACACAGAATTTAACCCAGCATGAACCAGACGAAGAACCCAGAACAGAAGCAGGGTGGTGGGTTTTATGGGGTAGAGCAAGGGTGGAGTTTAGGGTCTGGGTCTGATAGAGATACAGCAAGGGAGAAGTCTCAGCAGTACAAAACAATGGGGGTAGAATAGGAGGAGTTAATGCAGCAGAATATGACAAATAGCAACACAAGAAGGGTAGAACATTTTGGGCTGATACTTGATAAGGTATTTGGGGGTGGAGTAACTCTTCCTGGGTTTGTAGGGCACAACCCCCAAGGCAGAGGGGTGGAGTCCACTCTTTCCAGGATTTAAAGCCATACTTCTCACCTTAATCCTGCCTGTCTAAAATCAAATCCTTGCCTCTTCGGGCGAGGGCACTCCACACCAATCACAGGGGATTGTCGCCCTGAAAATTAAGCCTTCTGACCTTGTTTTTCATCGTTGTAGCTACTTTCTCAGAAAAGTAACTATAAACATAGTTGTTTATCACATTCCTTCTAAGAAACATCTTTTGATGGATGTTTTGTTTGACCAGTGTGCTTGGCAAGGTGATAACTTAATTATTCGATCCCTGGTCATTGTCAAGAATCTATAAATACTGGAGTCAGGAAATAAAGGGACAGGTTTTTGTTCTAGCACTGAAAGTAGTAGTGTGAATCATTTTGTGTCCTTTTGTGACAGGGGAAGGCTGCTTAACACGTACCCTGACAGGAGTGTGAGTGGGGAAGAGTGGGGGGGTCTGAGCCCTGGGTGCCTGTCAGTTAACATGGTCCAGCTTGCTGATGCCACTCTAGGCAGGTTTGGTAGACTTTGGGTTGTAGCAGCCACATCTTGGACTACTAAAAAGAATGGGAGCTACTAGTTTGGGTGTTTTCTGATAATTCATAATTAATCCTGTCCAAAGGTAGGCATCTTCTCCTTCCCCTTTCTCTTTTACGGACTTTGTAGTCTGTGGGCTACTTCTGCTAGGAAGTATGGCAAAAAGGGAGCCAAAACAGGTATGCATGTGACAATGGCAAAACTCTGGGCATCATTTGAATGCCTTGTGGTAAATAGTTCCATGACTGAGAAGTCTGCATCATCACCTAATTGTGTTGCTGAGGCTTTACCCTGGAGTGATCACATCTGGAGGATGCTAACACCAAACAGATGTCTGGTTTCCTATTCTCTTTCAAGGACTTCAGTAAGAGAATTGGCTTTACTCTTGAGATGTTGGACTTCCTAAATTTACAGTATCCTCAGAAACCTTTTGTTAAACTTTGCTTTAGACCACGTGTTGTTTGGAACTTGGCAAAACAAATGCAAGACTGGTTTTTCTTTTGTACTTATAACTTTGTTTTGATTCTGTTCTCATGTAATTTCCTCCAGGCACACTGTTTCTTTCAATTTGATTTGACTAGTACTTTTTTCTTAATGATTTGTCCAGCTTCAGTTTACAGTAGTTTCAGTTTACAGCTGTGTTTATCAAATGGAAAGTGTGTTTTTTTGGAGTTTACTTCTAAACAAGTATAATTACTGACATGTAAAAGCAGCTTTTTTTCCCCCCCTGGTCTTTAAAAAGCAGCCTGAATAAAAGGCTTACTGGTACAGTAATATGTCATCTATTCACTATTGCTCTTTATATGGTGAATTAAAATCCAAAGCTGAAGATTTGTATTCTGAATATATGGCAGAGGCGTTTCTCGAAGGATGTCTAAGGGAAGAGATGCTCTAGCTTTAAGGATCTCTCCCATCTTTCTGCTTGATCAGAATATATGGTCAGCTGTCTCTGCACCACCTTACATTACTGTTTATAGCTTCTTGAAAAGGGTTGTTATAGATGATAAAATAATATTGGCTTTTGCATTAATAGATTAGCTTTTTGCATCACAAGTATTTTGATATAGTACAACTTTTAACTGCTTCGTAGAATCTGTCAGTTTATGTATGCACTGTATAGTTCACATTAATACAAGTGTGATAAAAGTATCATAGGCTTTAGCAAAATGTTACAATAGAGACTAAAATACTTCTATGTAACTAACTCAGAGAATAGTGTAAAGCAATTACGCTATTTCTTACATCTGTGGACTGGCCTCTCCAAGTGATAACAGTGACAAAAAACAGAGCATGAGTATCTGGGAAGGATTTATCAACTCTATTGGCACTATCAGTGAGTGTGAACCAACAGGATAAAACTACAGTAAGAAATAAAATACATGTACCTAATTTACAGAATGTCCTGCTGATAAGTCAGAGATTAAAACCAAACAATAAAAACATAAAAAACTCAAAGGAATATTTGAATAATGTATAGTCTAATGAATATGCATGTAACCCCAGCAATGTAAGTGTATATAGAGAACATGATTTTAAGTTACCTCAGTGCTCTTTGGCTATTTGCCAAGAGCACCCAGCACTGGATTGTTTGTCCTTTTATCCTTTATTAAACTTCCAAAAATTCTAAAGAGTGAACTCTGTTTTTCAGAGTGTGGTTTGTGTGTGTAAGGAGGAGGGCTGTGTTTATGCTGAACTTCTTTCTCTCCCTTTCTTCCCCCCTTTCTCATATTTTCTACTTAATTGTATTGCATAATAGAATCTTCATGTATTCTATAAATCCCTTGATATAAGGGTAAATGTGGAACTTTGTGCATTTGCAGGCTCCCAATAAAAAGCATGTAAAGTAATTCTGTAATGACTTTCATAGGGGAAAATAAATACCATGGTCCTGTCCCAGAAGACATAAAATATGTTTTCCTTTTGTGGCTTCATATTCTGTGAATATTTTCAGCATGACATGAGTATGACACCTCTATTAATGAGGAGAAGAGAAATTTCCAGGCCCATGAAACAGTGAATGTAATACAGTGGTGAATTGCATGTACTTGAGCTGTTTTGTGTCCAGACAGAAGAGGCTGATGTGCCAATAATTTAGAAACGGTTTTAGCCACACACTGGAGACCCAGAAAGGCTTCCTTATGAAATGTTGTCAAATGTTAGCTGCTGTGAGAAACAACACACACTTTTAAAATTTTAAAGGTTTATTAAACCTTAACAAAATACAAAATACAACCAAAGACTGAATAAGGAGAAAGAGCAGCGCTGGGAGCATGGAACTAAACTGCCATGTCCTCGTCTACCAAATGGATGCTCTACCTTTTATATCCTTGGCCCCCTCCTGAAGTCTTGTCAGCCAACTCCTTCACCATCCATTGGTGGAGATCACTTTCTTACATCTTGATTGGAGGCCAGGTGCTGCCATGCCATGCCTCTTATTAACAGACCCTCCCCAAATGCCCCGACTATCAAGGCCATCCAGTGACAATACGAGGGGGAGGGGAAGGTGGACTATGGGGAGAACATACCACGATAACATAACTATACATCTGTAAAACTTCTCTCAACCTACACATAATATTCATCCCTTGTGAGAGCCAACCATCACATTACCCATCTGTAACAACCGCTGTCAGAGTCTTAGAATGAAATGCTTCTCCCCATCATGAAGGAAGCTGTTATTTCAATAGATAAATGTGATTTATTAACTATTGGCATCTAGAATATGGGGGAAGAGGGATATTGTTCTAGAAACATGGTTTGGGTAAAAGTCACACACATATTAGGTCTAAATAGGACCTAATATGTTAAAAAGTAAATTACACACAGACTTCAGGCTATTCTAGAACAAGCCTAAACAAAAACAAGGAGCTGAGCTGTGTGTGGACTTGCAAGAATAATGATTGCTTTGGGAGGGACTGGAGAAATGGTTTCCTCCTCCGATTTCAACAGGATGTGAGGGGGCTTATATAGAGGATTTTAAAAATTTCTTTCTTTAAAGTTCTGTAGGAAAGTTTTCTTTTTTGGAGGAGTGGAAAAAATTTCTAAGTGCTGTTTGTAGTGCAAATATTTTTTTGCTATTTCAGTATTCCCAGAGTATGTAAATGTCATTGCTAGAATTCTTCATTTCTTATTTATTTAATATTATAAATTTCTGATTATAACTCTTTTTGGGTAGCATAAGTTGATAAAATTGAAATACATTACAGACAGGATAGCTACAGATAATTTGGATCTTTTGGTAATGTGCACACATAAAAACTCACTTTATAGTGTCAGGTGTGAGGCTGTGTTCTTTTAAACAGAATTGTTGGACATGTATTTGGAAGAGGATGTGAGATAGCTAGAAAGCACTACAGAGAATACATGTTGGAGCAGGCTCCTGGCAGTAACTGTGACCTATAGAAAGCAGCCCATGCTGGAATAGGGGAGAGCGTGCAGAGGAAGGAACAGCAGAGAGAAGCTCAATCCCACAACTACTGCATTTACTCTGTTTTAAGCAGGCAGTAAATTTAATTATTTTTTACTAAATTTAGTCTATTATGCCTATGATGGTAACTGCTAACTAAACTCCCTGTCTTTCTCTTGACACATGACCTTTTTAATCTTATTTTCTCCCTGGTCATGTTGAGGAGGAAGAGTGAGAGAGCAGCTATGTGGGTGTCCAGCAGCCACCCAAGGTCAACCCACCACAAGATACAGTGAATGAATAACTGAACTCTTGCTACAGTGCCAGGGTCTCAGACACCAATTCTGAGTGTTGCTCCATGACTCAGAGGCAGTGGTTGTAAATACTTGTAGAACGGTAATTTTTAAAGGATACTGAAAAAAAACCCTAGAAAATTAAGGAGGAAAAAGGCCATAGGAACAGAATGAATGAAGACTTCCCTCTGTTGTGCCAGACTTCAACCATGTGGAATGATCTTTAATTGAGAAGAAAACTGTGACAGGCTACTATGGTCTATGGGATCAGTGCTGTTTAATGTCTTCATTATTGATATAGATAAAGGGATCGAGTACAGCCTTGGCAGATTGACAGATGACACCAAGATGAGTAGTGCTGTTGCCACACTTGAAGGGTGGGATTGTCATCCAGAAGGACCGGCACTGGCTCAAGAAGTGGCCCATGGGAATGTCATGAAGTTTAAAAAGACTGAGTTCAAGGTGCTGTACCTGGGTCAGACCTAGTACCAATCCAGGCTGGGGGATGAACAGATCCAAAGCAACCCTACTGACGCCTTAAGAAGGCTGTCCTAGAACGGAGGCTAGGCAGAGTTAAGAATAAAGCAGGCATTTATTGAAAGGCCTTAAAGGATACACCTTGAGCAGTACAAGAACCTGGCCAGGGCTACACCCAAGATGGACCCAAAAATGGTCACAAAATGGACAACTGGTCACAAGGTCTTACATTTTTATAGGTTTTGGTGCATCTGCTTATCAGGGTTAATTGTCCAATCACTACTTCAGGTTTTGAAGTCCCATCCTTCTTGTTTTCTCTCTTCAGTCCATCATTGTTTATTCTTTGGGCCTGAAACTTGTAACTAATATTCTTGGTATCAAGCTGGAAAAGGAATTGTTTTGTCCACCTACTCTGTGAAGAGAGCTCACTAACAATTAATACAAATTATCATTAGTATCAATTATTAATTGTTAAGTATTATTATTGTTATTATCTATAATAATATGAAGGTTAAAACTACACACTTAGGCTCCACAGAATATGAAAAATATAAAAGCTAAAACTTAGGGCATCCCTACAAGAAGGACTTGGGGGTGCTGGTGGGTGAGAGGGTGGATATGCCCTGGATGTGTGCACTGGAAGCCCAGGAATCCCCTGTGTACTGGGCTGCATCCAAAGCTCCATGGGCAGCAGGGAAGAGAGGCAATTCTGTCCCTCTGCCTGACTCTGGTGAGACCCCACCTGCAGGGCTGCATCCAGCACAGATGTCCCAGCACAGGAAGCACATGAATTTGTTGGAGCCAGTCCAGAGGGCCTCTAAAATGATCATGGGGATGGATATGCTACATGCTGGTCATGGCACACAGAAATCCACAACTTGAGTCCTCTTGATCCTCAGACAAAACAGCCTGGTTTGTCGTTTGGAACTTAATTATGTAGTCAATTCAAAACTCCTGTGCTTAGATAGCTCATTGGCTGGGATCTCTCTTCACCCCAGATCTCTGGCCAGTGATGTGCTTGCAACTAAGCTTGAATGGGGGTGGCTGAGGGTCCCCTGTAACTTATCCAGGGACTTGTTCTGGCATGAGCTAAGCTAGCCAAATTGGATTTGTGTCATGGTCAGATTTACGTTGTCCAGTACAGACCAGCTGTACTGTGACAGGGATACAACACTTCTCCTGTGAAAATAGTCTGAGAAAATTGGGGTTGTTCACCCTGTGAAAGAGAAGGCTCTAGGAACACCTCGCTGCAGCCTTTCAGTACTTAAAAGGGACTTCCAAGATGTAGACAAACTTTTTAGTAGGGCCTGTTATGTGTTAGGACAAGGGTTAATGGCTTAAACTAAAAGAGGGTTGATTCAGACTAGATAGAAGGAAGAAAGTTCTTACAGTGAGGATGGTGAAACATTACTGAAAGATATAGTGGATGCCCCATCCTTGGAAACATTCAAGGTCAGGCTGGATGGGGCTCTGAGCAACTTACTCATGTTGAAGATGTTCCTGCTCATTTGCAAGGAGCTTGAACTAGATGACCTTTAAAGATCCTTTCCAACACAAACCATTCTAAGTTTCTATGACGGTATCTTCACATAAAGAAAACAGCGTGTTAACTTCGAGTACTGAAAGCCCAAATAGACTCACTCAAGGCAGAAGTGAGGCACTAACTTCAACAGAAGTAATCAACTGTTAAAAGAAAGCCATAAGAATCAAGAGATTGTTAATTTGTTTGTTTCTTCAGGTGAAGACTAGATATTCATCTGGTGGGGTGTGGGCAGCTCTTTTCCCCATTAAAAAGGGGAAAGGGAAATTATTTAGGGATGGACAAAGGAGGTCTGTGTGCTTAAGAAAGTCTAATCTTGTTATTTTATTAGTTTCTATCAGTCAAAAGAAGATTGTTCTTATCCAAGTCAAGTTTCTAAACGTTGATGGAAACATGTTCTCAGTTCTTGTCCATACCCTCTATACCAGTTGTTCAGTTGGCTGATGCAGACGGAGGAAATGGACTGCATTAGAAGTGTCTGTGCTGTCTTCAAAACTAGTCCTAAACCAAGGGAACTTGAGATGCTTTTGGGGAAAAAAAAGTAGACCTGTGCTAAGAACTGTGTTCAGCTGTTGTTAAGCATTTGCTAGCCTGACATGGACTAATTGTAATACTTGTGACCAACTCCTGGTAGCTGGGTGGGAGTTGATGTAGGTCTAGTGGTTATTTCACTTGTTCTGTCTGAAATTTCAGAGTTCCCAATACATGAGTGTAAGGAACCAATTTAATTTTGAGTTCTGTCTCAATATTGTTTGAAATTACCAGAGGTGTGGGGGGAGAGGCTGAAGAAGTGCTACTTGCAGGAGGCAGCGAGGAGAAGATGGAAAGCCCCATACTTCAGGAGACTTTGCCTGGCAGCCATCTCACATGTCACATACCATAGGTAGTCAGTAAGAAACCAGACAGGATACTGACCTCCAAAGAGCTTCTCCAGTCAGACGGTGAAAGGGTCATGAGCTGCAGTGGAATGTTGGACTGGGCCGATGATCTCCTGTCAGCATTGCAGAACTTGGGAGGAGCCAGGAGGTATAAAAGTAACTGTGTCACGAGCTTCAAAGCTTTTTGTTATTTTGCCCTGACGAGGTGGTTCTAGGTGCCCCCATTTTTGCCTTCACTGGCCCTCTCTTGCCCTTGTTCACTTGCTTTCCCTCTCCCTGGCTGGACACTTGCTGACCACTTCCTGTGTCCTGCTGTTGGGGGTTAGGTGTGTCCTTATTTTAGTTCTGGCTCACCTGTGGAATTTTTACCCATTAGTTGCGGGGGGAAGAACCTGACCGCAGGTACTTGGTGGGTGCTTGAGAAACATAGAGGGTTCGGCTGGGCCCAGGGGAGAAGGGGGGCAGGAAAAGGGGAGGCTGGGGACAGTTTGGCTGGCTTCTTCAGCTTCAGAGAAGGACACTTTTTGCTGGAGCTGTTGCTGTGGGGAGAAGGGAATTTGCCATCACCCAGACGGAGCTGCTGCTTCTTCTTCCCTCTTCATTGGTGGCCTCGCACCCCCTGTCCTGCTGGGACATCCTGCAGTGCCAGCCACTGCTGCAGAGCTGCTGATCCACCTCAGCCACCAGCCCAGGATCTCAGCTCATCCCTGCTGTTCCAGCTGAGTGTTCCTCAGAGCCCTGCAGGAGCACCGGGACTGACTGCCCGAGGGGTTTGTGAAGCAAAGCCTCTCCTCCATCCCTTCCCGTCTCAGCCGAGAAGGCTGTCCCGGGGTCCCTGGTTCTGTTTTGTAGTTATTGTTGTTTGTCTGCCTTGTTATACATACTAGTAAAGAACTGTAATTCCTATCCCCAGATCTCTGCCTGAGAGCCCCTTGATTTCAAAATTATAATAATTCGGAGGGAGGGGGGTCTACATTTTCATTCCAAGGGAGGTTCCTGCCCTCCCTAGCAGACACCTGTCTTCCAAACCAAGACACCTGTCCTGCCACTTCATCTCCCTCATATGCTCCAGCTGTTGCCTGTCCTGCCTACCTGCATTTCTGCCTGATGCCCTATCTGCTTCATCCCTGCCTGCCTTGTTCTTGCTCCCAACTCTGTGTTGCTGATCTAGCTTGTCACCATGATCCCCATCATGACCCTGTTCAGGGTTCTGCGCCTTCTGCCCTAGCGCCCACTCACCTGGTGTCTGGTCACCCACTGATGCAGGAGCTGTGCCTCTGCTTCAAGAACTGCAAAGGCTCCCCCCAGCAGGGCATGGGCACATGCCACCTGCCAGCTGGATGTTGACAGCACACTGAAATTCTTGAAACTCACATTTTTTCTCTCTGTCGCCCCCCTCTCTCCTTCTCTGCCCATTCTTTTTCCTTCTCTTCGTTCCTTTTCTGTCTTTTCTGTTCTTCCTTAGCAGAGCAACACTTCCCATAAATGGTTCTCAGATACAATACTTGCCTTGTTTCACTTAATTCCATCCTTGGTCATCTGTTTTAAAAGAACCCCCTGAAGTTCCACCTTAGTGGAATGCAGCGATGAGATATCCAAGAGTGTATGGGGATTTTTTTTCTCTTTTTGAATTAAAACTATATAAATCTTGATTACATTCCTTCCCATTTCAACAAGAATTGGAGATAATTGCCAATTACTGTACATATTTTTTACCCTGTAGAATCTGTAAGTGGTATTCTTCCACAAACTTGTATGCCTGAAATAAGAATGTATTGGAAAATACACTTACGGATTAATATATATCTTCCCAGTTATAAACAGACTGAGACATTACCCCAATATAAAATGTTTAGTGTTTATATAGAACTTCTTACATGTAAATATAATTATGTTATTGTAAAAAATAAACATTACTTATTTTTTACAGATGCCAGAGCCTGGAGAAAAGAGATGAACTGTTCAAGGCCAGCCCTGGTCTAGGTTTCAGTTTGTACTCTTTCTTGTATGCAGTGTCTAACTTGTACAGTGTGAGGAGCTCTCAAAAATATTGCTTGTAGCTGCCGAAGCACATAGGAAATCAAAAATGTTTATTGCTGAATTGTCTTTTTTTGCTGTCCCCTTGCAGATCCTGATGTGTCTGGAATCTCCATTGAAACAGATAACAAAAATGTAAAAGCAGAGGAATTTAAGGGTACAGTATGGGCATTGTTGTGATAATTTTTAATATATACATAATATATGCAAACTATGTATACAGAACCTGTGCAGCTATTGAGGTTGTCTTCCTCTTTCCTGAGGGGTCTTGTGTCTACTCTCTCCACTGATTCTGTGTTATCTTGGTCTTGTCCCTGTTTTCTCTTACTCAAGGTGGGGTTGAGCTAGGTGCTCCCCAGAGATCCTTTTCAACCTCACCTGTTCTATGGTTCTATGACTTGTTTGTCAGTCCTGTAACTTCTGCCTGGTTTCCTTCCACACAATATTACGGGAGCCAATGGAAAGGAGAAACATTAAATATCTTACAAGACAGAAAAGTGAGGGACTAGAGAGAACAGGTATAAGTTAGCTATATAAGTATATAAGTAACAATAATTTAATGGCTATTTTTACTTGTCAGTAGCTATAGTGGCTATTTACATAGTTATATATGTATGTGTCATATATAAAATGGCAAATTACTTTCAATAATGGGGTGGGGAACTTACAGAGGCAAAGAGGAAAACCTGTTTGCTGGGTGGATGAGAGAGGGGTATACTGTAGTCTGAGGTTTATGGGTTATGTGGGTTTATTTTTTGAATTTGGTTGGAGTGGAGAGAGGTGGGAATTTGGAATAAAAAAACCCTGTTCTCTGAGCTTTAAATCTCATTCATCTTCTTGAGGTAATAAATAATTTAGAGGTCTCTGTGTCATCTGGACTTCTGTTAATTATTCTTCTCTTGACAGAATACATTTAGAGCTCAAGGCAGGCAAAAGCAGAGAGAAATGCTTCAGGTAATATTAAAGCTTGATTAGGTTCTGTCTTTTTATATGGTATATAGCTTGCATTTTGTTCTTTTGTTATTTATACATTGAATTAAATCAGTTTAGCACAGCCCAGATGCCAAGCCAAGTTCTCCATGTGTAGCAGCACTAAAGGATAGTAGGGCTGATAGACATAGTTGTTCCACTGAGTGCAGCTGGTCTGAAATGCATTTTCCTTTTCTCTTCTAATTCCTGTTACTGTAGAGGAAGATGGTCAGGCACTGGGACAGGGTCCCCAGGGAAGTGGTCATGGCACCAAGCCTGACAGAACCCAAGGAGCATCTAGGTGACACTCCCAGTCATGGTTTAGTTTTAGGTAGTTCTGCAAGGAGCAGGGAGCTACGCTCACTGATCCTTAGGGTTCCTTTCAACTTGATATATTCTGTAATTCTATCACCAATGATAGCCTCCAGACCAGATGTAAATCCAAATTAAATATTGTGCAGATCTCTCCAAGATTCCAGAGGGCTTTTGCAGGTCTAGCAGTACCAGTGCTGATGCACAGTATCCTGTGAGTCTACTTTAATGCAAGTCAAGTGCACCTGCTCTGGAAAATACCTCTCCCTGACTTCATTTCTTCCATCCATTCATTTTCTCTGAATAAGATTAGTGGGTGGGCGTCAATGCTAGGGTTTTTTTCTGAAACAAAAACACATGTCATGCAAGAAAGGGGCAGCTCATTCAAGAGAGGTGACTTGTTCAGCTGAGAATGCTTCAGCTGAGATGTCTCTGTGTCAGCTAATAGAGACCAGCTCATTTGACAAGCCAATTGTCACAAGGCCAGTAGCAAAAGCAAGCTGAGCTTGAATTATGGTTTTTCTTTGTCAGAAGGACACAAAAACAAAATGGGAAGGAAACTAGCAAATCTTAAGATTCAGGAAGCCTCCACCCATCCACTTAATCTGAAGTCAGGAACCTCAGACTTCCTGAGTGCACAATATGTTTTTCAAAACGGCCAGTGCATGTGTAACATGTTTCTGGCAAGGAATGCCCTCCTGCCTCAATTTTTCTTTCAAGTCTGGATATATTTTTCCCCTGTGAGATATCATCAAGACTACCTTTCTGGGTTTTTGTTTCTTTTCAGAGCAGACCTAGGAAATCAGACTCTGAAGGGCAAGTGAGAAGATCTGTCAGTAGCTCTTAATTGCGTTTCAGCCTCATTTGCTGAGAGTGGAAAGAAGGATGATGGTTGATTATGTTTGAGCAGTGCATATTTGCATCATGAGAGTTAGATAAGCCATGTCAAAACTATAAAGGGTTTTGCTCTGGATATGTGGCCTGTATTGGAAAATTAGTAGCCTACAGGTAGCAAGGTCTGTATTGCATTTGTTTCTTTAACTGTCTTACTGGAATATTTTCAATCTCCATTAAGTTATACATTTAAACAGAAAAACTACTGATACTGAATTCAGAATGGTAGTTCAGAAAATATGTTCATAACAGGGTCAGAGTCCCTTCTTTAGGGGTGATCTGCTCAAAAATGTTTAAGCTAAAATGAGGGTAGTAATAAAGAATGTAATTGATGAACTAGATATTCTCATGTTGGATGGGGAAAGTAATAAACCCTATCCAGCATGGAAATATCTAGTCCCCAGAATCTGAAGTTTGACCCAAAGGCCGCTGAAGTATAGGAATATACTATATAATTATATAAAATATAAATATAAATATAAAATAATATTAAATATAAACAATATACTATAATAATAGTATTATTATATTATGATATTATTATAACATAATAATATAATAATACAGTAATATAAGAATATAATATAAAATATAAATATACTTGTTTCTTTTTCTCCACTATGTTTGTGTAAATCTGAAGAAGCTTCACTTTGAGAAGTAGATCTGGCCATTGCTGACTGTAAAGTTCTTTTGAAGGGGGAACATGAATTTTAATGGATCCTGAATGTGTACCAATGCAATACTAAAATCTCTAATTTTCCCTTTTTTCTTCATTCTTTTTCTTTCCTTTAGAGGCTATTCTTAGTTGCAAACACAAATTTTCGAAAGGGATGAGTTTAAGAATAGAGTGGAAGAAAATCCAATCTCAAGGAGTTTCGTTTGTCTACTACAATAGTGAATTTACAGGTACAGTACTACAAACAGATGATTTAACATGTCATTCTCTAGCATAGCTATTTACTCTTTCATGGGGAACATCACCAAGAATAAGACTGAACAAGAAGGCTCTTGAGTGTTCATATAGAAGAGCTCTCCTTTTGAGAAAAATAATTCTTCTCTGGGGGAAAAAAAGGCATTTCTTTATAAAATCATCAATTATTAGTTAACTTTTAATGCAGTTAAATATAATAAAATTCAAGACTAAGAAAAATGGCATGGCAGATTCCTTGGGATTTTTCAACAATGAAATTACATGAGGATGCAAACTCCCCTAAACTGCTGCAGGCTCTGCACTCCTATCCTAAAAAGAGGATTCTAGAGCCTTTTGTAAAGCAGGAGGCTTAGATATGAATAATGCAGCATTTTTTATATACATAAAATATAAACTCAGCTGTATATTTAAAATAATTTGCATTCTTTTCAGAAGTAGAATTTTTCTTTTTATATTCTGAAAAGTACTTACCTCAGCTTTGTGTGTTGGAGAATGTACAGGTCTTTGTTACATTGTACACAATAAGTGAATGTTGAGAAGTAAAATAAAAGCACAGAAATTTCGTTAGTTTGTAGAACTTGCAGATGAGTTGACCTTGATGGTGAACTTGGGTTTTTTCTCCATATATTTAATTTGGAGAAACACTGGAACTCATGGTTCTATGTGTGCATGTAACTTGAATTTCATAATAAGCTGTAGAATTAAAAAAACTTCTTCATTGTAAGAAGTCTGATGGCAATATCTTTGCTAAATCCATCAAGTTTTTCTTGCCAGGTCAAAATGTCAAATACTCTGCTGTGGTCTCACAACTTTTTCTTTAAGGTAATTAAGTTAGCGATTGCCTGGTCTCTAGTGGAAAGGGATGTCTTTCAGTCACTACTGCTATACATATTTTATTGAAACACCTGCAGAAAAATGCATTCCATCTTCCACCTGTGTAATGTATGGCAGATGGAGGTTTTTTGCATTGAGGGTGGTTTTTTTTGACTAAATGGAAGGTTCATAGTGTCTTGAGAAGGGGATTATATATTGCTCTTTGCTGATAGGTGACTAACACTGAACAAATAGTTTCATGTACAATATGACATAAAATATCAAGAAATAGTACAGGATTTCAGAACAAGCCAGTGAGCCATAGATATTTGCTTCGGACTGAAAGAGGGGAAATTTAGGTTAGATATACAGAGGAAATATATAAAGGAAATTCTTCCCTGTGAGGGTAATGAGGCACTGGCACAGGTTGCCCAGAGAAACTGTGGCTGCCCCATCCCTGGAAGTGTTCAAGACCAGGATGGGGCTTGGAACAACCTGGTCTAGCAGAAAGTGTCTTTGCCCATGGCAGTGGGGGTGGGACAAGATGATCTTTAAGGTCTCTTCCAATCCAAACTGTTCTGTGATTCTATGATTCTATAAGCAAATAGCAGAAACCTGTCTGTCTGTTCTCCCTAAAGGTGATCTTCGGGGCCGAGCAGAGATGCTGAATACAGGAATCCGAATTAGGAATGTGACTAGAAGGGATTCTGGGACCTACCGCTGTGAAATCAGTGCCAAGAGCGAAGAGGGGCAACGTCTGGGAGAGGCTACTATTACTCTCACAGTATTGGGTACAAACTTTATTACTTAGGCTTTTTAAAGGAACTGGATGATGGGGTGTTGGGATGTTGAAGGTAGGGTTGTCATAGTGTGTGGCTTCTGGGTTTTTGGGTCTTCTTTGGGCTAGGTTTATAAACACACCTGCACATGAACATTCTGCAATGGGTAAAACAGCTTAGCAAAGGTCACACTTGCATTAGAAAGGGTCATAACTGGGGTTTTATTATATCAAAGTAAGTTTCAGTTCTCAGAACTGAAATTGCTCAGTGACTGAGAATCTGGATAAGATGATCATGGTGTTTGGCACTAGAAAGTCAGCATCTGTCAACACTTATTAAATATTCATAAGCAGAAGTTCGTTCTAATATGCTACAGTGTCCTCCTGGTTTTGGAAGGAGAGAGTTTTTGTGCAATGACAGCCAGAGATCTGGCAATCGGTGGACTTTATTTACAGGAGAGATGGTGGTACCTGCTGGGGAGCAGTTGTTCTTTGTGGGTCTTTGTTTTCTTTCCCAGTTAGGGAATGGATGGAAAAGTGAATACTGAGCACATTGTTCTCACACTGGGTTTGGTATTTGTCCCACTGGATGAGTGGTAGAGGCCAATAGTTTTCCTTTTTTACCTGTGCAGACACAAAAGAAAATACTTGTATTTGTAGATTCTATATTTGTCCTATTAAAAATAATAATAATTTGTCTTTAAAAATTATATGTAAAGTCTCTAAGTTCTTCATAAAGGATGATAAATGCATGAACTTCTGATTAGCACCAACAATGAGGTAACTCCACTTACTCTTTCTTTCTTCTACTTTCTCAATAGCTTTCCTGTTTTAAATGTGGCTTCTTATTTTAAAGTTGAAATCTTGGAGGCCAAGGGAGAAAGAGCAGGATGGGGCATGTTGTGTTGCTTACAAACCTTGTTGAAAGTTAATGTGAATTACTATTACTATTGGTTTTCTTTATTTCTGCTTTTTATTTTTAAATCAACCAAGAAAAAACTATCAATACTAGTTAAGGTGTCAGTTGTTCTTTTAATGTTCCATGGATGCCTCTTCACCATTATTTTTCTTCTATATAATGTTAAGTACCGAAAAATAAAAAAGTTTCTTTTCTGTTCACATATTAAAAATCAAAAAAGAAAAGAGACATTTATCTTCATAGGAGAAGGAACAAACAGTTCTCCTGCATCTGTGTGAGGGAATGTTCATTTTTAATTTAAACTGGAATGCAGTAACCAATTGGTTTTGGTCCTCAGACTGGGGTTTACAAAGTGCCTATGATGACTGCCAGTGTCTCGGTTAATCTTTCTGACAATCACTTCTCAAAAATTTACTCCTTTTTATACAAAAACTCTTTTTGGTCTTCCTCACTTCCTCACTAGTTTTAAAATCCTAGAGCAGGGAAGGGGGCAATTGCTGAACTACGGATTCTGAGTTATTCCATCTCTGTCTGTGAACAAGAGGCTCCATACAAGAAATTATGTGAAACAAACTCTCTGGGGTTGAATGGAAGTACACAGATTTGAGACAGGATGACAGAGCATATGGTGGGGGGAGGCTGGCAGTAAGCACCTCTTCCATTTTTAGCAACTCATAAATTTTACTGTGCTCTCAGTAGCAGGATTGTACCTTCTGGCCCTTCTCCTGCACCTCATTTCATTGATGTGGTAGTTATCAAACGTGCACAAGTACTCACCTCCTCACAATTACTGCCAGGCTGTTGTTGATCCCATTACTAAAGTTCTTAGAAATGCCTCTGCCTGAATTAAGGTGCAAACGAGACATATGCCAGTGACAATAGTATGGGGTTTATTTAATTGTGAATAGGAGAGAGAGAGAGAGAGAGAGAGAGGGGAAATAGAGAAATAGAGAGAGAAAAGAGAAATAGGAAATAGATGGGGGGGACAGAAAGAGATTAACAGGGGGACAGAATAAGGAAAATACCACCACTGTGTGGATTCAAATGATGTTTCATTGATCCTCTCCAGCTGGTCTTCTTGGTGGTGAAGGTCCCCCCCAAAAGCATAGAATCTGATTGGTTAATATACACTCAGGCTAGGTAGGAAAATCCAGGCACCTCCCTTGGGGGAAAGGGGAGTTTTCCATTGTCTCTTACAACAGACTCTGGGTGTTTTGCAGCACATGCAGTTTTCTGGTGCAAGGTTTCAGCAATGACTCTGGGGAGCATTTGGGTGGTTCTTTGATGAATTAAGGCATCCCCTCAGCTGCCTCTCACATGAATGTCCCATGGATGTGGCCTTCCCAAGGCTGGGGATTCCATAGCCAGTTTGTGTAAGGGAGGATGGATGCACTGCCCCTGAGCAGAAGTTAAAACACACTGAACCTTCATCCCCGCGCCTCGGCTGGGAGGAAAATCTGTGCAAACCTGCTCGCAGCAAACATGTCTGTGGGCTACAGCCTCCCCCACCCCAAAGCAAGCCAGAGATGATTCTTAGCACAGCTTCTGGGTTTGGCTCACATTATTTTCCTTGTTTACTTGTTTGTTTCAGGTGATTGAAGAATGCGTTTTCCCTTTATCTGATCTCAGCAGTTTGACTTTCAGTCCAAAGTCTCAGTCAGGTATCTTTAGGGAGGCTTCTTTGGTTGTAGCTTCTTTATATAGTTATTGTTATAAAAGGCAAAACTTTGAGGCATGAACTATTTCAGTCTCTGACACATGTGGACAGTATAAGCACATATGTAACAAGTGCAATTTCACTGTCCAGTTGCTCCGACTACTCCAGTGTGTGAGGTACCCAGCTCCGCAATGACAGGAACGGTCGTGCAGATGACCTGTAAGGAAACTGAGGGCTCCCCTCCATCTGAGTACCAGTGGTACAAGAATGGTGTTGCCTTGCTGGAGAAGACAGGAACAGGCAGTGCTAGAGAAGCAAACATAACTTACACCATGAATAAAAAGTCTGGCACTCTGGTAAGTGTAATTACCAACTCTGTCATAGACAGCTATCAAGGAGACCAAATTTACTGTACAGTACAATGATGCACAGGGGTCTAAATCCAAAAGCTCACAAGGTCTTTGTTGGAGGACAGTGTCATGCTGAAATATGTGCTGAGAAATGTAGAAGGTAGTTTCCGTCTCAAACCAGTGACAAGCCATAGACATAGTGATACACGCAAATTGGGTGAGGTGCAAGGCTGCAGTAGTGATAACTGAGAATCTAGAAATATGTGACAAATTTTATCTTGTCAGTTGGTAAACTAGGGCCAGGTGAGAATGAGGTTCAGTACAGCAACAGAGCTATATTTGACAGAACCTTACAATTTGGAATAGTAGCTTCATACACTTCAGGGGGAGTGCAGCACTCAGGGCAGTGCAGAATCTCTGCAATCCAGTGCCATTTACAAGTTCCCATCCAGGATCTGTGAAGTCAGTGGGAATGAGTTGGGACTGTGAGTTTAGTTCTTCATTCTAGTTGTAGTTTGTTTTGTGGGTTGTGGTGTTGGGTTTCTTTTCCTTCAGAACTAGCTGTCTCTCTCTTGCTTCCCTCATTAGCTGGTCCTTCAAAAGAACTTGATGCTGCTTAGGGTGCTGAGATTTTTAAGAAGTAAAGAGTTGTTCTACAGACTCTACTCATGCAAAATCAAACTTAGAAACTGAGTATGACTAAGCATTCAGATGTTCTGAGGATCCTTCAGCACATCACAGAATCAGGTGGACTACTCAAACTTACTAATCCCTTCTAAAAATATCAAAGTATGGCATATATTAAAAAGAAACAGTAAACAAGTCTAGTGATTAAAAAAATAGAAACACTGGAATTGACATGAGGTCAGTCTCTATCCATCTCTTTGTTATGGATCAAGTGTGAGATTTAGACAAGCCCTGCCTTAGATTTTTGGCAGCAGCTCTACTTAGGTGACCTGCACCTAAATCACTCTGGCTTGCAGTAGTTGCAAGTCTATTATAAAATGAGTTACTTATTGAATTGGCAAAAGGTAACAGACAAGAGACCTTAAACAGATACTTATTATACAGTATAAAATAAAAGAACTACTAATAAATTACATAAAACAGTGCATGACATTAAAGTACCTATATCATAGCTAGCAAAGAAATAGTATAGATTAGGAGTCAATGTAATTTACCACCAAATTGCCAATAGCATACACAGAGTCCTTTCACTCAGCCCCTAGGAGAGTAACCACAAAGTGCATCCTGACTGTGGGGAGAAGACCCCACACATCTTCAGGAAATGTGCAGAAGATTTCTGCTTTGTGAAAATATGCTATAGCTTTTATAATTTGTAAAGTGAAGTGTGTGTCAGTCAGAATTTCCAGCTTGTCTTCCCACATCTGCTTCCAGGAAGATGTTTACTGTCAGCTGAAAGCATCAATCCCATGATGATGAAATAATTCACTGCACAACAAGCTGTCCTAATTTAATTACTTCATCAAGGATCACGTGAAGCTCATGTGAGAGCAAGATGCCCTGAATTATTGCACCAGCTAAAAAGCAAGAGCTAAGCTCTTCTGTGGTGGAGGGAGATGTCCTGCTACAGTCTCACTTCCTCATTTTCATTTTTACAGTAGTAGTATTTGATAAGTAGTGTGTTTTAGCATTTCTCTGTTGGAAGACATAAAATGTATTTTTGGAGGGTTGAGAATAACCCAAACAACTCTTTACTTCCAAAACATTTCAGCTGATAATGCATCCTAAGTAATATGTGTCAAGTTTTTTGAAGGATCAATTAATGGGGTTGTTGTTTTGATAAAATGAACAAACTGTTTGATTTCAGGTATCCTGAAATTAGAGCATATCTTAAAAAGTGGATATTATTGGAAAGTTCTGATCCACTGAAAATTAATTTTCTTGTAGCTACACTCCACTTAGTTAAATGTCCATCTAAAGGAATCTCTTAGGCAACAAGTAGAAGGACCAAGGAATGTGACTAAGGAGCTGTTACAAGGTTGAAATGGACCTAAATTTCTTACTTGCCTTCAGGGGTTTTTTAGGTTTTATTTATTTAAAACAAACAAATACACACATTGACATGCCAGCATTTCTATCCAACAGGAATTATTTTTTTTCCCTGTTCTGATAATGTTTTTTGACTCTTTCTTAACAGCTGTTTAATACAGTTACAAAGAATGATACTGGAGAGTATTTCTGTGAAGCCTCCAATGGGATTGGATTATCTCAGAAATGCTCAGTGAAGAGAATGCAAGTTGGTATGTGTTAAAGAAAACAGTAGTGGAAAACAGTCTTGCAGTAGGATTTATGTAATTGCATGGTGCAACTAAGAAGCTAAGACCAGATTGAATTAAATCTTTTTATTTAGTTGTGGCATTTGCAGGGAGGAGAAATACTAAGTTCCTTATCACAGTAGCTAGCTTTTAGATTGCTAAACGCTGAACTTCACAGAAAAGCATCAGCCTATATAAGACTGTTAATATTTCCAAAAGCTTTTGTGGAAGGCTTACAGAAGAGTGTGCCAGTTAACTGGGGTGTTTTCTTTATGTAAAGCCTCCCTTTTGGGATTCATTTGTGGGAAATCTTAATGTAACAGTCTGTAATAACCCAAAATGCATGAAGATTTTTGCAAAATATACAACTGGTTCTTGCAGATATCATAGGAAAGCAAATGGTAACAAATCCTAATAACTACTGCAGAGAAGATCCTGTCCAAATCTTCCATAAAGCAGTACATGGAATTGCAAAGTTCCACATGGTGCTTTCATGGGACTTAGCTGAAAATCACTGTGTCATGGGTTTCAATGCATTCCTGGTGGATTATGAGCAAATGTTCCCCAAGCTACTGAGATAGAATCTCAGTATTATGTATATGCCTGAGTTAGAATCCAAATAAGTAATTGGAAACATAACAAAAACCAATGAAAATGTTTCTGCTTGTTGATAATTTTGGTTTTCCTGAAATGGATGACAGTCTGAAGCTCTAAGTGATTATATCAGGATATGGGTGTGGTCTTTGTCATGCTTGAATTCAAGCCATCACCTTCAAAATAAAAATGGCCAGATGTTTCAGTAGGCTGGTGCAGAGCTTAACTTCAGGCAACTCAGCTTTATTGTGTTGTATTTTAAAAGCCTTGCTATTTAAAAATTAAAAAATCATTGCATTTCAAATAACTGATTTGAAGAGTTCTTTAGAAGTGGAACCCAATTGCTATCAGCTATTTCAGTTGTGTAAAGCAAATTAACTATATGAAGAAACTTGCTTTAACTCTTACAAAGATTTTAAGATATTTTTCCTCAGAGACATATGACTTGGGTAATACTTATCTGGGGAGTGTGTATGATGGGGAATATGTATCCCTTGGTCCTTCTTATTATTTCCTTACTTTTTGACTCAAACTAAAAGATAATGTGTACCAAGAACTTCTGTTAAAGTGGCTGTGGCACATTACTGCTTTTTTACTGCTTAAAAACATCTAAGTGTTACAAATTATTATATGTATCTTAGGCCAAAGACCATCTGTAGACACAAAAAATGCCTGTGGTAATTAGGTAAAAATCCAGTCAGTGGATATTGTTACAATTTAGAACATTGGACCTCTGCTTTATAATTACAGATGACCTTAATGTAAGCGGTATCATTGTGGCTGTAGTATTTGTGGCTCTGGTGATGGTACTATGTGGTCTTGGAGTATTCTATGCCCAAAAAAAGGGCTACTTTGCAAGTAAGTAGAATAAAATCACTCCTTCCTTGTGTTAAAAAATGTCTTTATTTAGCAGAGTTTCCATGACACTCTCCCTTGCCTAGAGAAGCTGTAGATGCCCCATCCCTGGACGTGTTCAAGGACTGATTGGAGGGAGTCCTGAGCAACCTGATCCAGTGGAAGGTGTCCCTGCTTATGGCAGGGAGCTGGAACTAGATGATCTTTAAGGTCCCTTCCTAGCCAAACCATTCCATAATTTTATGGTTCTGATGACATGTGCTCCTTTCCATGAAGGTTCTAACTCCATGGTACTAAAGCTGGAGAACATTAAAACAGCAACATTTTGTGCAGACATTTTTATTCTGCCAACATCTACTGCAAAAGGTACTTTGAAAATGACATGGAGATGTTTGTGCAGTTTCTTAAGGCCACTAAACAACAACCTAGGGAAAGCAACAAGCTAGACCCTGGTTCCTGGAACCTCTCCACCCTAGTTTTGATAAGGAATGCCTAAGAAAGGCAACATAAAAATAAACCAATTTTAGTCTACTGCCCCTGTAGTTAGTCTACAGCTAAGTTCTGATGAAAGGGAAACTAGATTAACTGTCTTCTTCCTCTGGGTCATGGATAAAGTTTGTTTTTTGGGATTGCTCTAAAAAGCTTGAAACCGAGCAACCCTCTCTGTAGCCTTTACATTGGTACCTGTAGGGTTGAGCACAGCAACAATGGATGGCAAATATTGGGGTCTGAAAAGGTCAGCTGCCTGAAAGAACCAGAGGCTACAGACCTGCTTGTTAGAATTCACTTGGAGCTTCATTTACCTTTGAAAGCAACCTAATCTTTCTTCTGCCTAAACTCACTACACCAAAAAGAGACATTTGGTTCAGAAACTCCTTCTAGAAACTGAAGAGCTGAATATTCTAGGAATAACTATTTCAAAGAACTTTAAATCAGCTAAGGGAACTGTTCTTGTGCTAATTATTTTCCTTTTTTCTTTCTTTTTCAGAGGAAAGCTCTTCCCAGTAAGTATCTTGATGCAAGTAGTATATAAATCACTGTAAACCTCATTTATGTTTCAGGTGATTCAGTAACTGTAATGATTTTTACAGCCTTTCTAACACGATTCTTGTGCAATAGCTTTCTTGACACTGAGATAAACCTGATCCTATACACTAGCTGGTTTCCTTATTAGAAACCAGTGTGCTAGTCAGAAAGTAAATCGTTACATTACTGTAGTAAATACAGAGATGTGTCTTTTCACATAGTAGCTTACACCCCTAACCGAGCTATAGGCTTTTTTGTGTTTCCTCTTCAAACTAGACAAAAGACAGTGAGAACCAAATTGAACTGCTCTCATATCCACATCTACAGGTTATTTCAGGAAGTGTTTTGTAAAAACATAACTGGTAGAAACTTTCTGATAGTGTCTGGTCTATTCCTCTGGTATGTGTTTATTTCACTCAAATTTCTTAGTAGTAAGTCAGAATTCCTCAAGCTATTTTAGTTGTGGCCATGAGCTAGACAAAAAGTATAGCTGGAAGACGTGAAAAGACAAGGTTTGGCAGTAGTTTATGAGATAATGACTGCTATCTAAAAGCATTCAATGGATTTGTTATGGTAAGTTTTTTCTAAGAGACAGGGAAAAAGCCCTGAGGATTGCTGGAAATCTGGAAAAATGCATTCATATATAAGGCTCCCAAAGGGGTAAACCCAGCACCGGAAAAGTCACTATTTAACCTGCATTCATTTCTTGCTCTGTTAACAGAAAGAAGACGAACTATCAATCTACAAGTGAAAAGGCAAGTCTTTCGTGTGCACTAGTGTGTTTTAAAAGCTTTAGATATCTTCCTTAGATCTGTAATGTCTTTGCACATGTACACAAACTCCTCACACCTGCTATGCCATACCTGGCACCAGTACCTGGAGATACTTTATCTCTGCATTTAAAGCTTTCTATTGCATATTCTCAAGTGCCACACAACTACAGCACCTTGCTCCATACTTTGCATCTTCTTGTACATATTGATTAACTGAGACACAGTCCAAGACAGCAAATGAAAGATGGGGTCCTAACTCTTCTAAGAATAATGTGGGTCAAAAGACTTGACTAAATATGGAAGCTGAATTTACTACATCCACCCCCACTTCCTTGAGTGGGCTCAAGGGCTTTAACTACATGTACATCGTTCCAGCTTTTCAGATTGGTGCAAAAGGAATAGAGTTCTAAGTAAAACTTCATCTAGGAGTGACTTAATATCACTATCTACAGTTTAAGGACATTAGGAGTTTTAAGAAGCATGAGGAATACTGATATAACCTTAAAAGATCCCTGAACACCACCCATTTCCTTAATCAAAACAAAACATACTAAATTGTATAAGCTTATTCCTTGACTTAGTATGTATATAAGAAACTTCCTGAGACCAACTGTCTGTTTGCTCTGAGTGAGAAGGATAAAGCTTTGAAGAGCTATGGTATTTGTTTATCATTTCTAATGCATTTAAAAATCAGATGCTGTATTTATGAATAGGTTACTACTTCTATGTAGAGTGCATTTTGTAGACCTCCCATCCCAGAAAAGAATAAACATTTAATAACAGTGTGTCAGACACATTTCTTGTCAAGCTCAATGCCTTAGTTTTTTCTGAAACGTTCAATAAATATTAACCGGCTTAAAATCTTTGAACTATTATTTATGTAACCTTGTTTGTTTCATTTAGGATTTCAAGCATACCAAGTCCTTTGTTATTTAGAAGATTTCAGCCTCTGTGAGGGACATCAAATGACTACTTGTTATAAAAAAAGTATCAGTGTCCTGGTTTCAGCTGGGATAATTTTCTTCATAGTAGCTGTGTTTTGAATTTAATATGAGAATAAAGTTGATAACACATTGATGTTTTTAGTTGCTGCTGAGTAGTGCTTACTCCAAGTCAAGGAGTCCTCAGATGTCCATGGTCTTCCAGTGAGGAGGTGCAAAAGAAGCAGGGACAGAGCACAGCTGGGACAATGCTCTGAGCTGTCCAAAGGGATATGCACAGAATCACAGAATCATAGAATAAACTGAACTGGAAGGGACCCATCAGGATCATGAAGTCCAACTCCTGGCCCTGCACAGAACACCCCAAGAATCATACCCTGTGCCTGAGAATGTTGTACAAACACTTCTGGAACTCAAACAGACGTGGTGCTTGGTGACCACCTCCACACCAGAACATCATGCCCAGTATTTAAATTGGGGAAGTTGGTCAGGAGGACCTAACTGCTGCTGTGAGACAGGCTGGACATCGGTCAGTGGGTGGTGAGAAACTGTTGTGCATCACTTGTCTTAGGCTTTACTCCTCTCTCTCCTTTTCACTACAATTAATATTATTGTATTGTTGTTATTATCATTAGTATTATTAGTATCTTATTTTGCTTTGTTTCAATTATTAAATTGCTGTTCTCTCAACCCATTGGTTTTACTTTTTTTTCTAGTTCTCCCACTGGGGATAGTGAGCAAGCAGCCACATGGGGCTGAGCTTCTGGCAGTCCTTTTTGGCACCAAACATGTGACTCAAAAGGTTGAGATAAAAGCAGATCTGGCTAGAGCATGTTAAAACAAGTTTGTTATAAGCCTTCATTGTATTGGTTAACAGTTGCTGGTTACCATATTGATTCATTTGCCCTGGGCATGGGCTAAAGGTATCACTGTGTTGTTCAGTGTTGTACTGGCTTGTGATATGATAGAATGGCTGGTCATGAGCCTGCCTGTGTCCCTGCTGTCCTTTGGGAGCCATCTGGTGGAAACTATCCACAGTTACATCTACTGCCTTTTACCCTCAGAGAGCCAATCCATGGGAAAAACACCTTTCTTCCCCTCCAGGATGATTACAGTAGCATTCTAGAATTTTAAACACCTTGCATATCTTGTGACTACCCTTGAAACCAACCTGGTCCTTTTGGTAACTATCAGTATGTTGTTGCATATGGTTCAGACCTTCTTTAGGGTTAAGAAACAATCTGTGGCTACTGAAAACCCACCAACACATACTGTGCATACACAAACTTCAGTGACAGGCCACAGGAGGCAACCACTCAATCCTTATTCCTGAGTGAGCTGCAGGATATACATAAATATTTCAGCTGTTGTCCTGATGAGCATACTATCACCTGGCTGCTCTGATGCTGGGATAATTGGGCTAACAGGCTGGAATTAGAGGGTAGGAATCGCTTTCTAGGAAAGCAGGCATTGACAAGGTGATTCCACAAGAGACACAAGTCCTTAGACTCTGGAAGTGACTCCTGTCAAGCATGGAAAGTTATCCAATACTTGAGGGAATTAGCTGTGCTAGAGATTACTAATTTTGACCTGGACAATACAAGGTTTCCCACAGATCCAGACCAATTCCTCAGCACATGAACCACGTGGTGCAAGTTTGTAGAGTTGTATCAAGACTACACACCAACCCACTAGCAACGTTAATCTGGAAAGACATCACACCACCATCTGTGGATGCAGTGGCTTGCCATCTCTAGGAATTTGAAGACAACCCCTCTTCCTCTCATCTCATCCGTGGATAAACTATCAGATAAAATGTCCCAGGAGATTAAGCAGTTCAAAGAGGGTATGCTCTATTTCCCACCTCTACAGACCCATGCTAATGACAGTAAACATTGGCTCAAGAGGAAGGATATGGAAGGTACATACCATGGGATACCCTGTGGATTTAGCTAAGAGATCACAGAGAGGGCATGAATAATTGGGATGGAAGACCTACCTTGACCCTATAGACACGGGATATGAATTGTAAGGAAAACAATCCCAAATGGGGGTTCTTCCAGGAAAGCCGCTACTCCCATCTCCAGTGGATGGTTTCCCAGGCAGAGTGGAAGGGCTGAATTTACTCCTGATCCTATGGAAAGAAATTCTAATCCATTTCTTCAAAAAGTAAGCTCTTAGATGTTGTGGGTTTTTTGAAAATGCATATTCCAAACTAGTCTCACTGTAAGCCCTCTTTATTAGGTGACTCAGAAGAATGATTTCACATGAAGCCCTGAGCAACACCAAGCCTTTGAACAGATTAAACTAGAAATACTTTGAAAACACTCACAGACACTTGGGCCAAAGAACGTGGCATTTGTTGGTATACTGTGCCATGAACCAGCTGAGAAAACCAAATGATCCAACAGACTGTTAAGACTACACTGAGAGTAATGGGTAGGGGGACGTTCAAACATTGGTATGCATATTGGCAAAGGCTACCTGGGAGTCTGCCCTAGATCTGCCACGTGGCTGGCCCTGCCCAATCAAAACTTGTACTGTAGAAGGGAATAAAGTTCCTGAAGTGCACATGGAAAATGTGCTGCGGAAGACAAACTGGGATATTCCTGCCTTGGGCACAGGCAAACTCATCAGTGGGATTGTTTCTGCTCAAGGACCTGGGCACACTTGTTAAGATGGGAGGATGGGCGAGTCTGGTTTGTGCATTGAGTGGATTTGATTGAATAGCCAGTGAGTTGTGTGATGTCAGTTGCTGTGTAGTGCTGGGTATTAGCACTTCCACGCCAGCTGCATGCCAATCATTGCACTGGATACCTCATGGTGCCTGCCTCCACCCTTCCAGCTTTGAGGATACGAACCCAACTCCCCTTCCACAGCCACATTAAGAATGAACTTTAATATAACCAGACAAGCAGAGCAGTGATGGAATCAGAACTGACTTCAACACGCAACAATCCAACACCAGACACCCTTTCCTGCCCTGAAAAGCTTTATGACAGTCCTGACTGTCATAAGCCAAAAGTCATGGACTAAATAAATTCAGTAGACTTCCACAGAGATTGTCTACAGATTAAGGAAATGGTATATGTGTGTGCATCTATAAGAGAGGAAAGGTGGTGGTGTATTGGGAAGTGTAGGATCTGGCATGACATGTTATGGAATAAGCAGCTGATACTTTTCTAGTCTTAGCTGGGAGTTAATTTTCTTCCTAGTAGCTGGTACAAAGCTGGTTTTTTTCAATTGGTATGAGAATGTCAGTAACACAGTTTCAGTTGTAGCTCAGCAGTACTTACCCCGAGTCAAACACTTTTCAGTGTCTGATGCTCTGCCAGTGAGGTGTTCAATCCATGAGGGAAGAGGGCCAGGACTGTGACTGAACTGGCCAAAGTGATAAAGAACATCATGCTCAGTATATAAAATGAGGGGAAGTTGGTTTGGAGGGGCCATTTGCTGCTAGGGAACAGGCTGGGCATCAGTCAGGAAATGGTGAGGAGCACTTGGGCTGTGCATCACTTGCGCTTCTCAGGTTTTCTCCTCTCTCTTTCCCTTACTATTACTTTGGTTCAATTATTTAACTGCTTTATCTCAACCCATGAGTTTTTTTTCTAATTCCCTTCCCTACCGTAGGGGGAGGGGACAGGGAGTGAGCCAGAGGCTGTGAGATGCTTAGTTGCCAGCTGGGGTTAAACCACAACACCAAGAGATCTTTTGACCTCTGCTCTGTAAATATTGTTTCAATGTCTTACACGCTGAAAACAGAAACTGCCAATATTTAGTCAACCTAGCTTAATGGCATTTCAAAAAAAATAACCCCCAAAAAACTTACAAATTAGCTTGTATGTTCAATTTAGTTCTGTGTGAAAGCTTCTCATTTTGTTCATATGTACATGCAGCAGTACAAGATTCACTCTTGCAGCTTGGAACAATCTATTCAAATAAATTTCATAGATGACCTCACTACTTGCGTTTCAACCATTGTCAAGGGCTCAATTTCTCCTGCAATTCTGGTTTACTAGGACTCAAGAGACGATTTTGGCAAATCTGATACACTTCCAAAGTGTGTAGCTGTGCAGAAGTAAACTCACTATGCTGACAAAATAAATCTTCCTGCAATTAAAGCTCAAGCAGTGTTTCAGTGTCTAATGTGGAAATCTCCCTCTCTGTAGACTGCATATGTAGTTTCATTCTGAAGAAAAATCATGTCAATACAATTCAAACTGTAGTATGTAGACTCAAACTGTTGAAGTGTTTATGTATTTTCTCAGATAGCAATTATTATAAACAAATAGCTCCTCAGAAGCTTAAGTGTTTTTGTCAATAGTTCAGTCACAGAAATTCACACCTTACAACCTCTTTAGCAGATTTCAGTTTCTTCTGGAAGATTAACTTCATCACCTTTGTGTTAATTGATGCAGTGTAGAATTTGGGCGTTCGTGCCTATGCTTTCAGCTGTGCAGGCTCCATCACTACTGTAGGGATTTGCTACAGACTTAAGGTTCATGGAGTTTTTTTTCTGCAGAAGCCTTTTGGATAAACTCAATAGAACAAGTAGTTCCTTCCTGGTATATCATTATGAGTGTTATAATATGTAAGCATTAAAACATAGTACACAAAGGAGTTTTGCAGTTAACATTAAGCAGCACTACTCAGCTGCCTCTGTCATGTAAGAATTGATGATCACAGCTAGCTATGCTCACCATGCAATTAAGAGCTTCTTCACACCACTGAAATCAAACTGAAGCACTACATTTATTAAATTACAACTGGTGCCATGTTCAGCAACTCCATGGCTGTACACTGCTGTTCGGTGTACAAGCTGCAGAGATCACTTTGGAGTCTCCTCAAACTTGGGCTCTACAGGAGGAATGGGAGAGAGAAAATTCGTATTAGTCTCTTTTTATATCATCTTCAAACACCACAATTAATTTGTAATTCAAAGAAAACTAACCATTACATTGGGTAAAGCAGTAAATTGCAGTCTATGCACCCACTTACCGATTAAATGTGGGCAGCAGTAAACAGTAACTAGGCTGGAGACAGGTCTTTTTCACCTTGCAGGAATATATATAAAGGCTAAGCCTCAGTAATATTCTGCCAAAACAGCTTTTAGCAACACCTGACAGCAGAGAAACTGAAGAAGTCAACCAGAGTATTTCCACCATAGCTCTGATACAAGAACAAGTAATCAAGCTCTTCTCTCCCCTTCTTTAATGTATTATCAGTGTATATTAACAGAGAGAAGCAGACAATTTCAACTCAACTAAATACTCTCCACATGCAAACATTGACCAAGGAGTTCTTGATGTCAGAGGTACAAGCTCACAAAGGTTAGGGCTTTGGGCACCTGGGCTACTAATGCCTGTTGTCTTTAGTACAAAGTCTGAGAAGCAGGGCTCAGTTTATAGCAAGCATCCCTAAGGTGAAAAAACTGAAGTTCCTACCCATATAATTACATATATAATTACAATTTGAAACCTAAATGAAATTAGATCAAGGATAGGCAACAGTGGCAAAAGAACATAGTCATGTTGTGTCTGTGCTTTGCTCTATTCCTATGGTCACACAAATTCTTTTTCCTTACGAAAACAAGTAAAATTTAAATATGCATTGTTTCACATATGACACAGAAATAAAACTGAATATAGAGAAACTACATCCCTAAAATAGTGGAAAAATGAAAAAAGAAAAAATATAGATCCTACTTTACAGGTACTCTGTTGGTGCAACCTGACACCAACTTTACCCAACTGAAGTATTATCAAAACCCAAAACATTTTCAGGTGTGTTCCTAGTCTAAATTAGAATTCCCAGACAGTCTGATCAGAACTACAACTTACTGACTATGGTGGCTTGGCCTTGGCTGGCTGCCAGATACCAACCAAGCCTTATGTTGTGCCCTTTCTCTTCCAAGCTGAACAAACTTAGAGCAGTTAAACAAAAGTCATATCCAAATACCTGAAGAAAAAGGTTTAATATAATTTAGCCACAAAACATTTGTAAGTAAGAAAGTTAAGTCCTATGTTAATTTTCTGAAATCAGTGGCTTTCCAGAGGAGTTCACAAAATCAAAAAAGTCACTTTGGATGATGTTAAGACTAACTGATATTCACATTATAGTCTGCTAATCTCTTTGGCAAGATGAGAAAAATACAGACCTGAGGCTATTTCTATTTGAGCTCTTTCTTTAGGGTGTCTGAAGGACAATTAAGATAGCCTGATCTGAGTTCAAGTTTTGTTAATCATTAGTATAAGGAAGATCACATCTCTGCCAAAAAAGGCAAACGATCTAACTAGAAGTCATGTGGAAACAGATGTGAACTATGCAAAAGTGTAAGATAACTCACCCTCAAACTTAAATTCCGGAAACTTGGTGAGATCTCCCTCACCATATGCCCGTTGAAGTCTTGCAAGGGATTCATTCATATCTTTTTGAAAGTCAGGTCCTGCATCAACAGGCCCTCCAGCTTGCCTAATAAACATTAAAAGTTGTCATCAACAACTCAGTTCTAACATTTCATGTGGAAAATTCTACATTTTCAAGCCCACTTATGAATTAAAACATTTTCAACAACCAACCAAATGAAATAAAGTATTTCCAAAACTCAAGATATCACGCCTTAGGGCCTCCTTACCTTACATATAAACAAGATTTTCAGGGTAAAGTAAAGGTTTTCTGCTATGAAAATCCAAGCCTTTTGAGACAAAAGATGGTCTTATGAGGCAAAAACACTGATGGGTATGCAGGTTCTCAGGGCTTTTAGTTTTGTTTGTTCCAGGTGTGAATTCCTAACAAAACTGTGATTTTCACCTCTTCTATCTCTGAATTAGTTATCCCAGTTAGTAAAGCTTAACAATTCTTGCCAGGGAAATGCATTTGGAATGCTGAAGAAGCAAAAAACTCCCACCACTAAGGGAGCTTCTTGGGATTCAAACATCAGATAACTAAAATAGTAACTCTTTAGATTGCCAGCACTCAGTTGTACCAGCACAGGATCCACGCTTAGAATTGGTAAAACCACCAAATATCTGCCTCCCTACACAGACGCGTTTGCAGGTAAGGATACACACATCTTCCACCAGTAGAGCTAAGAAGTGTCTTAATTCCTTCCCAGGAATACTTCCCAAGAATAAATTACACAGAATTACTAAAATTTTAGTTTCCTGGTCAGTAGTTCATTCAAACATTACAAGAATCTAAGATTCCATTTGAAGGAACTGCTTATTAACTGAAGATGTTAATTGAACCATCCTGGTTAATTCCATTAATTCTCAATTGCTTTTGGAGGCTATTTCCATTCAGCTTCTGGAAACAAGACTACATAATAACTGTTTTCCCCAGCTGAAAAAAAAGAAAAGAAAGGATTTGTTTGGCTTTTTTCGCCCTATTTACAGAGCATGTATATGGGTAAAAATTAACATACCAATACATTCATGCAGTGTGTAAGAGACCTTAACTGTGTGCCTTACCTACCCAAAAACAATTGGTATTTTCTATTAGATATAAAGGAATAAGCTTTCCCACTAGTGAAACCATCACTAAGTGTTGCAGAGAAACACACCTTGAATATTTACAGACTAGCCTACAAAACTATCAAATTGTCATAAATCAAACACTTAATGTCTGATGTTTTTATGTCAAAATCAACAGATTTTCGCTTTTTGTCATCAACACCCTCCTTAAGACAGTTTCCTTTACTTACTTGCTCTTTGTGTTGTACTCTCTGATCTTGTCTAAGAAGAGCTTCTGAACCGGGTCGAGTTCTTTTGTCTTGTTGAAGACAATCGCAGAGAGCCCAATGTTCCTGCGCAAGTGAATGGACACAGCAGAGTGGAAAAGGGAGGAAAGCCGCAAGATCTGTCGCAGGATCATGATGGCACTGCTGCTTAACCATTAACAAAACACCAAAGAAGGAGCAATGAATTAGTCACAGCGATATAAATGCATATGAAAGGCAGGAAAAAAAAATAACTTGGAGCTGAAACCAGAAAACTATTTAAAATAGATTTATTAAGATATTATTAAGATAAATATTTAAAGAAAAAATAAAAACGTACTTTGGAGCTAAATTTAAAGCAGAGAGGTATTTAAAGGTTATTTAAAACAGCACGGAGGGGAGGGGAAATTCAACCACCCACTGAACCTCAGGGTACCGTGATCCCACGGGTGCAGCTCCGTGGCCCGCTCGGTACAGAACCACGAAAGAACAACCCAGACAAACGCTGTATTCAGCTCTTCGCGTTGTTTAAGTAGAATATAAGGTAACAGTTCCAACCCAGCAAAGGTCCCCGGAGTCACCTTGGCCTCACCACCGCTTCCGCTCGGCCCCGCCGCCCTCGTGGTGCGCGCCGGGAATCACCCCCCACCCCCAGCGCACACCCGGGGCTCCCCCATCCCCACACACCGTTCGGCCCCGCTTAGCGCCCGCCGGGACCTGGAGAAGCGCGGGAGAGCCCCGGGATCGCCCAGCACACACCGTGCCCGCACAGAGCCACTTCCGAGTGAGAGGAAAGGGCTTGAGGCTTTCCGGAGCCGCTGGAACTGCCGGGAGCCGTAGTTCCCGCGCGGGGGCCGCCGGGAGTCGTAGTTCGTGTGGGGGCGCGGCGGTGTTGCGGGCTTTCCCCGCGCTGGGCCTGCGCGCCGCCCCGATCTCGGCGCAGCCCGCTCCTGGACCCGCTCCCGGAGCCAGTCCTGGACCCGGAGCTGGGGGAGTTCCCGGACGCGGACGGACGGCGGGACGTGTCGGTGCGGCGGGCGGACGGACGGACGGACGGACGGACGGTGGCGACGGGTGAGCGCGGCCCGGCCCGTGTTTTGTTTCCGTTTCTCTCCCGGCGGCTCTGCCATCCCATTTCCGTTTCGGGTTCAAACAACGACACGGAGGCGCCGCGGGAAGCGGGGCCCTCGGAGAGGTGGCGCCTCGGCTGTCGCAGGGAAAGGCCCCCGGTACCAAGGACCGAGCGCTCCCGCTCCGGAGCTTGCGAGGCCTCCCCGGCGCGTAAAAACTTATCCCCGCTTGTAAAATCCTTGTTTTGTGGAAAAAAAAAAAAAAAAAAAAAAGTGAAAGCGTAAGACGATGCGGCGTCTTGTGGTTTTCCCCTTGCAGTGGTGAGAAGCCCCTCGAGTAAGCCCCTCCAGTTCTGGGCCCCTCTTTCCAAGAAGGACTTCGAGGGGCTGGAGCGAGTCGAGAGAAAGGCAGCGGAGCTGGGAAAGGGTCTGGAGCACAAGTCTGACGAGGAGGAGCTGAGGGGGACTTATCCCGGGGAAAAGGAGGCCCGGGGAGGACCCCATTTCTCTTTACAATTCCCAGACAGGAGGTTGCAGCCGGGTGGGGGTCGGGCTCTGCTCCTCTGCAAACCAGTAATAAGCCTTAAGACGTGCCAGGGGAGGTTTAGGTTGGACATTAAGAGAAATTTCGTCACTGAAAGCGTGATTTGGAACAGGCAGCCCAGGGGGGTGGTGGAATCACCATCCCTGGAGACGTTAAAGGAGAGACTGGATGTGGCAATTAGTGTCATGGTATAGCTGACGTGGTGTTCAGTCCTGATGGTCTCGAAGGTCTTTTTCAAAGTAATTGATCCCATGATCTTGCATAGTTTGCTTCCCAGTGTTCGGCCAGGTACATGCTGCACAGCTACAGCTCCCATTTTGGCTTTATTTTCTCACTGCAGGCTCTTGATAGGGAAGTTAAACACATTATATTGGGTGTGATTTTCCCCCACCCTGTTCAGTGCTCCACTATCTCCATCATAAAACTGAACTGGCTCATGATTTGTAAGAGCTGATCTGTAAAGGACAGGCTATCTGCTTTCTTACATGCTTTGTGGTGATATTTATAATTTGGATAATACAGATGGATAGGACACCAGAGCTTCTCTGGGGCACAGATAACTCCAGTGAGTGGGCTTCAGTATCAGCTGATTATGTGTATGAGCTCCAGAACTGGAACCTATTTCACAGTTACCACAGTTTGGATAGCAAACATCATTCTACTCAGAGAGTTTGTGCCCATTTCATGGCGGGCTCATTCCTTGCTTAACTCCTTGTGTTCTAGGGAAAAGACAGATCTTAAACAGAGCAAAGGGATTACTCTCCTTACTGTAAAAGATACTGGAGAAGCACTGGGCTGTGCTCTCCAGTAGCTGTGAGGGAAGAAGGTTCTCTTGATAGGTGCCTTCTTGTATGTTAGTGGAGGCCAGATTTCTTCCTGGCTAACAGGTAAGTCTTAGGGTGTGTTAGGTTGAAGGAAAAAGTAGAAACAAGCAGAAATCAGTAAGCTGAACCTTCCAGGAATCAAGCACAGTTTTTATGCTCCATTGAACAAATGCTGCTGTTCTAGTGTTCCAGCCACACTCCTCCAGGCAAACCACGCTCTTTGAGTCTTCTTGTCTCTCAGTAGCCTTCAGGCAAGGGTGAGGCAGCTCAGTCCCATCTGAGCTTATGTTCACTTTCAAACTGCATAATCCTGTACGAACAAACAGCTAGACTTCATGTGAAAGTTTAAATTGTAAGAAGTCTCTTTATGCTAGTATAGGGAAGACTGAATAATTTTCCCCTTTAGGCTTCTATGAACTTCAATGATTTTATGTGTTTACATTATGGTGTTATTCTTCATACCTGTCTCCTTTCTTTGTATCTGTGCTCAGGGGAGCCATCTTTCTTCCTCTTTGTGTACTTCTCTTTGTGCACCTTGCTCTTTGTGCCTTGGTTCCTCTTTCCTGCCCCTCCAGGGATCCAAAAATACAGCAAAGCCTAAGAGATTCAACCATGAACTGCCTTTGAAGAGAGAGTGAACAGTTACTAGTCCAGGTGCCAGTTTGGAGTCCAGTCCGTAGGGACTTCTAAATGCCTTACCTAATTCTGTGAGGTTACTATGGGCAGTAGTATTTTCTCACTTTGCATCACTCTGCATTTAGCTGTATTGAATATTTTCTGCCAGAAACCTGTCAAGATGGTCAGTTCTTTCTGTAAGTTTGCACTGTTTTCTCAGTAAATAACATAAAATTATGTCAAAGAACATAAATTCCAGCCTAACCCCTTTGTGACCTTCCTGGTAAACTCCATCACAAAAAAAAAGACAATTTACCGTTGTTTTGTGTTTTCAATCTGATTGCTAATACAGAAAAGACATTCACCCCTTTTTTATCATACCAGTTTGATTCTTTGGGAGTTTTCAGTAAGAGACATTGCTCAAATCTCAGTTTTGAAATATTTTTTAACAGTCTGACAGATCACCTGTAACCATGTGGATGTCAGTGCATTCAGATAATTAAGCCTGTCTGCATTCTTCTCAAGTTGTGTTTCAGTCTTTTATATTTATCATGAGAATAACAGGCAAGATTAAGTGATAAAGGAATTGGACTTCTGGTGCCCTATTCAGTGGACACTACACTGGCTCTTTGGAGATTTTCACAAAGCCAGATCTGTGAACAGGTTCTGGGTTTGCTTCTAGTGATAAGATATTGATAAGGTGACGTTTTACTTCCTAACCTTGGTAGCTTCTTTCAAAATGAACCACATGCAGCACTTGATTTCTTCACAACTGATCTTAAAAAATAGTTTCTGAAGGAGATGATGAGTAGTTTGAATTTCTTTAGGCAGTTTATGTAGCAGCTGTAAAACATAGGTGGTTACTATTACTTCTAGAAGTTTTAAAGATTAATATGTATTCTTGTTATCTTGTCTTCAGTAGATATTCTTGCTAACAGTTGGGTTTGGGATAGAGTAGTACCTAGGAAAGGATGATTCCAGGATAGAAATCTTGGTGACCTCCTCTAATTTTGGATATTTAGGTAGTAGTCGCTTTTTTTCCAGTGGTTTTTTTTTTTTTCTTCCTCTGTATTTCTACTTCCTGCTTCTTTTGAAATGAGTTCATGATGTTAGTTATTGTAAACTGTTAATATAATTGGGCCAGGGTTTTATCATTCATATTTCATAGTTACGGCATATGTGCTGGTTAGTGAAAAATAGTAATACCAGACCAGCTATGTCTTTACAGACCAAATGCTGTAATTCTTTATTTCCTGATACATTCCTAGCGGACTGGGAATACGTTCCCAACACTGTTCTACAGGGCATGAAAATCGGCAGTGTTAGTGAGAATGTCGTCACAGAATAGCTTTTCTTTTCATTACTAGTGTCCTGCTTCAGTTTGGGACTTCACAAGCTATGTTTATGGTGCTCATGTCATCAACCATTCACCTGTGGGAGGCATGAGTGGAAAGATGGGATAGCTGACAAGCACTTTGTTGTTGACTATTTACCTATGAAGAAATCATAGATCTTCTCCCTAACTGCCTCTTGCAGCATTTCATGTAAAATGCTGCTTAAATTTATAAGCATCTTTCAGCTGTGCTAGGAAGGTAGTTTGAATTTTCAGATGTGCTTTACTGTAGGTGGCCTGTAGCAACAACAAAAAAAATCCATAGATTTGGGTGCCTCCAAGAGAATCAGACTTTGGGCTCTGTGCAAATGTCTTAATAGTTACATGTTTGCTTCTAGAACATTTGTTTGAGGACAGGTATAGTAATATATTTTGTGAAATCTGTATTAGCTTTTGGATATATATTTTTTTAGATTAATTCTTTGCTTTAAAAGGCTATTCTGGTATTTGATTAAAAAAATTGTGTGATAGGACACAAAACATTGCCTAGTGTTGGTCTGTGACTTACACAAAAAATTCTTTTCTGTTCATAGCTCTGTTCTTAAGACATTGCAGCCATGACTAAGAGAGAGGCAGAGGAGCTGATAGAAATTGAAATTGATGGAACTGAGAAACAGGAGTGCACTGAAGAAAGGTATGTACTGTCTTTGATTTTTGGGATCCTTGGGCAATTAATTAACTAATTAGTTTTTCTGTTTCTTATCTAATTAAATGGCAGTTTTCCAGAAGCTGAAATGTAGTCACTATAGGAAATCAGTATAGTGCTGTCATATTTCTCAGCCTTAGTTATCTAAATCCCAAACAGTTTTGGTTCTCTTTTGCTAAGTTATTAGCACTTTACTTTTCCCATTTTTATGTCTGTATTAGTATGTCTGTGTGTGTGCTGCAAACCTTTCAGCTTCTGTCGATCCTTCTATAATTGAGATCAACCTTTCTGTATCTCCAGTCATTTGCTTTACTGTTACACAGGATTTATGCAGGATGATTGATTTTTAACAGTGCAGAAATGATGCTGGTTATCAACGATACTGTTGCTGGGGCCATTGAAACTGTAAATGCTGAAGTAGGATACCTGTTGACAATTCAGTGGGGATTCAAGAGAGGATTAGTGGGTCTCAAGAAAACATGAGTAGTTGTTGGTTGCTAGAAAGACATTTATTGTATAAAAGCATCAGTCTCGAAGGCAGAGAGTTCAGAGCATTAGAGTCCTTGCTAAAAGCTTTGGCATAAAGCTGAATTCTGAGCAGCAGCTCTTTGGTACAAAGTCCTAGTGTTATGGGCAGCAGCTTCTTGGCGTGGAGTTCTGGGCCTCAGAAGCAGTTGCAGTAGTTCTTCATGGTGATGATGATGGTGCATCTATTCTTCTTTGGGTGTGTGTGTGTGTATCCCAATACAGGGGATTAAATTCATCAATCATCCAACCAGCTAAAAACATAATTCTAAAACAAAACTTTCTGTGCCAATCTAAGCTTAGTTCTTAATTCACGAAAGCTGTGCTAGCCTTACCTAAATCCTACGTACAGGACATTATCTATTTATGTATATAGTTCTATCTGTTCTATCTAGACATGTAAGCTATATTTTCATTATGTCTGGAGCTAAGTTGAATCTGTGAAGGTTATTATCACTGAACTTTAAACAGGGTAGTAACACTTTTCTCTAGCTAACACAGACTCTTAAGGCATTTAAGCTATATTAACTTACTTAAAACTAAAACCTACACTCTTACTTCATATCTATGTGGTTTAATATCTTTCAATTCTTTTCTCTCTCTGGGGGACTTAGAGGGACTTTTATTCTGGATTCCAACAGATACCCTCTGATTTAATTACCTCAGCCTGGATTTTTAGTTTCCAATGCTTCCCTTGTAATTTTCACTAATGTGTAGTATAGTGTTGCTATCCAGTCTGAGCAAAGAAAACTAATTCTCTGTGAATAAAGCAGATCAAACCCAGAAGGTGTGAAATATATCCAAAAACTTGATTAAAACCAAATGAGGCTAGATGTTGATACCAAAAAAATTATATATTTTAGTTAATACTAAAAGAGGTAAAGAGAAAGAAAGAGAAAAGAAAGAAAAAAAGAAATAGAAAAAGAGAAATAGAAAAAAAGATGGATGAGTGGGGTCAGGGAAAGTGACAAATACTAAGTAGAAGCATATCGCCCTTCCAAGGGTCCCAGCAATATCTCGTTGCTTTCCTGCATCTGGTCTTCTTGGTGGTGAGAAAAGTATAGAATCCAATGGATTAATATACATTTGGGCAGGTGGGAGCACACAAGTACCTCCCAGAGTGGGGCACGTTTGACACTGTCCTTTGCAAGACTGTGGATCTGTTGCATCATGTAGTATCTGCACATGCAGTGCTCTGGTGCAGGGTCTGGGGACCCCTTTGGGGGCAGCCTTTGATGGGCCACGACACCCCCTCTGTTGTCCCTCACAATGATTTGGCCTTCCAGGGGTGGGAGGCCCCACAGCTGGGCCAGTCTGCCCAGTGGAGGATGGGCATTCACTACATCTGGCCAGAGGCTATGCCGCACACATAAAACCTTTCCTCCTTCCCCTCTTTGGTGTAGGGATCTGTGGGAGCCTGGCAGGGAAAAACCTGGGGCTGTGGCCTCCACCCCAAAGGGGTGCTGGGCTTATTCTTTTTCCTCAACCCAGACTTGGGTCATTTTATCTTATCTCTATTAACTTGCAGTCAAAGGCCTTGGTCAGGAAGCCCATTCAGACTGCAGTGGTCTTCATGCAGCTCTTGTTACCCACTTTTACTATAATAGGCAAAAGTTAGTCATAAAGATGTTTAAGCCACAAACCGTAACATCTCAGTCTCTGACAGGTAGAAAGAACTAAGGCTGGTTAGGTTAACGACTCTTTACGAACCTGCTCTGGAGAGTCGATTCAAAACCACTTACTGGTTTCTTATTGTTCTAAGTTCCTTTTGCATTTTTACCGCTTACAGACTATATCTGTGTACATTCTGGTTTCCTCCTGTGTAAATGAAGAGAGCCCAACTGTGTACGGTCATTGTTATGACATGAGTACCATAACAATGACATTTCTGAATACCTTTGCCAATACTGTCATTGTTGTAGTGTGGGACAGCCATGTCATGTGACTAATAGTTCCTTCAAGGCTCCATGTTGCTGTACTTCCTTCTGGTTGTCCCTTTTATTTGTTAGCTTGTTATTCTTGTGCTGACTGGTGAGAAGACATGAAAAGTTGCTATGTGTGAATGTATCTTTTTCCTTCTATTTTCCCTGTCTGTTAAGTTTCTGTGTTTGCTTTTAATTTGAGTATCTTTTAAATACAGTCCAGGCAAAGCAAATAAAATTGGTTTACTCTACGTGCAAGTTAACAATATATAATATGCTAACCATGGCTTACTCTCTTGAAAAAGGTGATCTGAATCTTGGTGTTTACCTGAGCTTTTTAGTGGTGACAGGGTGAAAAAAGAGTTACACTGAAGAATTAATGAGAGCCAATTTAATTTGGTCTACTCAAACAAACAGTACTAAAACTAATACCGCATTGTATTAAGATTTCAGAGTCAGTATTACTTTTTATCTAGTTTACTTCTAACTTTTATTAAGCTTTCCTATACCTGCTCTATTAACTTGTAGGTAATGATTTATTATATTAATTTGCTATTTAAGCATTGTCGAGCAAACCTACACCACTGCAGAATTTGTGAGTCAGGCTATTGACATCAGTGAACCCATTGGAAATCTTAAGAAGTTGCTGGAACCCAGACTGCAGTGTTCCCTGGATGCACACGAGATTTGTCTGCAAGATATCCAGGTAAATTGAAAGATTATGAAAGATTTAACTTCATAATAGATGTCCTAGTTTAGGGCAAATTTTGGGAGGAAACCTCCAAAAGGGATCCCTCTAGAAAGCAAATTCGAGTGGCTTCTCCCCCATCTGGTTCGGGAAGAAGATTTCCTTAGAGAAAAGTGAAAGAAACTGTTCATTCAACAAGCAAGGTGTTCACAAGCATAAAGAATGAATAATATTGAACAATAAAATCTCTTGCTATTCTGAAGAGATGGCAAATTTAGAAAGTCCTTGCCATGGGTTGTAGCTTGCCCAGTCTCTTATCGGTCCCTGCAGCACTGAAAATACCGTGTCCTGGGCCCTGGTGTGCCTGGTGTGGGTTCCTGGTGATTTTATGGGTTTTTAGTCCAGGTTTAAACAGTTCCAAGAAAAAGAGAAAAAAACAAAACAAAACAAAACCAAAACAAAACAAAACAAAAACCCAAAACACAGTCTGGAGAACTTCTCTGACTCAGCTAGCTCAAAAACTACCTAAAAAGGAAAGGAGAGCTTTCTCCTGGTGTCCTTGCTGCAGACAATAACAGTCCAGAGAAGGATGTGCGGGAGTGAGTGCAGTTTCTGAAAACAAACTGCACACTTCTTCTTTTCCCCCTGTTCCCTCTCAGAATGAGTCTTAAAGGTACAGAACTTAATATCCAGCATAAACATAACAGACAACTGGGGATACAAGCATCATAAAGTCACCCCGGGACAACAGAGAATTTTCTCTTTTTTCCATTGTCTGGAATTCATGTGGATTAACTACAGTTAAGAGTTTAATTGCACGTCAGGTTCATTATCATCAGACCGTTTAATATATACACACTAGTTCAATGTGAATACAATCAAAATATTCTTGGAGTTCCTGTGAGTTAAACCACCTTGCAAGTGGAAGAAGAAGGAGGGCGATGACCATACTACTTTCTCTTGAGGTAGCCCATGTCATTTGTTGCTGCTGGAACTTCATAAATCTAATCTTCTTTTGAATCTAAATGAGAAGGTTTCTTTATTATTGAGGTATAGAGGTAGCAAAGCATTACTCAAGAAATCCCCCCCATTTTTACAGGCATTGCCACATGTTAGACAGTATAACTGATTTGCTTTTCATTTAGCTACATGTTTTATTTGAAGTTAGAATCAGACATTTGTGGCTTTTCCAGAAACAACAGGAGAATATTGTTATAAGATAAGAATTTATATGAAGGTGTTAAAAACTCAGAGAAGGAAGTCTAGATAGTTTTCAGATCGTGAAGGTTCCTCCCTGTATTGCATTGCTTCTTTTAGGTCAGAAAATGTTTCTGCAGGTGAAAATATCTTAAACAGAACAGAGTGGCAAGTTTCAAATATGATTAGATTTTTTTCTGTTGTGTACTGTGTTTACACGGTACTAAAAATAATTGCACACTTCTTTGGAAAATTTTCTGCAGGCATCAAGTGTTTCTAAAGTTTAAAGGAAAATAAATGTATTATAACTATGAGACTAATACATCTTTTTAATTTTTTAATTTTTAATGCTATTATCAAGCTGGACCCAGATAGAAGCCTTTTTGATCAAGGAGTGAAAACAGATGGAACAGTGCAACTCAGTGTGCAAGTAATATCTAGGCAAGGTAAGTAGTTACATTTGTCTGTTGTACAGACAAACTAATACTGCAGGAATACTTGTGAGCAAACCTAATCTCCTATTCCTAGCTGTAAAATTGAGAAAATCAATGAATGGTCACAGAGTTTCAGAATGTCTTTTTCATTGTGTACTGTAGTTCTAAGTAGTAAAATTAAATGTCATGGACTAGTACTATTTGAAATGTTTTTTAAAGGAATTTCATATCATTTTTATAAGTAACAAAATCAAACACAAATCCAGAACCCAAACAACTCTTCCTTGACTAGTGTCCATTGCATTATGAGGTTTTCCTCAAGGCTGAGTAGGTAATCATATCAGACAAAGTATTGACACAGGCAAAAGATTGTTGTGAAGGTAGGTGACAGTTTCATTCCTGTGAGGCAAGTGAGCTTGTATGCTTTAGGAACAATTACAATTTGAAGGTAAGTGTAACTAATTGAAAATCCTTATCAGGATCACTGTCTATTTTTTCTTTGGATGAGAAGTCAAAATAAATTGTTGTGTCAGAGGAACATTAACCAGTTTGGTATGGATTTGTTGAGGCATAGTTTTTATTTGTGTTATCTGGTATGACAGGATTTCCCCTTGTCAAATTCTCAGGAACTAGCAGCTTCATTGTTTTGCTTTTTGTCCTAGTTTTCTGCTTTGCCCCTCCATATGTCTTGAGTGGAAGGACAGCCACCACTCTCTAAAGGCAATGTACATATTGGGCTGTGGGAACAGCTACAGGTATTTATTCCTGGATTTTTAAACAGGGACAGATTCATTCAGGAGTAGATTAGTTATCTGTTTTGAGTTACATCAGCAAAGCAAATGAGCAAAATTTGGGGGGTACTTCTTGTTTCCTTGTGGCTTCATTGTCAATTAGACTGAAGACTGTGCTGCTTTGTATTAACAGTCTTTGGTAAGACACAATTTGTACTTAATGCTGAGTGTCATGTGACTAGTGCTAGATTGCGTCCTCAGTTCCCCATATGTAATGGGAAGTGCACTACCTTTCTGCTTATAAAATAGAATGGAAATATCCTTCAGGGAACTAGAATATTAATTCATGCTCTTAATTCATGCCTAGTCACTTCCAGTATTCAGTGCTCAGACTTCCATTTTCAAAAGGGTGTGAGTGATTAATATCTTTGCTATCATCCTGTGTTTTGTTTTCTTCTCTTTTATGTAAAACTGAGGTTCATGATCACATAGCACAAGGAGCTTCTTGCTCCCTGCCCCCATCACACCTTCTCTCCTCTCTCTCCCTCCCTCTCCCCTCCTCCCATCTTAAAAGAAACATTTGAATATTAAAGTACTTCTGTGTCACTTTGGAACACTCTTCAGTGTTGTTTTTCAGGCCTTGATACTTGAGCAACTCATAAGAAATCTGTTTGTTGAAAGCATGTAAAATATGGCAGGGCAAAATATTAGAAAACAAATAGCATACATTTAAGTAGAAGGAAGATATTTAGATCACTAACAGAATAATGGACTTGTTGCTCTTGACCACAGTACCCCTTTGAACCAGATGGGATAAAACGGCTTCTTACTCCATCCTCATGTTTTACTTGCATGAATGAGGTTTTGAGAGATTCTCAGTTCACTTATGTTAATTTTTCCCTAACTTGTGTAATGTATAGAATTCAGCTAGGAGTAATCAGTGATGCTTGGATTGGACTCTTTTTTTCTTGAAAGAAAAGCTGCTTTGTCAGTTCAAATGTTCTACCACATTTTGATCAGCTGACCTTAAATTCAAAGACAACAGGTGAATTAGAGTTGTTTAAAAAGTCTCTTTGGTTTTTTTTCCCCCAAGGTCAGGATTAATGAGCGAGAGAGAGACGGTTTTTGTGTTTGGACTCAGTTGTTTATTTTTTCCTATTTGTATTACATTCTCACAGACAGTGTGTTTGTCTGCATACTAAGCTAACAGTTTAGAAAATGGAGCTTCACTCTTCTGTAGTTGAACTTGAGTGTAGTTCTTATATAGCATTTCATTCTACAGCAGATAAAATAACATTCCTATTTTTTCATTTTACTAGTAAGATCCTTATGGTGCTCTGCCTTGTCCTGACTAATTTCCTCTGGTTGGAGGAATGGCAGTGTATGTGGTTTTCCTTTCATTGTGAGAGCAGCAGCTTTGAGTGCAGCCCAGTTCTCTACTGCTCTGAACTGGGCCTCTTGTATATCTGTGGAACTGTGGGTAACTATGTTCCACTGTATGTCAAAGAATTTGAATAAAGCTTTAGTTTTGAAGACCTCCACAATAAGATATTTTGTGGTTTTTTCTATAATAATTTCTGAAATAAGTAGGCTTTTGTTATTTTTAGTATGTAGAAGAACAAATAGTAAGTGTAATGACACTTTATTGGATTAAAGATGCTAATGTCCAGTTTCTGGCTATGGTTAATACAAGAAATTTCAAGGTGAGTAAAACCAAGCAGGCTGCCTGTAGTCATCACCCCAGTATATTCCTCTACCTTCAGACAGTTGGCAGTCCTGTCAACATCTACATGTGTCTTGATGGCTCGTGTCCTGAAGCTTTGTATTGCTTGTACCAGTGTATACTTCTGGGGTGTGTGGCATTGTGTTCCACAACTTGGGCGCTGTCCGAGGAAGACTTGTCATCTCTTATGCAGTAGGTAAAGGGAGAAGAGATGTGAGGAGAGATGCAGACAAACCCAGGGAATTAATGTTGATCTAGTGTTGCAGTAAGTTAGATGGCAGACTGTTAATTCACGATTTTACTTACAAAGTGTTTCCTCTACAGACGCATTGCTTTTATCTCTGTGTTTGTATTGTGAATAAAGCATGAAGTTTTTTGACATGTAGTTTTGTGACACACAGTGAATTACTTTGTTGAGCAGTAATGAACTGTACCTCTCTAGAAGCTTTTTCCTTTATTTTTTGAAGATTAAAAATAGAGTCTTGACCCTTAGTGGCTTCCCTTACCCATTTTCATATGATTTTGGAAGGAGCATATGTTGTACATGTTAGTTTTTCATGGCCTAGGTAAAACACTCTCCTAAGGAAAATACTTGTTTGCTTTTTCTTCTTGTTTGCTTCTTCATCTAATCAACCACTTACTGGTTGTCAACATTTATTTTCACGTCCTCAATTTCACATTGCTGAATTTTGTACTCAGTGTCTTTGTAATGTTTGTTCCCTTTCTAATATTTTTTTCAAGCTGAATGACTTTTAAAATCTAGAGGAATACTTGTCTGAAAAAGACTTATTTTTTCTTATTTGTAAGACAGGTACATACTCCATTTGTTTTCCCTTACAAACTGTGACTGGATTCTGGATTTAGCATTTAAGGCTGTTACCTGCAGAACCATCTCATGCTGTGCTTTAATGTAGATTAGACGGGAAGGACACAAAGTAATACCTTTATGGTACAGAATATTGAAATTACTCTGGCTGTATGATGTTCTGTGAATCCTACTTTCATCAGCCTAACCATAGTCAAAGTTTTCCAATTAATGATAAAATAGAATTGTAAAGATTGTTTATGTGAAAATATGTTTGATAAAAATCTCTTAACATAAGCGTGGTTGTTGGCATTATAATGACAATTGTATGTCACAAAAATTGAAATAATTTTGAAAAATCTTCTATACAATGTCAGAAATGTGATGAGGCACCATCTGGACAAAACACCTCAGAAGACAACAGAGAGGGTGGTGATACAAAGCATTAGTGAATGTGTTCTTTCTTGCTGCAGAATGGATACAGACATACCTTGTTAGCTCTGTGATCTAATATCTGAAATGGCACACATAAAGCCAAAACACGAATAGCTGATGAAGCCTAAAATGGGAAGAATTTTCTTTTAACTTGCTGTTTAACACACTGCCTGCTGCGGAGTACTGAAAGAAAATGTTAAGTGCTTTGTGTAGACCCCAGAGATACCAGGGAAGTATTGTAAAGGCTGAAAGAAATGCCTTAGGGTTGGAGTGAAGCTGGATACTGGGGTCCTTTTGGAGTTTGCTGTTTCTATTTGTTTTGGGGGTTTTATTTGGTATATTTCTTACAGACCAAAATACTTGTACTTTATGCACACATGTTGAACATTCTGTTCAAGATCCATGAAATAGATCACTTAACTAGAACAGGAAGCTGTAGTACTGGGGGAAGAAGGAGGGACAGCTTTGTTATTCACGTTACTAAAGCATACTTAATAGAGTATGTCATTGTAATATAGGACACCCGCAGCAATTGGATGACACTTTTGTGTCCTGCTTCTTTCCTGAGTTTGCTAACCCTACTAATCAGAAAGCTTTAAAACAATGTTTTTGTCATATTTGCATTACTCTCGTTAAGTTTTGTGTTGTTTCCATGCTTAGGGATAGAGCCCAAGTTGAACATCCTGGAAATCGTGAAGCCTGTGGAGACGGTGGAGGTTGTGATTGACCCAGATGCTCATCATGCAGAGGCTGAAGCTCACCTTGTTGAGGAAGCTCAAGTGATAACCTTGGATGGGACAAAACATATTGCAGCAATTTCAGATGAAACGTCTGAGCAAGTGACACGATGGGCTGCAGCACTGGAAGGCTACCGGAAGGAGCAGGAGCGCCTTGGAATACCTTACGGTATTATAGTGCATATGTAGTGCACAGCTATGGGTGTATTCAGCTGGGGGCTGGGCCATTGTGTTCTGTGTGGGGTTGGTGCTCAAGGACCTCAGAGAAGGAAACCTGTGGTATGGGTTAGTACAATGCAAATAATCTGCATAATGGAATTATATAATCATGGAATGGTTTGGTTGGAAGGGAACCTAAAGACCATCTGGTTCCAATCCTTGCCATTGGCAGGGACAACTTCGACTAGATGAGGTTGCTCCATGCACCATCTAGCTTGGCCTCAAACACATCCAGGGATGGGGCAGCCACAGCTTCTCTGGGTACTGTGCCAGGGCCTCACCACCTCCACAGGGAAGAATGTTTTCTTAGTACCTAATCAAAAAAACAAGTAAAATGGATGCTCATAATAGTTTCATTAAATGAGTGCTTTCTTGCCCTAACTTACCTTGTCAATGCAGTTTTTAAAAAGCACTTTTCTTCCTGCCCTCCTTAAAAATGCGTGTGTTAGTGATAAAGCTCTTCAGGTTGTGTGTGGAATTGAAAAGACTCAGTACTTGGTAATGGGGCCTGTAAAGTTCCTGAAACAAATTGTTCATGGACTGGAGGATCCTGGCTATTCTCTTTAAATCAGATTTTGTATGAGAAGCTGTACTGGCCTTCATCATACTGGAGGAAGATGATTAAAACTGTAAATAAATATTATTCTGGATGATCATCTTTTTTTGAGTTAATTTGTTACTTAGCAGGTTGCTCTTTGAATGTTAGCTTAAAAAAAATTCTCTGAATGTCTGTTTAAGATTGAACTGGAACTGTGGGATGTAGACCTATATCATATTTGTGAGATTATCCAGCTGAATTGCTTCTTATGACTGGCAGAAATGTACTGTCAAGGCATATTCAGGAAGCTGTTCTATATGAGCAGACCTGTAAAACTGAATATATTTGGCAAGGAGGATATTTGGAAGGGTTTAAGAATTCCAGTCAAGTCACAGGTCTTTGCAGGATGTAGCTCACCTATATTTTGAGTATATTTTTGCTAACTAAAGCAAAGTCTCTTTCATGGCTTTTTAGTTTTCTAATTGGTAAGTACTTAAAAAATAGTTTTCCTCATGTTATGTCTGTCGATGGTCAGGGATTTGATGCAGAATGTTTGAAAAAAAAAAAGTGAGGGATTTCAGAAGCAGACTAATATTTTCATCATGCTCTCTAAAGAAAATTACTTAAGCCAATGTTGTTATGTTGAATAGTATTTTTAATAAACTTTAATAATGTTGATGCTTTAAGAAAACCCTATAACCCCCAACTGTGGCTTCAAAAGTTTAATGACCTTTGGGCCATAGGAGTGCAGATTTTTTAGGAAAACTGTATTAGTTCATTATGACAGAGATCCATGGATTGCAAATAATAGTGTTCTCTTGATATCAAAAAAATGTGCTAAATTACACTCCTAGAAAGAGTAACACTTTAAATGTTTTCTGAGTAGACATTACAGGTACTTGGGCTGAAATAAAGTGCCCTAGGTTCAACATTATAACCCAAAATTATTTCTTCAGTCTTTTCAAGAAGACAGGATGTGTTGATGTTAAGAGTCAAGGCTATTCAATAAATAATCATCCAGAAAAGTAGTGGTTCTTTGTCTTCATTCTTACAGACTTCTCTGCTTTGCTGCAAATGGAAAACTAGCTTTTAGCAGGTCTTTAAAATGTTGTGGCTTTCTCTTTATGTTATGTTTTGGGTGGGTTTTATTAGAGATTATAAATACTCTTCTGTTAAAAGTATTTCTTCTATTAGAATCCAAATATTTGGTGCCTAGAAGGAAGGAAAATACTAATTGTTATGAGAAATAAATGCAGAAAACAGAGCAGCAGAAAGCTTGGGAACCACAGAAGTGGTTAGAGAAAGTAATTATGTTTGTTTCCTTGCAGATTGTGTTCTGTCAATGAGAACAAATTAGAAGCTTTTTGATGAAAGTTCACTGCTGCTGATATTTAGTAGATCAACCCCCTTATGGTGTGTCTTCTGCCACAGGATTACATTGCACTGTTTTAGGTAGCATTAGTGAAAAATGATGCCATGTAGCTGTCCTTTGCTAACCAAAACTAAATTTGTAGCTCCTAGATAAATGTTTAGATACTTTACTTTCTTTAATTCTTAATATTCTTAATTTTTCTTAATTCTTAATTTTATTTATTTTGGATCTTGAAAATTGTCAATATAACATCTGATTGGAATATCAGAATTTAAAAATACATTATCACTCTGCTCCAGTGAAAAGTAGATGTCCTTATTTTAGTTACTAGTTCTTACTTGTTGGCATATTTTAATATATTATGTACAACATTAAGATCTCAAAAATTTATGCTCTGTCTGAAAAAGTCATGCAGAAACAATCACTTGCCTCCAGCAGCCCAGTGCTCAGCCAGGCTCTATGCAAGGGATACTTCAAAAAAACTCTGTTGCTCAGTATTCCCTGTAGTGTGGAATATCCCTTTGGTCAGCTGGGATCAGCTGTCCCTCCTCAGTTTCATATGCACCCCTAGCCTACTCACTGGGGTGGATGAATGAGAAACACTGAAGGCCTTGCATTGGAGTGCAATAGTCTGACCAGGTTCTTTTAGATATTCCATGTGTGGAGGCTGTCATATTGAGTATCAAAGTTACTTGAAAATCATTGCTGTTATATGGGATTTATGGTTTAGTAGAGTGATACAAGGTACATTGTATGGTACAAGGTACAAGGTATATTGTATGTACATTGTATGTGCTCAGTAAAACCCAGCACAAAGGTAAGATAGATGAATAGAGCAATTGCAGAACATTGCACAGTCCCAATCCCAACAGGATTACTGGTACAGGTGTCTATAATATACTCATGAGATTAGGCATCCCTAATGGCCAGGAAGGAGAACATGAGTTGCAGCCAACTTAAGCCCATTGTTCTGTTCAAAACTCTCTTGCTAGTTTTGTGGTTTATGTTCTCTTTGTTGGGCTGAGCCACATCTTTGCAGCTTCTGCAAGAGCTGCTCAGCAGTAGACAAAACATCTCAATGTACTATTAAGAGTGGTTTGGTCACCAGCCTATAGTACAACACAATAGTGGCTTCTGGGAAGAAAATTAATTCATACCAGACATGTCCAGTGGTGGTTTTTGTCAGCAGAAACTGAGATGATATGAATGAGTTTAGAATTTATTATTTTGTCGTAATCACAATCTGATGAACAGTTTTGAAGAGTATCCTTCTGTGAGAGAAAGTACTCTTTTTTTGAAGCTAAAGACCTGTGGAAGAAGAAAATTCTTTGTGTTTGAGATATGTCAGGCATAGTTCTGATATAAAAACTTTCTCTGAAGAAAATTGCTCTTTCACCTTTTCTGTCACCCCACCATCCCACACCATTCCATCACCATTTTCCAGCACAGTCACCAACTTTCCAGGCAGATTTGGTCTCAGTAACTCTGCTTCTTGATGTTGTGCTTTTACTCTTATGGAAGTTATTATATAATTGAGGAGGAGCTTTGCAGTGTATGATGAGGTGATTTGCAGTTTCATCCATCTTTTTCAGACCCAGTTCAGTGGTCAACAGACCAGGTGCTCCACTGGGTGGTGTGGGTGATGAAGGAGTTCAGCATGACTGACATTGATCTCAATGCACTCAGCATTTCTGGGCGGGACCTCTGCAACTTCAGCCAAGAAGATTTCTTCCAGCGCGTCCCAAGGGGAGAAATCCTCTGGAGCCACCTTGAGCTTCTTCGAAAGTGTATGGCAGTTAGTTGTTTGGGTTTTTTTCAGACTTCTTTCTTGAACTATAAAACCAATTATAAGCAGTCATTTTTCCTTTACTTAATGTTGGGGGTAAAAATGAGGGTATCAATACAAGATAAGAGGAAGTATTAGAATGTTTGCTGCCATGAAACATTGTCTTGCAGACTGCCTGTCTTTTATCAAACCTCATAACTGGTAGAAAGTAGTAAATGATTATTCCACCTTTGTTTTTTATAAAGCTTCATAGTTTGTGCATCTGCTGAATTTGTTATTTTTATAATTAAATATTTATTTAGAGTTAGTAAATGTACATTTATGTGTCATATAGAAGTGGAGATTATTAAGCACAGGAAGTGAAATCCTTAGTACACAATACAACTGCTAAGTGATGCATTGTATGTGCATACTACAGTAACATATATGTGCATTTCAGATGTACCATGCTTGAATGTAACTTGCCAGACTAATAACTATTTCTATCTTAATTTACATAATATCCCTGAAGGTTTTTGGGGATGGAGAATGCATAAGGTTGTGGAAATTTGCCATGTACATCGTTCTAAAATGAATGACAGATGTTAAAGGTCTCCACTTGTAAGACCATGAACTGTACATGTCTCTTGCAGACTGATACCTAATTTTTATTTATTTTCCTCTATGAAATATGAAAGTTTTTGATCTTCAGGTGACATATTATTCACAGGTTAAATATAAAACTGCTGGGTTTTTTTTCCAATTTGTAGATGTGTTGGCTAGCCAAGAACACTCTGGAGAAATAGCAACTGTTACAATTGATCAGCGTAAGTGCTTCTGTCAGCATTAATTCACACAATTCACTGTTTGTAGGTTTAGTACAGTACTGTGGTTCAGCAGTATGATAGTACAACATTTAGGAAATCACTTGGGAGGGTATTTTTCCTTAGGGAAGGGAGGAACACATACTTTAAACTTCAAAACATGACATTGAGTTTCTCTACATTTTGTTTGGCTGAAGGGTAGTGTTTGACTTGAACTATGGAAATTTACAACTTTCATTTTGGATGGTAGATTTTCCACTTTCTTGAAGTAAGCTCTCTAGGATACATATTTGAGGTTTTTAGTTGTTTCAGGGCTTGAGGTTATATACTGCATTAATGAATGGATCTATTTAAATATTAATTTAAAATAAAAAAGAGTTTCAAAAAACTGAAGGGTTCAGTGGAAGAGATGATTTGCTTAGAAACCAATATTAAAAATAATACATTAAAGTAGCTTTCTAGTTATTTGAAGCTCATTCTTCCAGCTAAGCAGTGTCATCAATTATTAAAATGCACCAATTTTCAGAAGACTTATATATTTAATAGACAGACTGTTTATTACATCCTGTGGTTGTGTCTAGTTAAAGCCAGCTTGAGTGGGGCATCTGCACCCTCCTACACCATTGCAATAGGTGTTTGCTGTTTGAGTATCAGGTATGGAGGTTGTGCGGTGGCTGTAGAGGAAAGGGCGTTAAGGCAGATCATGTGGGAACAGCATGAAGATGAAAACAAGGGCTTGAGAGAGTTTGGGTTCTTTTTGTGGAAGCATGTAATAGTAATACAATAAACTAAAGCTGGTGTTTTATCTGTGATGTGACACTTCTGCAATTAGTCTAAAACTACAGTTTTCATGCAAGAGGTAAAAAGGTCTTTAAATTATACTTAGCATTGTGACTTAATGCAGTGTACATTTTTAGCAAAGGGAAAAAAAATAGCTTCTAGATGTTATGATAATAAATAAAATATGCCTATTTCTGTGCCAGCAATTTATAATTGATGTTCTTTAACATTCTCTGCTCTACAGCTGTGCAGATTATACCAGCGTCTGTACAGCCTGCTACCCCAACCACCATCAAAGTGATAAACAGCAGTGCAAAGGCAGCTAAAGTACAGAGATCTCCAAGGATCTCCGGGGAAGATAGGAGTTCCCCTGGAAACAGAACAGGTATTGCCTTCATCATTTTTACATGCTAATGCACTGAACACTGACCCATTCATTTGAATTACTGTTTGATGAAACATGTCTTTGTAACTCCAAATGTGATGTTTGTAGGAGTCCATGTGGTGTGAAGGGAGCCCTAGGTACAAAAATCTGGTAACCACAGGCAGCCTTGGCAAGTTGGTCAGCTCACACAAGCACCATGTCAACATGATGCTGCAGTTTTTCCATCCTGCAGCAAATAAAATGCATAAATTTCCCCATCACTTAAGAGTCTGTCATCTCAAACCACCGCATAGCATTTAAACTTTTAACTTCTATTTGCTAAAAGGGAAGAAAATAAACTGTATGTTGTAAAAAGTAGCCTAGCTGCTACTTGAATTGTCTGTTCTGCTCCTCCTCTGTTTTTCCCCAATCTGTTGACTTCAAAATTTATAAAGTTTCTTATTTCTTGTCTAATTAAATGAATGTATGTCTGGAAAACGTACTAAATCTGCAGTTTAATTTTGGAATTATTGTTATTTGTACGTACTCTTTGATTATTAATTTCTTTATTTTTTTCTTGCTGTCATTTTTGTTTTGCTTCTCTTTAATGTTGTGGATTTTTCTGTTATAGTCTTCCTTCACTTCTTCCTTGAGTTTTTATTTTAGTTATGTTAAAAGGCCTCTAATGATGTCACTCAGAATTTTAAGGCCAAGGTTTTATCGGCTGACATTAGCAAAGAATACTCTGTGTTTCTGTCTTTAGTCATCAGGTCTCCCTGTATCTCGTTGAGAATTCAGGAATTTAACTGTGGGTACTAGAGTTAGAAGGAAATCTTAACGATTGGATGTGAAAGATGCTACATTGATGTAAGCTGAAGTTTGGGGGTTTCTTTTGTGTTTCTCATATTTCATGTTGAAAATTTGAAACCAATTTTTTTTTAAAAAGAACAGCTTCTATTACACATATGTATGTGTGTGAAGAGGAATAAGCAGCTCTTGCTAAATCTATTCTATTTTAAAGACAGGTATGTGTCTAAGTGATTATATTGGGGGGTTGGGTTTTTTTAAGTTCTAGGGGAAGATTTATGTGAAATCTTGATGAATTTTTTTCCTGTATTCAACATGTTTTAAATAGAAATGGATACTGAGACTTTGCAGGGAAATGTTTGCCAAAGAATCATTAGAAGGGAATAATTAAGTGGAAGTTTTCTTTCAATCATATAGACTGCTGGTCTGCTTTAATATGTTGATGGCAGGTTTTCAGCCATGAGTGGAACATAAAAAGGACAAGTTGAAGTGAAACTTGTTATTCCTATTTTAACAGGGAACAATGGCCAGATCCAGCTGTGGCAGTTTTTATTAGAACTTCTCACTGACAAAGATGCTCGGGACTGTATTTCTTGGGTTGGCGATGAAGGAGAGTTTAAATTGAATCAACCTGAACTGGTTGCACAGAAATGGGGACAGCGCAAGAACAAGCCCACGATGAACTATGAGAAGCTTAGTCGGGCTTTGAGGTAAGAAACTTAAGGAACTCATGGGGTATGATTTGCTTTCATTTGGCTACGTCGTTTTTAATTAACATAATGCAAAACTTGCAGCTTTTTTAGTAAAGGCATAACCAAATCTTCTGAAGCTGGTTCTTGCAATGAAATCCTGCTGGTCTTAGGGGAGAGGTATTTGCTGGGCTTTTTGCCTTTGTTTTGTTGGGGTTTTTTTCATTTTTAAAGAAGCTAGTAGAATAACTTCTTGAAAATAGATTTTCTTTTTTCAAGATTGTTAATTTGGGTCACTCACTTCCAGAAATATACCTCCTTTTTTTTTATCTTCAATATTTATGCTTTTAGTAGCATGCCAAACAATATTGATTATTGGTGAAGGATACAGAAATATGTGAATTATTAACTTTTTTATATGTTCTACTGTCCGTGTTCTTCTTTCTCTTGTTATGGAATAAAGCAGATTTACTTCTAACTGGTAGTGGTTCTCTGTATGTAAGAACCTTTTCTAACTTCAAATATTCATTGTTTCATTTCATTGTTCTTGTTGTGTGGATCTTAAATAGAAAAATACACGTGATAGCTATATTTCAACGGTTGCAATTCCAACATCACACTGATCTGAAGAAATGGAAGTGTCTCAGTGTCTTCATTTCATTTAGTTTGACATACGTAAAAGGGACTTGTATTATTGAGTCACTGTGGGTGAGGTACTTGAGGAGGGGGAAGAATGCAATTTTAGAATTTTAGACTGCTTTTCCCTGATTATTTTAGTCTTTGGAATATTTTAAAAATTCATCCATGTTCTTGGAAATTGTTGAGAGTGAACTTCTGGTCTTTTTATTGTAATATCATTAAATATATTTGTCTTGATTTGTTTTCAAGATGGTTTTTGCCTAATCCTGCAAATTATTCAAGCAGGTTTAGAAATTCTTTTTGTATGAGTGAAATTGCATTTTGAATGATGTCTTTGTTTTACTTCTTAGCACTTTCACTTTTGGATATGTGTTGTTTGCATGGTTGGTTTTTTTGAAGTAAACTCCTCTAGCATTATATAAAAATATCAACTTCTATTTAAAAATACCTCTGTAAGAAATTATGGTAAAGTATCATAATCTTTCTTTACCCTTTTAGGGAGGATTTAATTAACATTTGACAGGCTCGAGATATACAGCTATACTATACCATTTTGTTTGTCTTAGAACTTCTTTAGGCACAGTATTGTGGATACCAGAATTATTTTATGTGTTTGACAGACAAGTGGAAAAATTAATGAAAAATAAATATTTTTAATGATTTTAGGTATTGAAAGATGCAACTTCTAAGAGTTCTTGAGCCTCAGGTCACTAAAAGCAAGAGCATACAGTAGATGCTGACTCTCATGCTTTTCCTTAGGTGTTATGTTTCAGTCTGTTGGAGCCTTTGCCTGTTTTAGATCTTTTTTGGATCTTTAGTCTAGTCTCCTATGGCTGTTCTTGCATTATTTATATATTAAATAGAATGTTCATTTTTTTCATAGAATCACAGACTCTCTTGGGTTGGAGGGGCCACAGGAGGTGTTTGGTCAAATTTCCTGCCCAAAGCAGGACCTTTCCATTACAGTTCTTCAGCCTTTATTGTTCCAGTACCATTCTCGTGTTTCCAACCTGTGTATCTCTGAGTCTGTATGCTAAAAGCATATGTGAAAACCTTCTGGTACATAAAAACTATGTAAACCATGATGATGTTTTCAGGTTTCATCAACAATCTTCACAGAAGATGCCCAAGGCAGCTGAAGAACTTTGGAATAATGTTCTTATCAGTGGGATATTAAACTCCAGTTTGCATAAATCACTATTAAAAAAGTTTCGCATTTATATTTTAGTCACAGAATTGCAGAAATCACATTCCTCAAAGTGGTGTCATTTTGGCAGCTGCATCAATATTGACATGTTTTCTAACAGTTTAATGTCTGAAGGGATATTTAATGCCTCTTGCTACTCCTGTGATAAACACTGTTGCCAAGCTAAAGTTTGATAAATTATTATGTGTTTAGTTTACTAATCTATTGAAATCACTGTGTCAATTATTGATTAGTACAGGAAATTATGTTGGTATTATTGAGAAATACACTGGCTCTTCTGCGCAGCTGTAGGAAAAGCAGGCGTATGGAAACTAGGGCAGATGGCAGAAAGGGAAGAGAAGCTTTTTTTTGTTATAGATATCTTGGTAAATGTTTTAAAAATCCAGGTCTGTTTAGTTATCCAGTAGGGAGGTGAGACTTGAAAAATAATCCATTTCCTGGATTCTTAAACTTCTTAAACAAAGTTTCCATGTGTCTTGGAATGTTCTGGTAACTTTGTGAATTTGCATGGGTGTTTAATTTTATTTATTTTTAGCTTTCTGTATTTTTGAGTAGGCAAATGCTGTAATCAGAAATGCATTTAACATAATATTGAAAATACCCTCTTGCCACATTGACTAATTTTAACATGTGTTTCAACCATGAGATGTAGGAGTCTTGCATGTTTTGGGCTTTTGTATAAAAATAATTTCTTGTGATCCTTTTCCTTTCTGATCATACCAGTAGTGTGGACTAAATCATTCAAGGTATATTCTGTTTTTTAAAACATTTTTCTACAACATTTTTTGAGACAGGAATGATTATATGGGATTGTACAATAAATGTAAAGGCTTGTACATAGTTAACTAACTTTAAAAAAATGATGACCACTGCCACTTGACATATGCCATGGCCACATATTACAAATTATTTGTTTGTATTATTACAAATTACAGTTACAATTGTAATTGTGCAAATTACAAATTATTACAAATTACACATATTTGTTTTTGTACGGGTGCTTCATATTGCCCCAAGTGAGCAGAGTTCAGTTTCTCTATGTCCTCTATCCTGTCATATTCAACATGAGCCTCTGCCCAGTGTTCCTACACATTATTTCACACACAAAGGACACACCAGATTATTCCTCATCCTTCCCCAATTTTGCCCAGTACTACAAGACTCTACTTCAAAGCTGAACATAAATTATCATCCCACCCTCATGGTTACAGAGTTCATTCAACCCACTGCAACTAAACCTCGGTAAGAGGTTGAAAGTGCTGGACACCATTGCACAACAGTTCCTTCAGCTGGTGCTGAGATATTTTGGAGGACAGGGCTGGCATGAAGAATTGCTGGGTGGAAGTTGTAGTAGCAGCCAAGAATGTAGAGATGTAGAGAAGGAAACGGAGGAGTTGAGGGATGTAGGTGGCAGTTTGAGGGGTAGAGTGAGGAGAAGGACTGAAAAGGAAGCTTTTTTATAATTGTATGTCGTTCAGAAGGAGAGCTTTAGGAAACAAACCACACTGTCTTTACCCACAGAGCAATAATAAGCTACTCTGACACTTCCTGTAGTCCATGACAGACCTCTGTGGTTTCTTGCATGATCTCAGTAACCAGCAGGTTTACCAACATTGTTTTCTACACAGCCTGTCTCTCATATATCTTTGGTCCTGGTGCTTAGGTCCTAACCCTCAAAAGTAAGGCTTTTTTTTCTGGAACGGAGATGTCTGAAGAATTTACTTGGATTCTTAGTTACCTCTTTACCACTAGAGCTGAGGGTCAGAAGTTCGTCTTTTAATTGACTTAATTTTGCTAGCGAACAAGAAACATCTTTGCTTTATGAACGTGTCCCACGATTAAGTTTTAGACAATCAAGAAATCTGGGTTCATTTGTTCTACATTTGGGTGATGGTTTTGAGGAAATTATATTGTGTGAGTTGTGTTGGTTGAGTTTTTATTATTTTCCAAATTTATTACAAGCTTGTCAAGCTTATCAAATCCAAGTTACATCCCAGTCACTTAAATATCCTTAAAGAGAATGTGATATGCATTCTATTAAAGCTTGTAGTGAGAGAAGAACAGCAAGAACTTCTGTTTTATTGGTGTGACCTGAACTGTCTCTGGAGTGGGGCAGGGAGGTGTAATAAGGTCATGTAGACCTTGTTATCTCACTACATTTCTGCCCAATCTGATAATTCTTTTTGTCACACAATATAAAAGATATTTATTGTTAGAGAACTGTCTTTTAGTTGTAAATAAAGGGAAAGATGTTGTTTTGACAGCATATGAATTATAATAAAACAAAAAAACACAAAAAAAAACCCAAAACAAAAAACCTAAACCAACAAAACCCCACAAATTCAACCAATGTCTTTATAGTTTTATTTCCCTCTTTGAAGACAGTATGGAGGGAGTAGCTGCTTTAATATCATAGAAACTGCTTGGTAATTTTCAACCTGTTTCCAGCATTGTTTTTTTTCTTCAGAAAAGCAAAGCAAAAGACAATAATAAGGGGAAAGACAATATTTTCTTATTATGACAAAGCACTATATATAAGACATCCTTCCTGCCAAGCTGTTTTTAAACTACTGTAAGATTTATTCCTGAACTGGTGCTTCCAATGGCCTGTAAAATAATTATTGTGTTTTGTTTCTCCTTAATATACCAAGGTACAGACTCAATTTTCAACACTTCCCTTTTCTCATATCAGAAAATGCCTCAACAATGTCTTAGTATATGAAATTACGAGAATCTCAATGAGAAAAAGAATAATATTTTAGCCTCTGGTGACCTTAACTAAGTAATGGATGCATGTGAAAATTTCAGATGCTAAAATTCTCTGTTATTGATTTCAATTTTGCAGGTATTACTATGATGGAGACATGATCTGCAAGGTGCAAGGCAAGAGGTTTGTGTACAAATTTGTGTGTGACTTGAAGACTCTGATTGGTTACAGTGCAGCAGAGCTGAACCGCTTGGTCACAGAGTGCGAGCAGAAGAAACTGGCCAAGATGCAGCTCCATGGCATTGCACAGCCAGTTACAGCAGTGGCACTGGCTACAGCATCCCTGCAAGCAGAGAAAGATAATTAAGCACTGGGACCTGTAAGTGGGAACCTGAGGCCTTGCATCTATAACCAGAGCAGTTGGTGCTCTTAACCTTTATCAGAGTTGGAAACTTTTTTTGTTTCTTGACCATACAATATAGAGCATGATTTTTTATAAAGAACTCAGACTTGCATAAATTTGGATCTTTTAACAGCATATATTTTAATGTACGTTAAGGGATCACCCCAACTTCTGCAGCTAGTGAGAGGTGGAGCCACTCAGCGCTGTGACCACAGCTGTGCAAAGTAATTTCTGCAACACTTAACAAAAATGAAGTCCCTTTAGTCCCCAGGCTGATCAGTTCTATAAATGCAGCCTTTTCCAGTCTTTTGTTCTCTGCTGAACTACCAAATGGCATTTGATGCTTTCAAAGTTTACAGTATATTCATTCTGTTAATCAAGTGGAACTGAAAGATGTTAAATGTTACAAAGCATCAAGTTCTTAAAATAGCTTGTGTTTAAAAGCAAAGGAAACTTAAGACTAGACTTAACTGGAGATCAGTGCTGAAGAAGGAGATCCAGGTTTAGATATGGCTTAGGTAAAAAGCCAATTAAGAGTATTTCATTGTAATATACACATTATATGCATATACAAGGGCAGATACCTGTTTTGAAATACGTACTTGATGTTAGCCATTTCACAGAAAGCAAAGGTGAAATTCTTCCCCCACTGCCATTCCCCATCAGGTAATTCAAAAACTTGAAAAAACAGCCCTCACCCAAAGAGTAGATTGTTTTGGTGGGGAGTATTAATTCTGTGTTCTGCAAGGTGCTTATACCTGCATGGTAGTCAACCTTAGTAACCGAAGACTTAAGTTAATCACAGTCAGTAGTCCCTGGTTAGGAACAGAAAGCAAACTGAAAATAGTTTCACAGAGAACTGAAGTTTAATTTCCCAATCATTGTACAGTCTAACATTTATTAACTACAAAAAGGTACTTTTTATTTAAAATTAAATTCTCTTTGAATTTAAAGTGATATTTTTGAAGCTTCTTAGGCCAAATGTATGCTTCAGAGCTGGGTGCAATTTGAAGTCTGAGTCAGGATGATAAGTCAGAAATAGTTGGGATGTATCCTGAATTCTGGACTACTCAGTGCTTCTTGCAAACTTACACATGCAGTAAAAAAGTAGGCTTCAGCTTTTGAGTTTCTGTACTGATGCTTGTTAGACTGCTTCTTTTGATGTCTGAGAACAGTATGATGTCTGAGAACAGTTGCTTTTGCCTCTTCATGTTAATAAACAGCATAATTGCTATGTCACCATTGATGTTCATCAACTTTTTATAAATTAAACCCCCTCTGGTAACACTTAACAATTACGAGGGCAGACGTTTAATTCTGTTAGGGATTGAGCTACTCTTAAACCTTAAATCCAAAGTCCTTGAACAGTGAGGTTCTGAACATAAAGTGTGCTTGTCCTGAACAGTGAGAGCACTGGGCTGGTGCTCTTGAGCCGAGCAGGAATGCTTACACTTGCAGGCAGAAGGCAGAGAATACAAAGACTTGTGCATATGCTAAACACGTGTTGAGGACAAGGCTTTTTGTAGGTGGATGCTCATCTGCAGGTAGTTTTTGCTTGACTAGAAGTATTGCATATAGTTCTAACTTGTGTTTTTTCATCATTGGCATGATTATAAAATCAAAGGGGTTTTTGCTGGATTCTTTTGGTAACTCTTGCTGTTTTTTTCATCCATGAGTACTTACAGCACCCCATCTGCTGAATATGCTGATGTCATTTTGCTTTTAAAAAACACTGTAAGCCCTGAGCAAAAAATGTAAATGTATCTGTCACAAAAGGTCAGCATCACTCCTTTTCTTGCTATTAGAGTTGATGTCACTGATTGGCAAGTGTTGGAGGTGGCTTGTGCAGGAGATTCAGGTTTGCTTACCAAGAATTATGTGAAGTTTGTATTTGAGGGCAGCAGTTCTGCATGTAACAACATTCCGTGACTAAACACAAGTCTACTACAAGTCACTAGTCCTAGTTAGCAAAGTTCTTGAGATGCCTTTTTGGTTAAAATACAGGATAAAAAGAAAAGAAGGTTAAAATACCAGCTTTCTAGATCAAACCTGACTGTGGGTAAACACAGCAAAATTGAAAAGTAGTATCAATACTTCATTCTCCTGCCTCTTCTTGTTTCATGGTAAGCCCCATGGGAGAAACTTCTGCTCCCAACCTTTGTTTGTGATTATATCCTGTTGTTGCTTTGCAGTCTTTCAGTAGGAGTAATTGTCCTTGAGGTTCTTTGTTGTGGTTCCATCTTTTCCACCATGTTCTAATTAGTAAAGAAAGAACCTTTCAAGCAGTATAAAGTTATTATCACACTCTCTGTATCAAGGGAGAAATCTGTGACTTAACTTGATGTTAAACTTCAGTAAACAAACTAACTTCAGTAAAGCAGAAGATGTAGAATATATTGTCAAAGGGTTTTCTGTTGCTGCCAGAAGGAAAACAGAATATTCTCAATTTTTGTAAAACAGAAGGGTTTTTGCATACTTTTTACTCTTAAATAAAGACACTTATACTCTGCTAATAATTACCTATTTCTTTTGTGTTTTGCTTTTTTGTAATTTTACATGAAACAATTTTCTATTTTTACTCTGATAAAGTATTTGTGCATAAAATGTCAATATAGTAAAATAAAATGTTATACAGCTAATTTGCCTTCTTAATTTTTCAGACATTTGTAATGTCTTTCAGGGACAAGCAGTTCAAAGATGAATACCTGCCCTTTATTCTCTTTTCTCTTAGAAGTCAGAATGTCAGTAGAGAAAGAAGGCAAACTCAGTTTATATTCTGAAGATGCCTCTTCTTTGACTCAGTATTTGGCTATGTGTTTCTACTTTTAAACTGTAACTCGCTCTCCTTTATTTCTGTAGCAGCTTTCTTTAACATCTTAATTGTAAATCTCAGAATGGTCCTTAGGTTAAACGAATGACAAAAACTCAGTAGGACAAAATGGAGCCCTGTGAAATGTTTCAATTTATGCTTTTAGCAGTGTTTAAATCAGAAGGGTTCATGTTGACTTGTAAATTTTGGACTTTTTCATTCCTGAAGCTGGCCCCTTGTGTATGGCCACATGTACTTCATGTGGCTCTGCTAACAAAACTGCTAGTACTGTCCATGTTAAAAACAAGATAAAATTCTGATTGTATCACTCTTACTTTATTTCTACTGAGACATGATTTAAAAATATTCTCATTATACTTTTGAACTCTTCCATCTGAAGGATGCATTATTCCAAATTAAAGACTGCAATATTTTGTCATCTTCAAACCTACCACATCACTTGATTTCAAAATATTTGTGTTTAGCTTAGCAGCAACGACATGTAATGGACTGAAAATACCAGTTTTCAGACATTTCAGTAACTGTTTTGACTTGATGATCTTAGAAGTCTTTTCCAACCTAAACAAATCTATGATTTTAAAGTTCAGTTACAAGTGTTCCGGTACCATATTAATGGAGGACCTATTATTTGGGTTTATAGTTATTAGTGTATTTATTCAGTGTGAGTTTCTTCTGGGATTCCTCTCATACAGAAATTATTATTGAAACAACATAGGGAATTACAACTAACAGCTTGCGATGTCTTTCTTAATCAAGATAAGTTGATGTGAGACTCTACTGCTGATACTGATAAAGAAACTGTTATATGGTCCATTAATACAGGTTTGTGAGGAATATTTTTACTGACTGGACTGAGGTGTCTTGTTCAAGATCACACATGATCTTAAAGGTTATAGATTTAATATTGTTATATCAGGGCTGTTAAAATATATTTGGGTTGATACCATTTAATTTTTTTCCTTTGGAAAAGTAATTCTTAATATGAATGATGCTTAACAAGAAATTAATTAAAGGAACGGAATTAATGATTGACTGGTTTTGAGGGTTGTGACATGGAACCCTGTGCATTAGATACATTATTACTCTACTACATTTTGCCTCATTTTTCCATGATTGGAGCCCAAAGAATCTAATTACGCACCAAACTGAAATTTTACCATATTGTAATTTTAGAGTATTGACATCTTACCCATTAATAACTTGAAACAAAGGTTAAAAAATGCTGAAGAGGAAGAAACAAATATCAAGGGTCTGATTTTAATTAAAATTGTCTTTTACTTGTGAAACTGGGCTTCTGAAAACCAAAACGAAATGGTTCTATTGGCAGTTGTATCAGAAGATGGATCTGGAAGCCACAGAACAGTTCTCATTTACTTTGAAAAGACAGAGGAATCAGTTGTTGCATTTGTGGTTTGTGGTGCACAGTGTCCATGTAATTTCTTTTTGTAGGTGGTGTCACTGTAACCAGCTGTGATAGGAAGGAAAGAATTCAAAGAAGTAATTGATCATAGTGTTAAGCAACTTAATTGTGCAGCTACTTAATAAAAATTAAGTCAGTTTAAAAGCAAAGATAATTATAAAGAAACAATTGGAATCCTCATGTAAATAGTTGTTACCAGAAAAAGCTAAAACTCCCTACAGAACATTAGTTTTTTATAGTCCAGCAGTTCTTGACTTATAAAACAACTACTGGACATAAAATAGTAAAAGAAGTCAATTTATAGTAATTTTCATGTTGCAGGAGTTGAAATAGTTGTTCAGAAAAAAACAGAGAAAATGCTTGTTTCGTTTAGCACAACTTTGGGGAGTGTGAAAATTTGTGGAAATGTTTCATTTTGTCTATGGAATTGCTTCAAGTATTTGTTACTAATGATCTAAATGAGCTCACATAATAAAAAACTCACACTGTCCATCCACAATAGGTCTGAAATCTTAAGACAGTTCTTTTTTCTTACCTCTTCAACCTGCCTTTTAACCTAAGTGTATGGAATTAGCATTTATGAGCCATATTTCTAGTCCTATGTGACCTACCTTTCAGAATTCGCTAATCAAGGTAGAATATGCCCATCTCAGTAGACAAAAAGCAAATTATAAGAATTATATGAGTATGATCAATTACTGATTATAGGGGAAGGAAACATGGATAGCACTAAAAGACTTGTTTCTTAGTTATTGTTCATTTGAAATTCCTCCCAGTCAGGGTAATGTAATTTAGGATGAAATAATGTGAGTTAGCTGCTTCCCTCTTAATCCTGGTAGTCTTAGGTTTTTCAATATTTTCATTTTTAAGGACTCTGCAGGAGCTGCTTCATAGGAACTGGTTTCCATAAACCTTCAGTTACAGAAGGCAATGAGAAACCAGCATGTTTTATACAAATATCATCAGGGTGAAAGCTGGAAACCATGCATGGAAAAAATGAGTCTGGAAGTGTGAGAATGCAAGAGATGAAATCTAATGAGATTAACTAGACATTAATTAGACACCTGCAGGGTGCAGTTCCTTAAACTTCAGGGTTAGGATAGAAAATACTTTTTTTTTTTTCTCTATGAAAGCAGTGTTTTATTCCAGAAACTCAGGCCTATAGTATTCCCATATCCTCTGGCATGCCAGCCTGTTGGGCTTCAGAGAAGATGCCGCATGTCAAAACCTGTAGTACACACTTTGATGTCCTGAGTGAGAACAGTGAGGGGAGGTTAGGGACAGTCAGGCTGCAAAACTCACTGTGAAACTCAAATTGTTCCTGGCCCTTGTCCTGTGAAAAGAGCTGAGGGATGCAGAACCAATGGGAAGCAGTTTGGCTAACAACCATAAATTAATAAGATGACCTGAACTGTACCCAAAAATGAACTAGAAGCTGTAACAGGAGCTTGAACTTGTCCTCGGGTATAATTCACCAAGCCTAAAGTGAGATTTGTACAAATGAAAAGGAAAAAAAAAATCACCTGGAGGATAGCTACAGAATAGAGGAGTTTTAATAGAGAAATTTGTGTCTTTCTTGCTCAACCAATGGGAAGAGCTGTATACACAGCATCTTAGTTTCTATCACCAGCTTCAGAAGGTGTTTCTTTATTTCCCCATTCATCCTTTCAACCCGGCCCAAACCCTGGGGGTGCCAGGGGGTCTGGAGGTTTCACTGGATCCCTAAAGCAGTCATAACTCCTTTAGGAATTTTTCCTGTAAAATGAGTTCCCCTATCTGAGTCTGTTGCTTCCACAATCCCATATCTCGGAATTATTTGTTCCAAAAATACTTTAATAACTGACGCTGTAGTTGCTGAAATGGCTGGGAATGCTTCTGGCCACCCTGTTAACTGACATACTATTACCAGAAAATATTTAAATCTTGCCACTCGGGACATTCAGTAAAATCTACCTGGCATCTCTGGAAGGGACATAGAGCCCAAGCCTGGCAAGTTTCTTTGTAACTGTTATTTGTTATAGCACAAATCAAACAACCCTCAATAGCTCACTTTGCTAGAGTAAAAAGACCTACAGCAGCATACATTTTGAGGAAGGCTCCTGCCAGTCCTTGGGAGCCTCAATCACTTTCTTCATGAGGTTGTTTTAACAGCTGTAAGGCCAGAGCTTTTGGTATCCACTGTTCACCATCCCTTGTAAACCAATTATCCCCACTTTTAAATTCTGCATACATTTGTTCCATTAAACAAAATTCATACTGTAATAACCTAGCACTGCTCATCCACTTAGAGGGTCTCTGTTAACAAAGCTTTAATCTGATGTGAAACTTTAACAATCAGATACCCTCCTCTTGTCAGCTTCAGGCCTCAGCCACCACAAGAGCTGTGGCTGCACAGTTTTGCAGACAGTGGGACCAGCCTCTGGCCACCAGGTCTAACAGCTTAGAAAAATAAGCAACAGGTAAAGGAAAACCGCTTGGAATATTCACAGAGTCCCCATAGAGGTAAAAGTGAACTTCGCTTTATTTCTATCTTTAGCACACTCTTATAGGGTCCTACAGGGTTCACACGGCTTAACAAGCTACTATTGGCTAATACATTTTGTTTATCATTCCTTCTCTTGTACACATCATTGTTTTTCTTCATTCTCACTGCTCTAGGAAAGTCCCAAGGACACTGTCTTTGGAATTGTCGTCTGGGTTGAAAGCTGGGTTGTGCAGACAGGCTTTGACTAAAATAGCATGCCCTTGGTCTGTTAAAATGTTCTCCTACAAACAGGCCTCTGTGTTCCCCCATGCTCTTGCACCAAAACTCCTTTAGCATGACCCTGTTTAACATCTGCATATAGTTCAAATTCCTTTTCTGAGCCTGGACGAGCTAAGACTGGCATTAACCAATTTGTCTTTTAATTTTCTAAAGCTTTGCTCTCCTTCTGGTGTCCATACCACAACATTAGGACTGTCTTGGGTTAAAAAGCCATAAAAAGGTCTGGCCACAACAGAAAAATCCTTCATCCATACTCTGCAGTACCCCACCAACCCTAAAAACTGCCATAACTCTTTTATTGTCTGGGGTAATGGTACTTGTAAAATCCCTTGTATTCTTTCTGGATCAATACACTGTAACCGTCCAGTCAGAATGTGTCCCAAATATTTGACCTCTTTTTTTTTTTTTTTCTACCAACTGGCCTTCTTTTCAGACACTCTAAGTCCTTTTTTAGAAAGAAAATTAAACAGCTTTACAGTAGCCTCTTAAACCACCTTCTCCTGTTCCCCTGACAAAAGCAAATCATCCACAAACTGCAACAGCCTAACTCCTGAGGCTGGAGTAAACTCTCTTAATATTTTCTGCAAAGTTTGTCCAAACAAAACCAGTGACTATATATCCATATATCCTTGCTGGAGGACTGTCCATGTCAATTGTTGCTTTACCATTTTCTCTCCCTTTGTTCCAGTGATTTTCCTTTTGAACATGATCCAGTTTAGCAGCAAGCAATACCACTGCTTAAAGACAATCACATTTTTTAGTAACCAATTGCTCCCTGTCCCAATTTTTCACATCAAGTCCATCTTAGACATAGGGAGGTGACTAACAAATTAACCAAGCAAAGATAATAAAATATTTTCCCCTGAAGTTTTCCTACGGCTCCCACAGAGGAAGCTGCATGTTAAATACCTAGGCCTGCATAGGGACAACACCATCCCCACAAGGCAGCAGCTGCAGAATTGGCCTCAGGATTAGAACCTGACAATTCTAGCTCTCCACAACAGACCACAGACTGGTGGGGGGGTTCCCCACAAGACAGAGGTTGCAGAATTTGCTTTAGGACTGAAACCTGCCAATTCTGGCTTTTTACAACAAAACACACAAAAAGCAGAGGGGCGTGGTCCCCTGCAAACTAGAGCCTTTCAGCTCTGCACAAGACCCCATGTGGACAAAGGAATCAAATCCCCAAATTAATTTACTACAATTTCCACAATTCCCCCAAAGAAAGATGCATTCAAGCTTCTAAGCCTACAGAAGAAACCACAATTTTCACAACTTCTTTGAACAATCAAAGATCCTTCTGACAATTTTCCCCCATCAGGGATAAAATTTAAGGTGGATCGAGAGGCCCCTGTGTTTACTAGGAACACACCTCCTGTCAATCTGGACCCACTTTAAAAGTTAACAAAGGCTCCAGGGTGGTGGGTCCTTGGTACAATGGGAGCCCCTGACACCCCTAACAATCCATTTCCATTATCCTCTGGACTTCCTCCTCTTGAGGGTCCAGCTGTTTTTGTGGACATTGCTGTTTCCACTGTCACTCTTCCCTGCAGATAACACATTGATTTTTTTTTCCCCAACTGCTGTTTGGGTTGGGTCTCCCCTGCTGGGGAGAGAACGCCTCTGCCACATCCTTGTGGCTGATCCAACCCCTTCTGTCCCAGTGGACCCCTTGGGCCCTGTGGTTTTTCCCTCTTGGGCCGTAAAAATTCTGCCATCACCTTTGCCTTTCCTCTTTGTGCTCACTCTATTTACCACACATCATATACAAGAGCCAGTCCCTGTCCTGCCACATTGTCCAAACAGCTCCTCCCTGCTCTGGTGCTCCCGGTGGGCACAGCCGGCAGCACCACAGGCAGCCAGGGCATTCTGCAGCCTCACAGGACCAGCAGCTGCTGCTGCCCCTGCCTGGGACTGGTGGGGTCAGGCACTGCCTGGCAGTGAGTCCCAGCAGCCCCACAGGCCCCCATCCCCATGCTCCTGGTCCTGCACCTCTGTGCCTGGTCCTGCTGTTCCTTGCCTCAACTATATCTCTCCACACTCCCCTTTAACCAGTTCTGTTCCAACACAACAGCAAGATCCGTCCATCCCCTGTTGTCAAGACTCCTTCTCAACTCCCCTTATTGCCACCCTGGGCATGGATTCTCAAGACCCCTTCTCAACTGCCCTTACTGCCCACCTGGGCATGGAGTATCAAGACCCCTTCTCAATTTTCCCTTATTGCCCTCCTTTAGGCATCTATATCCTTAATTACCTCTGGGAGAATGTGTAAACCAACACCACAATCTTCCAAGGGAGATATTTTGGGATCGTCATCCCTTTCGCTGGGGCCCCTTCCCAGCTGTACCCTTGCAACCCTCCAAGGGTACCATGTTTTACCTGGGCTACCCCCCATGGGTGCTCTCCCAGGCTTGCCTCCTGAAGATCCCATTCTACTCACTGGTGCGATTTTCAGTGGTCCTTCCCTGTGGACTCTTCATGGACTCCCGTGGTCTGCCACTCATCTGTCTCCTGGACAGTCTTGGGAACCCAATCGATTGCCCGGTGCCGGCCACTACCAAGGGGAGCTGATCACCGAAACTGGGTGAGGCGCCTTCAGCTCCGCTGCCTGCCTGCTGCCCTGGATGGTGGAAATATCCCGGACGAGCCCCCAAAATTGTCAGGAAAATTAATCCACGAACACCAGAGGTTTATGTCCAAAAAGGAGATGTAATGAATAGAGACCCTTTTGTTCGCCTAAACATGTAAGATACGATGCTTTGCAAAACTATGCTTTGTGTAATAGAGATGAGGTTGAAGGCTGCTGCTGACGTCTGTATAATTATGAGAACAGCCTTGCAAGCTCTCTTGAATTCCAGAAAGTTAAGCCACTCAGATAAGCCTTAAAAGGAGAACAGTGAGGAAAGGTCAAAAGAGGAAGACTCCTGATCTTCATCCTACGACCACCAGAAGGCAAAAAGCGACCACCAGTGACTGGAGGCACATGCGCAGAGACACCCGAGAAAGGACACGTAACCCGGAAGTCAGACCACTTAAAAGGGAAGACACGGAAATCGGACGTGCGGCAGCCGAAGGAGTAGAGACTCCCCTGCCGCCCAGCGCTGATTTTTTGCTTATTGCTTGCTTGCTGTAATTAATAAAATTTTTACCATATCACTCTCTTGAGTGCGTTCATAACAATTTGGTGCCGTGACTCGGACATAACAGGACTTCATAACAGGAGAGAGAGGAGTCCTTTTACTTTATTCGAATAAAGGGAGAGACCCCAGGGGAATGCCCCGTGGCATTTACTTTATTCGAATAAAGTAAAAGGACTCCTCTCTCTCCTTTTTGGACATAAACCTCTGGTGTTCATGGATCAATTTTCCTGACAACTGTGACAATATTGTGACAGGCTGCAGGGGGACAACCTGCTTCACCATGGTCCTCACCACAGCCGGCAGAAGAGTCTCGGCTCTGGCATCTGGAGCACCTCCTCCCTCTCCTTCCCCACTGACCTTGATGTCTCCATGTTGTTTCCCTCACATGTTCTCACCTCCTCCTCTTCTCTGATTAGAAGCAATACTGTGTGACTTTGTTTTTATTTCCTTCTTAAATATGTCATCACAGACGCATTACCAACCTCTCTCATTGGCCCGGTTTTGTCCAGCAGCATATCAATCTTCAGAGCCATGAGCTCTGCCAGACATGGTGGGAGGCTTCCAGCAGCTTCTCACAGGAGCCATCTCTGTGACCCCCCTGCTGCCAAAAACCAGGCCATGCCAAACCAATACATAGGAACTCTCACTAGAAATGTATACTGTAATGCTCTACACTTTTCCATTGCTTGAGCTACTGATGACAATTTTCTTTCAACCAGGAACAAAATAAAAGTTTTTTCACTGCAGAGAAACTCACAAACTTCATACCAGCTCAATATGACTTTCACAAATAATTTGGGAATTACTTGAGCTATTTACTTTATTTAAGCACTTTGTTCCTTCCTTTTACTTATATGACCTTTGAAAGTCTGCAATGAAGTGGAAGTATTCCTTTTTCCCAAGAGTGGTCCCAGGGAATGTGTTAGCTCAGCACCTGCCTTTTTGCCAAGGGGCACTGGTGCCAAAATAAGTCCAGTAGTCACTTTCTCCTTGGAAGCTCGGCTTTTTCCTTTCTTCCAAAAGGCATGTGTGTGCATACTGGTTTTCAGGAGATATTTTCAACATCTTTTTAATTAGCTTGTGTCTAGAAAATGCATTTTTTTCCCTATGACCCTCAGGGCAATCAGTTTTCTGTATGGAAAAGAGGCAATTTCCCTTTGCAAGGCTTAACTTAGACAATGAAAAAATGCCTCCCACTTCCTGGAGCTGTAAATCTTTAGTCATTATCAAAATCTTAATTGTAACCCTGGTTGTAGTGGTTCAGCAAACCAGTAATAGGTGTAAGAGAAGCAAACACAGATATTACCAAGTAAGATCTCATACAACTTCTTTCCCAAAAGATGAGCTCAGCTGTACCTATAGAGATTTTTGGCTAAAAAAATTTAATAAATAGTCTCCTGCTCCAAGGAAAAGAAACCTTTTTTTCAGTGATCTGAGTGTCTGAGAATTTCTTTACCTATCTTCCTCTTCAAGAAGATTTATCCACCCACACCTATCACACATTCAGAAATGTGATATGCATTCTTTCTTGTAAAAAAGAAATCCTGATATATTTCCTGCTCATCTATGTATTCTAGAACTGTCCATGGTACTCTACAGCAATTCTTGATACCTTTCAGAAAGAAACACAGTTGTGCTTAATGCCTTGATCATATGAAACACGTTAGATTTTTGCATAGTAATACGTGTTGGCAACCTGTGACAACAATTATTATAAACACGTTGACTCAGTGTTGTGTTGTAACGTTTCGCCTTTTAATGAGGAGCCTGTAGTCTTAATAGTAAGTTAAAATACAATTACTATCACCAGAAGGACCAGGAGAAAAACATTCCCAGCAGCCAGCCCTTCAGTATGACGGCTGTCACCTCCAGCCCCCATAAGAGCTGATGCTGAAGCTTCATTCCTGTATGACTAAAAGAGAAAACTCCACTGTGCTGAGCTCTATCCCTCAGCTGTGCTGCTGTTCTCCTCTTCACTCTTGCTCATTTCATCTATAAAGAATTTACAGTGATAAGAAATAATTAAAATACAACTTCACTGGGTATTAATCTGGGTAATGCTCTTGAAGAGGGAGGTAATTTCTTGCTTTTAGGTTATGGAAAGTTATCATTTTCTTAGAACATTTTGATTTCAGAAGAACTGAGTTGATTTTCTATGCACTGTAGGGGGAAACACTTTTGAGTGGAAAGAAACTTCTTAAAAAGAAGTCCTGCTCCACTACCAGCATTTCCCAGCTGATGTCACTCTGACAATAGATTCAAGCACACCAAAGATCACCATCACTCTTTATAAAATCTAGTGATGCTTCTGAACAGAGACAGTATGTCCTGGGGTTGCAGGAGGGAGATGCATTAACACATACAGCAGAACTGAAGGCTGAGCATGGGCACCACTGGGCAGCTGAAGCCCACTGGGAGGGGGCAAAACTGCTGTGGGGAAGCGGCTGGTGCAAGGACATATCCCAGCAGCCTGACAGCCCAGCCCTTCTGCAAGAAACAGGAGGCCTGAGACTCCCAATCTGAATTTGCAGCGAGTCTGGCACAACTGTGCTGAAAAGTATCAATAGCTCATTTGTTTTTACTGGATTTTTGTAATGGTGCTTCACTCTGTTTTGTCCCAAAGCCCAGCACAGAGCTTCCCATTTGCTGCTGCTGCACCTTCACCCTTCCAAAGCTGCCTGGTTGGGTTCCATCTTTCTGAGCAGATGAACATCTCTCCTCCTCCTCCTTTCCACCACCTCCAACTGCTGGCTGTAAGCACAGAGCTTTCGCCTTCCTTGCTGGAGGCAAGATGTGTCTCCTGCGGCAGCAGGTAGTGAATTCAATTAATCACTTGAAAATGGCTATTTTCAATCCAGGATTTTTCTGGGTATATGGCAATTACTCCCATCCATCCCAAATAAGCACTTTGGCTGCCTGCTATGACACTCTCTCTGGAAATGGTTTGTCATGGTTTCTGAGCTTTGAGCTGAATTAGAATAAAATGGTCATCTGAAGTAAGACTAAAATCATCACTCTTCTCTCTTCCTTTGGAGAAAAGTGTCAGGCTGTAGCATTCATAGCAGCAAAGTCTCAGCAGAAAGGACTGCTCTCTGTGGCTTCCCATATGATACAGCTGTGCATCAACAGCACTCTCCTCTCCATATACTGATTTTTCTCTGTAATTTTCAGTGGTGTGATTGACACACTTCTATTGAATTAATGTGGGGGAAAAGGAGGAGCAGGGGTGAAGCTGTGAAACTACAGAGTCTGTGTGCCTCCTGTGTCACAGAACTCTGCTCCCATGTATTTGCTGGAGAAGTACTCAGAATTCCCTGTGACCATGGGTATTGCTGCAGCTATCTCTACTAACCTTTGGTTCTCTCAGTCTATTGCTGGTAAAATCCTGGGTGCATGTGTCTGACAAGATGGATGAAGGGTATATGTTCTCTTAAGTGCATATACAAATAACAGGGAAATTAATAGAAGATTGCAGTACCAATAATTTGAATGAAAACTTAAAACATAATCTTCAAAATTCCTACTCATTTGTGCATAATTCCAGCTTCCTAATGAGCTGAGTCAAAAGATTTATGATCTTTTTACCTCTTCAAAAGCAGGGCCATTTTTATTAAAAAAACATTCCTGTTATGTGTTATGGCACAAGTTGATGTTTTAGCGAATGCAGGGAGCAGGGGGACCCCTTGGGCTGCAGCTCCCAGAGCAGCAGAGATGTCCTGGTTTGGTGGGGGGCAGCTCCACCGGGCTGGAGCTTCTGCTGAATGAGGCCAGACCCCTGCCAAGGGCACAGCCCTGCTGCTTTCAACAGCTCTGTTTTGGGGAAGCTGAGAAGGAGCCTCTCCCTGCTTTGCCCCTCTGCCTGCCTGCAGCCACACAGGTGAGCAGGAGTGAGGGCACCATCGGGTTTCGCAGGGTGCATCCCCATATCTTATGAGTCCCCATCACCAGGTCCCACAACCAGCCAGCAGCACTGACTCAAATGGTGCCACCATTCTCAACACCTGGGTTTTGTGTTTACTTGGGAAGAGAAATGATGTGTCCTGCCTACTGGGCTAGGACTGGATTCCCAGCGGGAAAACAGTGCCAGAGGACAATCAGAACTAGTGCATCACAGAGTCTTCAGGAAATATGAGTGTGTTAAATATGCTGTGCTTCACAGGAAGGTTAGCCATGGCTATTAACTCCTCTGGGTTAAAAATGGCAAGTTTTGATATTGGGGCAGATAGAGTAAAAAAATAATGATTTCCTTGTAGGAAAACATGCATAGCAATTATATATGACATAATATATGTTGATATTTTTCTAATATTTTCCTGGAACAGATGAATTGTTTTAAAACAATCTTTACAGTTGTTTTGATGTGTTTATTTTCAAGATCAATTCAGTGTTGTATCCCCTTGAGCTGCTGTACAAACTCAGCAGTGAAGATTGCATGGGGACAAAAATATGCACCTGCATCTGACAAAGCCTTCTCAGCCTGGGTTTGCTGCCAGTATCAGTGTCCTGAGGCCTTGAGGCACTACAGCTCTTAGCTCTGATCCCTAAAACTTTCCTTTTTCAGTTTACTGGAAATGCAATTTAAAAAGAGAAAGTAAGGATCAGCCAACAGCAGTATGTGTCATTAGAATGGCACCACTGCTCACATCTCTGGAATGCCAGCAGCTGCTAAAATTACACTTGAACTACAATAACTGGGCCCGTGGTGTTGCTTTACAACTGGAGGGAAGCCTTCTCATCTCCATTTTAATGAGAAGTGGTAGGTGGCTTGTCCCAGTGTGTTGGCACCAAGTCCTGCTCACACTGCATTAGAGGGTTCCATGCTGTCACATGTAAAGCAATTGGAAGGAAAAAACATCCTTCTCTCCTCAGATGCTTTCTCCTCTCCCCCTCCCCTCCACACCCCCACCCCCCCCCCATTTCAAACCGAGGCTAATTTTTGTCATTATGAAATGTCACTGTGATGGTGCTGGAGCCTACAACTCAGTAGCCAGTAGCAGCTACTTCCTGCATTCAGAGTAAGAGCAGAAGGATGGGTTGGTAGGGTGAGAGAAGTTAAAATGGGACAGCTATTTGCAGAGAGTTATTCACTGAAGTGCCTCAATAAGCAGTAATTTAGAGACACAGGAGTCTAACATTTTGTAACCATTATTGCTTAACAAGACAAAGTCTCCTCCTCTTCCTTCAAGCACCACATTAGTCCTCAGTCCTGTAAAAACTATGGTATTTTCCGTTTTCAGAGGCTTCCCATCAGTGTCTGCAATCACGCTGAACCTCAAGACAGCATATCATGGGTTTTACGGATCTCAAGACAAGCAAACTGAAATAGATGGCTGTGTGCATAACTTACACTTCTGCTTCCCAATTGTCTCATGGCAGAGCCCTGCTCCAGGGTCCAATGTCAAACACCACTGACAGACTGAGCTCATGGCATGGAAAAACTGATACTCGGATGAGTTCCCACAGCATCTGTAGGCTTGAGCTGCTGGTGTCAAGGTAAAGCTCATTCCTATTCAACTGTGACTGGGCAGAGGCAGCCACAAAGACAGTAGAGTGGTGTGTGTGATGGATTAGCATCCCTCAGCACAGCTACCAAAAAAAATCTTCCAAAAAAATCTTCCATCACAAACAGCCCTGGTCATTGCCCTGGCAGAGATCACGGGACCATCCATAAGACATGGGCAAGATTTAAACCTTTCACTACCCAGATGAGACCTGCAGATTTAATCCTTTCTCCAGAGAGAAGAAAACGAAAGTGACCAACATGTAGAGAGACAATAGAAACCATCAAAGTCAGTGAAGGAAGAAGTCAAGCTTCAGATGGGAAGAGAATGAGGAGATGCTTTAATAAGCTGAAATATTCTTTTGTTAAGGCTATGGAGATGGACAATAATGTTCTGAAAAACTCATTTAATTCATGAAAGAGTATTCTGGGAGGAATGAAGTATTTCAAAGTGTAGATCTGAACAGATGGTGGAGTAGTGATCTCATGAGACACTGGAACAAAGAAAGAGAAGTGAGAGTTGATAGAGACACTTGGCCCCCAAGAAAAAAAGAGAAAACCTCTGTTCCCAGAGATGATCACAGAGATAGATAAAGAGAACCTTTGCCTTTGAATAACTCATCTTTAAAATGACACACCTTGACCCATAACACACCTCAGAGTGGTGTGAAATGGGAGAACTGATGGCAGAGGTTTCTGGGCAGCTGGCATCAGGGGAATGAAAATCCGTAAGAAAACTGTTTTCTTGTGGAGAACTCTCCATAGAATGACAAAAGAAGACTCCTTTTCTCTACAAAGTCTGATGAAAAGACTATTGTATAGTTGGCACTGGTTTAACCACCAGGTTTTGTCTCCGTGTTGTCAGACAAGAGACTGGTTGGGTGGTGGGGAGGAAGGGTTTTCTGGAGGTTTTATTCTGGTTTCTTATTCTTGTAGTTTTGTTAATAAACCTCCTTTATTCCTTTTAAGTTTTAAGCCTGTTTTGCCCTTCTCCTAATCCATATCTCACAGCAAGAAATAAGTAAGTTTTCTAGTGATTTTTTAGCTAGTGCTTTAAAACCACCACAGTGTGAAACACCAGTCTCCTGCTACTTAAAAAATAGTGCACTACAGTAGTAATTATAGTTACCTATACTGTGCAGTGAATTATTTTGATTAAGATATTTTAGGCTAATAATAATCATTATAATGATAAATTTAAATAATTTATTTTATTTAAATAAATATATTTGTGTTGCTATCCTTAGTCCTGTGGAACAAAATCATATAAAGGTTCAAATGCATCTATATAGTCTATTAGATCCTCTTGGGACTAGATTTGGATCCAGCTGCATCTAGGCTCCTCTTTGAAGACTATAACAAGCAAGGGGGCACCTTGTGACTCAACAGGAGGGTCCCCCTGATAAACTTTGTCTGAAGCTCCCATTCTGCCTGCAAAAATAACAATCCTATTTAACCCTAAAAGTGAAACCCCTAACCAGGCAAGGTTATCCTGTTTTCCTACAAATCTGTTATTTCTGACAAGTTTGATGCACGGATGCAAGTCAGTGAGTCCCTGAAGCCTTCTGAGCCTTCAACCTGCCTATGCTAAGAAGGAAAACCCTTTTTTTGTCTTAGCAACCTACTGCCATATGCCTGAGTAGAGGCTTCTCAGCAAAATCTTTGCTGATGCCTCCTAAAGGGCATTGGAATAGTCTTATCCCTTCATCTTTTGTCTTAAGAGTAAAAAGAAGCTAAAGGCATAATGAAATGTTCTCCTACACACACAAGCTGCCCATGTAATAATAATAATTATTATGCTGTGATACTTTCTGTGAAATTTGTTTATATTAGTGAAAAGAAAGACACAAATTATGTAGATGTAAAGGTCTGTAACCAAGATAAAATGATCATTGACTGAATATGTTTCAAAGATGGTAAATCATATGAAAATAGGACAATAAATATAGGTTGCCACAGAAATAACTCCTAACAACATTTCCTCCAACTCATATAGGAGAGCCCTGCCATGGTCTCAGGCAGCAGCCTGGAAATGTGTGGCCAGGGAACAATTCCACAGACTGCAAACAGAGAAGGTTTTCAGACAGTGCCAAGGCTAATGGATTAAGTGACAGCCTAAGAAGGGACTCTGCATCTGAGCAATGCAGATGTCCTTGGGCTGCTTCTGTGACTGGGTGCTCTGTGAAAGCTGTGTCCTTCCTTCACACATACCTCCCAGCCCCACTAGAAGGCATGTGCGTGTATGAAGATGTCAGGACTCTGTCCTGGTTTTGCATTAATTGAATTTTTGGTGAAAAGGAATAAACCAGCTACAGAAGTAATTCTCTGAGAGAAGCTGCTTAACAGCTTCCTCTGTGTCTGGAAAAAGCCAATTGATGGCTAGCTCTGAGAACTGGCACACTGTTAAGCCAATTAGAAAGGCTGGACATGCCTCTATGAATCATATTCAAGAAAGAAAAAAACACAGGAGGTTCCTTTTTTCCTACCTTGGAAAAAAGGGAGCGGCCTCAGGAGTGGCCCCACGCGGCCCCAGTGTGGCAGCTGAGATAATGCTGCTGGAAAAGCTGTCCTGTGCTGCTAGCAACTATGCAGCTGAGATCTGCACTGGGAGCGACCCTGCCATGACCAGTGTCCGGCAGGGATCATGTGGCCATCAGCAAGAGACAATTCCCCAATGTAAAGCCTGGACAAGATTAACCTTTTTAGCACTGCAGAACTCTATAAAGTCTTCAATTAACTGAGCTTGAAAACAGGTGAACCTATAGACACCAATTCTCTCCCAAAACAGAGAAAAGAAAAAGGTAAAGACACGTGAGGAGAACAACATGGAAAAACAAAGTCAGTGGAGACGGAGAAGGAAGAAGAGATGCTCCACGCCTCAGAGCTGAAATTCTTCTGCAAACCATGGTGAAGACTGTAATTCACCTATTTCCCTGTAATTCATAAAGCATATGATGCAGCATTCACCCACAGCCCATGAGAACTGGAGAATGTAGATGTTGAAAAAGCTGTGATCTGACTTGAACAGAGAGAGGGAAAGAACTTTTGCTTTCAGAGAGATAGATGACGACTCTGCTTCTATATTAGAACAGTTCATCCTTAAAAATTGTACCCCATCCAAAATGGCCACGAATGGCCATGAACTTCCCAGTCTTGTGGGAAGACTGCCAGACCATGGGAGGGATTCCACGTGCAAGCAGGTGCTTGCAGACTGGCAGACTGTTTAGCCGTGAAATTAATACCACAAGAAACTCTTTCCTGTGGCATGGCAGGAGACACTTCTCTCTCTAAGTGAACTGAAGAAATTAGTTTTAGAAGTAGTAAACTTACTCAAAGTCACAGGTTTTGTCTCTTTATGTTGTCAGTGGGATGGAAAGAGGGGCTGGGGGTAGGAAAGGTGTTCTAATGGTTTATTTTAGTTCTTATCATTCTTCTTTTAATAAAGTTTTCTTTATAGCTTTTAAAGTTTTGAGCCTGTCTTGCCCCTGAAGCATTTTCTCCTAATCCTTATCTCAAACCCATGAGCTTTATTTTAACTGTTTTTTGTCTCCTCCTCTGCTCAATTATAGCAGAGGAAGATGAGTAGATGATTTTCACAAGTGCACTGGTGTTTGGCCAGCAGTCAACCTGCTATAGAGTGTTTTTCCATATCTACCTCTCATTACAAGCATCAAAGAGAGAGAAAATCAGTAGTTTTGTAAATAAAGAGATGCCATCAGAAATCTCTTGACCAAAGTGATGCACAGATGACTGAGCTTACCTGGCTATTCCTTTTCTCTTTTCTCCTCACTCTGATGTGAAGCTTGGCAGCTGCATGGGTCACCTTGATGGTACACAAACAAGCCTTGACTTGAACTCTGAATTACTATTTAATCTCCTCCTGGGGCTGTGCATGGGATTTGACCAATGACATCAATGAGTTGCTAGTGAAAATAACACCCTCAAGTCTGTGTGTGTTTGGTTAGTAAAATTGCAATACAGTTTGTTACAACTGCTCTTTTCTGGTCAGGAAAGCCCCAGAATCAACATTTTGATGTAAACAGGTGAAGGACCACTGTGTGCTGCCAGACTTTATCAAAGGGAATTAATGCCTGATGATAACACAGCCACTTGTCTTCCCATGTTTGTGACCTCCAAAGTCCCCTGCAGTTATGTAAGATCCAGTGCAATGTTTTCTTAAGTGTGCATTTTAAATTAAATTAAATTACATTAAATTAAATTTAAAGTGGTTCTTATGGACTTCCTATGAAACAAATGGATTCCACATGCTCGCCGTGCAAACATCCGAAGTGCAAAAGGGTCTTCTAAATAAACCTCATTATACATCTATCTAGTATTCATTCGAGCCTGTACAAAGCAAGAAATATTTTATACCTCATTCTTCTGAGTTAGAGGATAAAAGGACATGACCAAAATGCAAAGATGAAGCTTTTCTATGACAGCATCAACACTGGTCTTAATTTGGTCATAATTAAGTTTTTGCTAACAGAATTTTTATTTTCCAAAAAAAACACATGTATTTGGGCATCTTGTCTTTCCCAATGACATCTCTTTCTTATTTTCCAAAAATGAAAATACTTTACCAGGAAAACCTTGATCTGGACTTCTCAGAGGCTTTTGTTACCTCTCTGAAGTGCTCTGAGATAAAGGTAAATATGGAGAATCCCTTGGAGAGGGAGTGCATGTGCTGTGCTCCACACACCTGATCAGGGGTCTCCTGCAGTCATGGGAAATGCCATGCCAGAGCAGGTAGGTGTTTCCTGCATGTAGCCCATGGAGAGGCCACACTAGAGCAGTGAGAGACTACACAGAGAAAGGAGTGGCAAAGTGAAGCCATTAAGGACTGACCACAGCCCCCCATTCCCTATTCCTCTCCACTGCTTCAGGTGGGGAGAGGGAGGAGGAAGAGGAGTTGGGGATGAAGGAGTGAAGCTGATCTTGGGAACAAATGGTGGGGGGAGGGGTGTTCTAATTTTTGGCTTTGTTCTTCACAATCCAATTCTATTTTAATCATCAATAAATTACATTACTGCTTGTCCATGAAGTAACTAGTGAGTGATCCCCTTGTCCTTATCTTGTCCCATGAGATTTTTTTGTCTTCTTTTCTTCCCATGTCCTGTTGAGGAAGTGGAGAGAAAGAATGACTGGTTGGACATCTGTCAGCCAGACAAGGTCAACCCACTACCTTCCCCTTCCCTTTGGAATTTTTTGTAGAGCAATCAGCTCTTTGGAGAGTCAACATGCCAGGGAGGAGCACACACAAGCCGTAAGGAATAGGAGAGTCACTGATCCTCTCTACCCAGCCCACAAAGCACCATTCCCTGCCCGAGAGGGCATATGGCTTCTGGCTGTGGCAGATGCCAGCAGCAGCCTACGCTCTTTGGATTTTGCATGTGATCCCTGGAAGTAAGTTGTCTCTCCTAAGCTCTTGAGTGAAAACTCCACTCTCAGGTGCTCTCCACTTGCCTAAAGATATATCATCCTTTTGCAGCTCTGTCCCCACCCCATCTCAAAAATGAGTCATCCCAATGCTGGGATCAGGGAAACCTCTCATACTCTGCAACCCATGCATTCTCCTTGACCTGCTGCCTTTCTTTAGTCAGAGAATTACTCACTGCTCCCAAGGCAACAGGCTGAGCATACTGCTACTCAGTTCCTTTTTTGAAAAAATCAATCCACCTTAAGGGGGTCTATTTGCTTCAGGGTACCGTGATATTCCCCCTACAGATGAGAGGAACAGGTGACAGGTTGTGTTGAGTTTGCATGGCAAGGTTTTGGTAGCAGCAGGGGGGCTACAGAGGAGGCTACTCTGAGAACGTGACAGAAGCTTCCCCACGTCCAACAGAGCCAATGGCAGCTGGTTCTAGGATAGACCCTCCACTGGCCAAGGATGAGTCACCAACAGTGTTTGCACCTCACAGAATCACAGATTCACAGAATGGTTGGGTTGGAAGGGATTTCTGGAGATCATCCAGTCCAACCTCCCTGCTCAAGCAGGGTCATGTTGAGCAGGTGACACAGGAATATGTCCAGGTGGGTTTGGAATGTCTCCAGAAAGGGAGAACCCAGGACCTCCTTGGGCAGCCTCTTCCAGAGCTCTGCCATTCTCCATGGAAAAAGTTCCTCCTCAGTTTGAGGTGGATTTTCTTGTGTTTTAGTTTATAGCCATTACTCCTCATTCTGTCACCGAGAACTGCTGAAAAGTCTGGTACCATCCTCTTGGCACCCACCTTTGAGATATTTTTATGTACTGATGAGATATCCTCTCAGTCTTCTCCAGACTAAACAGACCCAGCTCCTATGCTCTCATCTCCTAAGACAGATGCTCCAGGCTTCTCATTGTCCTGTGGCCTCCACTGGCCCCTCTCCAGTAGCTCCTTGCCCTGAGGAGCCCAGAACTGGACACAGCACTCCAGATATTACCTCACTTGGGCCACGTAGAGAGGAAGGATCACCTGTCTCGACCTGCTGGCCACATTCTTCCCAAGGCATCCCAGGATAACTTTGGCCCTCCTGGCTACATGGGCACTGCTGGCTCATAGTCAACTTGTCACCCACCAAGACTCCCTCGTCCTTCATGCTTTTCTCAGCAGAGCTGCTGCCCAGCAGATCAGCCCAAGCTGTGCTGTTACTTGGGGTTATTTCTCCCCAGGTGCAGGATCCCTACACATGCCTTCTTTGAGGCATTAAGGCATTTCAAACTTAGTCATAACACATTTATGTAGGAGGAAGAACATCCCTGCTGCTTGTTTCAATGCCCATGTCTGACTAGTGCAGTGGTGTCTAAGTTCACACCTCCAGCATTTTTAAAAATTTCTTTTCATGGGAACAAGAAATAGAGAAATCTGAGAGACTAGTGGGGAATACATTATCTCCAGGCTTCCTGAGCTTGCTCCTTGTCAGGGCCAGAAAGCTGCCCCTGACAAGTGTACTGGGTAAAGCCAAAAAACCTGGCAGTTGCCTGGTAACTGCAGATGTGGCATCCCACTGCCTTTAGGTATCAGCAGCAGAAAGGTCTTTTATTAAAAAGTGAAGTTATTTTCTCATGTTCTTTTTTGCAAAGCTGCCTTTTTCCTTTTGATTACAAATCCTATTAGAACATGGGGGTCCTGAATTTGAATGGCACAGTACCCTAAAGATCATGTAAAAAAGACAACCTCACATTCAAAGTCCCTATAGTGTCAGAAGGCACTTGTTCATAGGGAGAGAGTAACAACACATACAAACACAGGTGTGAATCAGAAGTGACAGTGTAGCTGGTCACCTCACACAGGTAGGTCAACATGAGTGGTACAAAGAAAAAACAAGGTCTCTCCTGTCATATCTTTAGTGGCTACTTGGAGACAGGTTTGTTAATCTCTGGTCTAAACAGTAGCACCACAAAGGCTATCTGCAACAGCTGTGTTCAGGAACTGGGCCCCAAACTTCAGTGCCACTGAGTGATAAATCTTGGTTGCATCCTCCCAGAGATCTCTACCTGGAATCTCTACTGACAGAGATCAGTTCTTGTTGTCACTGTGTAATGGCCATGGCAGTTCATCCATCCTCCCCTCCAGCTTGGGATGCATGTCTTGGCTGCTGCAGTGACAGACTGAGACAGCATAGCCTGGACTGGATCAGCACAGAGGGTAAGACATTACTTCAGTGATGTCTGAGGCAGTGCATCCCTGTGGCACTGTTAAGGATGTATGCTTCTGAGCTTCCATTGCTCTCACACTGCTGGATTCAAATTTGACCAGTGAAGGGAACACTGACCATGCACACCCTTAACCTCTCCCTGGTCGGAGCTTATTCCATGTCAGCATTGTGGTGTTACTCCTCTGTGTCAGTACCCATTCCTGCTCCAAAATTGCCATTTTCATTCTAATTTTCTTATGCATGTAGAGCAGGAGAAGAGGGCAGCAAAATGACCACAACAGTGATGTTTGCTGACAGCCCATATGAATAATTACTCTCAGTGCTTCCCAGTGCTGGCTGACTGCAGAGTGGTCCAGGGAGAATAGGCTTTACACTGTAGTTAAGCAGCTCCTGTGATGGACAACACTGCCAAAGCTTCCAGGGAGTGTAAGTGGTCTCTTCATCTTTCTCACTTCCTGCTTTTCTAGGAAAAAGGAAGTCACATGGAAGGGCTTATTTTTTCATTCCCTGCCCAAAGGCATGTTTGTAACATGACAAATGCTCTCCTATGTCACTAGAGGACATGAAGTTTAGAGTGAGTAACACAATCAGCCAGCCAGAGGTTTTTCTTGAAGCAAAAGCCATTATTTTGTGATTTTTCAACCCTTTTTATAAGGTGTTCTGTTACAGGTTATCCTGATTGGTAGAAGTAACAACACCTCCCTTATCCCATTGGTGGCACAAGAGAGAAACACTCTCAGAACATCTGTGTCTTGTTTTGGGAAAGTGAAATCTTATTTACACAACAGTCCTTGAGAGAAGAAAGAGTTCCCAAAGACTTTCTCTTGGGAACAAATCAGAACCTGAGAGCTTGAAATTCTCTCAGGTTCAGAAAATCATGTCCACATTCCTAAATCAGATTAAAGGGCCATCCCTGCCACCCAGTAGCTCAGTCCTGACAGTGCCAGCTGTCACTTAAGGTGAGCACATGAGCCTGTGTACCAGTGGCAGTCCTTCCTCCTCACTCTCCTGGACTTCCCAGGTGCTGTATTTGGGCTGTTAGAGGGCACATCCTTGGCTAGTCCCTTTGGTATTTGTTTATGGACCTGCTGTAGATTAATTTTTCTAGCCCATTTTTGGAGCTGATGATCCCGATGCAGCGAGTCCAAGATGACTTGCTGTGTACAGATGAATGTACTTTTCCCTCTGGACTGATGGCCTGTGAGGTTCAGCAGGTGTCCTCAAACTCTGGTTGTGCACAAGGTGGTGGATAAAAGTTCTGCATCCTGCATCACAATTCTGAAAACCTTGGGTCACACTGTCCACCCCATGGCCACTCCAAATGATGCTCTCTGTTTTTACCAAGTAGTTGGTGAGTTCTTTATATTCCACATGATGGGTAAAGTTGTGATCTTGTTAGTTAGGAAGAGAATATATGGTTAATGTGTGTGATGTGTAAATGCATTTTTTGGAGGTTAAAAAAAAGAATTCTGAAATGTTGATACCTTAAGTTGTGCATATTACTTTTTTTTTTCTATCTCCTTACTGAGGTTTCCATAAGTGGTCTGTTTCTGGTTTGGCTCCATATTAGTGTCAAGTTATAACACACTAGTCTGAAGCTCTGCCTCTGGGGCAGCAGAATGTGGATATTTTAGACAGACTTTATTTTCCTGCTGTGTTTTGATCTGCTCAAATGAAACAAGAATTTCTCCCTGTCTCTCTCCCCAGCTGTGCATCGCACTGCTGGGTGAAGGGTTCACCTGCGTCTGAGGACAGGTACCAGTACCAGCAGGAAAAAATATTTTCTGCAGTACAAGGCAAAATTGTGGATCATCAGTTAGCTGGGATGTCTCGGGAACTGCAAATCAGCCTCAGTGTTTTCTCCCCCTCTTCTGTCCTTCTCTACAAAGCTACAGTCAGGGTTCCCTGGGAGGGAAAAAGACCTTTCCTGGCACTTCCAGATAGCCAGCTTGAACCCTCAGTTTTTGGTTTAATTGCCTTGAATTGACTCCCACATTAACATCTAACACCTTTACACCACCTTGCACCTATTCTGCCGGTACTTCTTTTTCTGCATTTTAAAAATACAGCTGCTACTTAGTAACAAAGGAGTTAGTTCAGAGTGACCCAGAGTCTGTGGTGTGCTGTGCCTTCAGAGATTGTTTCTGCCTGGGAAAGGTTTGCATTTAATTGCCTCTGTGGCACACAATCTGACTGGGACACCCACATTGGAGCCTGCCTTCCCTGACTCAGCCCAAAAACTCTTTCTCCTTGCCCACAGAGCAAGCACAGGACAGCTGGCTTGCTAACTCACACCCCAAACCTTGTGTATACCAGCTCCCCTCCCATGTCATGAGCATCATCCACATACCAGCTGTCTAATTAATTACTTGCAGGCATAGAGATGATGGTGTCTTACAACCAGAATGGGAAAGAGGCAAACACTGCACCTTGGCACCAATAAATACCTATTGCTGAATGAAGGAGCTTTCTGAGGCAGCCATTGAAAGCTATTTTGAGCAAAAGGTTTAAACTGATGCCTGTACGATTTCCTGCTGTTTTTTACCCTTGAATTTGGATTCCCTGACTTACAAAGACTCTAAATTTTTGCTAGTTACATGCTCAGATTTGGCATTCTTGCTCCCAGCTTTTTCAACCGGAGTCTTTGTTGTAGAGCTAGCAGCCTCTTCAGCTGGATCCTTTATTGCTCCACTGTTTCTTGCCTTGTAACGTGAAGGTCATGGGTGGGGAGACAGAGAATCTCCATGACTCATGCTCCAGATGCTCATGAGACAAACAGCCTCATTTATTAATCAGAGCTCACTTAAATATTCAATTCAAATTTCCTGGCCTAGACAGCCATTGGCTGATACTTCTCTCCCTGCCCAGTGTCCTGGCCAGTTGTGTGCAGTGGTTCAGACATGAATTAGGCTATCTAAATTAGATTTGTCTTGTAGCTAGACCAGATCTGTGTTATGTCTATATTTACTTTGTCCAGTCCAGACCAGCTGCACTGTGACACTACTGCAACATTGCCTCACTGTAAATCTCTATCGTGTAACATGAAATTGCCATGAAAAAATGAATAAATTTTGGGTTGAGATGACTCTTTGAGGTGACTGTTAATGCACAGTGTAGAAGCACGGAAGCATTGACAAACTGCATGGCCTGGACTCACATGACCAGGATAGTGACAAAACCTAATGCAGCTTTTGCTTTTTGGTAGTGTGTCTGGTGAAGTAAGAGGCTGGTCCTGTACACCTGTTAGATGGAGGAAGTAGTTACCATGAACAAACTCAGGGCACTCTAAACAGTAAAAAAAAATCTCCAATTGTCTGTCAGGCAAAAGCAAGTCTATGTTCCTGCTGAGTCAACTTAGGTTCAATTACTTTTAGCTTTTTGTAGATTCAAGATGGATTACTGAAAAATCATTTTGCATTTTGAGGGTAGTGCTAACATTTCTTACTGATGGGGGAAGGGATGGAAAAAGAAGGACAGGAAAGACTGACTGTGTCTCACACCTGAAAAAGAGACACTGTTGACTCTAATGGTTTGGTTAGGATCTACTAGGGGGGTTAAAATAACCCCCCTGAGAGTGTCCATGTTACCTATTGACATATTTGTTTCCCAGAGGGATTTTGGTGTATGGAAGATAGATCCCTTTCGGAGGACATGAACCTGCAAGGTCTATTTCAAAGATGCACAGGTGCCTGATGGAGATATAAGAGCACAAACCACTGAGGACAAGGAGAGGGGTAACCAAAGTAACTCTTCTTGCTCCAAGCTTGTAGATTGAGTACTACTCAGGAGTGAGAGACTGGAGTAAACAAATCTTAGAGGAGGGTGAAGGAAGTCCTCTGAGGAAAGGGAGAAGAAAAAGATGACAGAAAGAAGCACTGGGATTCTTTTGTATTGACAGTACATTTACTACAATGACAAAAGCTTTGGTCACTAACTACCTTACCATGCAAACCACTCCTGATGACCAGTGTTTGTGGCACTCATCAGTGACAGCCATGAGCTTCGTATGCCAGATGCCACCGGAAGACTGGCTCCATTTCTAGGTAGAAACATCCATTTAACTTCCACCATGAACATGGTGAGGGCTTAAAAAGAAACATACTGGCAAAGATATGGAATCCAAGGCTGGGATCAGATGCCCTGAGTGACAGAGTCCTTCTGCAGAGATGTCCATACCTATATATATGAGGGTCCATGAAAGCCTTGGCAGTCAGAGAGTCCCTGAACTAAGCTTGGGATGGGAAGGTGAACATAGCCAGCAGCTCCAACAAAGGAAGAGAGCCTGGAGGACTATCTGACAAACTCTGGGCACCACCTTACTCTGGCTGTCTTGTCCAGCCCAAACTGGGTAATGGTTGGATGGCAGGACTGGCATGGTGAGAAGCCCCAGGCAATAGCCCCAGGGCACCAGATCTTCTGATCCCAGAGATAAGCTCCCAGAAATTGACATGGAACACCAGAGTCTACTCACAGCTGATGGCCTAGACTGTGACCACTCACACTGAGAAGCTGTTTGCCATGCACACCAAGAGGGATGAGGCAGCACATGTCCCTGAGGTCCTGGTCACACTCAGACAAGGCATGGTGGCCACTCAAGAGAAAATCCCGCCATCTTCATCCTTTTGGAAAGACAGCCCACAACAACAGGTATCAGCTATCTTTCCACTTTCAGGATTAATCTCCCACCCTTGACACACATCCCCTTGGCAATCACGCTGTCCTCACATGAACACAGTGAATGGATAAGCCAGCTTTGTGGTGCCCCTCAGGAGCTGCACCAGGAAAAACAAAAATAGAGATTTTTCTGGCATTAACACTTAAAAGGGAGATAATGTGTGTACAAATTTGTGAGCAGCAACACAGTGACAAAGACAGAGGAAAAGACACTGAAATAATTTCTAGAAAGGGTGATGTGTGCGTGAGACAGGGTTTGATGGGCTTGGCTCATTAAAGTGCCAGATTATGTGTGCAGCTGAATTCTTTAGCCTTGAAGGCTGGATTATAGATACTCTGAGATAAACACCTCGAATTTAGGTTGTAATGAGTGTGGCATGATGTGTCCTTCCTCTGACTGCCACAGATAGTTGATGCATAAAGCAATAACCTTGGATCAAAGGTCCAGAAAGGGGTCATCACTGGTGCCAAAAGGGCTCAGAGCCCAACTAAGAATCACCATCTTAGTCTGGAGAGCAGATGTGGGAAGAGATAAAAGAAATATTCTTGACTGAAAGACACTGTTTTACAAACTATAAAAGACACATGAGTTATCACAGAGTGTTGGGGGTTGGGTGTCCTTCTTTTTGTTCCATCTCACCTATGGGAATTTTTTGCCCATTAGTTGCGGGGAAACCTGATTGCTGGTACTTGTTGAGTGCTTGAGAAACACAGGGAGTTTTGCTGGGGAGAAGGGGGGCAGGTGAGGGGGAAGGCAGGGGCAGCTGGGGGCTGGCTGTTTCTGGGACTAGAGAGCAAGACATGCTCTCAGAGCTATTGTGGCTTGGAGAAGGGAATTCGCCATTACCCAGACGGAGCTGCTGCTGCTTCTTCTTCCTTCTTTCTTCTTCATCTCTGGACTCTCACCCCCTGTCCTGCCAGGACAACATGCAGTGCCAGCCACCACCGCAGAGCTGCTGATCCACCTCAGCCACCAGCCCAGGATCTCAGCTCATCCCTGCTGTTCCAGCTGAGTGTTCCTCAGAGCCCTGCAGGAGCACCGGGACTGACTGCCCGAGGGGTTTGTAAAGCAAAGCCTCTCCTCCATCCCTTCCCGTCTCGGCCGAGAAGGCTGTCCCGGGGTCCCTGGTTCTGTTTTGTTGTTAATGCTGTAGTTATTGTTGTTTGTGTGCCTTGTTATACACACTGGTAAAGAACTGTTGTTCCTATCCCCAGATCTCTGCCTGAGAGCCCCTTGATATCAAAACTATAGTAATTCTGAGGGAGGGTGTCTACATTTTCATTCCAAGGGAGGCCCCTTCCCCCCCTACCAGACACCTATCTTCCAAACCAAGACACAGAGGCAGAAGCCTCTTACACCCTGACAAGAATTTGAGACTTCTTCCCAGAGTTTGGGCGCAGATTTCATGGTTACTTTCCTGGGAACTGAAGGAAAGTATCTCTATGTGTGCCTCACCAACAGTTAGATGATAGGATACATTGAATCCTAAATTATATTATTTTTTCACAAGCTGTAAAATTAATAGGTACTTTTAATCTCACTCTGTATTTACACTAGGGGTTTCTTTATGTGTATATGTTATAAATATGTGTTATATATATATATGTTATATGTTTATGTTATGTCTATATTTCTTTAATATTCCTGTGTAGTATTAGTTTAAGTCTTATCCCTGTTAGTTTTGTGTCTATTAAATACATCATTAATTCCATAATAAACTGAATCAGTCATTTCTGATGAATTTGCAAACAAGAGGGGGTTTTGGGGTGCTGGCCACATCAATAAAGCTACTGCCTGCTGCCAGAGGCCTGGGCAAAAGGTAAGGACTTGTCTAAACCCACATCTATTAGTAACAACAAGAACATGAGACACTTGAGTGCTTTGATCAGTGGATCCACATTTATTACATTGCATTAATTGATAAGATAGGCTGAACCAGATGTCACACCAGGTTTCTCTTCATCAAAAGCAGCAGCAGCAGCATGAAGTTTCCAATGCATCTCAGCACTCATTCCTACGCAGAACAGCTTTTATATTTTATGGTTTCCTTGCTCCCCTGCTTTCTTTTCCAGCTGATTGAAGAGCTTTTTTAAAAATTGAAACTCATGCACTTCCCATTTTCATGAAGTCCTAAGCTGGAAGCAAAAGAAAATGACAAATGTTATATGTTTACAGATTTCAAGCTACTGAAGACCTTTGCTCACAGGTAAGAAAAGGCTATCAGTGCTTATTGAGGTCTAATTATTTATTGTTGGAGAAGATCTGCTTTTGGACCAGAGTTTCCTTCAGCTACATGCCATTGAAGTATATTTAAAAAAAGCTACTTTCGAAGAGTTTTTCAGTTGACATGGTCTGCAGCCAGGTTGGAGAAATATAATTGTAGTGTCGGGTGGTGATGATAAAGTGATGCTACCTTTCTGAAAGCAACTCCAGGGAGGAAGGTGGCTGGAAAGGCTACAATCGCACTCACACACACACACACACACACACACTCAGAAGCACTCCACAAATAGATAAGCAATGACAGAGAGTCAGGAAGGGTCCTTGTATGGAGTTCCAGTGGGGTTTATTACAGGCACGCACTGAAGGGGTCCAGGAACAAAGACAGGGAACAATGGAGGATCCAGGGTTATATATGGGTTTGAGGGGGTGGATCCAAGGGTCAGGGTCCAATAGGAACAGGGTAAAGTGGTGCATAGGAGGGGTCAAGGAGAGGGAGAGCCAAGGGATAACAGAGGCAGAGGATTGCAGCAAACTGGGGCCAATGGAGAAACAGGGAAGGGAGAACTTTCTAGGGGAAGAATAGAAGATAAAAACAGAAGGGATGACCCACAGGCCAACTGGGTACATACAACTGGGGTACACTGAAATGGAGGTGCAAAGAACTATGGGTAAAAATTTCTTCCTTCTATTCTTATATTGGGGGAAGACCTTCTCTTTATGCTTTAACTTCATACATTAGAGGCCTCCTTCCATGCCATTACTGTCCTTGACTCTGGAGCCCCCACATATAATCAGAGGGGAGTTATTAAAAAATGTATGGGTTTGTGTTAATGAAGCCAGAGTTTGTTCTTGAGTTGTTTAATAGTCTGTTTAATAGCACGAGCTAAAAATCACCAGAGTACTTACTCATCTCTTGCTGTGAGATATGGATTAGGAGAAGGGCAAAACAGGCTTAAAAAGAATAAAGAAAGTTTATTAACAGAACTACAAGAATAAGAAACCAGAATAAAACCACCAGAAACCTTTCCTCCTCACCCCCACCCAACATTTTTCTTTCTCAACTGACAATACAGAGACAAAACTTGGGATATTAACGCAGTACCAACTATACAATAGTCTTTTTATCAGTTTCTACATGAGAGTTTTCTCTTGTCATTCCATGGAGAATTCTCCACAAGTAAAATAGTTTTCTCATGGCTTTTCATTTTCATGCCTGGCAGCCGCCTGGAAAAAACTCTGCCATCACGCTTTCCTCCCATTTTCACACCACTTTGAGGTGTGTTCATGGGCCATGAACTTAAGGGGTATTATTTTTATGTTTCTGTTTCTATGATCATCTCTGGGAACAGAGGTTTTCTCCTTTTCTCCCTTGGGGCAAAGGGTCTTCATCAACTCTCACTTCTTTCTCTGTTCAAGCATTTCATGGGATCACAACTACTCCACTATATGCTTAGCTTCATCAATGGATACCTTTGCTCAGGTCTACAGTTTGAATAGTTCCTTCCTCCCAGTACTCTTTCATGAATTAAAGGAGTTTTTCAGAACACTATTGTCCATCTCCACGGCTCCACTAAAAGAATATTCCAGCTTATTAAAACATCTTCTCATTCTCCTTCCATCTGAGGCTTGACTTTTTTCTCTTACTGACCTTGATGTTTCATGTTGTCTCTTTACATGTTGATCACTCTTGCTTTCCTCTTTCTGTAGAGGGGATTAAGTCTGCAGGTCTCATCTGTGTAGTGAAAGGGTTAAAATCTGGCCCAAACTGACCATGAATACCAACCAGGTATTCATGGTGTCGGATTTCAGCTCGGCAGCACTGGAAGGCAGTGGACATTTTTCAGCCACTGTCTCAGCCTGGAGCCATCTGTGCAGGCCATGGGGGTGAGATGTCAGCTGTCGTGGCTTGCCCCAGCCCAGGGCCAGGGGCCACAGCAGAATCCAAGCCCCTCATTCTCCATCCCCACCTGGGAGCTGCTGGAGTCCAGCCTGGCCTCCTCCCCAGCCCGCCAGGCCAAACAGGCCAGGCAGGGGAGCGAGTCAGCCACACCAGAGCTCCAACGCCTTTCAAGGCCAGAAACAAAGCAGGAGTTCCTGGGCTTAAGTTTTTAAAAGGTGCCATTCACAAATGTGATAAATGAACTTATAAAAATTCGTAGAAATCTAAATAAATATATTTGTAGCAATAATAATATAAAATATAAAGTACAGTGTGGCCCACAAGTCCTTCCCAGATCTAGTCGCGAATTCCCACTCAAGAGATAACGACCCTAGCCGGCGCCCATCAACGGAAAAGAATGAACAGGACGTGGACCATCAGGCTGACAGGGACAGGCTCGGCGCCCATCAACGGAAAAGAATGAACAGGACATGGACCATCAGGCTGACAGGGAAAGGCTCCGACGAGATGCTCATCACCGGACCTGAACACCCCGCCTTGCAGGCCACCGTTGGGGAAGCAATCAGGCAGACAAAGGGAAAAAGTCCAGCCGAGATATCCATCAGCTCCAACCCGGATCCAACCATCCCATCCAGATGGCCTGAACCAAAATGAAATCAAGGAACACCCAGAACTTCTTTACATATGAGGAGACTCTGTCCGGACGTGCAATTGGCTCTATTCTCCAACGCCAGGAAATCAATTCATACAACAATCAAGGACCCTTGGTGAATGGTGCCTGCCTGGAATTTGGCCTCAAGGCACAAAATCCCCTATAAAAACCCCGGACAGTCTACCCTCCTTCGTGGATTTGGGAACACCTATACCTTTGGGTATAGACCCCTGTCCACCCAGCGCTGCGCTGTTTATTTTATTGTGGTTTTTCCTCATTGTTTTTTTTTATTATAAAAAAATTTTTTTAATAAATTGTTTTTTATTTTAACCCAAATTTGCCTTTGCATTTATAACAGATTGGTGCCGTGACTCGGATCGGAGAAACTGCGGGGAATCTCGCTGCCCAGGACGGGTACCCCCGCTGATTTTGGCGGCCTGGTGAGTTGAGAGCCCCCGTAGTTCATTCCGATATCCGAACCAAATTTAGGCTGAGATAAAAACCACAATAAAAAGGAAAAGGATCCGGATCGGAGAGCTCGGGAAGGCACGGAGCCTTCGGGAAGCCGCGGCTTGCTTTGCTCGTAAAACGTCTATTGTGCACAAAGACACCCACGCAGGAAAATAGCTGTAAGTACTGCTGGTTGAGTGGGCGATCGGGCGAGTGTGTGAGACGTGATCTGATCACGAGGCGAGTGTGGACTTCAAGGCCGCGTTTCCATCCTCCCGCGAGGGAATTGGCCGGCCGCGAAGGAAGCGATACAGAGTGAAAGTTTTTTTCTCTCAACACACACTTGTAAAAACCTGAGGCCAAAGGGTGTCTCGGGGGACTGATCGCAAGGAACTAAAAGGGGAAGGATACGTCTTGTCGAGCTCGGGAACTGGTAAACCCTTTTAGTTAACGGACCCCAGTAGAGGTCCAGGAGAGGATCAAAAGTACCGATTACAAGAGACCTCAGCTCAGCTCGCTGAAAGGTGAGTATCGGCAAATTTTGATTCCTAGAGTAAGTACACAACGCAGAAACAGATATCGACTCCCGGAGAAGTCGAAGAAAGGTAAGAATATATATTTGCGAAAGTATGGGGCAGAAAAAAGAGTAAGCTTCAAGGAAGAAGCACAGGGAAAGATTCCTCCGATCAGGGGAGGAATCACCAGACATCCCACTGGAGAGTCCCTTGGGGTGGATGCTAAAACACTGGGAAGATTGTCCCCAGAGGAAGGGGAAATCAAAAGGAGAAATTAATACATTATTGTATGGAGGTTTGGGAGGACAGGAGTTGAGAAAGTCACCTCACTTGGCCAGTGTTAGGCACATTTGAAAAATGGACGTGTAATAAGTTATTCTCCTATGTGAAGAACAAGGTCCCCTCAGATCCTGAGGAGAGGAATATGCTAAGCTCTGGGTAAATGTCAGAGTAGGGCTATTTCCAATAAAACAAAAAGAAAAACGTGAGTCGAGAGCTGAGTCCTGGGAACCCCTCGATCACTTACCACCCCCATATCGTGGACCGGCGGGACCTTCCTCTGCAGATCAAGTGGTGCCTTCAGCACCCTTGGGCCCCGAGACCAACCCACTGAGATATGTGTGTCTCAAGCGGGAGACTCGGGGCCAGCAGCGATGCCGGCAGCCCTTCCCCTTTCCCCGCCTGTAAACACCGTAACCACGGCAACCTCCTCGGAGGTTTTTCCTGCACAAGGCTGGGGACCACCCTATCCGTCCTTGCCGGTCCAGCCGCCACAACCGGGACCCTCCCATACAACGGAGGGGATTCCTCCCTTCAGCCGGGTGGCGGCAGAATTCCCACAATTGATAACAGGGAGGCAACCCACAATCACCAATTCCCCTCCCGCAAGTAGAACCCGTTGAGAGCGAGAATGACGGATAATGAATGGGGAGAGAGTGAAGAGGGCACCGTTGTTCCCCTCTTAGGGAAGTACCGACGGCCCCGGGAGTGATCGGTTTTTGTGAATGTACCCCCCCTTAACTCTGGAGATGTAAGGGCATTTAAAAAAGAGATGGGGCGGTTGTTTGGATGACCCTTTTGGTGTGGCTGAGAGGTTAGATGAATTTTTTAGGGAGTAGTTATTTATACCTTTGAACGATCTTATGGCAATCCTGAGATCATTGTTTAATCAGGAGGAAAGGGAAATGATTAAACAAGCCGGGATCAGAGACTGGGGGACAGACGCAATCCACAGGGGACGCCAGGTAACCAGAAATGGCCTAGCGTAAGCCCGAGCTGGAATGCACAGACGGAGGAAGGCAGAACGGAACATGATGGATTTAAGGAGCATAATTGTACAAGGTATAAGAGAAGCGGTCCCTAGGGGCCAGAATATTAGCAAAGTTTTTAGAGAGTGTCAAGGAAAAGAGGAACCACCCACTGAATGGATCGAGAGATTATGGCGAAGTTTACAGATTTACTCTGGGACTGACCCGAACTCTCCTGTGGGGGAGGTTCTGTTAAAAACACAATTCGTTGCTAAATCTTGGGAAGACATTAGGAGAAAATTAGAAAAGATCGAGGGGTGGCAAGATAAAAGCCTCCAGGAGCTCCTAAGGGAAGCTCAAAAAGTATACATGAGGAGAGAAGATGAGAAGCAGAAATTGCAAGCTAAGATTTTAGTAACTGCGGTAAAAGAGGTCCAGAAACAAGAACAGATGCAGGGTAAGTTTAAAACACTACCTGGAAAAGGTCGAGGTTCTCACCGGGCAGCCCCGGCCCCACGGAGAGAGCCCCCTGAATGCTACTACTGTAGACAGGTAGGACACGTTCAGCGGAGTTGTAAACAAAGAATAAAAGATGAGAAAATTTTTCAGGAAGATTAGGGGTGTCAGGGGCTCTTTAATTTGGGGACCGGAACATCCAAGGAGCCCTTGATAAAGTTAAAAGTGGGACCCCAACAACAGGAGGTAAGTTTTCTTGTGGATACTGGGGCAGAGAGAAGTACCCTGCAGAAATTGCCATACGGATGTGTGGCTAGCAGAGAAAAAGTTTTTGTAATCGGTGCAAAGGGAGACCCCTTTGAAGTGCCTGTAATAAAAGATGTGGAAATAGAATCTGAAAATAAAATTTGCTTAGGGAATTTACTATTAGTAGAAGAAGCAGAGTTAAAATTTTTTGGGAAGGGACATGATTGTCGCTTTAAGAATTAATATCATGATTAAAAAACTCTGAATTGGTGGTGAAAATATTTAAGTTGACTCCTAAAGATGAGGAGAAAATATACCCTGAAGTATGGCATTCAAAGGGAGAGGTAGGAAAGCCAGATATCAAACCTATCAAAATAGAAAATCGAGAACTCTGAGGACCCCATAAGGGTTAAACAATATCCCATCCCGATGGAAGGGAGAAGGGGGTTGAAACAAATAATTGATGACCTCCTAAAAGGGGGTACTTTAGAACCTTGCATGTCTCAACACAACACCCCCATCCTGGCTGTAAAAAAGACGGATGGCAGCTTCCGATTGGTCCAGGACCTACGAGCGGTAAACGCTAGGACCCGGACTAGATTCCCGGTGGTGGCCAACCCCTATACTTTACTAAATAGGCTCACACCAGAAGATGTGTGGTATAGTGTGATTGATTTGAAAGATGCTTTTTGGACTTGCCCTCTGGATGAAAGAAGTAGAGATTATTTTGCATTTCAGTGGGAGGACCCAGATACAAACCGTAAGCAACAGCTAAGGTGGACAGTCCTCCCCCAGGGGTTTGTGAAGTCTCCGAACCTTTTCGGACAAGCTTTAGAACAAATGTTAACCCAATTTGCTCTTGAGGACAGGACAAAGCTTTTGCAATATGTAGATGACTTGCTAATAGCTGGACCGACTGAAGAAAGCGTGAGGAAAAGCACGATTGCCTTGTTAAACTTTCTAGGAAGGAAAGGTTTGAAAGTATCAAAATCCAAGCTGCAATTCACAGAGCCTGAAATAAAATATCTCGGACATTGGATATCTCAAGGGAAAAAAAAATTGAGCCTGGAGAGGGTAGCAGGCATCCTTGCATTGCCTGCACCAAAAACAAAAAGGCAAATTAGACAAATTCTAGGGCTCTTGGGATACTGCAGGCAGTGGATTGAGGGTTTCAGTGAAAAAGTGAAGTTTTTATATGAAAGATTAAACACTGACAGGCTGAAGTGGACTGAACAGGATGAGTCTAATTTCCAGAAATTAAAAACTGTTCTTATGACTGCCCCGGTACTAACTCTACCAGATACGAATAAAGAATTCCAGTTGTTTGTGGATGTGAGTGGACAAACAGCACAGGGAGTCCTGACTCAGGAATGGGCAGACAAAAAGAAGCCTATAGGGTTTCTTTCAAAGATCTTAGATCCAGTCAGTCGGGGTTGGCCTACGTGTTTACAAGCAATTGTAGCAGTGGCTCTGTTAGTGGGAGAAGCGAAGAAAATAACTTTTGGGGCTCCCCTGGTAGTTTACACTCCCCACGATGTGAGAAACATATTGCAACAAAAAGCAGAGAAGTGGCTGACTGATTCCAGGCTCCTGAAATATTAAGCCATCTTAATCAGCTCACCCGGTTTAGAATTGAAAACTACTTCTGCACAAAATCCTGCTCAGTTTTTATTCGGTGAACCTCTAGAGAAGTTAGTGCATAACTGTTCTGAGATCGTGGAGCTGCAGACCAGAATAAGACCGGACTTAGAGGATCAGGAGTTAGAAGGGGGAGAGAAGTGGTTTGTAGATGGATCCTCGAAAATTATTGAGGGAAAAAGAAAATCGGGATATGCGATAATAAATGGTGCGTCTGGGGAAGTTGTAGAATCTGGTCCTTTGAAAGCAAGTTGGTCTGCACAAGCTTGCGAGCTCTATGCTCTCCTAAGAGTCCTCCGGAGGTTGAAAGGAAGGAGAGGGACCATATACACAGATTCACGGTATGCTTTCGGTGTGGTACACACTTTTGGAAAAATTTGGGAAGAGAGGGGTCTGATAAATACCAAAGGAAAAGACCTAATTCATGGGGAAATAATCCGACAGAGTCTGGAGGCAGGGGGGGAGCCGAGAGAAATATCAGTTGTCCATGTAAAAGGACACCAGACAGGGTTGCAGTTTCAAACCCGAGGTAACAACCTAGCCGATAAAGAGGCAAAACGAGCAGCTCTGCTCACCGTAAGTATTCCCGAGGTGACTCCGGAGGAATCACCTGAAATCCCCATGCTCCCTTCAGAGAAAGAGATTGAAGAATTCAAGAAAATAGGGGGAGTCATGAAACAAGGAAAATGGTGGTTACCTGATGGGAGGGAACTGATCCCGAGGGGAGTGGCAAGGAGGGTATTACAAAGACTACACAAACAGACCCATTGGGGAACTCGGGCGCTGGCTGATCAGTTCCTGAAATTTTTCGGATGCAAGGGGATTTTTGAAATTGCCAAGCAAGAGGTACAGGGGTGTGTGGTTTGCCAAAAAGTGAATAAATCCAACTCCAAACAAACTGTTTGGGGAGGGCGTCCTCTCTCATACAGACCATTTGAGAGGATCCAGGTGGACTTCACCGAATTACCAAAAATCGGGAGATATAAATTCTTATTAGTAATAGTTGACAAACTAACGCATTGGGTAGAAGCCTTTCCCAGGGCAAGGGCTACGGCCCAAACAGTATCAAAAATTCTATTGGAAGAAATCATCCCTAGGTATGGGATAGTGGACTGTATTGATTCGGATCAAGGAACTCATTTCACTTCAAAAATTATAAAACAAATCTCAGAAGCTCTGGGTATTAGGTGGCAATACCACACTCCCTGGCATCCTCAGAGTTCCGGGCAGGTGGAAAGAATGAACCAGACACTTAAATCCCAATTGTCTAAACTCATGATAGAGACGAAAATGTCATGGATTAAGTGTCTCCCCCTTGCTTTACTAAATATTAGAACAATGCCCCATTCTGAAACGGGTCTGTCCCCTTTTGAAATGTTGTACGGAATGCCATACAAACATGGAATGCCAGTAGGACACCCTCAAGTGGAGGATGTGCAAATACAACCATATCTCATTGCTATCAACAAAAATTTACAGGAACTGCGAAAACGAGGACTGATCCCCCAAAGCGCCACTCTGGGATTCGCAATACACCAGATACAGCCTGGGGATAAAGTCCTCGTTAAAGCTTGGAAGGAGCTTCCCCTCACCCCCCATTGGGAAGGACCTTTCCTGGTTCTCCTGACCACAGACACAGCTGTCCGGACCGCAGAAAGAGGTTGGACGCACTCATCTCGAGTAAAAAAAGTAAAGGAATACGACACACCTCCAAGTGGAAAAGTCACCACCCCTCCGGGAGAACTGAAAATTAGACTTCAGCGTCACCACAAATGACCAGTGACGACCAGATAAGTTGTATCAACCCTGAGTGTGATTGTTTTCCGTTTATACATTTTAAGTGCGCCTATTGTAACCAGATTTGGGTAACTCACTGTTGGGGAGGGTACAAACCTAAGGGATTGTGTACAAAGTGTCTAGAAAAGGAACAGGATTTGACTAGCCGTCTCTTAATACTTGCCACCAGGGCGGGGTTGTTGGAACTCGACTCTCCTGAGTGGTTCCTACTTTTTCAAAAAGGGATAAGGGGGAAGCTAGACTCCAAGGCAGAAGCTTTGGAAATCGAGTCCCGAAAGACAGTAAAGGTACCGTGCAGGACAGACACGATTAAGTCGTCTCGGTGGGCTGCTTTCAAAAGAAGGTACGCCATAAGGACTACAAGGGCCCCTGAAGAATATCCTTGCTGCCGGGAAGATGGTAATCCCCGCCGTATATTTTTATATACGGGCGAAGGCAAGGCAGGGGGATACACTGGTGGGGAATCCTGATAGTCCTGAATCTAGCCATGTGCTTGACCAAGGGAATGAGCCCCGAGGTGCCTCTGGGGGATCATCCCCTAGGGAAGTGTGAGCAGTGCCAGACTGCCACAGATGCCGGACGAATAATTGACTGTCCTCCAGAACAACAAAAGGGGTTTTGTTTATCCAACGGCACTCAGTATAATCTCTGTGAACTACAGGGGGAGGTCTGGTGTTATCACTCAAAGGCAAGTTTTAAGGACGGGCAGTCTAAAACTCCTATGAGAAGAAAAACTGAAGCTACCCACTTCAGGTATAGGAGAGAAGTGGGAATGCTCCCTCCAATTCCAATCTGCAGCCAATGTAACAAAACTGTCTGGATAGGAGGAAAAAGACAATCCACCTTTTTGGCATATTATAAAGTTAACCCTTTATGTTACAATAAAGCAAACTTAAAAATGTGTACCATGGGAGGAAAGTGTATTGGGAAGGTAGAAATTTAAAACATGAAGAGAAAGCTTTTTTTTTAATAATGAACCGATAATTCTTGATTTGTTAAAAAGTGATGATGACCAAGTATGTTTCCAATTCGCCCAAGTGTTCTGCTCCTCCAGGGATGAGGAAGGGATGGACCCTGAAAACAAAATAATACAACTAACCCTAGAGTTAAAGAGGCGAGAAGTGGAAACTCGGAAAAAAGAGGCTAGAACAAGAAGGCTTAACTCTCTTAGTGAGCACTATGAGCAATTAGAGAGACAATACAGCAATTGGGGATTGCCAGCCCCCAACCAGAACCTTTTCATAGAACTAAGGCAAGAAAAAGCCACAGAATTAGGTCTATCTAACTGGTGGCTCTGTGGCGGTTTAAAATCGGCTGAAAGGTGGCCTTGGAAGGGAGAGGGACTAACCCCAGAGCAACTTCTAAAATGGGAAGGCTCTAAAATATCAAAAACAAAACAAAGACCAGAGGGATGGGTTTATAGACCAAAGAATAATCGGTACCGTCTGCATTAGCAGAGAAGGAAAAGAATTCACTGATTTAGTAGGCTATACCCCGTGTGTAAGCACACTCACGGTGAATTCGGACAGCAAAACAAAAACCTGGCAACCTGAACCACCCGCGGGCTATTGGAGTCGCTCCCGGGGGAATAACTGTGAATGGATGGAAATAATTGGACTTTGCTGGTACAAAAACTCTGGGGCCAATCCCTTCCATGAGCTAATAGGCCTGAAAGAATATTGGGATGATCCGGCAAAGTTGAACAAGGGTTGGGAAGCTCCTGATGGCATATATTGGATATGTGGAAAAAAGGCATACAGCGAGCTACCTAGAAAGTGGAAAGGATCCTGCACACTTGGAATAATTCGGCCCTTTTTTTCTTTACTCTACCTAAACCAGAGAGTAAAGCATTGGGGCCCTCCCTTTGAGAAATTAAACAGACAAAGGAGGGAATTAAAACGGGAACTACCAATAGCGGGAGGCAACCAGAAGTGGAACGAGGAAGAATGGCCTGCCGAAAGAATCATTCAATATTACGGGCCCGCTACTTGGGCAAAATGATGGCAGCTGGGGTTACAGAACCCCCATTTATCTCCTCAACAGACTTATCAGGTTGCAAGCGGTGGTAGAGATAGTTTCCAACCACACTTCAGAAGCCCTAGAACTCCTAGCCAAACAACATTCACAAATGAGAGCTTTTGTGTATCAAAACAGACTAGCTCTCGATTATCTGCTAGCCGAGGAGGGAGGAGTGTGTGGCAGATACAACGAATCCGAGTGTTGTATGGAAATAGACGATTACGGAGAAACAATAAAAGGATTGGCTGCTGAAATAAAGAAAGTAGCGCATGTACCACTCCAAAAATGGAATTCAATCCTACAAGCCTCCTGGTGGGACCAAATATTCGGGCAAGGGGCTTGGTGGAAGAAGCTAGTATTCTTCATAACTTGTTCAATTGCCGGAATCATTTTCCTTCCCTGCTTAATTCCTTGCTTCATCAGACTAATTCACTCTGTTGTGCAAGGAATGCAGACCCTTCCAATCGATCCTGAGAAGGCACAAGGGAAACCTACTTCCCTCTCTAAACTAATGAAATTAGAGGAGGAAAAGGAAAACAAAAACGCGATGAAGGCCTTAAAGAATTTTGAAAATAAACATAACCTGGCACAAGCATATGGTGGGAATTCGTTAACGGACTGGGAAGAAAATGAATGTGAGTGAAAATTATAGTCCTTCCCCCATAGAATTGGATAAAATAACACGAATTTTTAATGTGATGGATTATTAGGCGGGGGACTGTGATAAATGAACTTATAAAAATTCGTAGAAATCTAAATAAATATATTTGTAGCAATAATAATATAAAATATAAAGTACAGTGTGGCCCACAAGTCCTTCCCAGATCTAGTCGTGAATTCCCACTCAAGAGATAACGACCCTAGCCGGCGCCCATCAACGGAAAAGAATGAACAGGACATGGACCATCAGGCTGACAGGGACAGGCTCGGCGCCCATCAACGGAAAAGAATGAACAGGACATGGACCATCAGGCTGACAGGGAAAGGCTCCGACGAGATACTCATCACCGGACCTGAACACCCCGCCTTGCAGGCCACCGTTGGGGAAGCAATCAGGCAGACAAAGGGAAAAAGTCCAGCCGAGATATCCATCAGCTCCAACCCGGATCCAACCATCCCATCCAGATGGCCTCAACCACAATGAATCAAGAAACACCCAGAACTTCTTATACATATGAGGAGACTCTGTCCGGACGTCTATTTGACTCTATTCTCCAACGCCAGGAAATCAATTCATACAACAATCAAGGACCCTTGGTGAATGGTGCCTGCCTGGAATTTGGCCTCAAGGCACAAAATCCCTATAAAAACCCCGGACAGTCTACCCTCCTTCGTGGATTTGGGAACACCTATACCTTTGGGTATAGACCCCTGTCCACCCAGCGCTGCGCTGTTTGTTTTATTGTGGTTTTTCCTCATTGTTTATTTTTATTATAAAAACTGTTTTATAATAAATTGTTTTTTATTTAACCCAAATTTGCCTTTGCATTTATAACACAAAGGTGATCTTACTTTTCAGTGGTCCAAAATGCTGTCAGTTCTTAAAACCGGCTAGCTATTGGCCTGATCTCAGGCAGAGAAGAAACTCCCAGCAGCCTCTCTCAGAGCCATCACTTCTGTGGGTGTTTTCTATTGTTTTTCCTAAATGCCAAACCACCACAGTCTGCTATCATAGTCAGCTCTTTGTGATCCAGGACCAGTCCAGCTGGGCAGTGTGGCGATAATAATGGGACAGGTTTGATGGAATTGCCCAAGATAGATTTAATGTTCATAGAGACGCCGTATGGTCTGAGGGGCAGCTTCCAAAGACCCAGGGGTGTTGTGGGCTTCACAATACCTAGGGTTACCTGGGGAGAAATAGCCAATCACCGCCACAGGACAAGGTTTTGACCTTGTAAGTCTAAGGTAAGATGACCCTATCAGCCCCCCCGCCAGCACCCTGCCTCCCAAGGCTTCAGGTTTATTCCCTTTGTGCTAGGAACTCTGTCCAGGGTATAACCTTTCCTATCTAATTAGGTTCCTACAGTCTGCAACACTGTAAAACTGAAGGAAGCATTCATTATACCTTAGCAAAATGTTGAAGACTTTATTGTGTACATTACAAAATAGTTTAGTCAAACCATATGGAGCCATTTTAAATGCCATTTGGCTAACACTGACTTACACTGTGCATATATTTAGTGTTTATTATCATTTTAGAGTGAGACATCTTTGTTTTTAATGAGGTTGACTATGAGATATTAACCTGTTTTTATTATGGCCTTTGACTTGCAATGTTTCTTGAGTTGTGCAGTTAAATCTGAATTTTAAATATGAAAGCCCAAGGTAATGGGAATTTTGTGTATTTTATAAAGCTCTGTGGAGCTACAGACCTCAAAGAGCTCCAAATTATTTCAAAATAGAAATAATAGTAACATTTTCCATCTTTCTTCACAAAAAGCAAGAGAAATTGTTTGATTAGGTATTAGCTGTTTGTGTTTTTACATACTGTAGGGCTAAGAAAGGGAAATTACTGGGGAAAAAGAGAATATCTATGATGCTTTCTGAGTCTGAAACCTGCCTCCTTTTGTCTTACCTGCACACAGGCACTGAATTTTGAACAAATACGTATTTTAGGTGTGCTAACTTGGTAAGATTTCTGACACAGAAACAAGTGTGTTATGCAAGTGCCACAGGATTTTTAAGGGGAAATTTTATTATCAGGGAAGTCCAATATAATCTTTTGCTCTTTTGTGTCAGCCACAGCAGCATTAGGGATTTCATTTGTGCTGCTGATAGATGGGACTAATCTGACCAGTGTCTGCCCAACCACAGAATCACAAGCAGGCTGTATCTATGTGACTGAAGCTGAGCACTTGAAAGTGAGATGTGAGTGGACCTTCAAGGTCTTGAAAAAGAGGCAGATAAGAATGCATAATATATTAAAGTCTCAGGATCTTGCATTGCTCAAGCATGTTTTGAATGCATAGGAGTGTGAAACCTACAGAATGCCCCTTCTTTAAACTAAACATGTTACAGCTCTCACACACAGTTATCAAAGCCATGTGCCAGGGCCCAATTTTAGGTAGATCAATGGAATACTCATGTACATAAAAGCTGTGGGTTGTTTTGGTTTGGTTTTTTTTAATGTGTTTGGTTCCCAAGCTTCAGATGATGTCTTACAGTCAGGATAATGATTGGAAAGTCCTTTAGAGAAATCCAGTAAGAAAAACAGAGGATATGAATGTTTATTCCATATCCTCAGGGCTTCAGAGCTCTGTCTCTGCTTCCTCAAAGCAGGGCAATGAATCCTTTCCAGAAAGTAGGTTTGTATGTCTCCTCCTTCCAAAAACTGTGCAAAGTCTACTCTTCTGCTCATAAAATAAAATTAAGGTTTTTGCTCACTGTTTATGACTACCTTACAGGAACCTTCTTAGTCTCTTTTTTAACTCCCAGGCTCAGTTAACTTGCAGCTATGAGATGGCACAAGCTGAGCAGAAGGCCCTCCTTACCTGTGAGTCATCTCACTGTGTAGCCAGCTGCTGTGCTGCAGAAAGTGGGACAAACATGTTTGTGACCTCTTGAAGGCTTGAGCCATCTTGTGCTGCATATGCTGAGGAAGGTCCCTGTCACTGGACTTGTCACTAGAAAATAGAAACTGTGATGAGATTAACTTATTCTTTGTACCCTGAAGTCACAAAGAGCTGAATCTCTTCATTACGGTACAGTGAATGGACCCTCCTTGGTAGGTGGGCATGGGACTGAACCCACACTTCAGGAGAGACAGGCAAGCAAACTGGCTTCCTTGACTTCCTAAAGTGTGGGCACTGCCTGGGTTCATAGGCTCTGTATATTTCTTCGGTCCCAGGGGCAGTCATGAAATCACCGACATCTTCACAGAACGAGTTTCATGTGGTTTTGCTGCAAAGGCAGAAGTGATCTACAGATTTTAGCTTGGGGTAGCAAGAGGGGACAGCGGAGCATGAGAGCTCACTGAACTACAGCCCATTCCCTCCACCAGGATCTGAGGCTAGGTGTACCCAGGCTGGTCTTTTGTAACTGTGACAATCTGCAGCAATGCATCTGAACAGCTTGGGCCATAGTGTGCACCAGCCAAAATGTCTGTAGAGTTTCTTATCAGACCCTCTGGAATTTCTCAAGGTTGCTGAGATATAAGCTGTTCTAAAAATAAGAAACAAGAGGCTGAAAAGGAAGAAAACTACAAGAGCCAGATAACAGAGGGCAGTTGAACACCTGGGCTGTAACCAGTCCTGTGCCCTGAGGGGTGCGTGCAGAGTGTGTGGACAGGACAGGGGCACCAATGAAAAGATGCGTGTTCCCGTGAACAGTAGTTTTAGAATCTATAAATAAGTGTATAAGGTAAACAATAAATGGCTTCTGCACAATCATATTGGTGTTTTGGTCAGAGGTCCTGAACTGACTTTCCTGATGGCAACAATCAGCCATTCCGTAGATGTGGTTCTACAGGGAGAAGTCCAAAATGCCATTTACTGCCACAGATTGCTTTTCTGTCTGGAGTTCAGATTTGAAAGCTGAAGCCACCTTCAATCTGCATTTACATTGTTTAGCTTAATCGTGAGACCAGCAGCAATTTATCTATAAATTTACAGAATCCTGATAGTTTAATATGGCCAGAAGACCAGAGAATGTGGGAGTTTTGGGGAATCCACAAAATAATCATTATGATTTGCAAAATGTTTCTTAACCACTATGTTTAAACATTGTATTATTTTATCAAAGTCATGCTCAAAATTAATGACTCAGCCCTTTGGCACAACTGGTGTTGGGATCGATCAGACCATAAATATTAACCTAAAATTATAGGAGTCTGGTCTTTAGGCCAGTGTCACCATAGGTCGAGCAGTATCCTGCCAGCATTGCCCCCTGGGAAAGAGGCATGTAAATAGTTCTATCTTTATAAGGTTGTGGTTCTAGAAAGTCCCACAGTTCTTCCCTCTGATTGGCTGTTGTGTGTCACATTGTTTTGCATATTCCTAATCATTGTTTCTTATTGGACTCTTACCCTCAGATTCTGCCCCTAACTTACCCCTCATATACTTTGTGCCTACCTTGGCCCTGGCCTTTGGAGTTCACCCTATACTTGCTGTTCAGATTATCTTGTTTGTTGTTTTGCCCTTAAAGTATTTCTGTTTCGGATTACTGCATTGCATCCGTCCTTTCATTTTATTGTCACCATTACTCTTGGCTGATGTGGTCCCAAGGTGGGAGCCAAGTGGACCTTGGCCAGGTTTCTACAGACTGGTCTAGAAGTTTCAAGTTTACTGGTTAAAGAGTTTACTATCAGACATATCACTCTCCTAAAAGCAGTGGGTTTCACTCTAATGATTCTGTGCCACAGAAGTGATTCTGTATTAAAATGTCAATAGAGGCCAGTTGCAGTTGTCTTGGCTAGTCACATTCTGCTTTGTAATTTCTATTATATGCAGTGTGTACATTTCTGAATCCCATCAAAGCCCCACCTTGCACTGCCATGTTCTAGATGGGCCCATCCTGAACCAGGCACTGTGGATGTTAAAACTTCTTCAAGGTTAGTACCAGCTGACATACACTCAGTCACATAAACACAGAATTGTTGAGGTTGGAAAACATTTCTGAGACCACTGGCACCAACTGTGCCCCCCCAGCACTACCAAGCTCACTACTAACCCATGTCCCCAGCTGCCACATCTACATCTCTGTTAAATCCCTCCAAGGATGGGGACTCCACCACTGCCCTGGGCAGACTGAGCCAGGGCTTGGCAACCCTCCAGTGAAGAAATTTTTTCTAAATTCAATCTAAATGTCCCATGGTACAACTTGAAGCAATTTCCTCTTATTGCCTGGGAAGAGAGACTAACTCCTCTCTACACTCTCAAGCAGTTGTAGAGAGCAATATGGTACCCCAAGCTTCCTTTTTCTCCAGGCTGAACACCTCCAGCTCCCTCAGCTGATCTTCACAAGACTTGTACTCTTCTCCAATTATGTTGCCCTTCTCTGGGCACCAGGTCAGAACTGCAGCATTAGAACTGCAGCTGTTCTGGGCAAGCAGCAGAGAGAGGCTTGGGCAATCCTCCTTGGGGAAGACAAGCTCTTCTTTGGGGCCTGTCATCAGCTTGCTCCTCCTGACTTTCCCTTCATTTGTGGGATTTTTTTAAAGATAATACTTATCCTGGGGCACTGAATGGAGAATTTCATTATCTATATCTAGGTTTATACACCTTCTTTTATATCAATCATGTAAAATTTAAACTTTGCAAAATGCAGGCTGTTGACTGCAATACTCTTTTGGCTACTGAATTTTGGCAGTCCAGAGACTCTCACAGCAGATTTTCTAGCAACTCTATTGTCAGAAACAGTCAAGTGTCTTTGTTTTTGGTTTTTTTTCTGTGCCAGGGAAACAAAAGAAAACTGTACTACAACACTTTGTATAGATAATAGGGTATAAATTATATTTTAAAAAAAGACTTGGCTAGTTGCAGCTCAGTCTTTTATTGCTCATTTTTTATGTCACTTCTGGGGAGACTTTATGCTGTTGCAAACAAGGGGTTTCTAATGAAGGTATCTGCAAGGGAGGTGAAGATCATCTTTTGTAGTGCTGTGTCAAGACTGCCCTGGCAACAGACCAGGGAGTTCATCCTGACTCCCCAGGTGTTAAACCCACATGCTAAATCAACTTCCCAGATCCATCCCTTACAGATCTAATAATCACAGTTTCCCCAGTAGGTCAGTGGGCAGCCCGGGTATCAGGCATGGAGTAGGATTCCAGCCCCCACTGCTGCTGTTCATTCTGATTCATACAGAATCACTGCTGTGATTCTGTAACACCAAACTTGTCAGGAGTAGGCTGGATCCCAGCTAACATAAAACATTGGTGCACCCCTGAGAAGCCTGAACATTACAGACACATCCTTGACTGTGCCCTGGACCAGGAACACTCAGTGAAGGAGCAGAGAGTTCAATGTGGTTGTTACAGGCTGGCACAGCCGCACAGCAGGCCAGATACAGGGTTTGGAATTCTCCCTCCAGGCAATCCTAAATGAGTGCCCTGGGCCTGCAGCTTCATCCCAGTTAGGTATGGGAGCACAGCATCCAGCCCCTCCCCAGGAAGCAGCCAGTTCACATACACACAGTAAAAAAAAACAATAAAAAAACCCCCCACCCAAACAAAAACCACCATCAACAACAAAAAACAACAACGAAACAACAAAAAACAAAAATACTGCTCTTTTTCATAAAGCAGGTTGAGAGACAAGGCTGTTGAAAAGGAAAAAAAAAAAACACTTCCCCAATATTTATTTGGTTTAGGTTTGTTAGAAATGAAGCCCACTACTCCAGGGAGAGTAGAAATTTAAAGAAAATTTAATAAGGGACAACAGGGGACAAAGTCAATAACGCAAAAGGAACAGCCCTCAGTCCTTATCCAGAGCCAGAGGCACACCAGTGAACACAGCAACTCCCCTTATATACCCCGGGTATTGCATCAGCCAACTACATATTCATAAATGGTCATATATATTCAAATATTTTAATATAGTTCCTCCTCTGTCCCACCTTTTTGGAGCATGTGCAGTGGTCTTAGCTGTGGTCATTTGTTACTTTTTGATACATTCGACAGGTTTTGATTCCTTCACTGGTTAAATGTTCACATTACAACAACTTGTCAATAACATTGGTATTACAATACAACATTCACATGAAAAGAACTCTGAACTGTACCAGAACTCCTCTTACAGAAGTCAACATTCTAGAACACATAGTATTCACTCTTAACAATTTCAAAAGCCAACACTGTAATAGATTTATCACAGGTTTGGTTTTGTTTTCTTCTCAAGGGACTCTAAAAGTCAAGTTAAGACTCCAGAGTTCAGTTGCCGTCCAGGCAGGGAGCACTGCTGGCCATAGCTTGAGTTTGCTTTCATCTCTATGCAGTATCATCTCTGCTTTCATCTCCTCTGCAGCTGCAGGGATGCAGACCTTTCTTCATAAACCTTCCTAGAGGAGCAACATATGGGGTAAATAGGATTTTGCCTGTTTCTTCTGTTACAAATACATACTGTGATATTGGCTTTTCGCAAGTATTAAGATGAATGCTATATGTATAATGTTGGATAGCTCTTGCTATGTCTTTTTCTCCTGATAAAATTTAGGCGTAGGTGAAGAAGAATTTCAGATGTTAGGGTTAGGTCCTTCTTGAGCAAAGCAAGATAACCTCCAGTGAACAGATGATGGGGCCCAGGCTGCTATCAACGCTGACCACCTGTAGAAGAAAGAACCCCAGCCCAAATAAAAAGATGATAAGAGACATTAAAACCAAATGCACATGCTGCTCTAAAAGGGCGGACCCGAGGAGTGGCCATGCAGAACAGATCCTGGAAAAGTTTGAATATGCATGAATCCATGTGGCAGGAATGCTATATAAAGGGTGTTTCCAAAGCATAGGTGTGTTCTTGGCACTTTTAACCCTTTGCTTTATTATCTTTTTTTATCTTTGTCTCCTATTGTCTTTTTGTTTATAACAAACCTTTTAAAATTTATTAGGTGAGTGAACCTTGTTTTTCACACTTCCAAGCCCTCTCATCCTAATTAAATGGAAGAAAGATCCTGTGCATGCAACACACCCTAGACCTATAGCCTGAAGTAGTGCTTAAGGCACAGTTAGATGGACTTGGTGTGGGGCTCAAAATAACCATAATAACCAATAACCAAAACCACAGCCTGTTTTGGACCAGCAGCAATGTCACAGCTATTTCAAGTATCTGCTTCCAGCAGGTGCTGGTCAACTCCTGCTGAGGTGTGTCTGCCTTGTGCCAGCTAGTTTTCTTCCTCTGTTTCTCTCTCTTTCATTTATTTATTAATTAGTATCATTTAAAAAGACCAGTTGTCTCAGTTTTGGAGACAAATTCCAGGAGAAAAAGCCCTGGAATGAGCGCTTCCTTTAAAGAGAAAAGAGCTTCAATAACTCCCTCCCTTTTCTTTTGCCAATGAGAGAAATTGATACCACTGGTTAAAAAAAAAAAAAAAGAAAAGTTTATAAAAAAAAAAAAAGGGGGGGGGGGGGGGCGTGGGCTATGTGCCCACAATGCACAGAAAAGGATTGAACTCCCAGAACTTACTCTCCACCCACACCCACAATAGAACAAAAATAAAACAAAAAATGCTCGGGGAAGGAAAATACACGGATGGACCCCATGGCCCAGAAAATGGCGACTGGTCCCTTTTGTCTTCGGTAAGGGGAAGAAGAGTTCACGTAGCAGCCCGGAGCAAATCAGATGAGAAACCTGTTGAATTTCTGGTGTGGGTGTCCTCTTCACAGCAGCCAAAGTTGGTGGATTTTAATGTCCTTTCTCGTGTTGGTTCAGCTCTTCCTAAGTCTTGGGTTCAGGGTGATCCCGCCAGTTCCCTGGACAGACTGAAAACAAGCCAAGCCTAAAACAGTTCAAGAGAACAAAAAATCCAAAAAGCTGTCAGGAGGATTCCCAGTATAGCCTCCAAGTTAGGGGAAAGGAGGGGAAAAAACTTCTTGCTTTAAGCAAGCAAAAAAAACCCCAATCCCACAAAAGTAACAATGAAGTGTTCCTGGTCCACGCTGTCTGGAGCACACCAGAGAGATATTGAACAGAGCCTGTGCCTGGTTCCGGAGCCCAGGCTTCAACCACACCCCCTGGTTCATCTTAAAGATACCACAGCCATTTCTGGGCATAAAGCAGATGTATTAGAGAATAAAGTATCATCATAAAATCACCCCAAGACACCAATCACCCTTTGACCTAGGTAGTATCCAATCTGAAACTGCTGGGGATGCTTTCCCCCAGTGATTTTCCTTAGAGAAACTAGGTTACAAAGGCAGAACCACAGAACTGTCAGGGTTGGAAGGGACCTCTGTAGATCATCCAGCCCAACTTCCCTACCCAGGCAGGGTCACCTTGAGCAAGTGACACAGGAATGTGTGCAGGTGGGTTTGGAATGTCTCCAGAAAGGGAGAACCCAGCACCTCCCTGGGCAGTCTGTTCCAGTGCTCTGCCACTTTCCATGGAAAGAAGTTCCTCCTTGTGTTGAGGTGGATCTTCTTGTGTTTTAGTTTATAGCCATTACTCTTCATCCTGTCACTGAGCACCACTGAAAAGTCTGCCACCATCTTCCTGAAAACCTACTTTGAGGTATTTTTATGAACTGATGAAATACCCTCTCAGTCTTCTCCAGACTAAACAGGCCCAGCTCCTATGGTCTCTCCTCACAACAGATACTGAAAACCATACATGGGATGCACTAGTTAGGAAGACTTAATTTCTAATTCAGTGTCCAAATTCAGCTTTAACTAAGAAACCTATTAAAGCCAGAATATTTCATTACTTCAATATAAATCTCAATACTGCTATTTGGAACCTTGAAAGATTTTGCTATCTAGTCAGCCAAATTAATTTCTCAGAACTGTAGAAAGCTCTGGGGAATATTCACTGCTTGTTTCTTGTAGGAAGGAAATAGATGATTACTGGAAAGCAAAGAAAGAGAGGAGCCATCATAGCCTGACTTAATTGAGCCACTCATTTTCAAGGGATGGGAAAAGTGCACAGAAATACAACCACACGTTATTTGTAACCTGTTCCTATGTATCATTAGGGTACTTTAACAGCAGCTTGCCTGATGCCCACAAAATCCATTAGTTTAAAAAATAAAAATTAGCCATTTGGCCACACAGTGAAGGCCCTAAAAATGCTTTGGTAAAATTGGATTTTGGTAAAATTGCAGACACAATGAGGATGGGGACTTTGGAGCTGTGCAAAGATCACAAGAGACCTAGAGGAAAATACTGGTGTTTTTTCTAGAGGAAAAAGCTGCTGTTAGGTGTTGCCTGCAAAGGCAACACAAAGCCTTGGTTTGCTTCTCCTAGATCACCAAGTAGTCAGAGGAACACAGCATCATCAAGGTTGGAAGACACCCTCAACATCATCTAGTACAACCGTCAACCCAGCACCACCATTATCACCCCTAAACCATATCCCCAAATGTTGGTTCTCCAGTTTGATTTGGAGACAGACTGGATGCAGAGCATGGCACATTTTTTAGGGTGGCTCCACTACTATGTGCCTGAAAATGTCTGAAGGTTCACCTTGCACTTGGTACTCATTAACTTGAGCAAGCCAACACAAGCCAGCCAAAGGAAGATCACCAGCATACCCCCAAAGCTGAGGAGGCTGAGGAAGCTTGGGCTGGCCCTCATCCCTTCCTGGAACTCACTTTCCAGGGACCACCCTAACCAGCTCTGCTGATGAACCTGAAGTGTAAACACTCCCTAACCACGTTCTGTTGAAATGGACAGGCTAGAAAACTTCTCCCATTTAATATATCAACTCAACAGACAGGGATATTTTTATTTTACTTATTCCTCCACCCCTCCAAGAGTAATTTCCTCAGGGCTGGGGAATACCATTTTGTTTCCAGCCCACAGCTGCATGCAGTGGCCCTGACTGGTTCATTGCTGAAGAGGGAGATACCAAATCAATCCCACACTTAGAAGCAAGACATTCAGCTACTGTCCTCTGCTTTTCTACTTTATGAGCCTGTCAAACTCTTTTTATTCATACCTAATATAATCTTTCCACAATAAGGAGCTTGCATGCCTAGAGGTGGGCAGGATGCTGCCATTGTTACCTGGGAACATCAACTTCCAGAGTTGGGAGCAGTTGTGGGAGTGTTTCTCTTGAAGTTTTGAGAACTTTTTTCACGTCTTGTGCTTCTCATGCATACCATGGTGTGCATTTATTGTCTTTCTTTCAGGAGATGTGTGTGGAAGGAATCATAAAACTTGATCACTTAATCAGTGCATAAAGCAGCAATTTATTAACAGCTCATGCACAAGTAGCAAGAGCAGCACCAGTATCTCACTAGACACATAACCCCACACCAGGAGGCTTGTTTGTCTGGGAACTGGTGTTCAAAGCAATTGCATTTTTCTTTAAGTGGGATTGCATGGGATTATGGTATTATAAATGGGATTTGCTCTAAAGGCTAGTGCCTCTCTGTATTTTACGGATTACTCCAGCTTCATCTAAAAGGAATTTTGATAATCCCTCTTTAATGAGACTAGGCTAAATTGAATTGCATCCTGACTTCCCCCTAAAGTGGGATCTTCTTCTATGATACTGGACATGCACAGAAGACAGCCTTACGTATTCTTTTCTAGGTGATATGTGTGACCTATATAACACCACCTATACAAACAGACACAGGCTTAAACCTAAATATTTGTAAAAGATCTTTCTTTTGAGCAGTTTGGGGCCTGAAAGCCTCTGCTCATCATCACACATTATTCTGGCCCAACCAGTTCAGTTTTAAAACTGGAGATGGTAAATCCCCTGGGATATTTTTAAAGTTTTTTGTAACATACTGCTACTCCAGGGCCTGCAAATAACACCAACCATTTCCAGGGCTCTGATCCCTTGAGATGAATTCCCTTGACACAGCAGGGGTGGAAGAGCAAAGGAAATAAACATTTGGTTGGTAACAGGCAACAGGAAGCTCTTTTCCCAACTACTGGTTCAGAGTAGTTGGTGTCACCTCATTATCCTGAATCTCCACAGCTGGCTTCTGAAACTCCCTGACCTGGTTGTTCCTTCACTGACTGAACATCCCTCTTGGCCAGTCTGCCAGCATGGCTGTGTTCCAGGCCAGCAGGTGAATTACCTGAACAGGTGAGGTTTTGTGTAAGATCATGTATGGGGAAGGACTAGTGAGTAACAGGACTGGAAACTATTATTTTCTCCTAGTTGAAGTTGGGAGTGACTCAGCCATTTGCCTGAGCTGTGCGGCCCCACTGCAGCCATGCCTCATCTTGCTTGCCGAGACAAAAGCCAGCAGTGAGGCTGAAGAAGAGACTGCCATGGCTTGCACACAAACTGAGTTACAGGAGGCTTTCCCTGAAGAGATTATACTGTCTCTATTCTGCTCCTAGTTCTTCCCTCAGTCCTGCTTTATCTAACACATTCACTGTAGAGAAACAGTAATTCACTTTATTTTTCACAAACACACCCCTCCAGTTTTATTCCAGAACCCACTTCCAAGTTCAAACTGAGGAGTCCTTACTTAGGGCTGGGTACAAAAGCCATCTTAAAGATCCCCAGGTTCCACTTGCCCACTGTAGTCTCATCTCTCTTGGCAGGTGAGCCCTGTGGTGTGAGTTAACTGTGCTCTCCCTGTGCCACAGAAGTATTCTGGATGGCCAGGAGCTGAAGGAAGCTCTCAGGCAATGGAGAGAACGTGCTGGGCTGGGGGTTATGTATCAGAGCTCACCGATGGCTTTGCCCTCTTCCTGCAGAAAAAATTCCTAGTGCTGCTGTCCTACTCTTCCTGGGCACCCACTGTGAGGCAGCAGAACCAGGTTGGATGCAGCCGCCGAGGCTCCTCCTTGCCTTCACCAATATAGCACATTGCAAGGCATGGATCTTGCCAGAAAGCCAGCAGAGGTGCAGGGAGGAGAGGGAAGAGCTTGCTGGTAAATCACTCCAGGGGATGACCAGGAAAGTGAGAGGTGGGTTAGTCATCCACATCGTGCTCCTCTGCACAAGGGCGGCTGGTTGGCACAGAAACGCACTACTACAACAGGGCTCCTCCACAAATGTATTTATTTACATTAAAACACTGTTATACAAACTGAAAGTAAAAGAATAGGAAAAAAGAAAAAGACATCTTAGAGGGGTAGCTGTGCCAAAGATGGCACTCCCCACTTCCCACCCTGTCTCTCTGCTGCCTTCCTTCTGCTCTGGTCCAACTGTCAGTGCCACAGTCTCTGTAGGATCCCATCTCTCTCTCAAGTGTGAAAACCTATGTATCCTGTTTAAATGGCTTTCTGAACTCTTTGTCTTCTGCCTCCAAAGAAAACTCCCACACATTCTTTTCTTAATTTATTTATGTAACACAGTGTAGAAAGCTATCAATTCATAAGCAATGACTCTGTACAATCATCCTGCAGAGGACACCCATTAATTTTTGGCCAGCAGGCACTTTTTCCCCAGAAGTGCTCACAATTAACAGGGACTCTTTTTAATAATTTTCTTTTAAGATCAAAAAGATACATGGAAAAGAAAATAAAGTTTACGTTTCAATGCCTAAAGTGTGCACATAAAACAGGCACAAAGAAACAAATGTGTATGCTCATGATTTCTACATCACTAATACAGCAGGAGCAACAATCCGTACAGTAAAATGCAGCTGCAGAGGAAAAGAATTTCAATAACTCATCTGAAATACTTTTTAAAAATGTTGGTTTACTTTAAAATGCATAGTGATCAGAAAAAATGCTCAGCAAAGAGAAGCAGCTAAACCCCACAGACACAGAAAGCATCCCCCATCAATTCTTAAAGCATGTTTCAACTAGGACTTAATTTTTGTCACAAATCACAATAATAATATACAACTGGCTAAGGAAGCTACATGATAAATAATTGGGAAAGAGAATCTATCCATGCACTAGTTAAATACAGCTAACCTCTTTACAGTACACAAAAAACATTCATTAATAATGAAATGTAAAGAGAAAGAGAGAAAATACATTACTGATTTTATTAATTCAAGTTCAGGCATCTACTTGTGTTACAGCACAGCTGTCAAAAGGCGAGAATGAGTAAATAATAAAGCAGAGTGTTTTTCTTTCTTTCCACATTACTCTATAACTGAACACCAATGGGCAGTGAAGCAATTTTTCTTCTGTCCAACTCATGAGGCTGCTATGATGTCCTAGTTCTGCATCTGTTCAAAGAACTTGTATGTGGGATTTTCATAGCCATTTTGCTGCATCTTGGAAAGGTGGCGCTCCTCTGGTGTCACTGCAGCATCCACCTGTCAGGAGAGGGGACAACTGGGGTCACAATCCTGCTTAATTCACAGCATACCCCATATTTCCCCACTTTACAGCCATCCAATGTACTTTGTACCCTGTGTGTTTGGGAAGAAAGCATCCACTGGCTCACTTCTTGAACAGATGATAATGCACCAAGAACAACTCCAGGACTTCAAAACCAGCTAACCAAAGTCAGCAGTACCAGCTTTGGAATTTGCTGTCTGGTTTGCAAAGCAACTCTCCAAACAAAAAAGGAGGATGGCGTTTGTCTCTCTCTGCTAGTCCCTCATTAAGAGATTTTTTCCCCCTAGTGTATATATACATATATCAATATCTATACTTAGGATCAATTTGGTCTCAAAAGAAAAGAAAAAGCTCATTAAAAATATGAAGGCAGTGGCTTGAGTCTGTCTTCTGTCTGCATTGTGCTCCCACATCTGTCACAGGTGTGGTGGTTTCAAAACAAAAAATAAATTGGAAAAGATAAAATGAGGGTAGCAAGGAAATGCCAGAGCAGCCAGGCACAAGGTGAGCAAAAAATCCCATTTCACTCAGGGACACAGAACTCCTCTGCCTCCAAGGCTGAGTTTGGTTTAGTTTAGCAACAAAAAATTTGACATGTCTGCACTGGTTTAAGTATTTACACTTAACAAAAATTGACCTTTCTTGATTACTTAGAAGACAGGCACAAAGTTCAGTTTTGACTTCGCTGTTGAATACCTGTATCTCTCTTTTCTTCCTTCACTGAACTTTACAATAATATAAAACTCCATCAAATTAGAGTGGATGAGAACTGCCTCTAAATCTTAATTACATATTTTACCTCTGCTGTATGAGCTCAGCAGTTGTGTTTTCAAAACCTACCAAATCCTGGATATCTTGCTAAGCACCTATGAAAACTGTCCGCTTGTCAGTTATTTCATTTGCTACCTATGTCTCCAGTGTTTGATAGCTCCTAAAAGCAATGGTAAGAAGTGAATTTTACAGTGTCTAAAATCAGGAAGGTGCCTAAAGCTCTGCTGTTAAATGTTAAAACATTTTCCTGTGGATTCCTCTAAGCAGTGACCTCTTGGAAATACAGCAAGTCACCTTCAGCAACAAACTAGCCATTAAGATAAAGGAAAGTGTATTCTCTCAAGAAACCAGAACTTAATCTAGCTAACCTTTAAATAAAAAGGCAAAGGAGAAGTATTGATGTCTGACACCAATTTTAAATCTACTCTGAAATACTGGAAATATCTCAGCCTAATGAGAAGATGTTGGTAAGTTGTTCCCTGATACCCTGGAGAAAGACTGAAGGTATCTTCTTCCCATGCTTGGGACTAACACAGGCTGTTCAGCTTATTTTTGCAGCTGTTCCTTCATTGCTGCAGGTTACAATACACTGCTGACCACCTTTCCTACAGTTCCACCACAGAATGGCTTCTCTCAGAGCCATATCTACTTTATATGATCTTTTATTTGCTATTTAAGAAATGGTTCTTTGTGTGGTACATGCATTTGATTACTCAGGTTAACTGCTAACCCCAAATCTGATCTATTTTTGTATCCTTTTTTATGTCCTGACTCTCAAATTGCATTTTAAATCAACACTGTATCTCCCATCAGATGTGTTTTTCTTACACAATAATTAGACATTTTTGTGAAATATCCAACTTAAAGGTTATATATTGCTCTCTATATATGTATCATTCACCAGCTACTGTGAAATTCTTCACAGCTGGGAGCCCTGAGATTTTCAGCATCCCTTGACTCCTATGGGCAAGGAACAGGATGTCAGAAAGGATCACTGGGCTGTGCTGACTGTGCTCCTTGTGTTTCAAATTCTGCAATGTAACTTGGACTTCTAATACTGCCATTCACAGGGTTTTTTTCTCTTTCTTTTTAAATTAAACACCTATTTCTTCAACTCCTGTAACATGTTTTTAAGTCATACTAAGCATACTTTAGCAAGAGCATACTTAGATGTTGCTCTTGCTTTGTCTCCCTTGTTCGAGAAACTGGGGAGGGGAATATTTTTTTTCCTTTCCCTGGCCCCTCCCTCTCCAAAAGTGACAATCTTGTTCTTCTGACGGATGCAAGCTTCCCCTGGCCAGCCCATGTGCATGCTAAATGCTCAGCTTGGCTATCAACAATAATTTTGATCCATCAAAGAGAGAAGGACCCCATGGATTTTCACAGTCTGTCTCCTCTTCAACCTCCCTCTCCCAAATCTCAAGACATCCTGTACAGCCATGCTCAGCAGTCTGGGTACAGCTTTGTGCTTGCATTTTAAAGAAGGGTCTGGGCCAGCTGCTCTGTGTCCCCTACACCGGCAGCAGGGCTGGGGAGGGATGGGGACAGGCCCACACCTCACAGAACTAACCTTTGCCACTACCCCAGGGACTGGGTTGCTTTCTGCTGCTTTACCTGTCCTTTCTGGGGGCTGACAACTTCTCCCTCCACAAAAATACACCATCTAGATCCATATGCAGTGAATCTTTTACTGGCAATCCCTCCATGCTATTGCTGTTCAGTAGAGCACTTGTTTTGCCAGCAGTTTAACAGCAGTAGGGTCTAACAAACCCATTCTGCATAGATTTTATACAAATGTGCCAAAGGCCTAATCCCCACCCTGAGGACTCAATAATTTAGCAGTATTAACAGCATTCTGCTGCTGCTGAAGTTGCTGTGAACATGGCTGTGAAGGCAGGAACGAAGGAGGAACATGGCAAATATTCCTGCAGCCTTTTCAGCACTTATGGAAAATAAAAACAAAAGCAGGTACAGAGGAAAAGCCACGTTTCTGTTCACTCTTGAAAGGGCTGCTACAGCACCCAGTCAGCCCTGGTTCTTCTACACTATATCACCACTATCTCAGAGCATCCAGAGCATCTTCATATCATGAAGTGAGAGTCTCACAATTCCCACTAGTCCTACTAACAGATTCTCTTCTAACATAAAATTAAAACTCAATATGAAGCTCTGGCATTTACAGACCAGTGTTCCATATGTATCAATACCTGCCCAAGAGCTTTTTCGTTACTAGGAGGCTCCGCCACTAGGCTGGGATGCAACAGAGGGGGATGCCAAAACATGTCCTGGACTTCTGTCTTTAAGCTCCAAACAATACTGTATAGAACTCTGTCACTCATTTTAGTCTAAGTCTTTCACTCAGCTTTTCTTATTCATGACTAGAAAATGTGGTAAGTACACAGCATAACCTGCTTGTGAGAAAGAAATGGAGTGAGAGACAACCATAAATTAAAAATAAGTCAAGAAAACTGCAAGGCAGAAGAGACCAAAGAACTGACGAGACACTTGGAAGAAAATCAAGGAGGAAAAAGAGATTAGGAAAAAAAAAAAAAAGGATAATTAAAAAAGATCAAATTTTTAATGCCTTTGCACAATTATGGTATTAAAAATTTTTGCTTTGATAAAACCAGTTTCCAATGAAATTCCAATAAACTCCGAAATATGGCATTTATAGATAAAAGGGATTTAGTGAAGTTCCAACTTCCCGTCTTAGTCAATTATTTTTTTAATTTCTCCTTCAGCCTTTAAAATAACTAGTGCTGGTACCTCATCTCCTTCCTGTAGCTCTCTGCTGCAGGGTAATCTGTTTAACCATCAACCTACATGTGCTATCACCCACCCTGAATGTCTTCTATTCTCTTTTATACAATTTGATGCTACCAAACTCTTCACATTCCTTACAACCTCTGCCCTAGGTACCACTCTTTCAAAGACATGTTTTGAACCCAGTTATCTCCTTGTCAGTAAATTCCCAAAGCCCCATACCATTTAAAAAAGCTTTTAGCACCCATTATGGAGGTGGCAGAAGCTGAACACAGCATGTAAAAGGCATAGGTGCTCTGGTTCAACACTTCTCTTTTCTATGACGTGATGTCTCTTGAAAAAACACCTCAGTCAGGCAGATAACCTCTTGTGAGACTGTTGTCCACCTATCCCCTTCAGCATTTTCAGTGTCATCTCTGCTCCATTCTGCAAAGCCCTCCTGTTGTCACTGCTGGAGGTCCTGCTTCTGTCAGCAAGCAAATGAGCTTTGAACAGGACATCCTCAAAGAGAAGAAGCTGAGACAGTCAGTGGTTGCCCAGTGCACAGCAGACGTGAGAATCTCTGTTCTGCCACCTGCTTTCATGGAGAAAATAATCTCCTGCAGACAGCTGGGGCAGGTGCACCTGCAAAAAAAACCTTCAAAACATTTGCTGGAGCCCCTGTGTGCACATGTGGTAAGTAATTTTCAATCTCAGTCATTTCTTTACTTTACTATGAAAGGTTTTTTTCTGGGAAGGCTGAACATCTTTGGAACATTTTTATTCTCAGAGTAGGGAAAAAAATGACACTTCTAAATAGGGCAAGTATATCTATTCTCTGAGCTTATAAAAAGGCTAAAAGGATTTTTAATAACTTATTTTGACAAAAAAAAAATCATAGTGAAATGAGAGTGTACAACAGAGGTAACTTTTTGGAAGACAAGAACACAGGTGGAACAAGACCTGTTTTGTAATCTTCCATTACCACTGAGTTAAATTGACACAGTAACTTCTGACACACAACAATGAGGTGGCAAATTAGTTAAAATACACTCAGCCAAGCTAGAGCTGATGGACAGTTATTTTTACATCAAGTGATTTTGCTCATCCATGCTTTCTGTGCACAGTATACTAGAGGTGGGCAGTAGCTAAATAAATTAATTCTCTTTAGACTGTAACAGATTAATTTTGAAGACATTTTATTATTAAACATCAATTCAAAAGGGGTTTTTTTGGTTTTTTTTGTCCCCAATACGAGTGCTACAAAATTTTTACCAAGTTAGAACAAAAACAGATGTTATGCCTTTCTTGTAGGCGAGAAGATGGGACAGTGAGACTGTGCAGTCTGTGAGGACCACTGAGCAAGTCAGGCAGAAGGAGGAATCCTGGCTGCCAATGCTAGCAAATCCATAAGGTGACACAATGTGCAGTGTGATACTATAAATCCACTAATATTTTTCGTACATTTGCATGCTAAAACTTTATGGTTCTATCTGTAAAATTTTTTACAGATAAAAATCACTTAATATTTATTAAGTGATGATGTAATTTTGGCATTAATTACTTATTCAGCTTGTTCATGTTATTTCTAGGCCAACAGTTCCAAATTCACTGTTACCAAAGAAAGCTTGTAGAAGTCCAGGATGGCCTTTGTCACGTCATTCTATCAAGCAAAACCCACCTGGAATTTTAAGGTTGAGAAGCCAGATTGTCTCTCTCACTGCAATAATGGTATGTCTACACTCAATGTCTGATTTAGGGTTTGGCCTAGTAAGGTTCCTGCTTTTTCCATTCTCACTAAATTCACCCAAAGGAGAATTTCTGGTGGCACAACTGTTGGCAGCAGATACCAGCTTGGTGGAATAATACTAAGATCTTCAATTTTCTGAAAATGGGCTGAAAGCTATCACATCAAAAGCTGAAGCTGGGATTCCTGTTTGCTGTTTTCTGCCTCTTGGTCCAAAATTCTGGACAGATTTCTACCTGTGCAAATCACCCCATGCTATTGGTGATCTTCTGACCATGTCTCTTTGGAAGGTTTCAAACCACATGGATAACCATTGTGGACACAAGGATTCACAAGCACAGGCTTAAGACAAAGGCTTACACAAATAATTCTTAAGACCCTTCATAATCCCAGATAGTGGAATAAATGCATCATGAAGCACGTGTGTCTCCAGAAAGACCAAAGCAAGGTTCATTTGACTCGAGATGAAACCAACATAAACTATGGACTTGATCAAGATTTCAGTTTCAATCAAAAATGTAAATTACCAATTCTAAAAGGAAAAAATATACAAGTGTCTCAAGTGCTTACTAATACAAGTACTGTCGCAAACCAGACATCACACAGAAAACTAAATAGGAAGAAAAATAATTACATTAACCCCTTCCAGTTCTCATAATGAAGTTTTTCTACTTATAGAGATTTTATCTTGAAGCCATGAAATAGATATAATATTTTAAATTACTGTAAATTGACCACAAACTTCCTTGGCAGGCTGAGAAGAGACAAAGATTTTTCTTGAAAATCCTATATAAGCCGTATATACTATTGGTTTCTCTAAAGTGTGAGTTTCAGATTGTAGGAATCCCAAAACAGAGAAACATTTCTCTGTTTGCCCTATCCTCCAAAAAAAAGCATTAATTTTGTCTCTCACTGACAGAAAAGCTTCCAAATATCCCTGGGTAAATCAGGATTTATTAAAAAAAAAAAAAAAGATAGAAAGTAGTACAGAGTATAATATATCACTGAAGTAAAAAATATAAATTTTAAAGTGTTTTGTAAATAAAGTTGAAAGAAAAAGGGTGTGGTTCTTAACCCTTCTTCCTTCTTTCCTCTCTCTTCTCCATAATTCTGCAGTTTTTAGGAGCACAAGGGGTGATTAGTTAGAAGTTAGTTGCAGTTTTAGTTACGCAAGTAGATATAGAAAATTTATTGGTTAATATATAAAAGCAATACATGTGTCTATTGTTAATTGGATGAAAATGAGTATAAAGATAAAAGAGCTGCACCTTTCAGAGCCATTTTGTGCCATTCAAGCCAATTTGAGCCAGTTGATAATGAGTTGAACTTGAGCAGAAAGTCTGGGAAGGCCTGCCAAGTCTTTTGATAATATATTAATAAACACGAGAAACAAGAGCCTAACATGCCTTTGGAGTATTCTTCCTGACACAGAACTAAGATAAGCGAGACTCCCAAAAGAGCTCAGCCCTGAAGAGACCAAAATCCTGCATCACAGATTAGCCATAAATCCAAAGCTGTTCGTGGCAACAAAAAATCTTCTTTAGAGAACAGAGAGCAATAAAATACCTGTCTAGGGAAAATCCTTGCAGTGCATTACACAAGCTACAGGAGGGCCAATCTCAAACATTAAAGCTAAATAAAGAAATTGGTGTGTGAACTCCCAACAGTAAAACCAGATTTTTCCTCTTGTGCAGTATCTTCTCATTGGTTACTGTCAAATTTCTTACAAAATGGACTGTCACTTTATGAAATGACTGGTCTGGAACAGTTACAGAAGAAAGTTTTGTGGTTTTACACCCACTTTCACATGGTTTACATTGTGTTTGCATTTACTAAATAAAGCAAATTGATTCCATGCTGCTGGATGTAACTATGCACACATAGCCAAAACCACAGTTTCTTCCTTCATAGATTATTATTTATAAAGCAGTGTGTTGACTGTGCTGCACCAGTTATGCTTGGAAGTCTTACCTCCACAACTCCATGATGAATAGATGTATACTGCTTCTTCTTCAGCATCACCAAAGTAATGACAATCACTGTTGCTATGACAACACCTCCCACCATTAGTCCAATGATGGCACCTTTATTTGAACCCACATCTTCAGCAAAGAACACCTACAAAAGAAAAATAAAGGAAGATGGTTAATAAAAAGCTTACTGAACATTTGACTAACCTGGCCTGCTGCCACAGCAATATGAAGACTATTGAAGCATCTGTAATTGAATGGCACTGCATGTCTTCATAATTATTCAAACCTGGATCGCTGTGCCACAAAGCTCTGAAAGCTGGAGAGGAGCAATCTGGGACATACACATGGCCTGTGGTGTAGCAGTGCTGTGCTAAATGGGGACTCAGCTCCATGTTCAGCTTCACACAGGCCTCAGATAGTAGCTCCCTTTTTCACTTGAGTAAGAGAGAAAAGCTAATTGCACCAGTGATAGGCTTGAGGGGAGTAACCCTGGAGTAACCCTGTGTTTTCAGAATGTTAATCATGAGTGTGGTCATAAATTTACATCTGTGTGACCTGTTTGAACTACAATGCATTCTTTTCATAAAAGAGTAGTGAAGGACCTGTAGGACTACAGTGAAACTTTCACACAACCAGCTGGGAGAAAATTCTCATACCAAAGGAGATGAGCCAACAAAAGCTATCACTGATTTAAGTGACCACCAAGATTTTGCAGGGTAAAGAGAATAAGCTGTATCTGCATGATGTACTTCTGTGAGACCTAGGAGGTAACAGCTGTCTGAAAAACAGAGAAAATCCACTTGAATTTTATACACTGATAAGGCAAAACAGGACAGCAAAATGCTTTACTATGCATATAGTAAGACTGGCTTTTATAAGCAGGAGCAAGTATGAAAAATGGGTGATAGTTTTCATTGCCATGTTCCGTATTCAAAGAATACATAGGATTAGTTCACATCTGAGCATATATTACAATCCTTCTGTCTGCATGCCAATAGCAGGCTATTTTAATTTTTATTATTAATATTATTATTATTGTTGTTGTTACTGTTATTATTTTAAACCAAAATGGGCAAAAAGGATTGGAGAAGAAATTGCATTCACAGAATTGTACGGCTACCTCATGCTGGAAGACTAAATACTTTGACAAGTATTTAACAAAAATGCAGAGAGAAGCAAGAAACCAGCTGAGAATTATAATTCTGAGCTGTATAACATTTGCACTCTTTAATAAACACAACCTTCCTCAGAAAGGTATTAAAGCATGCAGTATAAATATTTAAAGTACAGACAATGGATAGTGTTGGCATAAGCCAGTGCAAAGCAGTAATTTCTTCCACGAATTTTACCTGCCTAGGACTGAAATTCTGTGACTATACAATTTGAAGAGCACTGTGAAATGCCCCAGTTAATATGCATGTGCAAGAGAGGAAGGCCTTAAGCACCCTGAGACATGAAAAATCAACTTAATGTATAGTTCAAACATGAACCTCCATAAAGGAGAAAATAAATGCAATTTCAACCCGATTCAGAGGTCTGCATGTAAAATACAATGTGCAGCTGAATTCAAAGCAATATCCTTAGGAGACTGCTGCAGGAAATTTTATCATAGCACAGAATGGAAGCACAGATCAAACTGTTTTCTGCTTCCTGCTTTTGAATTAATGCTTAATGGAGAGGGACACTGGATAGGACATGGTGCATGGCAGGGAAGCAAGGCCTTGTAAGCATCAGTCCAGAATCCCTGTTCAGTCTCAATTGAAAAGATAACCTAGAAGACAGCTCACTAATTTTTAAATAGTGGTTGTACCTATCAGTAAAAAGCATGGCAAAAAATGGCTGTGAAAAGCTGGAAAGCTCCCATTTTAAGCATGACACAAATTACCATGTGCAGGGATGCCCTCTCCCCATCAGCCACCATGGTATGGGGAGTTTCCAGCACCTAATTCCTTGAGATGATATCAAACCACTTACACACTAAAGGGTGCTGCTGAAAACTATGACAACCAGTAACTCCTGTGTCTAGCACACGATCCTGAAAATTTCTTCCCTTCTGCACCCTGCACAGTTTTGCCCCATTGGCATGTTTAACCCATTTGAGCTAAGCACGTCAGACTTTCCCAAATTACTGCCAATGCATTTTGGATTAACTCATCACATTGGAAATTCCCAGTTCTTGGCATGAAGAGATTGCAGAATATCGTTTCACAGAGTGATTGTCTAGTTCAAATGCAAATTTGAATCCCATGTTAATTTTGATTTTCAGCACTACTTAGCTTTGAGAATTTATTAAGAAAAAGAAGCTTTCAAGTTTAATATCAGGATATTGAAAGCTATGGAACTGAAACCTCATAACATAATAAATATACCTTTAAAAACAAGAAACAGAACATGTCTATAGTCAACATTGCTGTCTGGGTTCTTCAATGCTTATTAAGTGACCAAAAAAAGCTTTTAGTAGATGCTTTTCCTACCCATAGTGCTTTTGTTTGTCATTTTTATGTTCACAAGAAACACAGTTTAAATGTGGAACAATATTTTGCTCCTAACTGCTTTTCCCCTGTTAATAACTTCATATACCTTAAGGAACAAAAACACACAGATGCAGCCAAACACAAACTAAAATCAAGGCCAGTGGAGAATCTCCTTTTATCCCAAGCAGCCATTCTTGTGAAAGGTTATGCTCCATGCATACAACACTACCATTTGTTTTGATGGGAAAGGACTATATTCCTGAAAGAGTGCAATTCTGTCTTTTTTTTCTTTTTTTTAACTCAGCAATTTCCTCTGTATCCCTTGTATGATTCAGAGACTATGAGACAGATGGACTGTGGGACAAGTATTCTCCATATAAGCTATAGTGGTTTAGGTTTGCCAATTTGAGTTTCCTGGCCAATACACCAAATAATGTGGTGGGATTAGCACTGGCTAAAATTACCAGTGCACTTACTAAAACTATTTATTCATTTCCTGCCATGAGATATGAACTAGGAGGAGGGCAAAGTAGGCTCAATTCTTAAAAGGTATAAAGAAAACTTTATTAACAGAACTAAAAGAGTAAAAAGAATCAGAATAAAACCTTCAGATTCACCTTTCGTCCCCCTACCCGGTATTTTCTTTCCCAACTGACAACGTAGAGACAAAACCTGGGATTTTTCAATCAATTACTACCTCTACAATAATCTTTCATCAGTTCTTGTAGGGAGAAGAGTTTTCTCTCCCCATGCCATGTAGACTTCTCCACAAACAGTTCTCTTGTGGCTTTTAATTTCCATGAGTAGCAGCAGCCTGGGAAAAAAATCTGCAATCGTGACACCCCTCCCATTTTCACAGCCCTCCCACAGCTGAATTAACAGGCCATGTCAGCTTACAGGGTACTGTTTTAAGGATGAGCTGTTCAAAGCAAAGGTTCTCTTCATCTATCTCTGAGATAATCTTTATGTCTGGGAACAGAGGTTTTCTTCTTCTTGTTTCCCTGGGGGCAAAGAGTCTTCATCACTCTTATTTCTCTCTCTGTTCAAGCTTCTCATGGGATCACAGCTCCTTCAACATCTACTCTGCCTCATTATGGATACCCCTGTCACCCTGAAAACTAAAGCTTTCTGATAATGTTTTCAGTTTTAGTTACTTTCCTATGAAAGTTCTATAAACATAAGTTGTTTATCACATTCCTTCTTAAGAAACATCTTTTGATGGACGTTTTTTATGTCCAGTGTGCTTGGGAAGGTGGTAACTTAATTATCCAATCCCTCGTCATTGTCGAGAATCTATAAATACTGGAGTCAGAGAATAAAGCTTCTTTCCTGTTCCAACATTGAGAGGCATTCGTGTGAATCAGTTTGTGTCCTTTAGCAACACACCCCTGCTCACATCTACAGTTTGAACACTCTATCCCCCATATTTTCTCATGAATTAAAGGGGATATTTTAGTGTATCACAGTCCATCTCCATGGCCTTACCAAAAGAACTTTCAGCCCCAATACTACGGCATCTCCTCATTCTCCTTCCATCTGGGACTTGACTTCTTCTTTGCTGACCTTGGTGTCTTCATGCTGTCTTTTACATGTCCTCACCTGAGGGGAGGATTGAGGTCTGCAGGTCTCGTCTGTGCAGTGAAAGAGTTAATGTCTCACCCAGGCCTGCAGATGGTCATGATGGTTTCTGCCAGCAAGTGGCTGAAGCAGTCACGGTGATGGATTTCAGGCCGTGCTGGGGCTGTGCCAAGAACTCAGGGGGCCCAGCCAGAATGGTTGTGGCCGTTCTGGTTGCATGGCTAGACTCTGGCCCCTGTTTCCTTCAATTTCAGCTCTGGGCTGATGGCTTCCCCTCCCTCTGCCTGGCAGCTGCTGGAGGTAGGGCGGGGTGCCATGGAGGGGGCCTGGCCCGACCCTGAGCCACTCCCAGGGCCCGGCAGACCCCGGCTCAGTGCGGGCCGATGGCAGGGCCAGGGCTTGGTGTCAGCAAGATGTCAGCAGTGTGAACCAGCCCAGCTTCAGCTGAGGCCCCATGGCCTCCTGTCCCTCGCCTGGCCACCGCTGGGGTCCAGCCTGGCCCCGCCAGGCTGCACAGGCCGTGGCAGAGTGGGGCTGGCCCAACTGGAGCCCAGTTACCTTCCAAGGCCAGAAGCAAGAGAGAGCTCTTCCAGGCTTGCCTGTCTTTAAAATGTGGAATTCACAGAGGTGGACCAAGCTTCTAAATGGTTTAATAGGATGTCAATTCTCAGAGCTAGCCAGCTATTGTTTTTTTTCCAGGCACAGAGGAAGCTCTTAGCAGCTTCTCAGAAACATCATTTCCGTGAGTGGCTTCTTCCCTCCTCACCAAATATCAATCAATACAAAACCAGCACATAAACACATCCAGTGACATGGCAGTGCAAGGACAGGAACTGTCAGAATTTCCTCTCATGTAAGGCTGTGACTTTCTATCCTTTTTGGTGACATTGTTCCAGGTTTACTCTCACTGAAGAGAGAACCAGAAAAATCATAATCTTTTCACATGGTAACTTTTTGTTAGCACTTTCAGCTTCCGCATCACTCAAGAAAAACATGGCCATAAGTGACTCACTAGTTCAAGATTGAATCAGCATCTCAAAACACACAAGTGGAAAGCACTGTTTGATCACTCACCAGCTTTTGATGATGAACTTCATATCCTGAGTCATGCCGGAACTCCGCATCCATCTTCACCTCAGATATCTCTTCTGTCTTAACATTGGTCAACCCGGAACCTGGATTGTACCACAAAGACAATTCAATAAAGTCAGCATTCAGATTCAGGAAGATTCTGCTTAACCCCATTGCTGGAGAGCAGAAGGCAACAATTCACACAGTGGAGGTGTGACGCAATGTGAAAGGGAATTGGGAGGAAAGTGAAGCATATCTGGTGTTTCAGTCTCACTGAAGTGACACAGAATGAGCTAGTAAAGTTTCTCCTCTGTTAAACGATCCTTAATCCTCAGAAGCTATATTGGTACAGGCATCAAAGGCTTCCAGCATGAAACACTGCATGAACTAAGCTGTGAGGGACCGACAGAGGCCTCCTGAACTGGCTCACAAGCTGCATATAGATTTGCTCTGACAGTGTCTTTAGTAATGTCAAGAAAATTTGTTGTTTAGGCCAAAATCTTCCCCCTCCCTCAGCTCAGGCTGCTGTGGGGAAAACACAGAATACTCATGGTGTAAGTAAGAGAACTCCAGATATCTTATTTTTTTGCATCCTGCAACATTGTACCTTTTCCATAAATACGCACAAGCTAATAAAATGTTTGTGAAGTTTACAGAGTTTCTATTTGTTTTCAGATTTCATACTGCTCAGGATTAATGATTCTTCTTGTCTTCTTGCTGAAACTTCTCTCGATTGGAAACATACAGAAAAGCAAGTGAGTACAGTCTGCAACAATTATAATCACACATAGTTTGTAGTCCTGTTCTCTTATGGGTGTGAAGAGGAGATGCTGCACTTGTCTAGCTGGAGAGAAGGCCAAAATTTCCTCCTGGAAAAATAGCCTTAGGAGAATGAGCCAGACTTAACAGCAGAGCACTGAATCTTGTATATGTCTGGATCCTGAAGAGCTGGCTCTGGCTTAGAGAGAATACATGGATATTCATGGAGCTGGTTGTTTTCCTTCTCAGTACCAATGCACCAAACATTTGTATTTCTTGGAGGCAAAAACACTGCAGAAGAATGGTGTTTATGAGATGTTACTTCCTCCCTCTACTGAATATAATAAAAACAAACCAGTTCATATTCCTTGCTTGCATTTATTTCAGCATCTTTTCACCCCCAACTCCTCTCTCCAAGGCTTAATTCTTAGAATCTTGTGCGGAACTTAAGTTTTGATGAAGAATCTCTTTTAAAATTCTCAACACTACTGACTGTTCCTCTGCTCCACTGTCTCTCTGGACTCTCCACAGTAATTCCTTAAGACTTCCATATGCCAATGAGCTCCACAATCTAAAATAGCAATCAATCAATTTTATTTTTTTTATTGCCCTTGAATGTGCAATTTCTTTTTTTATTAGGTAGTGGTTTATTTTTGAATTATGAACCAGCAAGAATAGATCTTCCCAAGAACTTCTCTGGACTGAAGAGACAACCCACTCTAAGGTTCTGATTTTTATTTTCATAGGAAACCATGCAAAGGAGAGAACAAGAATCATCATCATGTTATAAAGAATTTATAGTTATTTTTTTGTAGAGTCTGACTGCCCCATAAATTTTACTTTTTTTGATGCTACATCACAGTACTGACACAAATATAGCATGACATTTATGCATGGGAGACCATTTTTAAATGCAAGAACTGTAAAGTACTCAAGGAATTGCAGTCTGAAAACAAAACAATTAGATTCTGTCAAATAAATGCAGGAGGAAATGGAGCTGCAGGAAATTAAGCCCATGAAAAGGTACCTGAAAACAAGTTTAACTTTCTATCCTTGAAGCAGCTATGGCCAGTTTCCCAAATTAAGAATAGGATTTACTCTTTTGTGCATCATCTCAAAGTACTCCCTATGCCTGCATCAATGGGAAATGAGGAAAAGCATGTTGGAGACTGAAATGTTATGGTTTATGGCTTATATATTTTTACAAAGGACTTTTGCCTATTTTAGCAAAACTGTACAACAAAAGCTGCACGGAAGACCACTTTGCTCCTGAGGCCCTGGACTGTAAATTCATTAGAGATAAGACAAAGTGACACTATTCGCAGGTATGGTTTGGGAAGAATAGTTTCACAGGAGGATTAAGCCCAGCACCTTCAGGGGTGGAGGCTATAGCCCCAGGATTATCTTTTTATCTTGTAATTACCAAGCTTGTACAGACACCAAGGGGAGGAGGAGAGGTTTCCAGTGTATGGCAAAAAAGCCTCTGGTCAGAGGCAGTGAATGCCCATCCTCTACTATGTGGGAGCTGCAGGACCTCCCACCCCTGGAAAGCTATGGGACATCTATGGGACATTCACATGGGGCACAGATGAGGGGGTGTCATGGCCCATCAAAGGCCCTCCCCAAAGGGGTCTCCAGACCCTGCACTAGAGCACTGCATATGATACTACATGATGCAACAGATCCACAGTCTTAAAAGTGTCAAAGTGGCCCCCCTCAGGAGGGTACCTGTGTGTTCCAACCTGCCCAAACATATATTAATCCATTGGATTCTATAGTTTTTTGGCAGGGAAACCTCACCTCCAAGAAGACCAGATGGAGGAAAATAAGGAGATGTTGTTGGGACCCACAGAGGGGTGGTATGCTTCTACTATCTGTCTCTGTAACTCTTGCTGTCCTCCCTCCCCCCACCCCCATTTCTATTTCTTTCTTTCTTTTCATTTCCTTTTCTTTCTCTTTCCCTCTCTTACAACTAAATAAAATATATAATTTTTTTTTGGTATCAACATCTAACCTTTTTGGTTTAATCACACTTTGGGGATTATTTCAAACATCCAGGTTTGTTCCATTTCACTCACAGAGAGTTAGTTCTTTTTTCTCCTCCCTGATTAGAGCAGATTGCAACAAAGGAGAACATGGATCTGCCTGCAAGGAAGCTTGATCTGTCAACTCCTCTTGCCTTTTTGGTTTTGGAATTAAAAGAGAAGGGAGAAAATTACAGTAGTGGAGTACCAGTGCAGTAACTAGAGAGAAAGGGCTTTCCCAGGACTTGTTTCACTGCCCTTGGCTGCAGCAGCTGAAGAGGCAGCTACTCCCAGCTGCTCACCACTGTCCATGGCCACACTTGCTGTCCCTTGTAGATACCCTGGCAAAAGCAGGGAATGAAAAATTCCTCCAAGGCAAAGGCTTGAGGAACTGCACAACTTGGCTGCTACAGCTTCTATTTCATGCATTCCAACAAGCTGGCAAATCCACTGAAGCTTGATTATTAATCCACTGAATATTGATTAGAACATATCCACACACATATAAAATCAGTGAAGAATCTGCTTGTCTTTTGCTGAGGGAAGTCCTACCTCCCAAAACTCTTAGAGGTCACTGGAAGAGTTAGGAATCACATGGGAAACAGTGATTCTGCTTGGAGTGAATCTGGATTTTAAAAAAACTTTTGAGAAGGTCCCTGATCAAAGCTCTGGCAGAAGCTAAGATGCCAATGATTAGAAAGGAAAGTGCTATGTTACTTTCCATAACTGACTAAGAGAAAGGAAATGAAGTCTAAGTACACACCTGTTTTTCACGATGGAAGAACATTACCAGTGGGCCTGTGCTGTGCTGTTTGTGAAGTGATCTGGATAAGAGAGTGAATAGTGACAAGACAAAGTTTACTGATGAAAAAGAAAAGAAAAAAAACCAGGGCAGTCAAAGTAAAAATAGTTGCAAAGAACTGCAGAAGGATCTTACAAATTCCAAGAGCACAATAGAAAGGAAATTATATTCAGTGTTGATATAATGCAAAATGGTGCCTGTGGGGACACACAGCCCTAACTATATATAGTTATAAAGATTCTAATTTAGTTCTGATCCACAGAGACCTTGCAGTCACTGTGAGGAACTCTGGGCACTTGGCTCAGTATCAGTCAAAAAGGCAAAGAGAAATTATTATAGGAGCAATTATGAGAAAATAGAGAAAACAGAAAACATTGTTATACCACTATATAAATGATGCATCCTCATTTTAAATTTGGCAATTTGTTATGGTCACCTCACCTCACACTAAGGCAGAGGAACTAAGAAAGATATAATGGAGGGAGACCGATGATCACATGTATGGAATGGTTTCTGTACATGAAGGGCTGAAACTGTGAGTCTTCAGACTGGAGGAGGCAAAGGAAGTGAAACGCAACAGAATGTGTGACTGAGAATGACAAGGAAAGTCTACAGGAAATGGGCATTCATTACTTCTAAGAAATGCAGGTCACTAATATAGCTATGATACAGCAGATTGAAAAGTAACACAAGAAAGTGTGTGCACATATATATACAATTCAGTATAATGCAAAGCTGGACTGTGGAACTCACTGGCATAAATCATGAGGATATTTAAAATACAAAGGAACTAATGCAGAGGAAAGCTTCCTTCAGGGTTACTAAACACAACAGTGAAAATACAGTTTTCAGTCCTGGAACATACCAAATGCTACCTGCTCAGTGGATGTGCTGGGGTATAAGGCAGAGGTCAAATCTGTTCATATTCTATTTGTGCCACTGCTAGATGTCAAAAAATGGACATGAGCACTTCTTTTCTTGGGGTTTGACCACTTTCACTGAAAGCAAAGCTTCAACAGCTGAGTTTGTGGGTCTTTTCAGCTTCTGTTCAACAGTCAAACGCCACAGGCAGGAGTTACAGCAGCATTTCAGGGGCAGAACAGGTCACATCAATGGGCACCAGAGGGTGGTAAGTTCACCAGTAGTCTCAGCTGCTGGAAAAATGCAGGCTCTGGCTTCCCTAGAGCAGTATTTTTTAAATTTGGTTCCCTTCCCTCCTCCCATTTCAATCCAACAGTGCATGGAAGTCATACTTTCAGTATGTAGCAGGTTAAACCATGGGTGTTTGCCTTGAGATCAAGCAGAAATTTTTTCGTTTGAGCCAAGTGACCAAGGCCCCAGAAAAATGCCATGGAATCTGAGCACAAGGTAGGATCTGGTATTAGGAAGTTAATGATGTTAAGACTTACTGAAACTTGTTTTTGTCAACTTGCACTACAAAAAATTCAGAAACAGAGAAATAATTTTTTTTAGCTGTTGCACTAACAAACCCGATAGCAACCTTTTCCTTCTTTCTATCTCCCTTACAAGTGAGGAAAACTAGGGTAAACTGCTGGTCTTCTGCAAATAACTGATTATATAGTAAGGCAAAGTATGGCATTGCACTGGAATCAATTAAATACCTGGTATGAGATAAAAATATATATGGGGTTACATACGCCTTTCCATAATGTTATAAAATAACATATAGAGATATAGAGACTTTTTGTTGAAGAGTTTATCTTTATTACCAGTTTATTCACTTTACTGTCCTGGTGACCACACATTTAGACTTGTATGCTAAAATTAAAGATATACTTTTTAAGGGTAGTAACTGAAGAAGGAAAAACTTCAGGGTCTTTCTAAAACTTTGATCAGGGGTGAGATGCAAACAGTCAAGGGATTCCTAAGACCTCTTTATCCTTGCACTGAAGACAATCACACAAAGAACAGTTCTCTTTCTGACAAGAACTTCAATCCTGACCTAGGACAAAATTATGTTTTTTCAGTACCAATTCTAAAATAACCAACTCAAACATGAAAGTTAATATACAAGATGAAAAGTGCGAGCAACAGCCTCATTGCAAATTCACAAATAATGATAATTGCTAGCATTTTCTTCTGAATTACACACCATCTTTAGGGAGCTGCATTCCTAATCACTTCAATTTAAAAATGCTTCAATTCAGCTGGCAAATACATTAACTCACAGTTTTTAGAAAAACTGACAGAACTATTTTGTTATAAAAACCATGGCCTTAAAGGTTTCTAAGGAAATTCAACAAAATGAGATTACTATGATGGGCTTTTTATTGATATTGCTTTTAATTAGCAATATTAACTGCTTTTTTATATACATGTGTACACATGCATGTGTGCACACATACATTTCCAAACATCAAAAAATGAAGAGTATGAAACCCTTATTTTTCCTTGCCCTAAAGGGAAAAAAAATCATATCAAGTGAAGAACGACTCATATGAAAGAAACACCAAATAGCTGCTTTGGGGAACACTTTATAGTAGCATTGATGAGCTTCTACATTTGTGTAAATATATGTTTATGCTTTCAGAAGACTAAAAAAAAGAGGATACAGTGAGTCCCACCAAGGATATAATTAGGTGCACATTATCTACCAAACTGCTTGCAATTACTTACTTCCTCTACTGGTTAAATAAACAGCTAGAAAAGTTTTGTGATATTGTTTTGCACAGATCTAAGATAGTGTTAGCTGTGTCTGAGGTTACATCTAGAGTTAAAAATTAAATATCCAAGTGAAGCACAGTTGAAACAACTAGACCTGGGTGGTCTGTACACAGAGAAAACCAAAGTAGCAGTTTGAGTGTGCGGTACTGACAGCATTCAGGAAAACACACAGCTCCATGTCCATGAACTGTGCTTGAGTCATGTCAAGAACAAGAAAAGAGTTGTTGAATCAAAGCCTACATGTGTAATCTACATGTGGAGAGAACAGCTTTATCTGGGTTAAGCTTCATCAAAGATAAAAAGGGTGTAAGGGAAGGAATGAAGTCTCTGAACAACTCCCCCAGGGTAGAGAGCTGCCTGCTCTAACTAGAAGTTCAACTATTACTTCCATATGACTCTGTGACTTTGTGCAGGTCATTTAATTTTGAAATGAAAGAAGAATGAATACTGTAAACTCATAAAGAGGAAAATGAAGACTGTATACTCTTTTTTGTAAGGATAACTCACATATCTCTGGGGGATATGTACTTTTAAGACTGCATGGAACTAAAACTTTTGGTCTCTCCTAAGATGTCAGTGAAATGCTGGTTCACTTTTACTTCACGTGGCTCTCAAACTGAAGAAAGCAGAAAATCAGTGCAATAAATTGTTATCTTTTTCACAAAAGAATCTCACTGGAACGGAGTATAAAATAATTATTTCTCAGAATACATGTGTGTAGAAATGAATAATCAAAACAAGTAAAATCTGGCTCGATAATTTTTCTGGCATGTCAATCCAGATGCTGTGCATATGCACTATAATTGCATTCACAGTTAGCACTGATCTCATTTATAAAACAAACCAAAACAATCTAATGGAAAAAAACTCATTAATGATTTTTATTTAGTAGCTGCAGACTTTAAACAGTTAGTTTGAAGCAACTGTATTGAACTAGCATCACAAAGACAGGAAAAAATATGTTAGCAGTTACCAGCAAGAAAATCATAAATAATTAACTAAGCTGCTCTATGCCCTCACCTCATACAGACTGCAGCATATGTGTTAATGATTCTGCAGAACAGCCATTAGACTTACAGAGCCACTGCATGAGGAGAGAAACCCCTCAGTTATTATGTGATGTAATAGACATGTCATGATTTATTAGAAGAAGGGCCAAAGACTCAGAAACAGCTTTATGTGCAGCATTTCCCCAAAATAGTTAAATGTTTGCAAAAATGATCAACTGGCAAAGAACTGGAATAACACAAAAAACCACCAAGTCTAAACTATACTACATGGAAGAAATTAACATACTTAATAGCATAAAATCCTTGCATTCTGAATTATGAGCATCCTGTAAGTGATGTATTTACAGGTGTGAGGGTATACTTACAACTGCAGCTCTGCAACAGATGAAAGTATGATCTTCCCAGAGCAGAGCATTTGTTGTTTATCACCTTGAATTACAGAAGATACACTAATACTAAGCAATGTCCCTTCTGATGGTACATTTTTTAACCTTCACTCAATTTCCACAGATCAGACCTGCTGAATTAATGTAAGTAAAATGAGCTTGCTCATTCATGAGCATCTAGAGATGTTTTTAGATGTATTTTTATCTGTGTATGTCCTGATATGTACACGTGTACACACACACCAAGAAAAAGTTACTAATAAACAGATGCCCAAAATTCAGTTGCAAGAAATTAAGTCAATCAACCACAGGACTGCATTCCCAAGAATGGGATCCAGCCAGTGCCTCCCTGTCCATCGGTCCCCAGGAAAGGCAGGAGGGTTTCTCTAAATGAAGCAAATTTCTTTTTCAACTTCAGTGCTGGCTTTGGCACAGATACCCTGTTGACATGGAAACATCGGGTTGAATACACAGTGTCTACACCATAACAAAGAAGAAGGGTTTTGTGACTCCCTCTGACTGACTGTATTCATTCAGACTCATCCCACATCCAAGCCCTCTGGAAGGAGAGAGAACACCAGGTCAGGAAACTCCCCTTATATCAACATACATTCCCTTTCTATTTGCTGTTGCATCAGCTCAGGAATAGCAGGTCCCTGGGAAAACAGATTTCCTTTCATGTCCCCTTTATTTTACATGCTGAGCACTGAAGGAGTCATGGTGGTTCAGCCAGGTGGTTCAGAGCTGCCAAGGATACTCTAATAGAGTAGAGCCCAAAAGATTTCTTGCAGGAGGGACTGGAGTGGGAACAGCAGTAAGAACTTCCCCAGCTTCCTCTGGTCTGCTGGCACTATGGCATCAGAGGGGCTGATAAAGCATTTACCTGACTTTTCAGTCACTTTCCTTCACACATAAGCTGAAAAAAAGAGTTTTAAACGTTTTTAAAATATTAAGATGTGGCTGTCCCATCCCTGGAAGTGTCCAAGGCCAGCTTGGACATGGCTTGGAGCAACCTGGTCTAGTGGAAGGTGGCCCTGCCCATAGCAAAAATTAAATCATGAAAAAGTGAGTACTGGAGCACAGGAGAGAAGGAAAAGCTACTGAATAAGTTGTTACAGTGAGATTATCAAGGAAAGAGGTACTCTTTCTATCTGAAGTTCTTCCCATGGAAGCTCTCAGGCTGGACTGGAGCCTTCCAACATCTAACATTTCCCTGTATAAAGCAATTTATAAATAGCAAGAAGTATGTCATAAATCTGTTCTAATTTTGTGCTGTATTAAAAAATAGCTCACTGATGACTACTTAGTACATCTAGATATTTTTCTTCCCTTTGACCTTTTACCATCTCATTTACTTCCTTTTTAGAAAGGAGATGATAAGAGATGGTTTTAGGCATAATTTTTATTTTTGTTTGCCCATTTACAAATTAGGAAGGGGAAGGGCAGTAAGTTAAGGCACTAGAGTCCTTTTCTAATGCCCATGTGAATTACACAGAAGTTTTATCCATACTAAAAAATGGGGTTCATCCAGACAATACTCTTTCCCTAGGACTGATGCAGATCAGATTCCAATTCAAGCTTTAACTGTGGACAGCCAAGGTGAAGCACAACAGAGGTGGGGGTTTAGACAACTGGCATAAATTTCAACAAATGCTTTAAACTTGGTGCTTACTCATAAACTTTTCTACTCTATAACTGGACAGCTCCTTACTTTCTCTGACTTGACTGACAGACTTCATTTTTTGAAAGAGAATGATGTGGTAAAGGAAAAAGATCCTACATATCATAAATACTACTACCACCTAAATACTTGTTGAACCAGATGATCGTTGAGGTCCCCTTTCAACCCAGTATTCTATGGGTCTGTGATGCTATTCTGTACTGTGACCAAACTATCTCTCTTGTAAGAAAGTGACAAAGATGATCTGCATGATTTTGATCTGCCTTTAAGAAAAACCTACTGATCATTATAAAAATGTTGTGTGAACAAGAAGTAAATAAAATAGAAAAGAGAAAAAAGGGCACATGTTTGCATGTTTCTCTTAGTTCTTTCAGAGCTCATTTTCTTCAAGAATTTCAAACAGCTACTAAACATTCACTTGTTTTCACTTCTTCAGTCTTGGAGTGTTGCAGGCTGACATGACACCAGTATTTTCACCCCCAAGAAGAAGGTCACTTGAGCCAAGCAAGTAGAAGTATCAACTGGAAAGTCAGGCCCACAAAAAGGGCAAACCTTTCAGGAAACCAACAAGAAGCAGGGCAATTAAAACAAAAAGTCACAAACATCTGGATGGATTAATCTGCAGGTCTTTCATTAATACTTTTTCACTCTAGAGAAATCTACTAATTTTTTTACGTTTTTTTCTTCAATAATAGCCCCAATCTGTAAAAACAGACTATCCAAAAGGACAGTTATTGATGACTGAGAGAGACTGGGACAACTGACTGCTGATCAGAAACCAAATTTACTGTGGGCAATATATCATTATTTACCATTCTAGGAAGGTTAGTCATTTTTTACTATAATGATTGGGTTAAACATCACACAAACAAGCTTATACATTTTCGCAACATCTTTTCTATTTGCAGAAATTGATTCGATCTTCTTCCTTGTCACCAGTCCGATCCAATCCTCTTGCAATCTTCAAAGCTCCATTTGTTCTTGCAAAGTCATCCTGATTATTAAGTCTCTTTTACTAATCAGATCCAAAGTACTCTCTGTCTTTGCAACAGCAGACAGTTACTGGACAAAATGCATTTTTTTTTTCTTTTGAACCTCTAATATAGAAATTTTATTTGCAATTAGCAAGTAAAGTAAAGCAGGTTTAAAGCACACCTTTTTAAACTATCAGAATCCCTTCTGTACTTCAGTTTAAATAAGCATTGCTTTGCTTTCCTCTATTCCTTGCTCATGAAGATATTCAGATTGGGACAGTTTCCCTGTTAACTTGAAATTTTGTCACATAAATTGCTTTTGAAGGATGATGAAAAACTACATGGACATTTATAGACAGAATCTGTATCAGTAAGAAAATTTTTTTTCTAAATCTGTAAATGATGATTAAAGACATCAGGAAGTTAAGCACTACTTTTGCACTTTAGCAGAACACTGAGAAAATATCCCATGCTATTTTCACAGTGGAAAAGTTATAGCATCTGCTATCTGCCAAATTTCAAGCCATAATGGTCAGATGCTTAAATATTTTTTACCTATCTTTAGTAGTCTATCGCACACATTCACCAAGGTGACTCATGACTGAGCCTACTAGTATCAGTACTACTTGTACTGATAGTACTACTTGTACCACCACAACCAACAAAGCACTCTAATGCAGTTGACTAAAACATACAGTTTCACTCTGAAACTCGAGAGTGGCAGTGAGAGAAAATCCTTTCTCTAGAGAAGGGACAGGAGGAATTTCTGAGATGTATGTCTATGTGTGAAGGAACAGAAGGGAGGAAGTATAACCTGCAGTAATAAGTATGAGCCTCATAACAGGAAATTTTCCAGGATGTCTGAAACTAAAATTGTAAATAATAATAGATTTCAATATAGTAAGAAAACTGCTAGACTGAATTAACATTTGGATAACAAAATTTGGATTAAACCATATGCATGTCTCATCTGTGATATTTCTACTACTCCTGAGGAAGAAGGTAGATAATGCAGTACTGGAGGGATTTTCCCTGATCCCAAGATTTTTGGCATTGTAGTTCTGTACCTGTTTCCAGGCTCTCTTTATGGACTGATTAAAGACTCTAAACACAAGTAAATATGTCAGATTCCTAAAACAGTGCCAGGAACACACTACTTACAACACATATCCCAACATATGAGCTTATTTTACCTCCCACTGTAGCAATGTCTGTAGTTGTAAACATTGGTGGGTTAAGATCTAAAAACACTAGGAGGGTGCTATCCATGATGCTATCTAATGGATGTTTGGAAGACAAGAAGAAGGGAAGAAGGATACAGATCAATCAGTTTAATCTGATCTGAAGGAAGAAAACACAATTATGATGTGACACTGAAATAATCCTGACCCTAAACCACATTCTTACTACATTGAAGAGTCGGAGAGTAGCCTCTTCTGAAATAAAAGGCTGTTTCCTTTCAGTGGTTTTAACAATTTCAGATAATTCTGAACAAAAACCAGAGGAAAAAGAACCCCAAAAGAAAAAAGAAAAAAAAAAGAAGTTAGTATGAAAAGCTGAAAGTATTCTTCCTTTTGGAAACTGGACTTGTCCCATTTTAACTTTTCCAAACATTTGCAGCCTGACTCAGCCTAGTGATCTGCTGTTGTTCTGAAATCAATACAAAGAGAGAGATACCTACAGAGGAGAAACAATCACCCTGCTCTGTCCTAGAATGGAATGAATAGCTGTGTCCTCAGGCATCCTCAGGGAATCCAGAGGGATAATACCCATTTTTAGGTATTTGGACATAAGATAAGTACCATAGCAAAAAATATCAATGTCCCCTGAAGTTCTGAAACTATACGCATCAATTCTTTTTTAGCCCTGCTCACTCTAAAATAAAGGATTTGACATTTCTATTATACCTTCCCAAATTAGAAGTAGTGTCTGTACTACAGGGTACCAAGTTTACCATCTGCTGCACCTGCCAAAGTATTATTTCTGGAAGGGATGAGATCTTTGATACAAACCAGTTCTGGGTCTGGGACTCACTCCCGCTGCAAGCACACATCCCAAATACCCTCGATATGCACAGCACACACACAAGGGATTTGTGAGGGAATGATGTTTCCATCATTCATGGAATAGCATTAAATTTTGTGAGAGGGGTACACCAAAGCAAAGGTAAATCATTTAGGCCCAGGCAGACCACATGCATGCTGGAAAAATACAGATTAGGTAAAAGCCATGCAAGTCATATACCTGGTCGTGTGGTGAGTCCTCTGTCTGCAGCTGGGCGGGCATCAACGGGCTCAACTAGGTATGTGCAGAAAAGAAACAAAAAAGTAAACAAAAATAAACAAAATTCCCCAAAATTACAGAGTCAAGGGCTCTTCTGTTTGGATAGTGCAGGAGAGACATACTGCATTAACAGTTACCAAAGCAAAAACTAGAAAATATCTGTTATAACATATCTGCCTGATTTTAAAAGGAAGGGATGGACAGGACTTCACAAGGAAAGTTCAGAGTTGAGGCATCATTTTTACATCATATTCTGGTTATTCCTTCAAGTCAGAAACCATTAAACAAAAGAATTTCTGTCAATAGAACAAAACCATATTCATTACATGCAAACTTTTCCCTATTGTCTGATCAGAACTGGCAGCCAGAATGCACATGATGAGCTCCTGCAGCTGCTCTTTATCAATATTGACTTAAAAGTTTCCTGAATCCCTCCTTTTTCCTTTCAACAGGGATTCTTTACAGCACCAGCTATAACATTTAAAAAAAGTCAAATGCATCTTGAAAATACAATCAATATTCCTATATGTTCTGATTCTTGAACATCATACTTCCAGTTTTTGGAAGGGAAACAAAGTAAAAACACAAATTCCTATCTAAATGTGTGTCATATACAGTTTAACAAAACTCTTTTATTACCCTACTAAGGTTTTGTCCGTTGAAACCTAAAGTTGATGGAGCTCGCTGGCACTAATAGAAAAACAATATTTGCAAAACTTAGAGCTATTTGAGTCACTGTCTACTCCCTCAGCAAGTTCAAACATACTGGAAATGTTGATTAAAAGATTCAGATTTTTACCGCTCTTTTTTGGTTGTTTCTCTCTTTTGCTCCAATTGTGCTGCCTTCCTTATCTACCCTATCTTTGACAGTGTCAAAGAACTTAAATTCAGAAATTAAGTGTTACATTGTTCCTTAGAATTACAAATTTTTAACACATATTCTAATTAATTTGAATTTCTGGATTCAGGTATGAGCCTTTATCAGCAGTAAGTATGAGATAAGGTAATGATGTGAGGTAAGTAAGAGATGCAGTAACACAGGAAATCTGACAGAACCACAGTTTTCAATCAAGAACTGCTCATCAGAAAATCACACAAATCTGATGATACTGTTGATTTGAGCAATGGAACTGTCCATCTTCTCAGGAAGTCTGTGTCACTGGCTGTGGTCATTGGCCACTGTTCCTGTGGGTTTGACAAACAACCTACTGTGCTTGTGAGAGCCTAAGTGTCTTCCGTGTCCTTTGCACACAGGAGATGACTGCATGAGCTCCTGCCTCTGAATAAAACCCAGTAACTTAGTAACTTTAGAGTAGCTGCAGACTAAAAGCACATCAGCATATCTGACTCACTTGTGTCTCCAGAAAGGCAGACTTTCATACAGCTTGTTGCAGAGCAGGTCTGGTGCTGCAGAGGCACTTCTCTTCACAGCAGTTTAGAGTGGCACTAGCATACCATGTAATTGTTTTTCTTACATAGATCTATACAAAATGCAATTTCCATCCTTAAGTAAAAACCAGTTTTGAGTAGTTTCCTGTTTATGTATTCTGCTACATTCTTCAATATTGTTAAAAACGACAATATAATATTGGCTTTCACATTTATGTATTAGCTTTTACATGTTGTTATTAATCATAAGTATTTAGATATGGTAAAATTTGTAACTCCTTTTGGCTGCTTATTAGTGTAACACAATCTATTACTTTTGCACTGTATAGCTTGTAGAAACAATAGTGATGAATGTATTATATCATAGGCCTTAGCAAAACAAGAAATGTTAAAGTTCTCCAGTGTAACTAAGACAATGGTGTAAGGCAACTATGCTTGCAAGGCAATTATGCCTGTTTCCCCCTCATCTGCTGACCAACCTCTCCAAGTAATAAAATAACAGTGACACAAACCAGAGCACTGGAGAAGAATCTTAGAAGAATTTGTTAACTCCTTATCAGGGAGTGTGAAACAACAGGATGGAAACACAAGAAGAAATAAAATATATGGACTTAACCCAAAGGATGTCATACAGATAAGTCAGAGTGTAAAATAAAACAAAAGAGTTCCTGAAACATCAAAAAGCTCACAAGAATGTTTGAATAATGTATGAAACACATGATTATGCATGTACTTCTGTAATGTAACAGCATATAGACAACACTGTCTTAATCTGCCAGTGTGTTCTTTGGCCAATAGTAGTCAGAAACACCCCAGCACTGGACATGGTCCCTTTTTATCCTCTTATTAAACTTATAAAAATTCTAAAGAGTGAATTCTGGTTTTCACTATATTTTCAGCACCAACCCTCAGATTGCTCAGAAGTAATTTTCAGTGGCAAGGACCCAAGGGAAGAAACAACCATGAGCAAACACTGCCCAAATTGCTCTTGCAGATTCCTCCTCTGTTAACTTGCATCCTCCCTAGAAGTCTGAGGGGGGTTTTCCCTCCTCTCTGTAATTCTGCATGACAACACCTATGGAGAACTGAGAGAGAAGCCTGTGCAACAGAAATGGGAGTAGGTGTAGGGAAAAAGGATGAAAGAAGTTTCTGTTGTACAGTAGCATGGACCTGACCATGTATTTGTGGTTAGGTGAGAGTATTGGTAATGAATAATTCTTATCATCTATAATCTTGGAAGCCCTTTACAGGGGGGAAAGGCTGGGACACTGGCACATTTCGTAACTGACACAGAAGGAAAAATACCTGGTCAAGGTCACAAATTACCTTCAGGGCAAAAACTGGAGGCAAACAGTAAGAGTCAAAAGTCTTCCAAAGCAGATGTGACGGACTGGCATTTAAGAAACAAAGGGAAACACCTAGGGAAGATAAAGCTGCTGGAGGATGGGAGTTTTTCTCCTGGCCAATGACTAGCCATTTCTGAGAACTGACAGCAGTTTTGACCATTGAAAAGTGAGATCAACCTGTGAACACCACTTTAAGACCTAAGTCCGGGAATTTCATATTATCTTTGGTTTCCAGCTTTTGAAGAGGTAACAGGGCTCTGGTTCAGCCTCCTCCTCTCTAGGCCGGACAATGCCGTGGGAAGCGGGGCTGGCCGGAGCTCTGCGGGTCCCGGGGAGGATGGAGACTGTGAAGTGTCAGGAGCCCCTTCTCGGAGGGCTCACTGGGCCTTGTACAGCGGGGCTGCTGGGCCAGGCCGGTCCCTGGCTCAGCTGCAGTTTCTGCTGCTGCTGGGTTTCACCAGAGACTGCCGAGTAAGGAGAGAGAAAGCCATTGACCTGCGGCAGGCTGAGACAGTGGCCACACTCTCCAGAACAGCCAGGAAAAATCTTTCATCACAGACAGCTCCAGCCGCTGCTCTGGCAGAGATCACGGGACCATCCACAAAGCCTGGGCAAGATTTTAGCTCTTTCACTACCCAGATGAGACTTGCAGATTAATCCTTTTTTCCAGAGAGAGGGGAAGAGAGAGAGTGATCAACAGGTAAAGAGACAACATAAACTATCAAAGACAGTGAAGAAAAGAATTAAGCTTCAGATGAGGGAGAGAAATAAGGAGATGCTTTAATAAGCTGAAATATTCTTTTGCTAAAACTATGGAGATGGACAATAGTGTTCTGAAAAAAAACTCCTTTAATTCATGATAGAGTATTTTGGGGGTAGTGGAGTATTTCAAAGTGTGGATCTAAGCAAATGGTGAAGTAGTTGTGATCCTATAAGATGCTGGAACAGAAAAAGAGAAGTGATAGTTGTTGAAGATTTGTGGTCCTTAAGAGACAAAGAGAAAACTTCTGTTTGCAGAGATGGTCAGAGACAGATGAAGAAAACTTTTGCCTTTGAATAACTCATCCTTAAAATGACACCCCTTGAATCATGGCCCACAAACACACCTCAGAGTGATGTGAAATGGGAGGAGAGAACTGATGACAGAGTTTTCTGGGCGGTTGGCATCAGAGAAATAGAAAGCCATGAAAAAAATGGTTTTCTTGTGAAAAACTCCATAGATTGACAAAAGAGAACTTCTTCTCTACAAAGACTGATGAAAAGACTATAGCAAAGTTGGGACTGTTTTAACCACCTGTTTTTTTTGTCTCTATGTTGTCATGTGAACAAGGGGAATGGTTGGGTAGTGGGGAAAAAGGGTTTCTGGAGGTTTTATTCTGGTTTCTTATTCTTGTAGTTTTGTTAATAAACTTTCTTTATTCCTTTTAAGTTTTAAGCCTGTTTTGCTCTTCTTCTAATCCATATCTCACAGCAAGAAATGAGTACGTTTTCTAGTGATTTTTTAGCAAATGCTTTAAAACCACGACAGCAGATTGTGATGACAGGCAACATAATACAAAGAAAGTCTGGCTTCTGCAGAGCCCTGAACTATCACTTTTTGAATTTCAGCCGGATTTGAAAACCTTCTTGTTATGCCCCAGTATTGGTATATGCACAAACAGCAGTTAACTCTGAAAATCTTGTCTGTGGGTTTTCTCACTGCTTGCCCTCATATGGTGGTTTTGCATTAAATTGATTTTGATGAGGAGGAAAAACATCAGACACTGAAGTAATTCTCTGTAAAAAGCTGTTAACAAGTTTCTTCTGTGCCTGGCAAAACCAATAGCTGGCTGGCTCTGAGATCTGACACACTGCTAAAACAATGAGAGAAGCTGGGAACACCTCTATGATAACAATACTTTAGAACAAAAAACCACGGGAAGTTCTTTTTCCTGCTTTTGGAGAGGTGGCTAGCTGGGGGCCACTGGGCCCCTGGTGTGCTGCTGGGCCAGGCCCTGCTGAGCCATGCAGCCACCACCATATCTTGGCATGGCCACTGCGCTCCTGGCTGCTCCTGCCACTGACCATGAGCCTCCTGCCATACTGGCCCGGCCAGTAATAGACTTTGTTTGAAGTACAGCAGGTTAGAAGCAGACAGTCATGCAAAGGGACAAAAAGGACAGCAGCTTTTCTTTTTTCAGTGTCCCACAAGAAGAAAACCACAGAGTGGAGCCGACAGCTGGCGCAGATTGTGCAGTGCTGGGAAAATCACATGACCAACAGAGAGAAAAGCACAATGAGCGTTTCCACCGATTTGTGGAATCTGGATAAGATCTACTTTTCAGCATTGCAGAACACCACTTGAGAACAGATGAACCTACAGACACCAATCTTCTCCCAGGTCAGGGAAAAGGGAAAGTGGGGACATGTTAGGAGAAGAACATGGCGATACCAGGTCAGTTCAGAAGGAGTAAGGGGAGGAGGAGATGCTCCACGTGTCGGAGTTGAAAATCTTCCGCAAGCCACGATGGACTATGACATGATGACAGGACTATAATACAACAAACTGTTTCCCTGTAATTCAGGAAGCGTATGGGTGGATGTAGCATTCACTCGCAGCCCATGAGAACTGGATGAGAGGAATGACAGGTTTGTCTTTACAAACAAGCTGTGGGTCTGCTGGTAAATAAAACTAGCACTGAGAGATAATAGAAAAAATTGGATGGATTCCACTGATTGATGAATAGAAAAAGATATTTGCCTTTACAAACAAACTGTATGTTTGCTGGTAAATGAAACTGGATATTGAAAGATGAAAGAGACAAGGGGGAAACACCATAAATTCCGTAAGAATTAAAAATTAAGAGTGAGAGTTATACACATTAGAGGGGAATCTTAGGTATTAGGCATTTCGGGAAGCCTGTACCTCTCAAGTACCTCAGCCAGTGGGGAAAGAGAGAAGGGACATGCAGCCAGGAAATTAGGATAAAAAGGAGGCTGCACCCTCCAAAAATCTAAAGACCCCAGGGGAATGCCCCGTGACGTCTCCCTTTATTCAAATAAAGTAAAAGGACTCCTCTGGACATAAACCTCTGGTGTTTGCGGATTAATTTTCCTGACATGGAGAACGTAGATGTTGAAAAGCTGTGATCAGAGAGACAGAACTTTTGCTTTCAGAGACAGAAGAGGACCCTTTGCTCTTGTACTAGAACAGCTCATCCTTAAAAACTGTACCCTATAAGCTGAAATGGCCCATGAAAGCAACTGAGGGAAGACTGCAAGACGTGGGAAGGATTTCATGATGCAAACAGGGTTTTTCAGGGTGGACTGTTAGCTGTGAAAATTGGAACCATGCTGGAAGAGTTCACAGGGAGCTGTTTCCTGTGGGAAAGACTCCATGGGGTAGCAGGGGAGTCTCCTCTCCCTGAATGAACTGAAGAAAGATTCTTTTTAGAAGTGATAAACTTCCTGAGAATCCCAGTTTTTGTGTCTGCGTTGCTCGTGGGAAGGAAAGAGGGGCTGGGGGAGACGAAAGGTGTTCTAAAGGTTTATTTCAGTTCTTATCATTCTTCTTTTCCTTCTTTTAATGAAGTTTTCTTTTTACCTTTTAAAGTTTTAAGTCTGTCTTGCCCTTAAAACATTTTTTCCTAATCCTTATCTAAACTCCATGAGCTTTATATTAACTGATTTTTTTCTCTTCCTGTGCTCAATTCTAGCAGAGGAAGATGAGTAGATGATTTTTGTGAGTGCACTGGCATTTGGCCAGTGGTCAACCCACTACGCCTCACTGGACCACATCATCACAACAGCCAATGAAGAGGGGAGGAATTCAAACCTACTACAGCATTTATCAATAACCAAAACTCAAATATGTACTTTGTGTTATTATAAAAAGTGCATTCATTTTGATGCTCCAGCATTTTATTTCTCTTGAATATACTTCCAAGTGCACAGAAATAAGACTGAAAATGCATTGTCTAAATAGACTCATCAAACTAAACTGGTACATGTTTATTTACACTGGCTACTCAGACTTCATAGAGGCCACACACTCCCACCTTTACCTAATACATCTCAGAAGAGCAAGAGAGAATATGTTTACTTCTCTTTTCAAAAGTAGAAGAAAAGTACCTTAAAACCTGGTGCAAACCAGCAGGTGAGGAGCGCTACGTGATGCTCACCTATCAAGAACGTTGTTGAAGGGAGCAACTGAAAACTCATACACAGTACATTTACAGGAATCTCATTTTAGATAAATACTAGATATTGGCATTAAGGCTCCCCATAACCTAAAGCTAAAATACAAACCCAGTTAGTCATTGGCAAAATGCCTAGAGGGCTTGGCAGTGTCAGAGCTTCACAGCTGTTGGGGGCTTGTTAGTGGTCACCTCTGAAGATGTGTTCTGCATTGCTGAAATACAGTTTCCTGACATTTTTCATGGTGCCTCTGTACGGTTCTCAGAAAGTGTTTTCTTTGTCAACCTAATTTATGTTGCAGCATGGTAGACATCCATACAGTATATTAACTGCTGCTTTGGATTAACTTCTGTCAGCATTTCCAGGGAAACTACCTCAGGGGAAAATAAGTGAGAAAATACTTGCAAAAAATACTGAGTTATGCTAGACTTTCAAAGTCTATTTATTTTTAGACTATTTTTCACTTACTTGTCAGTAAAAGCAATTCTAGGGAAATAAACTATTTGTATAAAACCCATTCTTTAAAACAGTTTACATTGGGAAAATTTCAAAGGGAGTTATGGAACCTTAAGATTATATGGCAACATACCAATCCAATACACTATTAATATCTCTGGGTGAAACCTGGGATTAGATCATGGCTATGGAAGGAAACAGACATGGAAACTAATAATAACAAATTTTAGTGGGGAGGGTTGTGGTATTTTAAATTCATCAGAGGGGAAAAGAAAGAGTAGGAGAAAATTACGTCAATTGTTATTAACTTCTTGCTACTTCCAAACCATATTATAACACAGAAACATATTTTTGGAAGCAATGTAGACAAAGCCAGAAGTAAGATCACTGTCAAAGAAGAAAACACTCATGGGAAGTGAAGACAAATGACACAGTCAGTCATGGGATTCTGGAACAAGACGGGAGACAAACACAAGGGAAAAAATAAAGCTGTGAAATTCCCCTTTGATGCTATGGGTAAAGGTATAGAAACAGTCACTAAAGAAAGAAGGTATTGTTGGCATGATCACATAAAGAACACTGTGATTTGGGTAAAGGACAGAGAAGTATAAGGGGAAACAAGAAGGACTTGAAGAGGTTTGAGTCACTAAATGACTTCCACTTCTAACTGTGCATACTTGAACAATTATAATGGTTGACCTAACTGAACTGACTGCTGCAATAAGTTCATGACAGATACAATGTGATCCTGGTACAAAAAACCAAACCAAAGCCCATCAACTTGAAGGCATGAAAGACTAAGTGCTGCAACAAACCACATGCTGCATTAAAACACATACTCTAATAATTGAGTATGGTATTCCATGCAGGAGAGTTTTTGTTTCTTATTTGCTGCCATACATTTGAAAAGGAGAACCATGCTCAGTATAGTTGCTTGTGGCAATTCAGTGTCACTTTGAAGTACCTTTCATTATTAGATTCTGACCTTAGACAGGTTTCTGAAGGATAAATACACTTGGGTGATTAAATTGTGGATATGTCTGGGGGCACCTTCTACCTAATAACTTTTAAACCTGGTGACTGAAATAGATATATTTTGAAAGCTGGAAGGACAGACATCAAAAATAATTAATCCCCACCATGTTTTATGAAAGCAGGCAACAGGTATAGAACTGATGCCCTAGGTGCCTCAGCTACAGAAAACACTGAAGCAAGAGCTGCAGTTGAAAATTCCTGCAGGACAGACATGAGCTAGACTGTGACCTGCTCCTGGCAGACAGCCTTGACAGGTGTGCTAGGGTTAGAGCAAGCTGCAGCTCCTTCCCCAGGAAAATGAGGTTCAGCCTCCCAGCCTGTGAACCATCTGTACCCATTGCCAGTGCCTGATGTGTTTCAGCCAGCTGCTTTCAGTGCCTGGCATGCCACTTGGCTGCAAGTGCCCTTCAGACACAGCTGGAGTCCTTGCCATCATCTCCTGCCTTCTGGTTCTTCCTGCCAGCTGGTCTGTTGAGTTTGCTCTGCTCTCAGGTCTTAGACTCTTTGTCCCTAACTTGCAGTGCTGACTCCCTGGTACTCCGATTTTAGCCCTACTCCTGACCACCCTCTCCTGTTTCCCTCAGATCTGCTGAATATCTGCCTCACTGACCTTTGTGCAGGTCTTTTCTTTTGTCTGATTCTAGGCAAGGAGTGCCAAGTGGCAAGGAGTCTTCTGACTCCTTGGGACAAACTTTGATTGCAAATTTATCTCTGATTCCACTGATTTCACCTGGTACCAACACCAGACCTGGCAAATCCGTGTCCGTGTCCCACACACACAGTTGCTCACTGTCACTCACCGTGCTGGAATGAGACTAACTGCATAAGGATGACCTCAGAACTCATTCTGAGAGCAGGTACAGCCTAAGCCAGTGGTTTCAAAAGACTTAAGGAGGATGTTAATGTCTGTGCAGTTCAGCTACAAATCACAAATTTGCCTGAGAAGACTTCTGCAGTACCAGTCTCTGTGTGTACTGTGGCTTTGCAATATCAAACTTTTATCACTGATGTGGTTAACTTAGCACTAGTAACAGTGCAGTTGAACAAAGGAAAACCAAGGCAAGAACAGGAACTTGAATGACATGACCAAAGTCCCTCAGGTTTCTGATTTATTTGCTCCAGCACCTAAGTGAACTACCAATTCCAGATGTTACATGGATTTTTCACGGAGCGTGCAGTCACTTGAGTGAAGTAGTCCATATAAGATTCCTCAGGAAAAACCTTTTCACTAGCCAAGTTGTATTGATGTGCACGTAGGAACATTTCTGCAGTACATTCCAGGCAACCAGTGTATGGAGTGAAATAACAGTATCTGTCTGCTAGGATTATGCTGGAACTGTAATAATTTTCATGCCAGCAAATAAAAAGCTCTACCTGAAATAAAACACTCACTTCATCATGGCACAAATCTAATAACTTATCTGCCTTCATTTATTGTCATGTATTGTTTAAGACTTACTCATAATCTCCTAGAATTTATTATTGTTTGTTTCTGAAGGCAAGTAAGCTCAACTCTGAAATTTATTGTGTGTTTAAATTACAGATTTTAGTCAGGACTTTCTATTCCATCAAAGAAACACAACTGACACAGCAGACCTGTTCCAAATGTACATTTCAGGACCTCTATCTCACTTACACATAAGAAAAATACTGATTTTCAGGGAACAACGTGAAGAGAAACCACAAAGAAAAGTTTTTCACCTCAGAAAGTTCTGTGGTTTCTCCCCCTATTGTACTTACCTTCATTTTCAGTATTGGCTGGAACAGAATCAACTCCAAAGGGATGCCATGGCTGAAGGTCATCTAGGCTGAAGTCTCCATCCACTGGAAGAAGTTCAACTGTTGTCTTTGTTTCAGTCAGTGAAGGCATAAGAGCATCATTTCCATAGCTGATTCTGGGTTCACTGATCATATTGGCCAAAACATCATCAGAGTAGTTTTGCTCTTTCTGAAGTAATTCATCTGCAAGGAAATTTTAATGCAGAAATTATCTGAAAGAGCCAGCATATCTAAGGACCTATTTTCAATGCTACTCAAGTAAGAATTCACTGTTGTGAGATTCTGTTTTCTTCTGATAAATAAAAACATTAAGGCTTGGAATAGTCAAAACCTCATGATAAGCGCTGCAGCTAAGGCATTTTTTTGAAACATCAACCAGAATTGCTTAATGCTGTTTCCTACCCACATGTTCACGCATAACAGATCACAGGTCTGTGCTATATACATTCCTTGTCTCTTCCAAACCATATTGAAAGGAACCACAAAACAATACCCTTCAACTCAACATGCTGCTGCAAATGAACTGGTGAGAGATCAACAGGAAGAAATGTCTGCAATTTCTCCTTCCTCTTAAATGCTTGCTGTCAAAGCTCGTAACTCTTAAATCCTAAATCTTCACAGAAGTCACTGTATCAAATTTGGTTTACTATAACACATCAAATCTGAAGAAACATTTGATTTTTTAAACATATATAACTTCATCATAATGCTGAAGAAGTTCTTTGTTAAAGAGCAGTAGTAGACATCTACTAGTAGTAGTAGTAGTAGTAGCAGCAGCAGGCAAATTATTTTACAAGCCACCAGCCCCTAAAGCTACATTCTATTATCTATGCTGTGGATTTTTTTTATTGAAGCAAGGTGAGAACAATCAAAGCACTTTTCAGTTCCATCAGGTGTATAAGACAGACTGTTCAACTTAGTGTTAAAAATAAGCTCAGAGGTTGTGTGTGCTTCATTATTCCTATTCCCTTCTCACATCAAAGTTCCTCTGCTCTCAGTGCAGAGAAGACATGGACTTGTTGGAGTGAGCCCAGAGGGCCAGAGAGTTGATCAGAATGCTGAAGTACCTCTGCTATGAAGACAGGCTGAGACACCTGGGGCTGTTCAGCCTGGAGAAGAGAAAGGTCCTAGAAGACCTTACTGTGGCCTTTCAATACTTAGATGGGGCCTATAAGAATGGACAAACTTGATATCAGGGCCTTTTGTGATAGGACATTGGGTGATGGTTTTAAACTGAAGGAGAGTAAATTTATGTAAGATATAAGAAAAATCTTTTTCAATGAGGGTGGTGGTAGATGCCCTGCACCTGGCATTCATGGCCAGGCTGGACAGAGCTCTGACCAAGCTAATCCAGTTGAAGATGTCCTTGCTCACTGCAGAGGGGGCTTGACTACATGACCTTTAAAGCTCCCTTCCAACCAAAACTATTCTACAAATCCATTCTTGAGTACCCCTGCTTCACTGACATCTGTTTTTGTAGAAAAACATACTATTTGCAAGTATTTTGAGGGAACTGGCTGCACAAGAGCACATTCAAGTAAGCAATTGCAATTTGGACCAATAACTACAAATAAGGCACCAATAGTAAGCAGGTGCCACAGAGCTAAATAGTTCATAATAGGACACTGTAATAGAGTGCAAGTGAGCACATGAGAACACACATGGCAGCTGATGATACAACACCTTTTATTAAGACTGTCTTCCCTGCACTTCATTAAGGACCTCCTGGACTGTCCCACCCACACATCTCACACTTCATACCCACATCTCTACCATGCAGCAAGTCAGGGACATGAATCACCACTGCTGCTAAACCCTTTATGTCACTCCATAGGGGCTCACTCATTTCCTAGTAATATCAGTGATGAAGGGCATCTAATTTTCTATACATACCACAGCTTTAGACACTTCAGCAAAATCTTTTGAATGTTATGTTTCTCCCAGCTTTACACTATGAAGCTTCATAACACAGAGGTACAATGTAAACATGCAACACCCTCAGTAAGGATTCTTACCACCTCACAAGCATTACAAGTGCCACTGTTTCAGTGCCTCTATCAATGATGATGCAGTAAGGTTCTGCACTGTAATACATCTTTCAAAGGCCACCTTGAGATAGCCAATGAATATCTCTGCCACTCTATTTCCATAACTAAATTCAGAACATCAAAAATAAATAAAATGTTGCAACCTTAGCTCTGGGGCAAACATGGGTTTTGAATCTTGTAAAGTAATGTTTTAAGATGAATTTTAAACATTAATTACTTGAGCAGATGGTAAGACTAATGTGAATACAAAATTTAATCCTGTGATTTAATTTGCCCATTAGAATGACTTACTAGGTCAGTATAGAAAGCCTATATCAGTCACACCGAATTGTTTTTCTTTTCATGTTCATTTTACTGAAAACAGTACTATTTTATGACACCTACGAAATCTTCAGCATAGATGTTAAATCTGTTTTTGTCTCCAAACCCTTTTTCAAATTAAACTACCTCCTTTTATCAGAAGAGAGATAGGTGAAGCACCTTGATATTCTGAGCAGACACTATCACTTGACATGTTTTCATTAGATAGGGATGAAGAGACTTTACAAATAAGAGCTGGATTTTAGTGGCCTGAGGGAAGAGTCTGGTGTCCATGTGCCTTGCAGGGAGCCACAGACGACAGCAGCTGAAAATATTAATACCATGTACTGATGGACCACACGAGAGAGTGTTACAGTACAGAAAATCTTTGTGACCACAGACCTTTCAAAACCTGGGCATTGGAGTGGTTTTGGGACACAGCTCCCCTTGTTCCTGCTGTCCTCCCCATCCCCAGAGGATGGTGTGGGGCATCTGTAGAGACCTGGAGCTCAGGCAGCAGTGGCAGGGGATGGTGCCGGAGAAGCTGTGTCCCTTATTTTCCAAAAATAAGTCACTCCTCTGCCCTGGGCAGTGCCTATCCTGTACAATTCCTGTCCATACTCTGCTGCCAGCTCACTCAGACAGCTCCTGCCCTTGGAAAGGAACAAATGGTGCACAGAGGGGAAGGAAAGACCTGAGCTCTGGCAGTGCAGGAGCAGCACCAGGACTGGCACAGCACTCAGGAGAGGCCATGGTGCAGGCATAGGTGGGCCTGCCAGGCTGACAGAGAGGGGCTCCAAACTCCCATCATAATACCATCATTTTATCCAAATTTCTGAGGGCTGGGAGTGATCACACACAAAGTCTCTCTCAAGGCTACTCAAGTGGGAGCACATTGTTGCCAGCTCCATTGTTTTCCACTCAGCTGTGGCATGTGGCATGGAGAGGAACTGACCTGCACAACAGCTCAAGTGAGGCAGATAGATATTACAACCAGCAGATTATGATCACATCCATCTTACAAGCCGGGAAACAATAGCCACATGAGTCAAGCCCATCTGACAGGAAGAATCAGACATTGAATGACAGTGAGAAATTGGAAGTGCCTGGCATAGAAACTGCTGGAATCCATCACACTAAGGCAGCTGTATCTGCACTGAGTAAATGATTCACGAACAATTGCTTCAATCATTGAACTGCTAAAAAAAGTTTGCCTTAGGATTTCCACTTATTGATACTACTGGTAAAGTCCAAGATCAATTTTTCAGGGCTGATTTTGTTCCAAGTATTGATGGCTACTTGAACCATCAGTTACGCTAATGGAAAGCCATACATCTATTCATCAACACAGTACTCCCTCCATCTGCAGCTGCCAACTCAATTCCCCCACCGTGCAGACAAAGCTAGAGGCTAGGATGTGCATTCAAGACTGTTTCAGGGGTTTTATTTGTATCGTAAATATCATTAGGTGCTGAAAATAGAGAAATCCTAGGTTGCTTCTCAAAATTTCATCTCACATCAAACCAACAGGACAAAAACTCTCTGAGAATCTTCCTATAATAAATGGGTTTTGCTTGGCTTATTATCACCTTGTAGCATTCTGCTAAGCCTTGCCATGAAAAATAAAGAGGATGACAAATCTTTCTGTCCCTCTGAGAGCATGTGCTCCAAAGCAGCCATGACCTTGGGAAAAGACCACACTCAGCTGGGACCTCAGACCTCCCACCAGCTCTGGATTTGGTGTGAAGGCACAGAATTGCTGCTTCTCCTCCAGACACTCAAACTTCTCCTTGAGGCACCTAAACCCTTTCCTTCACAGGATGAGAGACAGGCTCACTTCTGGTATTTTAATAACATGCTTCTTGGACTTCTCGTAACACCTAAGCAAGTTTCACTCATTCTTGGACTCACTGCAGTCATTTCCTCATGGGTCAATACTCCTCAACAACAGCATGTAGAAAAACTGAAGTGAAATATGTTTGGGGAACTGAATGAAAGTGTAATACCACTCCAAGCTCCTTTCAAGATTATTCTCTTATCCCACAAAGAGGGAAATGGAGCCAAAAACAAAGAAAGAGCTGAAGAAACTTACTTACTACAAAAATACAAAATCATCTGGTAGGTACTGAGTTGTTAGAAGCTATTTACCTGCAATACCCCAAGACAACAGTTCTATTTGCAAATCTTTGCAAATAGCACTGTGCTATAAAAGATATGACAAATCTCAACAAAGTTGATGGAGTCTTTCAGTGGCAAAACCCATGTTATGTTAAAACCTTATCTACTTTTACTGTCACACAACATTGTTTCCAATGTTGAACTTGGGGACATACTCCCCAGCCCTTAACTGTCACAGCTATAATGACAAGAATTTCATATAGAACAGCTTCTCTTGCTGTCCTGGAGTGCCAACAACCCATTAGCTCTCTTTCAGACCATAATTTTTATTTGGTTCATAGTTCATTATTTAAAATTTCCAAAAATAATTATATTTGTTTGTTGTGTTTTCAAGGAGATCATCTACTAGATGAAAATCTCTGCAATCACTATTATGTACCAAGACCATTGAATTTGAAAAGCACTTGAAAAGCAGCTTTAAAATTGGCAATTGTAATTGTGGAGTTCTAGAAAACAATTTCTTAAACCAGATTAGAAATTAAGTGCACCCAAAATAACTCTAATTAGGACTAGTTAAAATACCACCAAATTATAGGCCATAATTTTGACTCAACATCAAACTTCCTTTGTAAAATGCCATCTACACGGTAGAACATATACTTGATCCAACAAAGATAGGCTTGGAACCATCTCAAATAAACTTGTACAAATGCAGAGTCATATTGCCTCACTTAGCATCAATGACCATTCAGTCTGAACTGAACACGTTTTTCCCAAAGTTACTTGCTTTTGAGCATGTGCTTTCAAAATTACAAAACTAAAAAGTGTCAGTGACCTCTCTGTTCTTATTAACAGTAGAAATTACAGAGCAATTGAGTCACAGCAACAGCTTCATTTGTACTGGCACACATATTGCCTTAATCCAGTCTGAAGGCAGTTTAAATCATGCACATGCTGTATATCACAATTAGGATTCACTAAGAACACAAACACAATCATTTATTAGAGTGCACCTGGTAACATATCAAGCTGCATCTTTCAATTCTACGCCTACTTTATGGGCTAATTCAATATGTCGCACTGATGTTATGCAGTCAGGTTTTAACTAACTTTGAGTGTCTCCATCTTGTCATATACATGAATCTTGCCTCTATAAATCAAAATTCCCAAATTGGTAAATAAGAAAATAAGATCTCCTGAGCCTTAACACAAAGAGTGAAGCTCCGCTGAATTTCAAGTATTATGTTATTTTAAGATGTTTTGCTGAATCAAACACTGCATGATCATGATGTTACATACTGCCATAAGTCATAATTATAACATTATCAAGCTATAAAACACAATTCTGTGGTATTCAGTGCTGAACTAATTAATTTGTATACTACAAGCCAAATACAATTTAGAGAGACTGATGAGAATGTTATTGAAAGTGAACTGCCTGCTGGAGGGTAGAGGAGTGACTTTGTTGCCTGTATGTTTTGAAAATGATGAAAGAGGAGTGATATGGTAGATCATTCCTGTGAAATTCTGGAAATGAGCCCAACCTTCAGTGCTCAGATCCATACTGACAGAGAAATATGACCACAACATCAGATCTAAGCTTTCCTCTCACCTCCTCATCAGCCTGTGAAATTATGCCACAGGTCTTTTTGTCTGGAAACTTTTTCAGTGCAATGTATCTCTCCCTAAGGACTAAAGGGAGACAGAAAGAGCAATGGAACCATGGAAAAAAGAATTTCATAGTGTTTATTTTCTGTCCTTCAGAGATATCACCACTAGGTAACAGCAAGTAGCAGCCAAAACCCTCCACATTTAAGAAATTTCTTATGTGTGTGAAAACATTGTTCAGTAAGTTGAAAAAAGTTTGCCCTTTTCAAATTCTCAGAAAGTGAACATTTAAGGTATCATGAAACAATTGACCTAAAAGATTTTTTCTAGAAGTTGGTAATAGAATAAGCATCCCATAGCCTTAAACAACATCTTGATGGCTAAGAACCTAACTTTAGAAAAAATACACATTTGAACTTGAGAATAGATGCAATAATTAGAACCATGCTAAAAAGAACATGCCTCTTCTAAATATTTTTAAAAATCACAACTTTAGCACTTCCATTTCTCTCATATTTCTTGCTCCTTCTATTTCAGCACATGTGGATTTTGCTGTTTCCTGAATTGTATCATAAAAACAACCCAAGTGAGTTTCCTCCTGTCAGCTGGTAAATGGAATAGTGTTTCAGTTAAATCTACCTTGCAGACTTTTGTCTCAAGTCATTAAAACTCCCAAAGATCTTTAACTAATATACAGAGCTACTTTCCTTGTGTGGGTAAATCACAGGTTTTCTGGTACAGAAGAGTCTTTAAAGCTTGGGTAATCCAATTCAGGAAAATACTTATTACCAATGTTTGATTTCAAAATGACCTCAGTGTTTTTTCATTAGGGATGGACTTCAATGCAAATTTAGTTTTGTATGTGGCCATGCAGTTACTGAGCACTCTGAGCAAAGGTTCATGACAATTTTCACACCAATTCATCAGCCTGCTATAAAACTCATGATGTGAAATTTTGTCTAATTTTCCTAGAAGGCAGGTATGATATTCTTTAACTTCAGTGACAGAACACTTTAATTACTACAGACCCATAGTTATCTAACAACTACCAAAACTAGCTATTAACTCAAATTAAATCTCAACATATGGCTATAGCTAAGTGCACATTTATAATTGTTTTGGATTTAACAGCCATTCATCTAATTAATAACTGCATTTCATCCTCACTTCAAAGCAGAGAGTATCGAAGTTTGTATCATCTGAGAGTTATTTAAGGGAAATTAAAGACCCTGTTCTTCCCTTTCACAACATGCCTTTTTGTAAATTTCTGTTGTCTCTTTCCCTTCCTCTCATCCCCTCCTCATTCAATTTGGTTAAATTAGGCAGTTCCTCTCCAAGTAAGACATGGAAACAACCTAATATTAAAGTAGACAAGATAATATTAAAAAATACTTGGGGAAAAATTGAATTGAAATTATACCATAATCCAGAGCATATATTGTATATCATCATCCTGATCCACAGAAAGCACTGTGACAAACTCCAAGTTTAAATTTAGCTCCACATTTAATTCCAAATTAACACATCATTAAGTGCTTTAAAATAGGCTGAAGAGTCTAAATTAAAACAAATAAACAGCCCAGCCAATCGTCACTGATATTACTGCCAGATGAATCAACAATCATTATTCCTGCTCAGGCTTGTATGAAGTAGAAAAAACCAAGTACCTTTCCCTCTTAAGTATCCTATAAGGTTTATAAGTGAAACTTCTCTGCAAAAAAACCCATTTATATGAAATATTGCTACAGAATTTTATTGTCGTATTTTCTGAGAATAATTATTTACTTTATTTAAAAATTATTTCTTGGTCTTATTTACTGATAAAAACAATTATATTTACTTGTCAAACTTACAATACGCACTACAATTTAAAACTGCTGTAGGACCTAAAACTACCACTTTCTAACACCTGAAAGAAGTTACCCATCATTTTCTACAAACACTCCTAAACATCAGATTTTAAATCCCACAACAATTTTTGATATGCACTGATCTTGGAAGCAATAAATAATCCATGAAAAAATATAAAGATCTGCCCATTAACTTGTTGCAGTCATGCCTTAAGATTTTAGCTTTTATATTTTTCAGATCCTGTACTGCATTAGTGTATAACTCTGAACTCCATATAGAGTGTTAGTTAATTCTCTTCACATTTTGATCAGACAAAAAAAAATCCTTCTAGGCATGAGATCCAAGGACACGATCTACCTCAGGCCCCAAAAAGTGTAAACAAAAGTGAATGGGTGCCTGGGGGGGAGAGGGGGAGGAGTGAACTAGGGGTATATGACTTCATTACCTGAAGCTGTATTTGGAGGATTAACCACTGATATGCTAATAGACCAAACTTTGTCTGAAAAACTTGTGACCATTGTCCATTTTGGGTGTTACCTCTTACTGTACCTGTAGGCCCTTCATTGAATATATCCCCTTCTATCCTTTATCCACTTTGTCTTGCCTTTGTTTCTAGGCAAGACCAAAATAGCCATTAGCAGCTGATACCCTTGGTCAAATTAGAGTATTTTAAAATTTAAATCCAAATTTACCAAAACTGAATTCTGCAGTTCCTGCTCCAGATAATAAGTATTTTGCCTATTTATTAACTACAGATTCAGCACTTGATAGGCCAGATATATCCTAGGTTGTCAGAGTAATCTAAAGAGATGCATTTATTAAATTTACCAAATACATCTATGAAGTGGGATGTGGTCAGTTCTTATGCCTTTTGGGCTATTTTTCATACACATGATCTAAAAGAAGGATGCAGAACAGAGCAAGAAATAGAACCCTGCCCAGGCATTCAGAAAAATGCATTTTTCAGTGGATTTGAGTATAGGAGAAAGTTGTACTGAAGAAACATCACTTCATTTGTAATCCCATGTGCATGGGAATTACAGGACATAACTGCAACTTCTCCATCAACTCAGCCATTCTGTAAAATCACATATCCCCTGTAATTTTTTCCTTTTTTATCCCAACAGTAAGAATTTGCCAAGGAAGAACACCACAGATACTCTTGACTGTAATAAACACCTGCGAATTTTCCCTCTGCACTTCTGGAAAGCAAGCTATGCTCCAAACAAAATTTATTACGCCATTGGCATTAAAAGCTTATTTCGCCAACCCACTCAGGATACCTGCCCACAGTGATGCAGTTCAGACTTCAGTGTTTAAATTCTTCTGGATAACAATTCCAGAGACTGACACATTAGCTCTGTAATATATATAAAACTATATTAGCTTGTGTAGACGGTCTGTAACTGGTTGTTACTGTAGACTTGCAATTTGCCAGCAGGTAAGAATTAAGATGATTCCTTTGTTTCTTACACAATTGAAGACCTCTTACTAGGAATCTGATCTTAGAGTGAATCATACAGAATGACACAACTGTATTTCCAAAACATGTTAACTGGGAAAAAAAAAAAAAAAAAAATCCATCATTCAACAGCACAAATAAGCAGATGTTGGAGTGTCTATGATCCCAAAATTTTGGGCTGCTTCAGTGCTCGTGGGCATTGACATCATGAACTTGATATAAGATGATGTATTTATGAAAAAAAATACACATATATTCAGTCTATAAAAAAAATAAATTTCCAAATAGCTCAGTATAATGAGATTTCTGTAAGCAGGCAACATTTTACCAAGCCAGACCCTCTCCTCTGACTGGAGCTATGCATTTGGAAAGTCACCTGCTCTCAGATCATATCTGAAAGCTGGATACCTGGAAGATGTTTTCAGATTATAGTTATCTACAAAAAAAAAAAAACAAAAAAAACCCAAAACAAAACAAAAAAAAAGAATGACATCTTAAATTTGGCACGTGATGAACTATCATATGAGTTACTTAAAGCATAAAGCTAGAAGCAATTATTAGGAAATGCTAATGAGAAAGGCTGAGAAGCCATTCTGCTTTCTAAGACTAAAAGCAGACTTTAAAAAACATTTTGGTATCACCATATGTTTTATCTGCATCATCTCAGAACTGAGTGCTCGGCTTTCGACTTTTCACTGAAGATACAAAAGAACAGGAAATCTAATCAACTAGACGTTTATGAGCAAATCTGTAGCGACAAGGTAATCCTGATGTATAATGCTTTTTAAAATTAAATATATCCAGTATAGTGATCTAAAATAATACATGTACTCCTTTAAATACAACATTTTCATATAATTATAACCCTACTACTTGCAGAAACAAAGCTCTCCAAGACAGAATTTCCCAGTCTGTTGTCATCATGACACCCGAAAATGACTGGTGATTTAGAAGAAAATCCTGATCAAATCTGTGTATCCAATCAAATAAAAAAATTAGGAAACTATACAACCAATAATTGGACAATTATTCAAAGTTTAATGCATTTTTTCCCATTGTGCACAAGGTGACTGTAGACTGAACTCTTGCAGAGGTGTTTCAAAAGAAGTTTTTAAGTGTACACTGTCTCAGCCTCAGCCTATTGCCACTGTGAGCCCTGAGTGGTCTCATGAACTCCCTGTGGGATCTGTAGTGGGGATGACAAATTTCTATTGAGAGAGAAGTGACTATGAAAAAATACTGCAGGCTAAAGTAATGGAAAGGTCACAGAATAATCCCCTCCTTCTTTCAAGAAGGATCTAACAAAAGGGCAGAGTGCTCTCTCCATCAGCTCCTGAAGAAGAAAATCAAGGCAACACCTTTAAACATCTGCAAATAGGTGAATTTAGAGTGAAAGATTTAAATACTCATTGAAATAGCAGATGCTCAGAAAATGTTAAAATTACTTTGTTTATAATTTACAGGCCCATGATTATTATCACTTTTCAGTTCTAACATCTGGATCATGAGACCAGATTTTTTAAAGGTGGAAGTGAAACAGAATAGCATTATTCAACCCAGAGGAAAATGTTCTCTTAATAAACTTAGTCACTTCTATAAAGTTTTTATTCTGATTAAATTTCTGAACTGGAAAACAAGATGTCTCATATATTTTCCTTAAGAGAAAGCTACCTCAATCCAAAGTCACCTGAAGCCATTTATCCTTTTCCCAGTATCTGTGAGCCCTGGAGGAAGCTGTCTCTTTTACTGACTGAAGTCATGTTCACAGTATTTATGAGATGGAAAGAGGGCTTGTGCACACAAAAATTAGGATTCATATCTTTTCTGGAGAACATCAGTGCCCATGACAGAACACAATAGCCCATTTAGCTACAAAAGATGGGGAGGATATAGCACATTGCTAATGAAAGCAATTCAGAATACCAGCATCTGTGACGTGCATTTATATCTATTTTTAATCATCTACAATTCTCTGTCTAATTTTCTATGACAGTTAAATAATCTTGACAAATAATAAGAAATGCTTAGAAGAATAAATTGTTGGATCTATTTCCAGGATTTTTTCCCTTCTGTCCTACCCTGAAGCAAAGAACATCTCTTATTAGCAGATAGGGCTGAGTCTCTCAAACATAAACATAAAAAAGCTCTTTCATTGTGAGGGTGACCAAACACTGGCAATTGGCTCTGGGTGGCCTTGCTTTTGTAGAGGGAACAGAGCAGATGTCCTCCATCCTCCAGAGTTTCTTCCAACCTCAGCCATTCTGTGCTTCTGTGACATTGGCTGATTCCCTACATAAACATCATACATCACCTTGCTCCAACAAATGGCATTTTATTATTTAGGGTGTTAAAGTAATTGTAAGAATATTTTACAGAGATAACGAAGTGATAAAACTGATAGCTTAGTAAAGACCATAGGCTTGTGAAGATTAAAGAAAAAAACACTTGGAAAAAAAAAAAAGCTCAAGAGTGTGTGTATATATATGTATATGAATTCGTGAAATGCTTTAAAAGCCAATGTCCATGGGTGGAAAAGGTCTTAATTGCTCAGGCATTCCACCTGGGCTGTATGTCAGCATTTAAGCATGCAAAATCTATCTCAATGTAGCTGCGGAGAGTTTAACACAGAATTCATTTGCTTTTGTGGAAGGACTCAGCTATTTTTGACTACTGATACAACAATATATATTTTGCTAGAATGCTAACAAACCAGCTTTTTGACTGAATGCTACAGGCCTACAAGGTAGAATATTAGAGGTAAATAACCACTTTGCAGAAAATTAAATTTTTTCTTTGAAAAGCTGAGGTTACTGGATATACATAAATATGTCGAAACAATTATGGGGAGAAAGCACAGGCATAGTTAGTGCTGGAAAGTCACTTTAGTGTACCTGTACAAATACACATTCTCTGAAGGCTGCTTTTGACTGCTTGTTCCAATTGCATTACACTTATGAGCACAAAGGCAGGAACATGGGCTTGTATGATACAGCACAGACACACCAAAGAGGCCCTTTAAAACTAGAAGGCAGGTTTTACAGAACCTTTGGTAAGACCTACATACTACTGTCCTACTTCCACAAACTCTGTTTATAGTTTACTAAGCAATTTCTGTGTGGTGTAGATATCCAACAAATCTCAATGGAACACTTGCTGTCACAGAAAAATGTGCTGGTTTTAAAGAGATGAGGGTGGAAATGCAATACTTCTGCTGTGGCAAAGAAGGTGTTTCCTTGCATCCAAAACTGAACACTCCCCTACACAGTACTAGCCAAATGGCTGGGGCAATTTAGAAATGACAATTCCATTGATCTCCAGATGTCAGAAAGTATAGAACTGAAAAAGGACTGTCCAACTTTCCCCTGTTATGGGTTTTTGAAACTACTGCAAATACTCACTCTATTTACACTGTCTGGATTAACCACATTCGTCAACTAGTACAAAACCCAACTGCCCTGACAATAAGCACCACTGGTGATTGACTATTCATTTTCTTTTTCTATGCCAGTTCACTGAACATGGTCTGTCTCAGTGCATATTCATTTGCCCATGCCTCAACAACACTGTTTTACTTTACCAGAAAAAAATATTAAGGCATTATAAGCACTCTGATGCATGACATTAAAGCGTCAATCAGATGCTACCAATATTTTTGCCTCTGGTTTTAGAGAAAGGCTAGAACTGGTTCCTATTAAGCAGCTTAGAACTACCACCTCTGCAAACAATAAGCAATTTCAAGAATTTTCTAGTTAACACACTCAAATTGAGTTACAACATAATTACTGTTCTTACTAGATAGGAACTACACCATTTTGTATGATCCCATACAATACTCCTTGAAACCTTTAAACAAGCTTTTGACACAGCCAGTGTAAGTCAACTTCCCTTTATTATTCTGATACCTTGACAGGGCAACCCAAATAAAGGTTCAGAAATCCTAAGTATTGCTTAGACATCTTTAACATTTTTGAAGGCTGAATTCTTCCCATCAGCTAAATTTTAAGACAGAATGACAAGGAAGAGTTACAGAAAAACAAGACACTGAGAAGTCCCACTGCAGTCTGAATGACATTACTAATTATATATTCAAAACACAGCATTTTAAGAGAGAGGATGAAGAAAACAATCACAAAAGGAATGGCACCAAACAAGACAGCACACAGAATCTGCTTTTGCAAAGCCTCCATGAGCATGTTTTGGTTTTGCAGTACCAGTCCCCAGACCACTCTGGTTGTGGGTTTGAACTGTCAGCCTGTGGCAAGAAATTAATACCATTAAACCTCTTGAAAAGGATACCACAGAATGATTGGGAACAGTATCCTAATTCAACTCACGACAAGAAATGCAGTAAGGCTGTGGACTGACTACAGGTCAACATTACAAGGAATCAAAAATTAGTCTAATAAATGCTGAAAGACCAGACCCAGCTGAGGTAGCACTAACTTTGTCCTCCACTCAGACAGGTATTGGGCCTGATGATTAAAGACGAACTGTTAAAAGAAAGGAAGTCATCAGACATCCTGAAGCTTGTCCTGTTTCTAAAAACACAAAAATCTTCAAAGCAAGTTGCAAGGCAAATGTCAAGAGACAAATGTCTCTTGTTTCAAATTCTGTCATGCTAAGCTGGAGTACACAAATGCTTTAAATAGCACCTGACCCACAGCACACTATACATATCTGAAAGCAGGCACTGATTTGGGGTCAGCCCGGGTTTGCCTTCACTTCTAGGCAAGTAATGTGGGTATGGCATCTAGAACATGCTGCAGAAGAACAGGACAGGCAGAGTGGAACACAATAATAAAATAAGAATAGCCTGATTTTATTTGTCAAGGGACAGATGAAATAATATTTTTTACTTATTGCTCGTAACTGAATGCTTCTGGGCTTGGGTACAATACTGCTGTAGTATTACTACAGTGCTTAGTATTTCCTCAGTGATGGGCTAGAAAAGTTGAAGCTGAGGATATCAGTTTGGAAACAAGTAGCAAAGACAGAATTAAAAATTCAGATCACTGCCTTCTCATGTGACTGATGCACAAAGTTGTGACGTAGTTTCTGATCCAGAAGCTGCGCCTGCTGTGCCACTCTCTGCAATAAATTGCCTTTTACATACATGGATAAGCAATCTAATCAAATAAGGATTTAAAGCAGGATGTGCTCAAAGGAACTGTTGATTTCTCTTAAAGCCTACTATTGCTTTTTCTCGGTTTCCATACATATTAAATAGTATATGAGATTTATCAGAGGGAAAAGGTGAGTACAAATTTCTAGGTAGGCAAATAATCTGCTCAGATTTTTTTTTGTGCCACTTTCTTATTCACAGGGCATACTCCTGCTCACAAGAAACTCCATTTATCACCAAGAACTACATCAATTGCCAAGAGTGACCTGTTTTTTAGCACATTTGCATCACTCCCCCTTGAGAAATCATTTGCAGCCAGAATGCCAGTCTCCAACCCAAATGACCTGCTTATTCTTTCCCAGCTTTTTCAGTACAACCATGGTCATGTGGCCTCTTTCTGGAACTCTCAGACTGGCTCCTTTCCCCCTGCCCCCACATGAACAAGAGACAGCCAGCAATATCCTTCCTCACACAGCTGGAATTTGCTGCTACACTACCCTTATGGGTATTTACACATTACACATTGGTCAAATGTTTAGGATGAAAACCCTCACTTAAATTAAGTGCTGTTTTCTACCCTCTGGAGTGCTGTGGGTCTTCCAACTATCTATATGCTCCTATGACACCCACTGTTAAAGCTGGTGGATGTCAGCTGGTGATGGACACCTGTAGGTAAGGACTTCAACTCTGTTAAATTTTACCTTATCTTTGCTGGACTTATGAAAATAGCTAGAAAAGGCTGCTCTTAAAAGGCATAAAAGCCTGTTTTAAGCATAGAACCAGAACTTTTTATTTTGGACTTCCCATATTAAAATAATGGCTGCAAGCCTGCCTTTTAAGGTAGAAACTTCAAACATAATCTATATTTTAAGAAAACTTCAAATGTCCAACTGCTAGACTGTGATTTATCTGATCAACTGTGCAAAAATAGGTCATAATATTTCTAGCAATGAGAAAAATTGAGTGAAAAACAGCACCACATTAGATGTAAGAGGAATTAAATCCATGGTACAAATTCACAGCAAACTAAATCTTATTTGTATTGCTGCTTATGGAATTACTTGTTTGATTCAGGGAAAAACTACCTTTATCAGAGCCCTGTTGTCTAAAGCAAAGACTATCCATTCCTCAAGGTAAAAACTGTTCATGAAGAACTCTGCTGCAGAGTGGAACTAGAAATTAAAACTATAATGAAGAAAGAAAATTAACTATTTTCAACTGTGTCTCCTTACCTGCAATTTATTAGTCAGACACTCCATGTGAGATGTTCCTACCTCATTTATTTTTCAAATTTTCTACTGACTCAGACTTTCTAAGTCAATGGTTCCAATAAAAGGTATTTAATCAAACATTTGTCTTTTTAATGCGAGTTGTAATATTTCTTGGGAATGCTACAAAGTGAAGTGTTATTAGAAGTTTACTTTTCCACAAATTTTGCAGCTATAATAGAAGTCCTTTTCCATGAGTTTAGGAAAAGGACTAGAGAGACTAAGAAATTCAGTAATTTCAGAACAGAATTTGAAACAGGCTGATCAGAGCTAGAAGGCTCAAAGCTAGAAGGATACTATCTTCTTGAAAAGATGGGAATGACCTCCATAAACTCTGATTAAAACCAACATGTAAAACCAAATATACAGACAATATTATCAACAAAAAGCATGTTGATACTGAAAGACATCGCCTTATGGAAAATTATTTTATCTAGATCTGATATTTTACCCAGAAAAGATAGCACTTTAATTTGTGCTGCTTAGTAACTCCCAATTATGAGAACTTCAATTGCTTTAAACTTTCCAATGCTTTGAATAGTTTTTTAGCACAGCCTAAACCAGAAAAAGAAGAAAAAAAATCAAGGTAAGGAATGTGACAAACATTTTCTTTGTGATTTCTTAGCTGCTCTCAGCTTATTAGGAAATAATACCTTACTATGTTTAGGCTCTTTTTTGCCCCTAAAAATTAGTATTAAACTTGAGATTAAGAGTCAGATTCTTGTAAACCACTAAGCAGTTAACAGACTTTTGGTCTCATGTCATTTGAAAGATTCTGAAATTCTTGTTCCACTTCAGTACATAGAAGGAAAACAAAATTTACAAGAATGTCCTCAGCAACAAGCATTAACATTAGAATAGAAGAAATTGAATTTTGAAGCAAAAACCCCAAGGGAATGACAGCAGTGCAAAAAGAAAACTGAGCATCTCTAAGACCTCACAGTACTGATACCTTGTTTCTACAGAAATCATATGCTTTCAAATTATCAGTAAGACGTTGTTCCTCCCTGAATGACTACACCCACAGACTGAGGCTGTTGATTGTACTTATAATTGTGGAGCATAGAAACACATGGTTAAGGACAATTACTAACCAGTTATCTTTTGGCTGCCTCCCAATCCCTTCCACACTTTCTTGATCTCATTTTCAGCCCTATCAAGCAGAAGCACATCTCCATCATAACTCATACTTTGGGCAAATGAATCCACCACTACTCCCTGCCCATCCCCTCCCTGTGTCCTAAATGCATCCTAATCCTTACTGCAGTGGCATGCCTCTCTCCCTTGTGTTTTGAAGAAATCAGTGACTTATTTAGTCAGCTGAAGCTGGTTATTAGTAACATTAATACATTAACTGCCATTTGGCAGAGTAGTACAACTTGTGAAAAAAGCTGCTCCAAAAATGACTGTCCCATCTCTGGGACCCATCATCTACCTTTACATTTAACCATGTGTTATTTTTCTTAAAGACACACATAAACAACGTGATGTCCAAAACTGAGTGCAGTTGCCTTGCTGCAATAGCAGCACACAGCAAGAGTCTGAGTGCTGTACTGGAGATCTCTATGCTCCAGAAATGCCACAGCCAAGAGCAGGAATCTGGATGGAAGGAAAGGCCATTCTCCCTCACAGCTATCTGCCATTACAGCTCTCAGGGAAGAGGCAAACATGGGACTGCTGCTACTTGATTCATCCACAGTCCACCTTGTATGCTGGAAAAAGTGGGAGGAGCAAAGATACTGATTTCATAACTAACCAAGAACTAAAAGGCGTGACCACTAGGACAGTGCCAAGTTGATACCTACACTTTTCTCAGACGCTTGGTTCTGCAACCAATTTTTAGCTGTGGGATTTCCAAACAGTCTATATCATGTAAATACTTACCACATAAATTACATATCCAAAGGATACGATTTGCTAAATCTCATTGTCAATTGCTGCATCCTTACATCATGGAAGGCTCCAAATGTCAATTACTATTAATATTTCAGGGAAGATATTTACAACAATATGATGATGCCACTGCATGGGTGTAAGAGATGGTCCAAAGTTTCCCACATCTGCCTCATGACCGTCGCAAGAACAGAGACTAAGACCCTGGAGACCCCAAGGGACTTTGTACAGGGGTTCTGGCCTGGTTGAGGTGGATGCTTGCCAGGTGATTGTTTGCAGGTGTACTTGCTGTGCTGCCATGGTACCCTGCCTTTGTTCCTGCTGGTGAGCAGGGACTTGTAAGGAGCGGTCTGTTCTGTACCTTACACCTGCTTCCCAGACCAACAGGTCTCATCACAATAGCGTAGGAATTTCCCCACCTCTTGGCCAGCTGCCCCTCGCTTTTGAAACAGACTATGAAAGTGACTTTCTAAGTTACTTCCTCTGAGAGAGATCTCCCCACTGAAGAAGACACTGGTGATCCTGTCTCATCCATTGATAGCTATAACTCCCCCTTCTCCGTCACATAACCCCTGTTGTTGGCACTAAAATAAAGGTGCATTCTTGTTGTGATTTAAACTGAAATCCCTTTGTGTCCTTTTTGCACTCTGAGATCAAATGAACCTCTCATGACTCCCACTTGTATTAGTGGATCGTGACAATGGATTACATCGGATTTGTCTTCCAAGGGTTCATTATAATTTAATTCAAAGTTTAAGAACACTTCCAGGTTTACTCTTCTATTTTTCAACTAAGGTAGTATATCAATAGGAAAAGTGAGATGATGTATTTTTGCTTCTGGTGGTATTTTCTCATCACAGAAGTACATTTTTTTTCTACATTACTAGTTTGCATACCAACTTCATCCTGGATCTCCTCTGCCACAGCAGGCACATTGTAGAGGAAGGAGAGAGACTGGTTCATGCGTTCATATATCACACGTAGATGTGTCATAACCTATGGAAACAAAAATATTCAGTGGAGGGGAATACTATGGATAATTTGACATTATCACAAATTTCATAGATTATAGGAAGCAAGACCATTTTCACGTGTGCAGGTGTAATATTTCAATATGCTCTATGTATCAAAACTGTAATGTCAAACCCATTACAAAACTCACCTCTCTCCTGAATTAAAAATAGCATTCTAAATGGTCTTCCATAGCAATCACCTGAAATCCCAGGGAAATGCAGTAATTTAAAGTAGGGGTTTACATTTGCTGTGAGACAGAACATGAATGTAAGCAGCTGTTGTGGCAGAAATCCACAGCTTCATTCTTCTTTCAGCAACATTTACATTTGCTCATACTCGTAAGTTTTCACATAATGCGTAAACCAAGTGAGGCACAGTGATTACTACATCAGAATGTTTACTTCCTGATCCAAATACTGAGAAAACAAACAGGTCTCCAAGGAAAAAGAAGGTAACATTTGCAAATTGTAAACACTTTCAGCTGCAAACAAAAACTATTTCCACCCAGAAGCATTACTGCATGGTCTCATGAGATCACAGCTCTACTGCCCCAAGTGCCTTCACACTGTTACAGGCTGAGTTATGACATCACATGATATGTGCTCCCCCAGGGTACTCTTCACAAGTATCACCTTTCTTCAGTAGAAAGAGAAACTGAGGTGCATCTTAAAAGAGTTAGAAGTCTGACAGGATAATTAGGCCTAACAAGTAAAATGAGTTGCAGACAGCAATTTTAATAAAGCAGCAGTATGATTTATTCAAATCCAAATATTTATGCTATTGAACAAAATATTTTGTTCTCCATTTTCCACTAAAAAAAAATTTCACAAATAGAACTCTAAGGCCACGTTTCCCCAACCATCTGACCAGTTCTAGACACAAAGATGCTGTATCAATACTCATTCCTACAATGACATATTAGGCAATACAGTGCACTTCTTATATTTATATGTCAGTTTCAATTCTTCACCAGTGCTACCACACAACCTGTGCTCTGCAAAATTTCACTGATTTCTGTTATTAAATAATCCAATGGCTTGGAAAATAAAAGTAATGTTAGATGCTTAAGCCAAGGCAAAGACCACAGTCACTGCAGAGACTTTTAGAAGTGTGAATTTCTCACTCCAGCCATTTCAAGACAGCATGATCTCAATGTACACATTTGGCTGAAACAGATGTTTGAAAATCTTATCTGCCATCCAGGGAGGTATATAGTTTTGATTTTTCTTTTAGTAATATCAGTTAATTCAAAAACGATGGCTGGAACAGTGCCTGTCATTGAATGCTACAAGAGGGAACAGCAGCAGATTCCACAGATTCCAGTACATTGTTTTTACAGCTTATCCATTGTGACTCCAATTTTAATTGCTGTTTTGAAAGCCAGCTACATCTTCAATTTTGGTTGTTTTCTTTCTGCTTACTTGCCCTCTGTGATTTATGAAGACAGGATAAAAGAAGTTCCAAAACATATGCATTGAGGACTACAGTACCATTCAGCAGTTACATGCCATGAACTACGGTGTCTATTTTAAAAGAACACATTAAACTCAAGTGCATTGCAGTAATCACATTTATAGACATTACAAGTGCCTCTGCAATGACTGTAGAAAGGTTGGTCACAGTCAGATGGCTACACTGCTTCTGGTTCTGCCACTTCAGCTGAGAGAAGCACAACCATGTGCTGCTGTTAAATCGATTGTTGATGTTTTCCCAGAGGTATTATTTACCAAAGCACTAACAAAGGCTCTCAGCATTACTGCTCTGGAAATCTCCTCAGGACATGCTCACGACTGACTCATGGTCCATGAAAAAAAACCCGTTTTCAGTTCTTCTCAGAAGAAAAATCATACCCATATTACTATATCACTTTGCCTTAATCTTCTCAGGGAAAACAGATTATTTTTGATTGCATTTAAAATTGTCCACGGAAGGGAGTTGGGTATTTTATAAAAAATAGGTTGACAGAAATTTCACAATAGTTATGAACTAACATGACCCCACAAAGCATCAGTGGGGATTACCTGAGATCTGATTTGGGCAGCTTTCTTTGGATCTACCATGCGGACGTGTTCAAAGTGTTTGAGTGTGTGCTGTCTGTCTTTCTGCTCAGCACGCACATACTTCTTCAGCATGTTGAACACGTGACGAGGCTACAGGGAAGAAAAAGAACAAAAACCTATCAGTTTAGAACAACACACATTTTTATTTCTTGCACTGGATATGTATCCCAAGCCAAAAGCCCTTGGTGCTATCTTGTAGAAGACAACTCTGACTACTTTGAGGAACATCCTTTCAACTGAACACCATCAGGATGCGCCATTAAATAGTAGTTGTAGGCATAGATAATGTTCCTGAGGAGGGTGTTCAGATTTTCTATGTTTCTACTAATCCCCAGACTTGACTGCAATACTTAAGGAAAAAGAAAATTCATAATGTTCCTGTCCTGTCACTAATGCTACTCCACCAGAGGAGAAAACAGGAAAAGAACCACTAAGCTGAGGTAGAGAACATACACATCTAGAACACACAACTGACTGAAAACCCGTAAGAAAAAAAAGACATCTGCCTACTAGTTTTCAGAAGCTTCTCAGCTTAGATGCTAGATTTTGAAAAAACGTGAAGTCTATTGTAAGTAATATCAATTAGTAAAACCTACTAGATATAAGCCTTCAGGCACGTAATTGCATACAAAGAAAGAAAAGATAGCAAATGAAGGGAACTTGAAAATATACACTGTGATGGCAAAGCACTGAAGGTTAAGACATGCATTTCTATGTACTTTCCTGCTCTGCACAATAATACAGTGTCAAAACAGGAAGTGTTCTCCAGCTTCCAGCTAAGACATCCATCTTTAACTGAGATTATGATGGATTCTGAAAATGCAGTCCCCTTCTATCCATTCCCACTTGTGGTGCTGTGCTTGTGCATCCTACCTGAAGCTGCTAAGCAGTAAGAAAGAACAAAAAGATTACCTTATTGTGTGGCAGATTAAAGAATGAACATAAGTGGTAAACAGCTTGTCTAGGCACTGACAGTGACACAGGGAAGGTGTGGAAGTGGTAAAATAAGTGTCAGAAGCTCTGTGCATGGCTTTCCAAAGCAGGAAGAAGTGTGGGTGAAGTTTTAGGAAGACTTAGATTCATGGACAAATATAGAACCTAAACTGATTTAACATTTACACAAGAGAAAAATACTAAGATACGGAGTCCAAATATTTCAGAATCTTTTCAGTTTAAGAGAAGCAACAGATTCAAAAATGCCTAAGGAAAGTAAACTAGAGGTTATTTGGAGAAAATATGTCAGATGTGAAGCCATATCCTGCCAGAGAATTAAATTGTCTCCATTGCTGAAAATTCATTAATGAGGAAAATAACTCCAAGTTCCCAAAGCCATGTGTTTTCAGATGAAATTGCAAGAAACTGTGGACAAATGCTAGAAAGTGAGTAATCCTCACGACATTGTGGTAATGGCCAAACAACTGAAACGTCAACTGTAAAGCTTTTTCAAAATGAAGGCTAGAAAACTAGAAAGTTTAACAACAAGAAGAAAATTTTGAAAACAGAAAATTTAGCTACCTTTCCTGATAATTCAACTTTTCTTGCCCCCAACACTCATCAAGGTAACAGACTAGGGCAGACTAGACAGAAAAGGATTAATTTATTTTTTTTTTTCATGAGATATTACAAGTTAAATATCATGTCTAAAACCAGAAGGGAATAGCTTTTGTTTTTCCATAGCATGTCTGTATTCACTGGAATGTGTGAATGAGACTTTACAAGTAGATTTGTTAATAGGACAACCATCTTGAAAATACCTAACAAATACCACTAACAGCAGTACTTGGGTACACTGTCAGTCCACTTTCAGTGCCTTTTCTAACACTGAGAAATGTCCCACATATATATCACTATAAAGCAGAAATGGAGATGTGTTCCTCCAGCATGTCTGACCAAGAAATCTTCCTGTTATGGCAGCAGAAATCCAAAATTCAAGTTTAGGACAATGAAAGAATATTTAATGCAAGGTGTTTCCTTAGGACAGGCAGAGACTGCTTTTTCTCAAGCAGGAAAGAAACCCCAACAAAACACTGGAAACTCATTCTGTGAAGGAATACAAACCTAGGGAGTTTCAATGTTTTGGTTTTAGAACTATCCATTTGCACGCTTCAGCCCTGATGTGGTGATCTCACATGTCTTAAGAACTTGTGACATTGCTTGAACAAGTGATCCAGAGCTAAGAAGTCCCTGTGAAGCACTGAATCACCTGGCACAGACACACAAGGACTTCCTGGTCAGCAGGGCATTGCACTACATGTGACCTCTTAGGATGTATGTAGGCATCTATGGAAACAACAGGATTCTCTGAATGGAATGCTGGAACCTGAGATATATATGTGCCTCCTATATATATGGACCTCCTGATGTCTAAGTTGAAAAGGATTAGAAGACTCACCACATACTTTTTATTGCCAAAAATGTCTTTATTGTGACCTTTAGGAAACATGCCCTGCCCCAGCTCTTAAGGTAATGTCCTAGGTCATTTCCACATAGATCAAAAATCCCCAAAAGGTGGTGGTATCCCTTGAACATCTGACATGAACTAAAACAGCTCTTCTTCCTTTCTGGAAGTCCCAGGTACATTGGATCAGGTCAGACCTCCAACTTGCCCAACTATTTTTCAGTGCTTCTGCCTCATGGCTTCAGGGCTGTGGCTGGAGGCAAAACTGCCAGAGTTGGTGATGAATAATGACAACTCTTCACAGGGCTTTGCAGACCCTAGTGGGGCATCTACCATAAATGAGGCCCATGTTGTACAGTTGAATTTAACTTAGACTGCAAAAAAAATATTAAAAGTTATTTGAAAATTTTCTTCTTGATGCAGGAAGCCATAGACTTACTGTTTGCAGAGTTTTGACAAACTTCTGCATCATCAAAGTAGTTGATCTCAAGTCCCAACTCTATATTGTACTCTATCCCCATTTTCTTTTAAATGTCATTGAGTGAACTGATTCTACTTAAAAGTTCTGCACATATAGACACTTTTTGCAGAAGCACTTCTGTTGTCAAATTAAAAATTGTTTGCAACTGTGGGTTAATACAATGCTTATTCTTCAAAAAACCACTGGCCTATAGAATTGCAAAATTCTTATTCTGCAGGAAGAAGAACTGAAAGCAACTAGTCAAGTTATGACATATAGAGGAAATCACTATCATATATTTGTTTCTTCTGGGAAAACTGAAGCCATTATATCCACAGCTGTCTACTACTTTGACCCTAAGCAGGAACTTTCAGACTAAATTATAAATCAAAGTGGTTCTATTATGAGCTAAATTAAGTTCCCAAGGTCCTAGCTCTGACACTGTCTGTGGCAGAAGAACAAATGGCTGACACGTATTTAGGCCAGCTTGGCACCTCTTGCTCTTCTTAAATAATGTACCAACCACCAAATTTCTTTAAAAAATTCTGGGTCTAACACGTGGAAGTTCTGCTGTGTATTTTGCCAGGGAAAACTCTGCATGTTTATGGCTGAAGTCGTCTTAGTAAAAAACATCTCACAGAATATCTGGGATCAGCCACCAGTGGCTACACCTAATCATCATGAAATAATTCCACTATTTTCAGTGATCTGTACCTGTTCTGCTGGCTTGTTTCCTTTTTTTTTGTTTTGGTCTTCCTCTGAAGGCAACCAGGATACTATTGATGACATTGGTGATTTTCATTTAGGCAGTGACAAGAATGGCCAGTGACTTCCTCAGCAACAGGATCCATCATCAAATTCTGAATACATTTTATTCCACTAACTATGCTGATTAGTTAGGAATAACATAGGTACTGTGTATTCCAAAACTCTGGCCTGGCTGGCAAGAAGCTTAAATCCACAGTCTCATGCCACACACTATTCAGGCATATGCAGCAAAAAAGACATACCTAATAAGATGTGAACCTACCAACTAATTTAAGCATATACTGTAACATAGTTTGCTCCTATCAAACTCATTTCAAAGCTCCCCCTTCTCAGCAGATTCAAACATCTGTTTTTTATCTAAACTGAGCACAACTGAGATTGATCATGGTCCTTCTTACAAGCTATTGTGACCGTCCAGCAGATGTGCTCATGTTCTTGGGTATTTTATAGTTGTTAGTTTAAAATCCCATTTATGCTGGAGAATGTTGTCAAAGTACTATTTTAAATAGCTTTCCTGAGTATATGAGGACTTGCATGCATTTGATACATTTGGGACAAATTAGACAGGTTCACAGACAATGTATGTGGGCTACACAGACAATCTGAGATGACAATGCACCATTAAGAACAAATGTTCTACCTAGAATTGTAGAGAATATGCCTTGTCTCATTTGGAAGATGATTCATTCTGTGGTCTTGTATATGAGATCTAAAATAATCCATAATCCAGTTTCTAGAAAGTTATATATAAACACATATACCTAAAATACAAATACATACACATACAGATGTTTCCCCACCACTATACTGATCCTGATCTGCTGTTTCAGATTTTAAGGGAGTGATGACACAGTGCTGTTTAATTGAGCTTGGAAAATGGAAACATCAAATGTAGTTTGCATAGCTAAAATCTCTCCTCATGGAAAAAAAATCATCTCATCGAAATCCAAAATACTTACTAGAGAAACCACACAAAAACCATATTAAACCATATTAAAGCACTTTGAAAACACAACTTGCTGGCTTTGTGCCATGGAACTTCCATGGGAAATTCTGAGCTGGCTTGTCATTTTCATCAAAATTCACTTGAAATCAGAAAGGAAACTTTCAGAATGCTGTATTGCTATTTGACCTTGCCTTTAGAGAAAAATCAATCATCAGTCCTTCAGATTACTCCTCTTGCAACAATTGCTTCTTTTCATTTACTATTTTGAATACCTTGTGTACCATATTCAGTACATAGTTCACTTGCTACATTATTAACTTACAGGTCATGTTTCATCTAGGAGAATTAGCTCATTTTAGAAACATTCAAGAAAAGTTGAACTGGATGAATGCAAACACTTACTCATGGGCAAGAGAAATAAATCCCCATCCAGATACCTGTTCTGTGGAGTTAAAAATGTCTTCTCATAATTTCTGCTAATTTGTAACAAAGCATGTTATCTCACACATCAAAACTGTGTGGGTAAAATGATGCCCAAGACTTGCATTTCTCTCCCCTCTTAAAGACTCCTCTGGGGGCCAAATAAAATGAAAGCTATTTGCAATTTGTGCTATTTCACAAAAAAACTTAAAAAATTAAGTGTATGTGAAAAATTCCACATCTAGAAGTTAATGGGGTTGGAGGAGCAGAGGTAAAGGGTGGAGTATTAGAGCTGGACTGTTGTTTCCTGCAGCTCAGGAAGATTTTTATCACGAATTCTGCAGCAACACTTTGGCCTGCCTCCAACTGCGATTTTACACAGCAATCTCCTTGGATTCAGGAAATACTCTGACCTTCCCAAATACCAAGACACTGAGCATGGGCTGCCCTGCAGATTCCTCTTCCCCATCCAAATAGACAAACCTGACTAGTTTTAGCCCACACTGTGCTCTCTCTGTGAATAGACACTGCTCCCAAGCATAAAAGGTACCAGAGTGAATTCTGAAGAAAAAGAAAACATGGAAAAAAAAAAATCAGATGGATTAATATATATTACAGGGTTGATCTTAATGATCCCACTCTTCTAAGCAAGAATTTGCATTTAAGTAAAATAGTGCTGAATTAGAAGAGAAGCATTTTAAACTGATTTCAAGAATTATATACTTACTTTAATTTATGTGCAAAGTAAAGAGGTTAATTAATTACCTTTCAAAGTTTTCCTGTATGATTCACTCCTCTAAAATCCTTTATTTCAAAAATTTTCTTTTCTGCTTGTCTTCATTACCCACCACCAGCTTCCCACAGACAATGTGCCTCTCTTACCATCAAAGATTACAAAGGGAGACATAAATCCACAAAAATCTGACATGCACATGAAGAAAGGAATACAAGAAAATTACAGAATAGATCTGCTCACAGAGAATGATGGATTTGAATTCCCCTATTTAATGTACAAAATGAAGGGGAAAATTTCCAACTGTTTAAAAACTAGAGGCATATTGCTTCCAGATGCCACTAATCCTCCTTTCCTGTAGTAAGCCCATTAAGCAGGATGAAACAATATACTATTTTGACACTGGATACTGAACAGCTGCACCCCATTTTCAAAGGCAGCAAAGTACAGCAGCACAGCTAAGCTGCATCAGGAATCAAGAATGAGGATCAAATTTTGAGTTTCTGGACAGCCTGCATGACAGTGCTTCTGAGAACAGAACAAGAGTAAAAATATTTGGTTTTGCTTAAATTTATTGTCTTATACACCTTGAAACTATGCAATGTCATCTCTGTGTGCTCCCTCTCTCCCTTGCTGCCCTAAATGGTACTCAGAGGCACACCTCTGACACTGCCACTGGGCAATCATCCAAGTAACACATTAAAAAACCTGCAGTTACAGTTTTTAATCTGATACAGAAGCTATTCACAAAGGATTCACAGAATTTTTAACCCTCCTAACTGCACACAGCACTTCCATAAAAAAGTCTAATTTATTTTTTACATTTAAATCCAAATTCTTCCATGCAATTTTAGGGAAAGAGACTCCATCACTTAAAATATTTAGAATCTATTTTTGTAGTAAACATACTAATAGCATGTGACTTGAAGCAGGCTGTGAAGGGAGTTCTTAAAAATAATTTGAGAACTCCAGAACCCTCCACTCACACACTTTTTCTAATAATACTTAACAAGTTATCAGTAAGGTTATGAATTACTCTCCCAAAGATAACACAACTGCATCAAATGCACTTTTAGTTTACTAGGGAACTGCCAGAGCGAAATACAGCTAGGGTACGAGAGTTGCATTTTTCATTAAGCCCGTTTTCTCTTTGCCTAGACAGCCAAATTTGGATTCACAGTGTATTCAAACTTCTGGCTCTATATCCTGCAAAGCTGTTAGTGGACTGGAATAACTCATTAGGTTGCTCAGCTATCATCAGCTGCTCCCCAGGTTTCACCCTCACAGAATCACTAGGTTGGAAGGAACCTTTAAGATCATTAAGTCCAACCCATGCCCTAACACCACCTCAACCAAACCACAGCACCGAGTGCCACACTCAATCTTTTTTTAAGCACATCCAGGGATGGTGAATCTACCACCTCCACAGGCAGATGATTCCAGTACTTTATCAGTCTTTCAGTAAAAATATTTTCCTAATATCCAGCCTAAATTTCCCTTGGCACAGCTTAAGACTGTGTCCTCTTGTTCTGTCAGTGGCTGCCTTGAGAAAGAGACCAACCCCACCTGACTACAAACACCTCTCAGGAGTTGTAGAGAGTGAGAAGGTCACCTCTGAGTCTCCTTTTCTCCAGGCTAAACAAGCCCAGCTCCCTCAGCCGTTCCTCACAGTGCTTGTGTTCCAAGCCCCTCAAAAGCCTCATTGCCCTCCTCTGGACATGCTCCAGTGTCTGAGGGGGCCAGAACTGGACACAGAACTCCAGGTGTGGCCTCACCAGTGCTGAGTACAGGGGAAGAATGACCTCCCTGCTCCTGCTGGCCACACTATTCCTGATACAGGCCAGGATGGCATTGGCCCTCTTGGCCACCTGGACACACTGCTGGCTCATATTCAGCCCACTGTCACCAGAACCCCCAGATCCCTTTCTGCCTGGGCACTGTCCAGCCGCACCATCCGCAGCCTGGAACATTGCAGAGGGCTTTTGTGGCCAAAATTCAGGACTCAGCACTTGGACTTATTAAATGTCATCTTACTGGACTCTGTCCATCCATCCAGCCATTCCAGGTCTCTTTAAAGAGTCCTCTTACCTTCCAACAGATTGACACATGCTCCCATCTGCAGATTTAATGACAGACTCACCCATGCCATCAATAAAAATATTTAACAGAATTGACCCCAGCACAGCCCCCTGAGGGACACCACTGGTCACTGTCCCTCAGCTGGATGCAGCACCGTTCACCACCACTCTCTGGGCCATCCAGCCAGTTCCTATCCCAGCACAGAGTGCTCCTGCCCAAGCCGAGGGCTGACAGCTTTTCCAGGGGTGTGCTGTGGGGGACAGTGTCTAAGGCCTTGCTGAAGTCCAAATAGACACATCCACAGCCTGTTCAACATCTACCTGGTCATAAAAGGAGACCAGGTTGGTAAACATGACCTACCTCTCCTAAACCCCTGCTGGCTGGGTCTGATACCCTGGCCATCCTGTAAGTGCTGTGTGATGACACTCAGTATAAACTGCTCCATTACCTTACCAGGTACTGAGGTCAGGCTGACTGGTCTGTGATTACCAGGATCCTCCTTCCCACTCTTTTTGTGAATGGGTGTCACACTGGCCACCTTCCAGTCATCTGGAACCTCCCCAGTGAGCCAGGACTGCTGGTAAATGATGGAGAGTGGCTTTGCAAGCTCAGCTGCCAGCTCCTCCTCACCCTGAGATGGATCCCATCTGGGCCCATAGATTTATGAACATCCAAGTGGCTCAGCAGTTCTGACTGCCTCCTCCTAGATAACAGGGGGAACATTCTGCTCCCTGACACCATCTACCAACCCAGGAGGACAGTTATATTGAGGACAAGCTGTCTTTCTGCTGAAGGCAGAGGCAAAGAAGGTGTTAAACACCTCTGCCTTCTCCTAATCTGCAGATACTAAGTTCCCTCCCACATTCAGGAGAAAACCAAGGTTGTTCTTACCCTTTCTTTTGCTGTTAATATATTTGTAAAAACACTTTTTATTATCCTTCACAGGAGTTGCCAAGTGAAGTTCTAACTGAGCTTAGGCCTTTCTAGTTTTTTTACTACATGCCCTAGCAATCCCCTTAAATATTTCCTGGGATACCTGACCTTCCTTTCAAAGATTATGCTTCCTCTTTTTATTCCTAAATTCCTTCAAAACCTCCTCTCTCAATAAAACCAGAGAAATCATCCTGCTGAATTCAAGGTCAGTATTTTCAAGTGCTTTGGCATGCACCTGATCAGCAGTTCAACACCTCAGCTGTCATCAGCTACAGAGCACACAACCAAAAAATGCTGAGGCAAGGACAAGACCATCTACAAGACTGAACAAGGACTTGTTTAAAGACATTATTTTTAAAACTGTTCAACCCTGTTATTCTGAGATGAGTCCCTGGCTGGTAGCACCTTCAGCTGATGTTACTTCCATGCTTGCTGTCTCCTCCTTTCAGAATTATCAGCTTTTGTACGACATATATAGGACATATATTCAATACAGGATGCACTTCAGTTTTTCAAACAGTACCTTCAAAACTTGCTTTTACTGGACTCATGTCACCTTTCAGGCCTGGTGCTCTCCCCCTAACACAGGAAATGTAACAGTAATTCAAACATCCTGGGAGCTGACTACAAGCTACACAAGCACAAAATGCCAGTATTTCTGGTCCCAGAGTCACTGATAACATTTTTTCCCTTTAGAGTTCTGTAGCTGAAGTTCATTTTGTGTCTTCTGCATTCCACAGTTTGGCAGCTATAGAGACCTCTCTTGCTGTTATGTGTGGCCCCCATCACACCCTTCAACAACTGCAGATACCTGCAGAACCAAGCTGCCAGCCTGACACACATACAGCTTGTAGTCAATTCATTTTACTGGGGTACCTTTCTGAGAGGATTACATTTGTACAATGCCAAACTTCAAAGCAGGAAACCCTACCTTTGGTGAACTACCCAAATGTGAGGTGCCCCCCACCCAGGGAGGCAAAGATTTCATTTCAGATAAGCATTGTTAAAGTGAGAGGTGTGGCTTCAAGCCCAGGAAATGTAAATTCTAAACTTTTGCCTCAGGAAATGTGCCCTTTGAACCCAGGAAGAGTTGCCCCACCCCAGACCCCTTGTGGGGTGTCAGCCCAGGGAGTTCTGATTGGGTTTGAGCCCCTGGGGTTTCTCCCTTGCTGTGTTCCTAGTGGTCCCTGATCTTGAACTCCACCCTGGTTCTGTCCCTCAAAACCCATCACTCTGCCTCTGTTCAGGGCTCTCTGTCTCTGGATCTGAGTTTGTTCCTGTGCTGAATAAATGGTTCCCTGAGCAGAAGCTCATCTTGTTGGTGTCCCATGCTGGTTCCTGGTAACTGTGGCTTCTCTTGGACACGATCCTGCAGCTGAGGAACGTAACACCCAAATCCACAGTGGAAGAAAGCAAACATGACCTGCAGCCAGTCCATATAATCACCTTACCTCAGTTCTGAGCCACAGACTCCAGCTTCCTAAAAGAAACTGCATCCCAACTTATAACTCACTAATCACTAATGAGTTCAAGCCTTTCACTACCCTTACTGTGGTCAGAGGTTATAACATGAAACTCATATTCAGGCCAAATAATACCCTCTATCAATTTAACACCAACTAGCTTAATTTTCCACAAATTACTATGGCAAAATATATGGAAACTCTTCACACAACTATCCTGAAGTCACCCCATGACACTTTTACCTGAGTGAAAGATTTTAACTTTTACTTGGCAGACATTGTAAAAGCAAGAGAGTTAAAAGAGAGACATGGTAAAAGCAAGTTCCATCAGGTGGAGGAAAAAAATCAATTCTGATGAAAATTATAAAGAACTAAGACAATGATGACTTTTACATGGTCACCAAATATGCAGGTTTCTCCTCAGGAGGAAATTTATTGAAAATATATAATGTAATCATGTTAGCCATATTGGTGTAACTCCCTGTGAGGTCAAATTCACTAAAAGACTAAGCCGTGTAACAATGTTTTTTTTCCATCTAGGAAGTGTTCAAGAGGCCAGAGATACATAAAACAATTTACTGCTTTCCCCGAGTCTTTTTACAAATTCTCTTTCTCTGGAGGTCACTGACCAGCTATTGTGGTATTGAAACAAGTATCAGAGATAGAGAGTCATTAAATTCCATTAAATCTGCATTCTGAATGTACACCCACCAACAGCCATCACATCCACAGCAGACATTCGAATTGCTAGTGTGCTAACTTCATGCCATCCAACAATCCTCACAAGATCATTCACCAAATACTTCAACAGTTCAACAAACAAAACAAAAAATCACAACCATCCTATCTTTCAGCTCCATGTTGTCATGATGAAGTACCCTAATACGCATCATTTGGAGAGACACCATCCCCCAAGATCTGTGAACAGCTACCATTTCTGACAACCAAATCACTTCCACATGATTCACTTAAGTATCTTTATTATGAATCTATCCATCAACAGGTATGCACATGGCGAGCTCGTGTCTGTATTTAGGCAAATTGTCTGACTGCTTGTCAAACTGTCACAGATCTTGCACAGTGAACACACTCCTGGCTCCAAAACTGGACTGTACCTGGGCACATCTACATTTCCCCCACATTTCCCCCAGGACAACCACAATGATTTTGACACAGCTGGCACAGCTCATGGTATCACACTCACCCTGGGTGGGACAGTTTGCAGGGCTGTGATGTAGTTCTCCAGAGCAATGCGTCGACGGTCATTCAGCATGGCTTCCACTCGTGCCATGTGTGTCTCCACAAGCTGCTGTCTCTCATTTGCTGCTTCTTGTTCCAGTGATTCCACTTTCTCCTGGAAATGCTGAAAAAACATCAATCACAACAGAAATAGAGAAGACATCAGCATAGACCAGCATACATGAACACCTCTGCAAACCATGAAAATCTTTCCCCACGTCAGTGTAGTTTGCCTCCCAGAAACTGCACTGCATACACCTTTTACTCATTTCAGTGGGAACTTCAGTGCCTCTTTCAGGAACACCTGGCCATGTTTTATTAATCTAATAAAAATATTCCTGACATGTTCAGCACAACCACCAGTGAATCCTTTGTGTGCCCCGAGACAGAGGTTCCGCACCACAGAATTGTGCCTGGGGGAGGGTGAAGTTTAACAAGTGTAAACCTGTGCCACTGAGAGCCATCAACACAACTTCATGAGCAAATCTATATGGGGAGAAAAAAATGTTCCGCCTGAACAGAGTCACTGTGATTTCTTGTAAACTGGCCACAAGGAAGAAAAATTGAATGCAAACTTATTCCAACAGAGGAAAAGATTGTATGGATAAAATGCACAGACAGGAAAGCTGTGGGACCTAATGTGCAAACCAATCTGGTTCTGAACATTACTTTTTTATAGTTGTGCACTGAAATCATTCCAGCAGTACTAAATAATACCAACAGTGGGATTCTAGGAGTGTCTGGCTCATCAGAATTTTTCAATTATAATATAATTTTTGATAAAATAATTTTTGGCTAAGGGTTTCTTCTAGATAAAACTGATGGCAATTCCTTCCTTAGATCCCATTTTCCATCTCTGCTTTGAGCTTAGGTTCTACAGCTTGCATTATTTTATAATGGCCTAAATTTTGATAGGAGCCCATGGGAACCGAGTTTTCAGATCTCACTGAAGGCAAATCTCAATTCAAGTGGAATCTACCTCTCCATTCAGTCAGGAGCAATGTCCTGCACTGCTGTTCCAAGGATTGGCTGCGAAGTACAGAGACACCCAGTGGCCACTAACAGCTGGGGTAAAAAAAAACCTCAAGACAAAAAGGGAGCAAAGACAAAAAGGGAGCAAAGAATAACATGAAATCTCCATAAAGTAGATTATTAAATTACATCACACTCAGTACCCCTTGTATCTGAACTGGGGCCCTAGATGTTAAGGTTGTGGTTGCATTTTCCTTTACCTGGATAACAGCTTTCTTGTCGGCCTTTGGCAAGTTCTTTGCTTGGCGTTCTGCCTCTTCCCACTCTCTCATGACCTAATGAACAAAACAAGGAGTGTGACTTTCCTATTTTCCTCTCTTGTCCCACGGCTTAGCATCAGCCAAGCACTGCAGCTCCAAGAGTCATATTTTTACATTCCTCTCCTCCATTTATCTCTAGAAAAAAAGGCAGTTACAACATTTTATGAAGGTAGGATCCTGTTATTAAATTAAAAAAAGACAGTATTTGTGTCTCTGAACACTGTGTCAAGCTCTCACAGCTCCACTGTGAAGGAACACATTAACCAGCCCTCAAGCAAGGGAAGTGGAGATCTCCATGGGTGAACACACCAGCCCTTTTTCATCTCAGACAGGAAGAAAACAGATTCCACCTATTGTACATCCTTGGACAAAACAAGTAAATTTCAACTCATCCCAATTGGATCATGCCACCTTTTTTGGCAACATAAAACCTTTTAATTTATTCAGTCTGCATAACTCACATGAGTAGGGCAGATCAAAAATGACACATAATTTGTGCTAGTCCAGCTATTTGTCCAGAAACAGAGGTTGTAGAAACACTTCCAAGAACTGAATATGTATCTCAAGTACAACACTCTCAGAAAAATAATGTAGGAGATCTTTTGGTGTCATTTCTTTCAGCAATGTGAGAAGCCTCCTCTCCCAGTAACACAGAGCAGTAGTATTTCAATAGTCAGGGAGTGGGTTACTCTTGTTATAGATGGGTAACGTGATGCTTGGCTTTCACAATCAAGGGATGAATATTATGTGTGTGTTAAGAGAAGTTTTATAGATGTATAGTTATGTTATTGTGGTAAGTCCACAGTCCTCTTCCCTCTCCCCCGTGTATTGTTTCCATTGTCACTGGATGGCTTTGATAGTTGGGGCATTTGGGAAAAGGGCAGGCTTGTTACCAGGAAGCACATCATGGCAACACCTGACCTCCAATCAAGGTGTAAGACAGTGATCTGCACCAATGGAAGGTAAAGGAGTTGACTGACAAGACTTTGGGAGGGGCCAAGGGTATAAAAGCTGGGCATCTATTTTGTAGATGAGCACATGGCGGTTTAGTCCTATGCTCCCAGTGTTGTAATTTTTCCTTATTCAGTAATCTGTTATATTTTGTAAAGTATAAAGTACAAATTTGTTATATTTATATACTTTGAAACTTTGAAAGTGAGTGTCATTTCTGGCAATAGTGAAAGAGGTAAAGAGAAAGAAAGATAAAGAAAGAAACAGAAAGAGAGTTGGGGGTGGGGGTGGGGACCAGGAAAGAGTGACAGGGGTTAGATAGAAATGACATTTCGTTCTTCTCCATCTGGTCTTGTTGGTGAGGGTCCCCAAGCCTGCCCTCCCCTAAATGTCCCAAACAGTGACAACAATATAAGGGGGAAGGGAAAGAGGACTATGAGGAGAACATACCAAAATAATGTAATTATATATCTCTAAAACTTAACATACACGTAATAATAATAATCTCTTAATTTTGAGAGCCAACCTATGCATTACCCGTCTATAACACTATTAAATAAAATATATTAAGTTTCTTTGCATCTAACCTCATTTGTTCTTAATCATGTTCTTTGGGTATATTTCAAACCTTCCTGGGTCCAATCCATTTTCTTCACAGAGGCTTAGTTTCCTTTGGTCTTCTGTGTTAAACTGGTTTGTAAGACCCCCCAAAGGGGTCCCCAGATCCTGCACCAAAGCACTGCATGTGATGCTACATGATGCAACAGATCCACAGTCTTGCAAGGGACGGTGTCTAACTGGCTCCCTTCAGGGAGGTACCTGTTTTCCCACCTGCCCAAATGTATATTAATCCATGGGATCCTATACTTTTTGGCAGGGGACCCTCACCACCAAGAAGATCAGATGGAGGGAAACAAGGAGATGTCGTTGGGACCCATGAAGGAGTAATATGCTTCTACTTAATTTTCTTTTTCTTTTTTTCTTTTTCTTTTCTTCTTTTCTCTTTGCCTCTTTTAAGTAAAATATATAACTTGTTTGATATCAACATCATGTTTTGGGGAACATTTGAACTAATATTTGAATGAATACTCAGGGTTCTTTCTGCTTTATTCACTGAGTTAGTTCTCTTTGTTTCTCTGTGATTAGCAAAGATTGCAACAGCACATGAACTTACAGAAGGCCCAGAATTTATGGCATTAAGCCAAGTCATAAACTACAATGATGTGCTCAAGCTTGAACGTTGGCCTAGGTTAGCAACTTTATTATTTTTTTCTCCCTCTTCTCCCTTTCTGTCTCAAAATCATACTTCTGACATCTCCCTAATTTTTTGACTCTGAAAGAGCAGTTATGAATTTTCAGAACAAGAGTTCCCTTGCCATCTTTATCCCCCAAACTAACCCTCTGCTAATCCACATGATGAAAATAAGCACTGTGGGTAATGAGATTAAGGGGACCTTTGGCTACACCAGGTCTGTCTCTGTCCATTTTATTTCTTTTAAGGCATGGAAGGCAGGATGATAAACTGACAGCCTATACAGCTAGTTGAGAGAGATGTAAATTAGTGGCCTCTTTATTAATTCGAGTTTAAAATTATAAAAAAAAAAGATTAAAAAAAAGTAAAAACTTTAAACAGACACCTGAACTGTTCAGGCTGGTTGAGAACTGCAGTATTTTGAGATGTTTGCTTTGGAAATAAACTTACAAGAAGCAAAACTATTCTTGGACAAAAGGTATCATGAAGTTCCTATCGTAAGTATTCTATATGCTACAATTCCAAAAATATTGTAGACAGCCAAAGGAAGAGCAAATTTAAGACATGAAGATATCACAAGATGTCTGATGAGAGAAATGTATAAATATACTGCTCCCTTGAATAAGGTTCAGTATCTGGTTCATCAGGCTATTTAGCAGCAACTAATTAACTAAGGGAGCTGTATAGGCATCAACAAACTGAAAAGAGAAAGAGAAAAAGGGTAATTGTACCAACAAGAAACAGGAACCATGGCACCTTGCAATCAGTTAGCATAACAGAGGTTATCTGTTATTCTTTTATCTTTTTGGAGAACAGCAAACATTTAAAGATTGTGCATGCATCACTGAATGACTACCCCTGCTGCATGGCAATGCAGTTTTCCTTCTATTGAGGCTGTATTATTAATTCTTGGGAAAAGCTTAAAATTTTATGTTAATGTAATTCTCCTTACAATACTTCTGTAAGTTAAGAAAGTTTACAAGCCTTGTTGCTTCAGGTGTGGTGCAGAAAAACTTTCATGATCTGTAGTATAATGGGATGGACACTTTAGAGCACAAGAGATTAAGAGTCTGAACCAGAGGTGCATCAGATCGTCACAGAGATGGACTTTCCTACTGAAACACTTTTATGAGCTGTGAAGTAGGATGTGACATAGGCACTGACAGAATCTTGGTCTCTACTCGTGTGATCATCTTTATACAAGAGAAAAAGAAACACAAATTGTCAGATCTTCATGGTAAATTAAGGGAAATCTCAGAAAGAGAATATGCAGAATATCTACATTTTCCCTGATGATAGTGTTTTAAAATATTTCAAGTTTACTGATAAACTTCCCTATTCCTTAGATTATTATATTTTTTGCATGTCAACTAGAATGCATCTGATTTTTTTATTAGTTAATTGGCTGTTGCAAAATAAGGTGTGCACCAAACTCAATACTATTTTAAAACTAGCCTTTTTATTAAATGAAATAAATTATCTATGTTTTGTGAACAAACCAATCTATTTCAGATTAGGACATTTATCAAGATTAAAGAATTACTTCATCAGTTTTTCTCTTTTTAATAGAAGAAAAATGGGCATTTCTGATGTTTTATAAGCCTTCACTTTTCAGCTTTGAAAGAACTGGACTTTGAATAAAAAAAAAAAAAGAGTTTGGTGCAGTTGGAAGACTTGGCTAGTGACTCTCATTTGTTACCTTTTCTTTTTACCAAGAAAAATATTGACAGCAAAGGCATACTGAGTTAACTTACTCAGCATTCTTTTTAACATAACAAGTATGAGTTCCATATTAATTTTCAGATAAGTATATATTTTAATTTTATATTAAGAACATACCTGATTTTAAAGAAAATTTAGAAAGCCATTTTAAAATAAATTCCAGAAAAGGAAATCGATATTGGTATTAGACATAGATATTCATGTGAGGAAACATAGAATGGTGAACCAGCTGGCTTTTCTACCTGCCCATAGCATCTACTATCTTTTAAACATTTGACAAGTTAACATGTAGAGGGTAGTTCAACACTGTACAAATAATAAGTTTCTAAAAATTAGCTTTCCCTCTATGAGTAAACTCTGGTCTTCAAAGTTCTTCAGGGGTCTGTGTACTTCAAGACATATGTCCTCTAAGATGTGATTTCATAAGCAGCTTAGGCAACTGAATGATTGATTTTTTTTTTATGTACCTATCATGCTGCTTTTTCCTAGGGCTGACTTGGGTTGCTGAACTGGCCAGAGATGGTTATTTGACTCGTTTTTGGAGAATTGACATTGCAGGAGGGATGCAGTTGACCTGCCTCACCTCCTGTGTGCTCAGTGCTCATGCAAGGATGGCTAGGAATGTGCTAATGAGGGCACCAGCTCCAGTTTCAGTCTAACCCCTGAATCACACTCTTCAGTTGAGAGGGTCCCCCAGATGCTCATGTTAAAACAGAAAATACACAGTTGACCCAAATACTGCCTCTAATTACACACCGGGATTTTGGACACAAACGTGGAACCACAGAGAGAATGTGAAAGCTGTGCCAAGGAAATCTGCACTGACTGTCCTTTGCTTTCAGGAAACCCACATCAACAGTATTTTTTACAAAAAGGTAATTTTAAGATGAAGGAATGATGGGGTGTTGACTATTGTCCACCAACCCTCTGCATGCCTAGCCAAGGCAGGGTGTCTCCTCTGCTACGCAGGCTGTGTGCCTTTTTTATTCTCCAGATTCCCTGTCCATTAAATTGGTTCTATTTTCTCTGTTTAAAGAGGAGACAGATTATTTGTGCTTCAATACTTCCCAGGCAGATGAGGAGCACCTATCTTCCCATTATGACATGTCATACTCTCAGTATGTGGCTTGCACCAGGTGGATGAGTGCTTCAGGTAAGATGCCCTGCCCAATTTATTGATTTATTTTTTAAATATACTATTTATTTATTTATAAAAGTGGACAGCTATGGTGCAAATAGACAGGGAGTACACTGAGATTTCAATTTCATTTTCATTCATAACATTTTCTTTTCATTTTTGGAATAACATGTTAGCACAATGTAATGTATCTAAAGACTAATAATGTATCAGAGCAACAGACAGACACACTGCAATCTCATCAGGGGAACAAAGTTACAATGAAAAAATACAGTACATTAGCTACACAGGTATATGAAGTGCATCTGAATTCTACTACATTCACTTTTTCTGGTTGTTTCATTCTCAAAAAATATGCATACAACTTCCCTTTAAACCCCTTATATTTTTTCTTTGTTGTTATTGAAGTAGAGCTGTGACCATTTTTTATTGTTGTTGCTATTATAAACGCTGTTTCTGAGAGAGTGGGTAACTCACCTCTCACTGGATTAAAACCCAGGTATACAGTTTCATGCTGCCCAAACCTCTTTGGTTCAAGGGAAAGAAAAAGCTTGATTCAGTTTGAATTTTTTAGTTCAAAAGCATCACTTTTTCCTCTTTTCTTTGACTTTAGATGCGTATCATGTCACCTTGAGGCTCAAAATCATTAGATGAACATATGTGATCTTACGCTGCCCCCAGGGCACACAGAGAAAAGGAAGCTCAATACAGACCATCTCCCTCAGCTGCTCCAAGGGAAGGACAATTAATACAGTGGCCAAGTTCTTTATTTTGAAACATGAATAATCTCACAAAACAAACATTCTTCCACAAAGACAAGTGACATTTTTTACAGTATTTTTTTTCTTTCAACCCTTCTAGTAACTGTAGTGACTTATGATAGCAGTGGTGACACAACCACAAACGTGTGTCAGTCAGCTGAATTCTGAGGTAAGAGTCAGAAAGGCAGTAAATCATGTGTTTTCAGCATTGAAAATTGACAGAGCATCTGGATAAAGCCTTAGGAAAGAGGAAGATGAAAGATCACTTAATTATCACTTAATAGACAAGCTCACACACTTAGGAATAAAGAAATCTCCCCTTACCTGAGACATTCTTTCACGATGCTTAGCTTCAAGCCTTTCCTTGGCTTTCTGGAAATGGGCATGTTCATTCTCATCTCCAGGTGTCTCCAAATATTTGTCAACAGCATCAGGAGTGCTAGCAGCTGTGGTAGGGACTGACATAAAATTTGGAGGTGGAGAGAGGGAAGGGAGGGGAGGGAGAAGAAAAGGAGAATTTCTACTTTAGTATGGGAAAAATTTAGATGGATTAATAAAGAAGCATCTGTCCTAATTTCCATTGGAATACAGCCATCTAATTAGCCTCAGAGGAAGACATAGAAACAGTGTTTAAATGGACATGTTTTACACAGCAAATATATATAAATGCATCAAGATTTCTTTCCCCTCCCTCATCCCATTTTATAAACCCAGAGAAGCTCTGCAGAGTGAACAAAACAATGTTCTTGGAACAGGTTAGAAACTGCTGCCAAAAGAAAAATTCCAAGTACAAAAATAAGCCTGGCAATGAATAAAGCCCGTAAGCCAGCAAAACACACTTTGCAAAGTTATATGATTCGTAAACAAAAGTTTATTTTTAAAAGGCAAATTGTAACATGTAAGTATGAGAGCAAATCCCTCTTAAAGCACTTATGGATTCCACAGTACCTAATGAAACGCCTCAAATCCTTCCCTTAACAACAGTTTGGCTTCACAGATAGTTACTTTATTTGTAACAACTTTGATTTTAAAAAACCCTCAGAAAGGCTGGAAATAATCCGCAAGCTTGCACTAATTGCCAGCCATTGCTGTTGGAGCACTAGGAGATAGCTGTGACGCTGGTAGTAGAAAGATTTACATTTAGGGTAATTCAAGTAAAGTGAGCAACAGCCCTCATGATGCAGTGATATCCAACCCCTACTTTGCTAAGACTGATTCTGTTTTCCTTTAATATGTTGGAATTTAAGTAACTGGTATGGCATCAAACAGGCAGCTTGAAAGATTTTAATGAAATCCCTCAGAGTCTCCTTGGAGAAGAAAAAAACCCATTCAATGAAACATACCATACTCTTATTATTCCCGATCCATTATTTTAATTAAAGATGCCATTTGCCATCTAAACTAGGTTTAAGTTGAATTTTCTCATACAAAAAGCCTCCTGAGTAAGAACTTCAAGATACATTTCCTACCTGTGCACACCTAGAACTTGGCTATCAGGCCTTCCATGAATAACTTCTTTTTCACCAATCCTGAGAAATACAATTTTGCCTTGCTGATATCCATTCAACAATCATCCATTAATGTCTCAGATCATGCCTCTCCAAGTTCTTTGATGCACTTCATGATTGGGAGGAGGGCCCCAAAGCAAAACCTCCTCAAGTATCTTTGCAATACTCTGCTGCAAGGTCATTCTCTTTTAAGTTATCATAAGTTTAAATATTTATGAGAGGAAAAAAAATGTTAAATTCTTCATGTGTTGCTTCAAATGAGAACAAATACAAGTATTTGTATACAAGAAGTATTTTCCTTAACATGATTTCTGCCAAGATTGTAAACAAGAGTCATCAAGTTCCAGAGAGTAAAAAAATCCAAAACAAGAAATGCTTTGGTTAGACCCGGCAAAACAAGTTACAGAAAACACTGCCCACAGCAAGACCTTATACTAATTAAATTATTCATGTTTGAAATTAATAGTAGTCTAACTTCTGGATATGAAAGTGTTTGCATTATTTCCTTTTTGAATCCTAAACTCTACCCACTTACTTATTAATTGTCTAGTACAACATATGTGGTTCAAAGGTGAAATAAAAGTGCAAATTTCTATAAATGAAAAAACTGTAGAAACAGAAATTAGTCGGTCACTTGCATCCACTAAAGGTCATAGTCAGAATTAATAATTTAAATAGATGATATTAGAAGTAACAGTTCTTTAATGTCGTAGACACTGGAAGTTGGCATGCAACTTTAGTTGCCAAAACATTTTATTTCCTCCTAAATCCCAAACAAACAATGGATAAAGGAAATGACTGACAACAGGAGTATCATCTTGTAAGCTGCTGCTGTGAAAGGTACAGATCTTTATTTGCAATACACCTCCAAAGAAAAAATAAGGTGGACAGTATCTGCCACTTAAAAATCACCAAGAGATTTAGCAAGTTTGGAAGTTCACAGTATTTAGTCTAGAGAATAAATACTACTGTACCTAAATTCACTCAAAAACCTGTGATAGTGCTCTAAAATGATAAAAAATAAAATCATGTGTGTCAACATTTAAACTTCCTACTAAGTTTCAGGGTTTATGCAAGGAAGGAGGGAACAGACAACACTGAACCCTATTGGTTCCCTCTGTTGTGAGCCCCAGAAATTCAGTACTAACAAAAAATAAAAAACCCTATTTATAAAAGGTCATTTTAATGGTGTATCAAAATTTTCAAAAACTGACCACACAGTTTTTGAAGTACACCGAAGTACAACTCACTCCCACTTTGAATGAGCAACAAATGAAAACACAGTGAATTCCACTCAGCTCTGACAGCTGCTGGAGCTGCTGGGAGAGCTATTTGAGAAATGAAGTACATTTAAGAGAATGTATTTTACCAGCTTTTAAATCCCCAAGTTAAGAATTAAACATTAATGTAATTTTAAAATAGCAGTCATTTAAAAAAAATATACTTCCTGTAACTTTAAGGATGTTTAAAATGCAACAATTAACTGATAAGTAAAAAAAATAATACAATAGATTATTTTTTAGTATAAGACAAATCTTTCCTTTGGTAACAGCAATATGTTTGCTTATTCTTGTAAATATATACTCATTCTGAAGCCATTAAATCCAAATTAACCACCTGACAGATCCTATGACTTCAAAGAAGCTATTATGGACAGCCACAGTGTGAATTTGAATCATTATATTGAAAGGAAACCACAGACAGTACTGAACATTCTTATTAAAAATCAGTAGAGACTGAGCAGATGGTCTGACAGGCTGAAGGAATTGGTTAACATCGGCCTCAAAGCCTTCTACTTCTAAAGCAATTATGTATCAATTTCCATGGAGCTGGATGATAAATGAAAAAATATATGACAACAGTAGCTCCTACCCAATAGATAAATCATTTCTATCAGACCTCAGAGCACCAGTCAAATCCACTGAACATGAAGGGAGTTTAAGGCTTTCCACGACAGGACAGACCCACCTTTCCAGATCAAGGCAAAGAAACTCAGCAAGAAAGCAGAACAAAACATGCTTTTTTAAACTCCTTTTTTTTAAGAGAAAGTGTTCAGGACATTAGTATTCAGATTTCACAATGTATGGGTACTTGTGACAACAGAATATCCTCACATTTTGGTTCAGTCCAATTCCAATTAATTACCAGAAAATCTGACTCACATCCCACACTTTCACCCTTTGCCCAACATACAAGAGAAAACCAATGCTATCCACTATTTCACATTACTCTGTAAAATCTAACTAGTTTATCCTGAAAAGCAAACTATAGCTAGACAAAGGAATGATGTGCTTTAGCATCCATCTTGCTTCCTGCCTCATAGAGGCTTGATTTTTTTTTTTCGTTGAACAGGACACAAGGGAACAAGAACAATCCAAACTTTGGAGAGAAAATAAAGAATGGAATAAATACATTAATAATAATTAAGTGGGGAGGAGGAGGTACAAAGATCAAATACAAAGACTAAATTAAGGGTGAAAAATGGGGGAAAAAAATTACAAGAGAGACAGGAGTGGCCTTGATGGAAACTATTCTCCAGTGTTTTTCTTTTCTTCTTTTCTTCTGTGAGACTGGGGTGAAAGATGGTCTGTGCTACCTCTTTCAGCAACATTAGATTAGTACTAAACACAAGACATCATTTCAGTGATGAAACTTATTATGTTCAGCACTTCCAATTATTTTCATTAAAATTTCTATTCAGCAAAAATATGATGAATAAGGAGAAACAGCATGGTGAGACTGTAACAGTACATGAAACTAAAAGAAAACGAAGTTATTTCAGGAACAGAAAAAACAGGTGTATAGATGAGGGTATAGAACACGCTGACTAACATTAAAAACCAGGAATAAAAATATAACTGAAATAGCTTGGAAAGTGTGTCCTCACAGACTCAACTGCTGTTTAAGAAACTATTGAAGAAAAAAAAGAAAAGTCAGGGGAAAAAAAAAACCTATGGGAGATACAAACTCAGTTTGAGTTGCACAAATGAAGTCAAACAGGCTCAAGTACTCAACCTAACTCCATTATCCTTAAAAAGAAAATTACTTAGACCAAAAATTTAGAATTCCAAATTAAAACAAGAGAATCATGGAAATGGTAATAGTCTTGTCATTGTTTCATTGAAATGAATCTGAGGAAAACAACACCCAGCCAGACAACAATTTCCATGAGCCAAAGCAGATTCACCTGAGCAGAAAAGAAGATCATTTATCTTCCCAAAGAGAGGAGTCAATCAGAGACAAACTGTGTTTTGCATCTCTGGAAATACCTTACCTAACACAGAAACTTAATGGTTCAAAATTAGACCTCCCTCCAACCTCCTGCACAGATCTCTTCCTTCACTACATCTTCTGTCTTGTTGCAAAAGCTGATCATGGTTCATGAAGTATCCTCCTCACTCCCACCATGGCAGATTTCTCCATGTCCCTTCCCTGGAGCTTTGCCATGAACAGCTCCAGAAGATGCTGAGATAAAATGTCACTGGAGCACCAGTTAAGCAATCCTGCCTTCAGGACTGCTCTTGCTTCTGCTCCAATATAATATGGGTCAGCTCCTCTGCTCCATGACACACATAGTACCCCTTGCTAAGGCTCTTCATCTGTTTGTGGGCATTTTTAACCCTTCCAGTTACTGAAAATGCTCCTGAAAAGGCCAAGTTTGGAAAAAATTTTACTAAAAGGAGCCCTCAGATGCTGCTTGTGTTCTGCTCCTCCATGCCCCGTGAGCAGATGGGGCAGAGAGACATGTACTGACTCTGTGATGTAAATTTCAGCTGATGCTTTCCCAGGAGTGCCTGCCTGCAAAGCAGATTGGGAGGAGAATGTAAAAGAGGCTCTCAAAACAGAACACATCTGATAAAACTAGCACCTAATTTATCAGCCTCAATGGTGTATGGTGGAGAAAGCCACCACTCTCAAACAGTGCAAACACCTTTTTCTCAGCAGAAATAGTCATTAAAACATATGGTTTGAGTTAAAGTAAGTGAGAGGTTATTCACATCCATGTGCACCACAGCTCTTAGGGAAACATAAAAAATCAAATACCATTTTTCCCCTTTTCATTGCAAACACACACAAAGAATTCAACCAAACAAAGCCAAAAAATCTGGAAATACACATTCTAATATTTTTTACCTTTGGAAAAAAAAAAGGTCAGAAACACATGAAAATACACTGTAAAAATATGAGCCATTTTAAAACTTACCTGGGGCTTCTCTAAAGTTAGTGTTTTTTCCTGCACATGCATTGTACATGCACAGACACATGAAACATCAGTACACTTTGACAGAGAATAGAGACAAGATGGGTGTGACAGTCTCACCCAAGGAGGTGTTAAGCTCTCAGCCCCCAACTCAGAGCCCGCCTACAGTGCCAAGAAGTCACCCACTACCATGCCAGGTTAGCAAGAAGCCAAGAAGGCCCGAGTGGTGAGCAGAGAGAGGTGTGGACAGACCGCGGCTGGGGTTAGTGTGAGCCCAGGCCCGCTCCCCCTCACGGTGGGCGCTGTGGAGGGCACTTACTGATGCTGCCACAGACCGCCATGCAGTACTCCTCCGAGTCAAAGTTGTTCTGGTTCCCGCCACAGCCACCGTAAAAGAAGGGTGCACACTTTCCTTCAGCCACGTCAAAGTACCAGCGGGAGATCATCGCGCGGCACGGCCCAGTCTCAGCTTGCTCAGAGCACACCTCTAGTCACAGGAGACCCGGAGGAACCACATTTAGCATGGAAATGGTATCTTCTTGGCTTCTTAATTAGGTGTCTCTCTGTGTCCACACACTCAAGTGGGGAAGGAGATGCACCAAGAAAGTGCTTTGGAAGGAGATGCACCAAGGAGATGTTTTGAAGACTAGGAAACCCTTCCCCAGAGACAATGAAGGTAAATTTTGAACTGACACAGATTCCTGCCACAAAGTCTCCCTAGCTTGCCTATATCTTATCTTTTTAGCAACTTTATCTGCACACATTGAGAGGTGTTGCCCTGAAACCAATGTGGAATTTCATCTGCTTCCAGGCCAGAGGGGTACAACCACCAACTGACTGGGGGTTTTCCCAATAGCCCTGGGTGGATTCCTGCCCAAGCAACCTACTTGGTACCTGAAAGGAAACATCTGAAAGTAGAAGACACATTTTCCCTTGCTCTTTTTCAGCTCTATATACCCTCCCTGACCAAATTATATAAAAGAAAACAAACAAATAATTGTTTATACATTATAGTGGAAAACAAATTTTCTTCAGACACCTATTTAAATGTAGACAGTGATGAAGAAACTCCCTTTTGTAAGCCACCCAGCACAGGGTTTTTGATTCACAGTTTGACAGCTCACATATAAAAAAATTACTGCTGCAGCTTGAACCATCCATGGGAGGAAATCTCACTCCAAGTAAATACATCAACAGGAAAAAAATTAATATTATTTGTGCTTGTGTTCACTGTGAGTTGCTACAGGTCACTGCCTACATCCTGCAACACAGGGAAACCTGAGGGAAGAACCAAACCACACAAATTAAAGACAAAGTAAATTCTGCCTGCAATTTGGAGTTCAGCCAATTACACATGTAAACATATAGCCCTTTACCAATAATGTTCCAAACAGACAAAACCAGTTTTATCTTTCAATGTGCTTCACAAGTAATTTCAAATGTATGTAATATTAAACACCAATAAACCCCTCATTTACTTTCATCCACACACTATGTGGCAGACAAACTGCCACATTCAACTACAGGCTTCTAAATTCTCAGCATAAATTTGAATTTTGTAGAAAGCAGATTCCTAAGGGTTGAGAGGTAGGAAGAAATATCAGTGCACCAGCACTGGAAATCCCCTGCATGATCATCATCTCTCAAGTGTTGGCTACAAAGAATCCTGCTTTTCAGTGTCTGTCCTGATCCATCAAATTCACTATCCTCAGAAGCATCACTACTTATAAATAGCTTTTTATGTCCAATTGTCACTGGTAATACAACCTACATTTCCTTAAATATACCATATTGGTACCGTTTTATATGCGTTTAATTCATTCATCTATTCTAACTATAAATAATGTCAAGAATCAATTTCAGCAACCATACATTTGGTCTGAGAGAAGCAGATCTGAGAATATGCAGTCATCAAGGATGTGCTAAAAATGCTGCACTTCTGTATGAAGAGATTAGGGGAAAAAGAATACTGAGTTTTACTTGAAGAAAAAACAAAGTATCATTAACTGCACAGTGCATTAATTACAATTAATTATATATTACCATATGATTATAGACCATTTTTAGTATATAAATAGTTCTCCTGATTTATTTTAAAATGAAATCCAGCCACACCACCTGATTATACAGTCAAATCTTGACAAAAAGCTAACTTAGCACAGTCTTTGAAAAGCTGTCACATGTGAATTAAAAATTAATTGCCTCTTCTGATATAAAACAGACCGGTACAATCAAAGAAATTTTACTGACAGGAAATGCCATTTCTGAAAATACAAAGGTCTCAACAATTCAGTCTTTCTTATTTAATGGTGATTGTAGGCCTCTAGCCACACAGTAAGCGCCTCCTAGGTTTCCCTCAAAATATTTGTTTTGCTATACAGACTGATTTATTTTGCACTGATAACAGGTTGGAAACTGTTTACAGATTTAATCTGAAATTTCCTATAGGTACCTTTCTAACAGAAACAGCAAGAGATTTGAATGTGCAAAAGCAAAGGTAACTGCCCACCAGATTGGACACTGGAATTAGCTCTTTGGTGAACTAGGTCATTTATACCCATGAAGATGCACTTGAACAAGTGTTCAGTAAACTACAGAGTAACATATTAAAAAGAGCAAGCCTGAAGCTTTGCAGCCCACTGTTGTGGCCATCAACAGGCCCCCTGCCTGACCTGTCACCTTCCCATCAGGGGAGGGACATCCTTCCCTCCAGCCTGCACTGCCAACCCTACTTCTCTTGGTGAGACCTACATGGTACTTAGGTCACCACAAAGAGAAATGCTCTATTGTCTTCTAATGTTCAGGACCTAAATGGAGAACAAACAAGAGAAGGGGAAGTGCTTTGGTTTACTTTTTCATGACTGCTCTTTTTGAAGGAAGTGTGGTGTCAGTCCAGTCTAGGAAACACATCACTGCTGCCATTCATCCCTTTCCTGATGTTACCATGCCTGTCTGCCATTCTCTGTAGGGCTCAGAGTAGCACTCCTTCACCCCTGCTTTAGGGCAAAGGTACATTTCTAAACCAGCTTCTATTCCTGGGCAATGGTCCCATCACTCCTGTTTGTGGGCCAGATGCTCCTCCCCCACCTCCCTATATCCCCATCCATCACTTGTCCTTACAAGAAAAAAAAACACTGCATTTGGTTCTCAGCTGCAACACCTCAGCTGAGAAGATAGAGAAATGAACTGCTGAGATGCAAAATTCAACAGATTTTCCCAGGCTATTAATCCAAACACCACTTCCCTTTCCTTCTGCTGCTGCCAAGTATAGCAATTAATGTCTAGAAGGGGTGAACTATGGTATTTTAGCAGATATTAGGAGCAGGCAGGTAGCATGCACTGATGTAGAGGGTTGGGGTTGATTATTTGAGATACAGCACTAATTCATGTAACGGGCTGAGATAACGATTCATAAAAAAATTGCAAACTGTCTTTGCTTCGTATTTTAATTCTGCTGCTGAAAACTGAGGCAAAGATGAGTCACTTTTCACACATGTGCAATTCAGTTTTACTTGATACCATAAATAATTTCTATACAGCACTGCATCAACAGTGAGTTTTGTTTTGTTTAAGGAACTTTCTCTGTCTTCTCCCACCAAAGACAAACATTTGCCTTTAGCTTCAAGAAATTGGATACAACTGAAGAGGACAAGCCTTTGTGATAACTCAGGTTCATGAAGAGTTGCTTTTAGAGACTTCAGAGTTTTCAAACCATCCTACTCCAATAGTCAAATTTCTCTCATCCTGTGACCTAAACCACAGGTGCCAATACCTCTGTTCTCCAAAACCTCAGACATGACAAATTACTTTTGAGATAATCACGAAAGTGTAAGTCAACTTTCCCCATTCCAAGCTTCTTGTACTTATTCCAGCATGTTGGGGCAAACCCAATTGTTTCCAGCCAAGCAAGCACCACTCCCTGAAGGACAGTGTTATGGAAAAGCTTGTTGATTTGCTCTTAAATTAAGTAGTTGAATACTGGAGACTAATCAGTTACATTAAACATTGGCAATGAATGTGTTATTTCTCCTTTTCAAAGCCTAGACTTCAGCACTCTAGGAAATACAGTCTTTAAGTACGTGAACATTGATTTATACTGACTTCATACAAAGTACTTTCATAAGAACTCATTTACCAAAATGCCGTAAGTAGAGCTCATTAGAATTTATGTGCAAACATTTTAGATATTTTTGACGATTATTTTTTACAGAGAGAAACATAAAATATGGTTCTGAAAGTCAGTTTATATTTTTATTACCATTTTTCCCCTGCTACTTGAAGAAAACTGATTTCAAATCTAAGTGAAGTTATAATTGCTTTATTTCAAAATCTTGACTCCATGCTTTTTGTTTTTCCCTTTGGGACTTAAATTCTTAACAATAACACTTTCAATTGAGAAATTGGAAATAAAATGTAAATTTCTAACAGGGAGAAGAATTAAAGCTACATTTGCATATTTCTATCACTCTAAATATCAAGTTTACTCAATATTTTTTCAGGATTTGAATTTATTTACATGATCATGAGAACTAAGCTCATTTAATGCTGGCAGTCAGCCACAAACCTTAAATCAGAAATTAAATTTGAAGAGATCTAAGAAAAAAGGGACCAACAGGAGGAGTTAGATTACTAGCTCTGACCTGTCTTGGAAGTTGGCTTTCCATGTCTAGTTTACCCGTCTAAGAAACGTATTTACCTTAATGCTACAGAAGAAAGATACCATCATGCTGACTTATAAATACTTGACAAATACAGCCATGGTAATGGAAAACATATTGTACTGATGAGCCTTTCTGTACTACCAGTCCTACAAGTTTGAAGCTGATATAATCAAGGACACACAACTAAATCGTACTGAGGGTCTGAATGAGCCCATTAGCACAGGTGTGTGTTTGTTGTCCCTTCGAACTGTGTCACAATCACATGGGACCTGAATGCCTCTTAAATGAGGACCTCATTTACCTAAGTATATGGGATCAGATCTTTTATTTTACCATTTCTATCTCACTAAAGAACAGGGTAAGTAACTGATAAATGCAAGAGAGGCCAAAGGAATAAATCTCTCAAATATGAATCATGAGGTATCCCCTTCTTCAGGCACTAGCATGTAAAATATCACAAATGGAGTAATTTTGGCTTCCATATCAGGAATTGAGCTATAGTTTGAGGATATTAATATGCATGCCTCTATATTAGTCTTTATTTTTTAAACTAGCTGAGAAAAATTAGGCAAGAGCTGATATATACTCTTTATGTTCTAAAAAGACACAACTGTTTTTACTTAATCAATCAAAAGGGAATATTTGAAGTTAATTTCACTGAAACAAAATTTCCTTATTCTGAATATATGGCTAGAAGAGGCAACAAAATTTTAGTTTGAGTATTTAAAGATGAGCTAATTTCAGAAAGGGTTTGTGGAATTAGGAGAATACAGCTGTAAAGCTGGCACATGCTCTGGGACTAAAGTTAGTGCACAAGCTACACAATTGCTAAAATGCTTTTTTACAAAGGGAAGCTAAGAAAGCAAAATGATGACTTCTCAATGCAATACTGAGGACAGCTCCTCTAAAGCTGTTAAATACTCTTAAATTATAATTTCCATCCTGTGTAATCAAGATTAAATTGTCTCTATAATATTTATTCTTAAGCTACTGCAAGGGCATATTTAGAATATTAAAAGAAATTTAGTTGTATACATGGCTAGAATACAAAGCCTTATAGTTCTGAAGTGGAACAAATATGTGAAAATATATTTTTTATTTCTGGTGCACAACAGAACTATATTTGTAACTAAGGTGCCATAAAGTTACTACTGATGGCCAGTATGCAAACAAAATCCCAGCCTGACTTTAAATCTAGGTTAATATAGTTTCATGAATTTATGTGTTTTAGAAAAAGTATTTCCACATAACATCACAATTCTGCTAACACGGCATGACAGTGAGTATGAAGATTAGCCCAGAAGTCCATTCCTTTTTATAAAGCAAAAAAAAATGCAATTAATTACTGCTCCAATATAATAAAATAACATTTCTTCTAGAGAAACAGATTCTTGGTAATTTTTTCTGGCAGGATATATTTCAAAATAAACTACTCTCCACCTTCCAACCTTACATAAAATAACATTATTACTGTGTTTAGTATTTCAGTACTTTTGCCCTTGACCCAAAAAGGTAATACTACATTGCACCTCCATCAACAAGGTCACCAAATTATAAAAAAGATTTTCTCCAATTGCAACACATAAAAGCATTATATTACGGTGGGATAGCTGTCCTTTAAATTAAAAAGTCTAATTAAAAGCTATAAATGCAAATCCATTAGGTTAATTTTATCTCTTGTTCATAAATTAGAGTAGATGATCACTCTTAATGAAGATCTTGTAGCAAAACATCCCAGTGGATCTATCCTAATGTGTACTATTTATGTAGAAGCCAATCATGTTTTTTTATATGAAAGGCAATCACACATCATCCCTCTCCAAATAAAGCATACTGCATAGTTTTGAAGGCAAGGAAGAAGAACAAGGAAAGTAGTTGTACAGTACAGCTCAAAGACGATAACCTTTCAAAGAAGAAAAGTTGACCTGGAACTGTGGACACCCCATCCCTCAAAGTGTTTAGTGCCAAAATGGGCAGGCCTTGGAGCACCCAGGTCTAGAGTAATGTGTCCTTGCCCTTGGCAGGGGGTTGGAACTGGGTGATATTTAAGGTTCCTTCTAAACCAGGCCATTCTATGATTCTGTGATAGTGGGGCAAAGCTATGGAATGTGGAAAAAAAAACCCAATTGATGTAGCATACACTACTATTACTGTCCCAAAATTCCTAGCTGACTGGTCTGGCAATCAGGGTTAATCTTTCTTGCTTTACAATATATAGTAGGAGTCACTGAATGGATTTTAAGTCTTTCAGATAAAAATCTTCAGGAAAAAACCACTCATGATGGGTCAATGGCACTAAGACATACCATACCATACCATACCCCACACCATACACCATACACCATACACCATACACCATACCATACCATACCATACCATACCAAGATCAGGCTACTTTTCTCTTGCTACAAAATCAGTATATGGTCTCTCACTTGTAACTCCAGAATGTAAATACAGTTAAAATGTCATGTAAAGCAGCACTACTTGGATTGTTTCCTAACTGCCTAAAGAAATCCAGCTGAATTAGAGAAAGCAAAACCAACTGATAAAGGGCAATATTACACTGTTGGAGGAGGCAGGTGAGGTTTATGCTGCTGATTCCCCCACATCTGCTGGCAGGTGTGCAGAGAAGCTGCCAAGTGTTTTGTGCCAGGCTGCTGGGCTGACCCCGCTGCACTACTTTAATGAGATCTGATTGACTATGATTTTGATGGGAAGCACTAAGCCAAAACTGCTTATTCTTTTTTGCATGCCAAGAGAGACTGATTTTTCATGTCACCTCCTTTGTCCTTCTGCTGTCCTCTGCAGAAGGACAGCAAAAACAAAATCACAAAACACTGCACATGATGGGGGAAGCATTGTTCCTGCTTGTCTCCATCACACACTGGAAAAATCACGGGGAGTCTGGATCCTCAGGAGCAACTCTGCAACACCCGTAACACCATGGCAACGATAGCAGAAATAAAACCACTCCCTTGCCTAAATCTTGGCCATCAGAATAATTTCCCTTGCTCCACACAGAGATAAAAATCAATAGCAGGGCTTCATAAATGAGCCATATTTTCTGCAACACAAATTCGATGCTAACATCTCCCCATGACCAAAGGTGAAAAATACAGTATATTATATAGTATATTATATATATAGTGTATATATATACTATATATATATACACTATATATATATAAAATTATATTTTGCACTAATTTCACCATCCGTATCCCTGTAATCTCAGACCCACAATCATCAGGATTTAAAATCTGAAGCCCAGCAAGAGCATATCTAAAAGTAAACTGGGTCTGCTGCTACACAACATATGAAATGAGAGTAAAGATGACTTCTCACGGAAGGTAGGAACGTGAATACTGGCAAATACTTGACTATGAAAAGTTTATTCACATTTTTTTAATAAACACATAGAAATATGGCTGCTGCAGAAACTGAATGAAAATACTATCCTCCTGCCAATGGACCTTTCTCATTCTCTAGGCAAGATTAATCTCCTTTTCACTGAAAATAAGCTTATTTTCTCTTTACTATTACTATTTTGGTCATGACACATTAAAATATACACAGAAAAAAACCTGCCTGAAAAACTGATTATACAATAGCTCAAGTATCTTTAAAGTATAATATAAAGAATAAAACAGAGAGTACAATGGAACTAAGGAGCCTGATACCTTATCCTGATCCAGCAGAAACCGTTGGAAAGACAGACACAGATAAGTGCTTCCTGGGCAGTAAATGACCAAGAAACACACTGCGAAACTTTGTAATAAGATAATGTTACCAGGTGAAGTGATGTCATGAAGAATGTGTAACTAATCATAAATTGTTATCAAAAATAGAACCCTATATAAGTGCCATACAAATAAAAACCTATATAAATGCCTTGTATACTCCATAAAATTGGCTTCTGATCTCGACTTGGATGTCCCCATCTCTCAATTGCTGATAATATAACACTGCATTTATGCTTTTTAACTATTTATGGCTGCTGGCAGCCATTCCACTGATTTGGCAGAGAAAGGACTCAGTACCAGCCCACAATTAGGTTTTTACTTATGGCTTTACAACAACTGTTCATTTGAAAAGCAGCTCCTCTTAAACTGGATAAGCCCCACTCTCTGTGTTTTTTATGCCAAAGATATAATATTAGTTATAGCTTCATAAAACTGGGTGTAAAGGGTTGTGAAGAGCATTCTAGGATGATTTATGACTAGTGCTTGGGCAAGGCAGCCTGGTACAGAGCTCAGTCCACATGAATGAAGCTCTGACACTTCAATCCTTCTAGAGAGGTTTTCAAGATGTCTCCATGGTAAAGACCACTTCTTAATACATATGTTCTCTACAAGGTCCCACTGCCTCTTTCATTTACAATGACACCAACAAACTTTTGTGTTTGTATCAGACAGACACTCACTGCACAATTCCTATGTTGGATCTGCTGCCTGTACCAGGAGGACAGAGCCCTGTAAAAAGCTTTCTGTAGTGTGTAGCAAGGAAAGTAAAAGCAAGGATCAAGGCTATGTCATTTGGACACTTCTACCTTAATAAAAAAGCAAGCACTTTGCACTTTCCTCTCCAGGACAGTTCCTACACCATCTGTGCCCCAGCAAGGCTGAAGGTCAGGAAGCCGAAAGGCTTGTGGCAGAACTGCTGAAAACATGTATTGGTAACAGATTGTCCTGATCTCCTTTGAGCCAATGCATATTTCCCTCACTGTCACCCAAGGTGGGAAATGTCAGTCTTGGGAAAAACAATATGCTACCATTTCATAATCAGCAAATATATACATTTCTAAAGGGCTTCTAAAAGGTCACTTCAATAGTTTATCTCATCTTTTGTATGTTATGTTTTATATTCAGGTGATTGTACACTACTTTCCTGAAAGTTATAAATCTTAACATCTTTGAAACATCACCCTCAGTGAAGAAACTTGTTCTACTAAATTTGTCCTTATTTCCATTCATCCAAAATCCCATTAAAGTCAAGTGCACTTTTTCTTTTTTTTCCCTTTCAATATTCATTTACCAGTGAGAACCAGGCATTTTATCCCCAGGGGGTAAAAGCTCATGTACGGAAATACATTTAATTGGTTTAAAGATAAAAACTCCTACTCCCTCCTCACTGAAAAGGCTCTCCAACAACTGAGCAAAACACT